>NC_137458.1:71719886-72354088 GCF_964235325.1 Thermobia domestica
CATGTCCGTCTGTCCGTCTGTCCGTCTATCTGCCTGTCGTCAGGTATCAGATCAAAAACAGTCAGAAATATCGAGAAGCGGTTTTCTGCAGTTAACCCATGTCCGGTTTCAACGTTTGTCGCTGTATAACAAAAACAATAAATTTGTTAACGGTAAACTGTTTGTTTTGCAATCGATTCAGTGCCTTAAGAGAAAATATCGTCACTATCTTCATCATTATACCAAAACCGAAAGTGGTTGCAATTTACTAGTACTTCCGGTTTCAATACTTATTTTCATAGAGGAAAAAACAAAAAAAAAAAATATGAAGAAATCTTTCTTTTTAGCAATCAATTCAGCATCCCATGAATACGTTCCACATCCTAAGCTAACCCTCAATTCAAACCGGAAGTTGTAGAAACCAATTATTTCCAGTTTCCACGTTTTTTCGCCATAGAACAGACACGGGAACAGATAGCGACAACATGTATTTTGCAATCAGTTCAATGGCATTAGAGAGCATATAATTAACACCTGCGACACCTTATCAACACCAGAAATACTGGTTATAAAACTGATTTTCAGGGAGCAAAAACGGTAAAGAATTTTGAGAATTGGTTCTTTGAAATCGATTCAATATTTTAAGAATAGGTTCCATATCCTAGACTAACCCTCTATTCAAACCGAAAGTGGACAAATCAACCATTTCCGGTTTCCATGTTCATCGACATAGAACATAAACGATAATAGGTAGTGACAAAAGTGGTATTTTACAGTCTGTTCTTCGCCGATTGTAACACATTTTCGGAACACATTTTAAAAGAACAAAAACGTAAATTATTTCGAGAAATGGTTTTCTGCAGTTGACTCAGCATCTCGAGAATAAGTTCGATCTTTTCCGTTAACCCTTTATTCATACCGGAAGTGGTAGAAATGAACCATCGTTATAGAACAGAAGCAGTAAAAATAGCGACAAACGTTATTTTGCAATCGAGTCAGCGTCCAAGAATAGGTTCCATCTCCTCCATTAACATATTATTCAAACCAGAAATGGTTGATAATAGCCATTTTCGATTTCAGGGTTTTTCGCTATATTGCAAAGAGGATAATAGCAAGCGACGAACGGTTTCTTAAAGCGATTCAATCAATTCTCAAGAGAACAAGTTTTCGCCATTTGCAATATTTTACCAAAATAAAAGTGGTTGAAGTTTACTAGTACATTCGGTTTCAACGCTGATTTTTAAAAAGAGCAAAAACTGTAAAATATATCGAGATACAATCGATTCAGCATCTCAGGAATAGATTCATATCCTAGATCAACCCTGTATCCAAACTGAAAGTTGTAAACGTTTTTTTTACACTTAGTTCAGCGACTCAAGAAAATATATCATCATTACATCCAACAATCTACCGAGACCGGAAGTAGTTGAAATTTACTAGTACTTCCGGTTACAATATTGATTTTCGTAGAACAAAAATGATAAGAGATATTGAGAACCTGTTTCTTGGAGTCAAGTGGGTGTCCCAAGAATATTTCTCAAATTGTCCGTTAACACTGTATTCAAATCGGGAGTGTTAGGAATAAACCGATTCCGCTTTTAATCTTGATCACCATAGAACAAAAGCGGTAATAGATAGCGACATTTTTTTAAAACAAAAAGAAAGATCTATGCAGTGCTTCACGATAATATATCACATCTGCAAGACCCTATCAGAACCGAAAGTCGTTGAAATTTACTAGTTGTCCCGGTTTTAATACTGATTTTCATTTGACAAAAACCGTAAAAGATATTGAGAAGCTTTTTCTTCCCAAGTGGTTTAAGAAATTACACAGGAACTAGTATGTTCTCTATCTAAATATCCATGTTTTACCATCCTCCATTATCGGTGAAAGGAACTGTTAAAAAGGAAGTTGAAGTTTAGAGTTACTCCTTTAAGTACTAGTGGAACGTTCGTTTCGCTGGTACCGGTGAATTCTGAAACATCGATATTTAGATAGAGCGCATACCAGTTCCTGTGTAATTCCTTAAACCACTTGGGATAGGTCCTATAGTTTCTAAGTTAGGGAGTTTTGAAAAATGATTTTTCGAATTTTCAATGGATCATAACTCTGAAAGGAGGTATTTTTCGGCCCATGTTTATTAGAACTTTTTTCTTTCATTTCGTATAAGGAATCGCCTCCCAAAGTTTGTCGGTGGAGTTACCTGCCACCCTGTATAAGCACCAAATTTTATGTCTTTAATCCTAAGAGATTCTGAGATATGAGCATCTTATTGTCGTAATTATCATCCCTACCTCTTTCTCTTCTCACTCTTTTTTCTTCCATTCATCCCCTGTTACACAATGTAACTATTTTAAATGAAATGTCCAACTGCCACATTTTGTATATCTAGAGAATTCAAAGTTTACGAGTTATGGATTCTTAATAATTATTGTAATCCCATCCTTTTTTCTTCAGTTCTAGATCAAATACAAGAAACTACTGAAACTCGTATCTAATTTTAGATGAGAAGTTTAAATTCCGAATTTCACGTCTCTAACCGAATTTCTCTTCCCGTTTTGATTCTCACTTGAAAACGAGACTAAAATTGTCATTTTTCGACTTGAATTTGGGAATGCACTTTTCGAGACCAAACGAGAAAATTCAACGCTATACACAGAGAAAAATCCGTTCTCCAGACAGCGGTATATTGTACAAATATACGGTATCCTCTTGCTTACTCAAGAAATCAGTACGGAGCATATGTTATCCGTATGCTACATAGGCATTGGCCTTAGATGTTACATCATACCGTTGCAGGATGTCTGACATCAAACAGTTTTCCGTAAATCACATGAATATACTTATGTTACCTTCGTCAGCTATATGTTATATACGTCCAATTGTATGTGAGATCCTGGCCACCTACATTGTTTCATACGGAAAGGACGTATAGATAGACACTTATACAGAAAGTATTATAAAACTTGCGTTTTCAGTTATACGTTTGTTGTACGTTAAGTCCAGAAACTACAGGAATTACGCATGTAAGCTATCTTTTTACCACCTACAATTTTTTTTTCTTAGTGTAGTAGTGGCCAAATTTCAAATTTCTAGATTACGCGATTTGGTCTGGTTGTTGATATTCATTCAGGATCTCTTCTTCTATATAGAGAGATTATAAGAGATAGACTAAAATCTATCATTAGTAGTATTACCCACGAGACGAGACGAGAAGAGAAATAAGATTTTCTAGTCTCCTCTCGAAGTGTTTCAAGACTCGTTTCGTAAATATATGTCCTCCTTCAAATTTACGTCCTGATTGGTTTCTTGATTTCATCTAGAAGTGATCAGAATCATTATGTGTAGTAAGAGATCCACAAAAGACGTTATACAACGCTTAAACCATGTTAACCGCTTAACGGTCGAATTTATTTTAGAGAAACGTCCCAAAAAAGTCATATTATTTTATTTCATATTTTAAATCTATCATAAATGCGTGCTAACACGATCTATTTTAATTGTCATTCAGAACCAAATTTCGAAAGTTATAATCCCTCAAAATACTACTTCTGGATTATCCAGAGTTTTTCGGGCACAATTGAAAATAAAATAATTGTAAGATTAAATGAATTTGCGTGCTGAAAAAATATGTTTTATTTAAACAAAATCTTTTATCTGCTAAGTTCTAAACAGAATCATGGCAAAATTTCTATCGTCTTATAAGTTGAAGCTATTTAAAACGTGAAAACATTCAATCGGGATTATCCCGAAATATTTCGGGCACTGCAGGAGTAATACAGTGCCGCCTGGTATAAAAGTCAATAAACCAAAACAAAAAACGGTTAATTTGCTTGTTAAGATTTGCTGCCTGCACCTTTTCTTCTCACAACGAAACATTTCGCTTAAACACAGATTCGAACGGAAAAATATAGTTTCAACGTAATAACTCGGGATAATCAAGATTTACATATTACCCTTGAACGTAATAATTCGGGTAAAACCGTTAAGCGGTTAATATTATTGGAGAACGCTGGGTATTTTTAAAAGTTGATAAACGCTCTTCATTGTGTTCGTACAATGAATTTATCGATTTATATATTTTTTTATATTGTGAATCACATAACACTAAAAGAGAACTTGAGATTTATGATTTGATTCAACTAATATTGCCCTCAAGACATTCGTCTCGTCTCGAAATGAGACGACCGAGACGAGAATTGCAGCTCTAGACGTTAGACTTTTCTTTATGATGATATTTTTTTAAATGGTAATTTATACTACTGATAATGCATATAGAATGTAGTCCTTGGTGTTACATAATTCAATAATTCTCTTGTTCTTACTGCATTCAATTCTCGTAGTGCATTATTATACGTTTTATCCAGGAAACATGGATTATTTGTGATATTATTAATAATTTTATACAAAAAAAATCTCTGTATTTGAGTTTCTTGTCTTGCTTTTAATCTGTACTCGTTAAATTCAAGCAAAATATATCGATTTAGCTTAAATGATCATTACAAGCACTTCTGTTTATACATATCTTCTTTCTTCCATCTTTCCCTCTAGGGCGTTATGAAGAAAAAAAATTATCTTTGCGAGAAGTGTCCAATCTAATTGACCTTCCTCCGAAGGAAACTATACAAATGCATCCTCTTCTCTTTCCTACCCGTGTTAAAACATTTTTGTTTCTTACTCTCTTCGTCCATTTTATCATCTCCATTCCATCTTCCTCCCCCCCCCATTCTAACTCAAATCGAAATGATGTCAAGGCCAAGTGCTATTAAAAAAAAAAGAGCATTGCATTCAATGCAATGCTCTTTTTTTTTTAATAGCACTTGGCTTGCATCTTTCTTAGTCCAATGGGGGGGGGGGAGCTGGGAAACTCAGTAGTAGAGCACTTAACTCTGGTGTGTGGGCTCCTTGCTTCGATCCCCGGCCAAGTAAGTTTGTGGTGGACAACTTTGTGTCCGTGGGTTTTCTCCAGGTACTCCCGTTTCTCCTCCACATTATAATTTCACTAATTCTACCATATCATTAATTTGCCTTAATCATCGACTCCCTTAGCCTAAAGGGCATAATCGTAGGACGTTAAACTAAAAGAAAGATTTTTCCTTAGTTCAATGTTAAGCTTCATCTGTTTCTTCGGTTCTTCTCCACACCTTTTTTTCCAAATCTGCTGTTGCATTTTATGTTTTTTTTTTTTTTTTAATAGTATCCATATTTTTGCCCCTACGGTACAGTATTATACGTATATTAAGTATTCGGTTAATTATATTCTAAAGTCTTTATTCAAAGTCGAAAATTATCTTCTTAAATGTGCCCTTCATTATTCTTGTCTTTGTTTTTCTTCCTCGCTCATACTTCATACAGTCGCTAATAATACTACTTAATACCGAAACTTAGGGTATAATCACCTCTTCTATTTCTGCTCTCGTACTTCTTTGCGTTGATACATACTACTCCGTGTCAATACCATTGCTTCTATCTTTTGAATGTTCTTTTCTATCTTCCCATATTCTTCGCATCTTTTCCTTGAGTTTCTATCTAATATCTTGGTAAAGAATATTACACTTGAACTATTTTAATAGTACCCAATTTAGAATTTTGCATATATTTCGAAACAACAAGTATTCGAAAACAAAACTAGAGCGAGTAATTTGTCACGGTTTTCCAAGATAAGAATTTATTTCAGCAGCATTCTCACTGTTCTGTGTTGAACAATGTTATCTAGTTCAGCTATAAAAGGGAGGATTTCCACTTTTCGTAAAGATTTTGTGCCTGACGAATACCTGATTTATGTAAGTAGAAAGAGTAAAAGAGTCGAAAGAATAAAATTTGTATTTAAAAAAATGGTCTGTAGTAACAGAGATAATCTCATGAATATTTTGGATGTTACGATAGCAATAGAATTTCATTTCGAAACAATTTGAATTGGTATTTTGTAACGTAAAAAAAAAAAAAAAAATGCAACATCTCCGATAATATAGTTACATTTGTATGGCCAAGGCAAATCGGTACCAAATCGAACTTGAAACCAGCAATCAGCAGGTTTTCCCTTATGCATCACAGAGTCCTTAATCGTGAAGCGAAATTGCACTCCATGTCATGATAAAAGGACCGAAAGACAAACATCAATGATAACTTAGATGTGAAAACCAAAATAGGAACAGCATGTAATTTCTATAATTATATGTTTATGAAAAATGACGCATTATTGATACAATTATTATAGAGATACATTTATACAATTAACTAGTGAAGTTGCTTTTACAAATCGAAAAATAAACATTTAGACACTGTCAGTACAATTTAATATCAAACTAAAAGGCAGATTTTTTAAAAAATAAATATTCCTATATTTCTGATTACGATTGTGGTTTGTATTAGTGAGCCTGAGAATAAATATGGCGAGTTACTAATATTCCTTTTTTTTAATAAAAGGAAAACGTCTGAGTCTGAAAGTAACGTTAATTGCAAACAGTCGCCACACTCCGCTACATTTCCTGCCTGGCTTCCTTTATTTTAAAATGAATAATAATAATAATAATAATAATGCTTAGTGTTAAGATAATAGTAGTATCACATGTAAATAATGTTGTAATTACTTTTCTACAGTAAATCCATAAGTGTTTATTCCATGTGAACCTCAATATAATTTATTTACTAAGCAGCATTGACTCAACATACAAACTAACAGATGTTTATTACTATTTACATGGAACGTACGCAGGGTGTGGGTCTGGGTGTCTGGACCCTTTCCCGGAAACTCGACTTTTCTTTATATTGGTCTAATTTTAGGAGTATTAAAAAAAATAATATAAATAAATCCACATCTACTGGTCTATTTAACATTAACAATAATTAATTCAAAGCATTATGTGAGTTATGCTAGAGATAAATAATGTGTCAGATTCACTTTTGGAACATTTTTCGAAAGTATTTGAGTCACAACTGCTAGAGCATAGAATATGCATTCTTTGTCTGTGTGCTAGCATCTGCCTGGCTCGTCTTCTGTAGTGATTATTCAGTTGCATGCATTCCTATTGTAGCATGAACTAATTGTTCCATACATCTACATTTTATTTTATATATATATATATATATATATATATATATATATATATATATATATATATATATATATCCCGCCTTCAAAGTAAAATTATGAAAACCATCCCAGGCCCAAATCTAATTTATGTTGAAGATTTGATCGAGATCGGTTGTGATTCAAGAGTTATTAAGTCACAAACATAGTCACTTTCAATTTTATATATTAGAAGAACTTGCGCCTGCTGCTTATACAATCCAAATTCTCACTTCAGTTCGGCTGGCTGCAGACGACTAGGCATTTCGTTAACTTCATAACAAACCACTAACGATCATCTCACTAGTAGAAAGTGCCCATGTTTGGGTAAATGTCTAATTGCGGTTTTTATACTAATTTGAGGATGCTGAATCCAGTTGAAGTATTTTTAAAAAGTACACGTTCATGGGGATTCTAGAAAAGTGATCTCAGATGTGGAACATAAATAAATATAAATAACCCAAATGTGAAGTAATTTACTTAATGACCCATGGGCAGATGTACTTTAAAGTAGTTCCACTGGATTTGTTATTTGATTTTTTTTAGTTTAGCGTCCCTTTTCAGCAGCGAGGCTATATGTGACGTGAACCTACTAATTAATGTAGAATCCGAACCACATGCACTCCCGCCGAGAATCGAACCCGGGTCTCTCACGCCAAACGCTAACAGTTTAGCCACGATGGGGCTCATAGTTCCACTGGGTTCAACACAAGTAGTATAAGAAAAACATATAGAAACCGTGAGGACTTTTTACTAATGCCATACTTTAGTTTTTTGCATATTATCCTTTTCATATTAGGAAAGAGACTATTGATTTCTACAATCAAATTTAATATATAAATAAAGCATAGAAAGTAGTGATAATAATAACTGTTGTTGCCACGAGACGAGACATTTCTCGTGTCTCGTCTCGTCCCGTTTCGTAAACGAGACGAGACACGAGACGGGACAGAGCCCTTTTAGACGAGACACGAGACGAGACGGGACGTCTCGTGAAATGTCTCGTCTCGTCTCGTGTCTCGAAAATGAAAACGCTGACGGGAATGGCCAAGATTGAAATTGCCAGTGGTCATATAGATTGCAAAAGGAAAATCCCCTTTGTGAGAAAACATGTTGAACCTTCATAGAAAAGTGTCCTCTGTCTATTGAATGAAGCAATCGTGATACATGAGCTTCCAGGAATATCATCCTTAATGTCTTGTCCCCAGTTCCCCTTGCTGTAAACTGAGGAATTCTCATTTTTTTTATTTCTGGCTGGAATGTTGAAAAACAAAATCAAAGACAGGGAAGATTTTTAAAAGGTCAAGAAACCGAACTACCACCACCATCTATTCAATTTCAAAAATGGGTAAGGTCTACACTCATTACAGGCTGTAGTTGAAAGTTCTGGCTGAGATGGCGGAAGAGAATATAACAGACTACACTTGTCTTTATTCTCTGGTGGCGGTATTCTTTTTGCTATATGAACCGAAAACGGCAATTGAACTATGTCACCTTGCAATTAAAATTTTGTCTTCTCTCTCTCTCTCTCTCTCTCCCCCCTCTCTCTCTCTCTCACACACACACACTCATACACATAAAAACATACTTCTAACATTTTACCAATCGCTCGCTTATTATACAGCAGTCATGTTGTAAAATTCACCTTTTCGTTTGGAAGGCGGGCGAAGGACAAAGAAAGCAAAGATATTATCGACGAACCCTTCAAATTGTTTGCTTTCAGCAAATTTATGATACTAACAATAACACTTTAGGTCAAGAGGTTTTACAGGGGGACCTTCGATTTGTTACGCGGAAATGTTTGATCTGACCAGAGTGCGAAATTGCCCTCTGCTTCCATGTTGAGAGGAGGGGAATACTTCCCTTTCCTAGTGAATAATATTCATTAGGACCTGAATTATCTTCAGAAATTGTTTCTTACAGGCATATAAAACCTCTCGAACTTGATAAGTTTAAAGAACATTTGGTATAATATTCATGGAACTCCGTTGAAAGCAGAAAATATCATGAGAATGATCAAAATTCGAACATTGGAGAACATAATTAACAGAAAAGAAATAGGATACCCAAACCATATTTTTAAACCTGCTATAAAATGTATATCCTATATTTTTACTAATTCCTTACTCCCATGAAAGTATCCTGGGGAGGATATTCTCTCCAATTTTTTCAGACTGAAATCCTTTTATCCCATACGATTTCGCTCCCTGACACAATACGAAAAAACAAATGCTGTTAAAATCCATATACATGACCCTTCCGAGACTCAACCCGGGGCGGGGCCTTCAAGCCATGGTCTATCGCCGCAGACCGCTCGGCTTGGTATGAAGATGTACGTTGTATGATTGCGAATAGATCACGACAATATAAGAAACTTTAGTCCAAAATGGCCACCCAAAAATCAACTTTTTTTTAGCCACTAGCTAATCTGGGTGTACTGTCATGAGTTTGTTACACAGACGGGGCAACCACCACATAGTAGCACCCCCCTTGCGGTTATGGGAACATATTTGAACCATGGAGGTGAAGACTGACCCCAAGTATTCTTTCGTCCGATGTGTCGTTCAGCTCCCATTACTATGGCACTTTAAGTAGAGCTTACTGTGCAGTAACATATAAACTTTCAATCAAATACTTTCTATTACTCAATAAAATTATTTGGTTCCGAGCTTTTTAAAAAAAAAAAAATAATTGCAACAAAATCTAAACATGCTAAAATGGAAAGTAGTTTTTGGATTGTTATGGGTTAACACTGTGAAACCTAAAGGCTGGAATATATGAAATCAAAGTGTACACACATCTATCTCTCTATTTATCTATATATCTTTCCATCTCTCTCTCTCTCTCTCTCTCTCTCTATATATATATATATATATATATATATATATATATATATATATATATATATATATATATACTATAAAGCAAGTGGGCTGATAGTATACGATAGTGTCGGGGATGGTGACACCTTTACATCGAAATTTGCTTGTCGTGTAAACATTATTTGACATTAGTGTCTTCATCTTCGACGTACCTATGAGCAATTTGCTGTATATTCGTGTATTGGAACTGGTGAAACACATTTCAATGTTTCAGAATGAAAAAAAAAAAAAGAATGGGTCGAGAATCCTCAGACAACTAACAGCTGAGATATATTATCTTGTAAACTATTTCTCCTTGCCTTGTGAGCTTATTTGAATTTATTTTTAAGACCTTTAGGCAACTTTGGCCGAATGGATGATGATGGGAAAATTAGTGGAATGAAGAAAGTGGTAGGATACTAGACAACTTCGAGAAAACACACACATTCGAAAAATGAAATGAAATTAAATGAAATCTTTGAGTTTTACGTCCCACGGTTATGCCGGTTAGGCTAAAGGAGACAGTGATGATGAGCAATGAATGAAATGGTGGAATGAAGAAAGTGGGAGGAAACGGGAGAACCCCAAGAAAACCCACGCACACGGTGTTTGTCCACCACAAAGTCCACTTGGCGGGCCTGGGATCGAACCCGAGACCCTAAGCACCAGAGGTGAACTCCCTACCATTGAGCCACCGCGGTCCCCACACACATTCAATGTTTGTCCATCACAAAGCTCACATAGCACTAACCGAGATCGAACCGACTACCAAATACACTAGAGGTGAAAGCTTCACGGTGTAGCTACCGTGACATTTCTTGTCTTGTGTGTTCTGTGTAATACTTGTAACTTAGTTGTATCTTGATTAGCATGGTGCAGCCTGCTACATTTTACTTTCGTTCCCATGGTATGCTGCTATACTTTTTACGAGACAAGACGAGACAAAACGAGACAAACGAGACGAGACGAGACGGGACGGGACAGAACCTCTCGAGACGAGACACGAGACGGGACGAGCACATTTTTTCAAGACGAGACACGAGACGAGACAGCCTGAAGTCTCGTCTCGTCTCGTCTCGTGGCAACACTAATAATAACAATATTTTTTTAAAAAAAATAAAAGCAAAATGTTTATAAAATTCACTAGAAACGAGATTTTTTTTAAATATGGTAGTTCAGTGTTAATGTCGTTTTTATAAAAAGTTTAGATATACAGGGTGCTCGAGAAGTCCCTACCTATTTCTGGGAAGGAGTACTTGAATAAGTATGAATACATGATCGCCCTCCATATCTAAACAGAGTTACCACCCCTCTCTGTCGCCACAGCATTTGAACACACGCTGTAACATTGCTGGGGTAAGTGTACACACCGATGGCGAAATGCGTTCATGCAGGTGCGTCAAATCCCTAGTTTACACCTTGTACATCTTAAGATTCTCAACAGTGAAAGAAACGAAATATAAAGTGAACGGATTATTGTTTAATTATTGATTCAAGATTGTTTTGTCAAAGGTTAAATATTATATCTTTTGAAGTTTATTCAATGATTAGGAATATTGTCAAACCGTACAAAATACATTTTTAAAAAATATGATTTAAAAATTGAATTAACTCTGCCGCTGTCTGCCCCCTCGACAATTCTCCGCATTTCTCCCATCCTATCACTTCCCACGTAAAAAACTTGCTGGAGTACAAGTTTGAATTGCACAAAGCATTCTGTCTTCTCTCAATAATGCATTTCCCCTCATCCTTCATTCATTTCCTCTCATACTCCATACATTTCCTCTCATACTCCATCTATTTCCCACTCATCCTCCATCCATTTCCCCTCATCCTCCATCCATTTCCCACTCATCCTCCATCCATTTCCCCTCATCCTCCATCTATTTCCAACTTATTCTCCATCCATTTTCCCTCATCCTTCATCTATTTCCCACTCATTCTCCATCCATTTCACACTCATCTTCCATTCATTTCCCCTAATCTTCCATCCGTTTCCCACTAAAGTTTTCAAGTGTCTCTGTGTAAAGCTGTCATCTGTGTGTAGAGCTTTTACGGGCATTAAAAGTGAATGAATGCGGAAGAATTGGTGGAACAAAAATATGGGAAGAAATAGGAAAATCTTGGGAAAATCCATGGTTGTGGTATTTTCCACTAACAAACTCGCATGATCTGGGATCGAACCAAGGACTCCTCTCACCAGAAGTGAACACTCTACTACTGAGCCAACAGGCAAAGTCAGCTCACTATTTATGAAACAAATCTTATGAGAAATTTTTGCTCTGAATTTCTTATTAATATGTACAGTTAAAATACTACTGCCAAAATTGGATGACGGTGAATAGTGGTAGATGGGTAAAGGTGATTTCAGAAATATCTGGCAACCCTAGCTGATGTTGGGAGTTCCAGGACATGCTCTTTCTTTTAAAAACAAACAGGATTTTTTTTTAAGTATACATGTGTACATTTTCAGGCAAGCATACACACACACACACACACACACACACACACACACACACACACACACACACACACACACATTTATTATCTTTTTCCTCTCTCTCTTTCCATCACCATACACACGCGCATCAACAAAAAACGCATTCGCCTACTACTTCACACACGAAACAAGAAATATTCATGCTACTCACGACGGGGGTAAAAGAAGACAGTGCAGCAAAAATCTGACAGCTTGAAAGGTATAGAAAAGAAACAAGAAAAAAAAGGACATAAAACTTAATTTCAGGACGTAAAGGGAGTATTTAAAAAAATGTATACACATGTTATTTAAGGGTGGACTTTTTTTTCAAAAAAAAAAAAAAAAAAAGAGGGAAAAAACAAAAGATTAGAAATATGTTGGTTATTCACGCAATGTTGGTAGGTGCATGCTTCTTCGCGCTGGATATTCAGGAGAATGAAAAGCACGAATTTAATAGATATTTCCGAGAATGAACTAAAGTGTAACAAGCGGAAGGGAATTGGGGAGAGGGGAAGGAGGTGCACAGGGACAGATTTTTCTTTCGTTTCTCGCCCCTCCCTCGTGTACATTTTGTGTTGAGCACAAAATATTTTTGGTCTTTCAGAACAGAAAAAAAACGAGATGGGAGGTAAAAAAAAACATTAAATGTGTTGCATGCTTCCGAAAGAGGCTTACCACGAATTAAAATGTCCTTTTAAAAAAAATCACACAAGTAATAACGTTAGGAAAAAATATTAATTTGAGTTTCCAATGGAAGAATTTTTTCTTTTTTTTTTTTCAGGTTTCCCATTAGCTACACGTTTTTTTAATAAAAATCTTCAGAGGATTACCGATGACCATTTTTTTCAATAAATACTAATATTTAAGGAAATCTACTTTTAGAGTATAAACATTTGCAAAAGAGCGATATTGTTTCATCTCTCTGCTGGTGGTCTCTGCTTTACTCATTTCTCACAAATTTTACTAGAGAAAGAATACCATATTTACTCGATTATACAGGGTGGGCCATTTTAATCAATCCACGGAAATATCTGAAAAATGATAAAACATAGAAGAAATGTTTGAAGTACACGTTATATATTGCTAAGAGGGAAAAACCAATTCCGCCAAAAGTACCCCTCCCCGCCCCCCGTAAATGGGGTAACGAAGGGTAACTTTGAAATGTCAAATGGGAACATAAGTCGAGTAATACCTCGTTCGAGAGATCTTGGAAAACTAAGTAAAGCTGTACCAAAAGATGTTTTATATGGAGCACCAGTTTCAAAATGCCCGCCATGATATAGTTCGGAAACTCCAGTACCCGTAGTATGAAACAAAATTGAAATACGTAAATATCATCGGGCATATCAAATGATGTGATCCCTTTGATCCCAGTGCCCTATGATATTTACGTATTTCAATTTTGTTCCATTCATTTAACTTCCATGATTTTCATATTACGGGTACTGAAGTTTCTGAACTATATCATGGCGACTATTTTGAAACTGGTGCTCCATATGAAACATCTTTTGGGACAGCGTTACTTAGTTTTTCAAGACCTTTCGAACAAGGTATTACTCGACCCATATTCCCATTTGACATTTCAAAGTTACCTCCCGTTACCCCCATTTACGGGGGGCGGGGAGGGGTACTTTTGACGGAATTGGTTTTCCCTCTTAGCAATATATAACGTGCACTTCAAACATTTCTTCTATGTTTTATCATTTTTTCAGATACTTCCGTGGATTGATTAAAATGGCCCACCCTGTATATAGAACGATCACCAAATTTTTGTTGAGGTTTCTTTTACTCTTTCTTATTTTTAAGAAATTCTGAATAATCAAAGTTACAAATTCTCTTACAGATATAAAAAAAAATCTTAAGATATACCCAAAAAAAAGTTACTGTAAATTTATGTTGATTTAATATTATGGTAATGAAAAGAGTAAATAAACTACCATAAATAGAAACAAATACTGTAGTTCACAGTGTATTAAAAAACGCAACATGGAACTAATAAATATAAAATCCAAATAACAATAGGAATAAATTTTAACTTTCACTATGAAATGTGAACGTGAAATAAAAGCAAGGATAGGAATGGCGAAAGAAGCTTTTAAGAGAAAGAAAAGTCTTTTTTGTGGGACCTTGAATGTAAAGTTAAAAATAAACTTATAAAATGCTTCGTGTGGAATATTGTATACTGTATGGGTAAGAAACATGGACATTATGCAAAACAGATGAAAAATAACTGGAAGCTTTCGAAATGTGACTGTGGAGGAGAATGGAGAGAATTAACTGGGTCGAGAGGAAAATAAATGAGAGTAGGGATGCGCACGAGACGAGTCGAGACAGAATTTTCCTGACAAAATTCGAGTCGAGACACAGCTCTTCCAATAGAGAAGAATACATTTTTTGAGACGAGACATCAATTTTACAGCACATTTTCGAGACGAGACAGTCTCAAATCTTATCTCGTGCGCATCCCTAAATGAGAGAGTCTTAGAAATGGTGGGGGAAAGAACAAATTTAAATATTATTAAGAAGAGGAAGAGAAAGTGGTTCGGACATTGGCTAAGAAGGAATTGTATCATGGGGGACGTCCTAGAGGGTATGGTGGCAGGAAAGAGAGGGAGAGGCGAAGATGACTATAATTAATGGATGTTATCAAAACAGAAATATCGTACGTGAGGTTAGCGGGTGACTGTGGAACATGGAAGCTTCTTAGTTACAGCAAGTGACCTGCCAATAATGACAGAATACCTATGTTGATGATAAGTTATTACACAAGGCATTCCAAGAAAAAAAAAATGTACACATTTTTAAAATAAACTTTATAACGTATAACTTAAACGCAGAGAAACATACTTTATATAATGATGTACACTGTTCATACATTCACTTTTAAAATAAACAAAATTTTAACGTGAAACGTAGGGCAAATTCTTAAATAGATAATCTAATAACTTGTTTTGATGTTCTTGATAATTGATAACACAAATGTGACAAGTCTTTAAAAATATATATATATATATATATATATATATATATATATATATATATATATATATATATATATATATATATATATATATATATATAGTACTAATTTTATTATGGAGTTTTTTATTTCTTATTTTATTTCCTTTTCTTAACTAAGCCGACTAGTACGGAGACCGGAAAGTATTGAGTCTACTGTAAATTAGATGTGCGCGAGTCATCGACCCACTGTATAGTACACTATAAATAAAAGTCATGCTTAATTAACTAGGCAAAAGCTCTAATTCTTTACTGTCCTAACAAGAAACAGCAAAGCATATCGTCACAATATATTACTCTATAAATACATAAGTGTTAATGTTCACATCTAAATAATAGTTACAGCCAAGTTGTGTTCGGAAGTAATTAATTTGAAACAATACAGTTTATTAAGCCGCAATTAAAATCATTACAATAGTTTTAAATCTGCAAATTGCCTGTACACTAACGGCATCTGTTGACGACATCAGACAGGCAAGTCACGCAACTAGTGACATCTATTAACCTGTGTAACAGTAATTTTTTACTCATTACTGAAACTCTATCCAGTGTGTTTAAAAACGACACTGACAACATTTTGGAGGTGATTCCTGACACCAAGATAAGATGAAAAGTACAGACCAACCTGGATGCACAAATGCTTTCTTTCGGAGTTATAGGCTGTCGAAAACATGAAAAGATAAAGTTTAAAGGTCCATAGATACAAAACTATGGGATCTACCGCAGTCAGATCAAGACTTCACTGAGGAACTAACATGTGCGCTATTCAAAAATACCTTTCAGAATCTTAAGGTACTCACGCAACAACTTTTATACAGGGAATTTGTCTACGGGCATATAATCTGAAGTAACACCAACTATCTCTATAAAATTGTTGCGGAAGTACCACAGGATTGTGAAACGGATATTTGGATAGGGCACATACTAGATTTAAGTGAAGCCTTCGCACGACTTCGGTAGGTCCCATAGTTTTGGAGCTATAAACTTTTATTTTATTTTATTTATTTATTTATTTATTTATTTATTTATTTATTTTTTTGTGTATCCGACAGCGTATAACTCCGAAAGGAAGCATTTTTTGCACCCAGATTGGTCTATACTTTTTGTCTTATCTTGGTGTTGTTTTGAAACACCCTATCTATCTATTTATCTATCTATCTATCTATCTATCTATCTATCTATCTAAGAA
Source organism: Thermobia domestica (assembly GCF_964235325.1). Classification (NCBI taxonomy): domain Eukaryota; kingdom Metazoa; phylum Arthropoda; class Insecta; order Zygentoma; family Lepismatidae; genus Thermobia; species Thermobia domestica. The sequence goes on from NC_137458.1 coordinate 71,736,483, forward strand.
ACAAAATTTTACTTAAATTATAATTAATATTTAGTATTCTTTTGCAACGGCAATCTAACTTATCGTAAATTGCAATTCAGAAAATATATTCCATGTTCATCTTTGAACACTTGAGAATGCTATTGCTATAACTAAAATGAAAGTAATAATAATAATAATAATAATAACAATAATAATAATAATAATAATAATAATAATAATAATAATAAGAAGAAGAAGAAGAAGAAGAATACTTTCTCATAATTCAAGATGTGTTGAAGAACTTTCATGAAATGACTTTTTAAAATGAAAAATAAAAAATTCCGCTAAATATTGAAATAAGATTTTGGTATCGGCTTGGTCGTCAATCTTTATTCACAGCAAATTGAACTATATATGTATATATTTTTTTAAAAGGAAACCAAAAAAATCTGTAATGAACATCTAATGACAGCTGATTTGAATTAATTCAAAATTTTCTTAATAGTCTGTCACAGTAGCCGATTTTCAATAGCTATGAAACCGTCAAATTTAAAAATCAAATAAATTTCACATTTTCTTTACAAGTCTGTGTTTACGTGTTTACATGCACAGTTTATGAAACAGTAAATCGTTATCTTTTATACCTGCAATGTCAAGATACATATCAAATCAAGATTATGGTAATAGCCTTGCATGCTTACTACACATTTTGTAACATAAATCACTAACATACTCTAAAATATTGGCCCTTACATAAAATAGAACCTATGTACTTCATTACTTGCAATTAAACACCAATATTATCAAAACATTATTCAACCTGGGCCATTAAGCATGGATCTGTACCAGAATGAAAAAGGAAGATAATCAGATCTATATATTTGTGATCAGTGGCGTCTTTAGGATTTTGTTTCATTGGTGCTATGTAGAACACGGGGAAGCAGGGTGTGAGGTGCTAGGTGGCCAGAGCCGAAGCTACTATATACCTAACAACACCAACACAATAAAAAAAAAAATTGAAGGTGAGTGGCTGGGAATATTTAATTAACTGAAGTATTTACATAAATGCAAATAATAAAAAAAAAATATTATGAGAAGTTATTTATTCCCTCTTGGAGATCAGGTTCTCTCCCGTCAGGGCCGCCACTCCCTTATGAATTCGGTAGAGCAAAAAGTAATTTATTTCTGTAGAACAGCAGATCTCAGGGCCATCTGCATAACAACCATGCTCAAGGATGCTATAAATAGTGAGTCTGTAATAAGTTTCAAAGTTATGTTAAAAAAAAAAATCTATAATTTTAATTTTACAGGTAGCAGCCTGTAAATGATCTCACTATTTCATGGCTGTTAGTTGTTCTTTTGGGCAGTATTCTCTCTCTGAGCCCCATGCAGAGAGATGGTCAACATACACATTCAAGGGGAAAATGTCTCCTTGAATCACACTCCTGAAACAAAATTGTCATTAGTGCAGGTACTCACCCTACAGCAATTGAATACACAGTTGTTCCGGTAAGAGCTGACAGATTTATTTTCCATGAAGAAAACAGGCATCTCAACCATGGTAGATGAGATGATATCACTTAGTATACACTATTTCTTATCACCTTTTTAGTGCACTATCACATGAAACACATTACTTATAATTGATATATTTGATATTTGCCACACTTAAAAAAAAAATAAAATGAATGAGAATAAACTGATAACTTGAAAAGGTCTGTCTGACCTTTAAAATAAAAAAAAAACTTATATAGAAATATTTACAGAATTATTTATCTCCTCATACTTATCTAGTTTCTCGTCTCTAACAGTTCTAGAGGAGAGATGTATTAAACTGTTGAAGAAAACTATTTCACTATTATTTGTCAACTAACAACACAGAGCGAAGATAAAAATAAAGAAAATTTTATATGCTGATACACTGTTCCAAAGGTTACTTGACGTACTCAAAGTTCCAATTCGCTGACACAGTCTCCTCCAAGATGATCATTCTACCACATGAAAATGTTCGGCTAGAAGATAAGGTACACTGAATGTTAAGCATTCTATGAAGGAATGTTCAGTAGCTCCAATTTTAAACAAGCAAATGGTTACTTGTAAGCCTTGTGCTAAAATGTCCAAGGACAGGCCTAGTATAATAGCGTTACTAGCCTTGGCGTTATATCTCTAATTGAGATATGTAACGATATATATTTCTCCCATATTGGGGAAACTGCAATTGTCCCATATTAACTCTGGGGTTGTGCAGAGATTTTAAAGTAAATGATCTCCACTGAGAGTCCTAAGCACTCAGAGATAGATGAATGTTAAGAATGATTTAGAATTTAAATTTCCATTATCACTGAAGAGAATAGCACCACTGACGTATAACTAAAATAAGTTAAGTTATACACTGTTTATCATTGTACTATTTCATGCTCTTGAAGAATTTTGTACAACTCACTCGCGATACTGTAGTTCACAGGACAAATCCCGGGGAACCGAAATTGTTCTCACCGCGTCCTGGGTCTTGAACTCTGTACTGGTAGTCGGATGACTCCCTTTAACACTGCAAAACTACCTCTTGTTACTTCACGAGTCTAGCTTCAACTCCCCCGTTCTCCACGGAAAACGAGTATATGTCTCGGGCAAAACACAGGAAACGAAGAAACTCGCTTCTTCCACCACCCTTTGACAAAGGGTTCATGCCTTGCGGCGAATATTGCGGGTGGTCTCCCGTGTCAATGCCCTTCTTCCAGCTACCATCCGTAGCCAACTTTACCTTTCTTGGCTGATACGTGCTGCCCCTCCCTGATAGCGGACAACACGGAAGCTTAATGCTCACAGCAGAAACTATGGATGATTTCCGCCTACTTTTGTTTTCCTTTGCTAGTTACATATGAATGAAATACAGAAACATATGATATTACACATAAAAATAAAGTTAAACATACAAAGATTACATATTGATACAATTTATTAACTGACATCTCTCCCAGAAGCAGCATTCTACCCAATTACTGTGGCAGTCGTTCAAACCGTCTGCTTACTAATGCAGCCATGCTTTCTTGGAGAGAGATTGAAGGAAACATCATTTGTAAATAATTTAATTTTCACAAAACAAGATCTAAGTGTCTTGTTCGATAAGGGAAACACGTTGTTAAAAATAAACAGATTTTTATGCGGTCTTTCCAAGAACGATTATAGCTTAGTACGTAAATATTAATATTAAACACAGAAAATGAGTCAAATTAAAGTATACATTTTCAAATTGGTGTTGCCTACTGGGAACCTAGCAAGAGGCTCGCTAGCCAGGTTACTGGTTTTTGGTGAACAGGGGGGGAGGAAGAGACGCTGATGCTAGATGCATTGGAAGTCACACGTATAGAAACCAATATTTTCACATGTAGACGTGAAAAAGTTTATGGCATTTTAAACAATACGAGCTCCGTGTTTCAACACATTGTATCAAACCCCGTGTAAATTCACCAACGGAAGTCTCTAGGCTACTTCCTGGGTATACAATACTTATTTAGTTTCTATTCTGGGTGTTTCTTTCCGTGTTGAGTTGAGATAGACCTCCCAACCTGTAGTATAGGCGACAGTCAGTCGGAAAAAAAAAAAAAACTTTTCTCAGCACTAGCTCTCATCCAAGCGTTCTGAAAATCAAGTATGAAACGTATAGATTCTGCTCATTTCCTCTTTTAATTAATCCTTCATCTCTGATTTTATATTCATTTTCTTCCAGCATCCCCTGTTAGTTATGCATTATGCAACAACGATGTAATTATATGTAACCCATTAATACATTATCTAAGGTCTATAAATGGAATAAACACAATGAAATAAATAAAATATATTACAATATTGTATTAATATTTACGTACTATGCTAGGTGTTTCACACTTCATTACTAATAATATCCCATAAATATGCACAGAATATGCTAATATTCAGCAAATAATTAAATCACAAATTATCATATTTACATATACATATGCAAATGTGCCCCTCATCTGCATTTTGGTATGCAGATGATGTAGACGGGCATCGGCCCTCTACATAAATTTCCCCCCTATGATTCTAGGTGCTGTACTTTCTAGTACAGGACGTAGATCATACGGAGGGCACATTTTTGTTCCTGAAATATTAGAATTTCACAATACATCCAAGGTTAAAAAAAAAAACAATATAAAACACTGTTAAACACACAATAAACATAATAAAAGCAAATCAAAATATTCAAAAGCTAAATAAGAGAATTCAGTGTTCCCTGAATTACATGAAAATAAATGACATAAGTTCCCAATACATACACTTACACTAATACACTGAAATATACACTAACACTATCACTATATATACTAGTTGTCACTTCCGGTTGCGTGATGCATATATGTGTGATTTGTGTCGAGTACAAGAGCAAGAGCTTCTTCGACACACCTGCTAGAGCATCCGACTTGGGGAAAACTCTAGTTAGAACAAGATCACCCACTTTGTACTCTACAGTACGGTGTGACTTGTCGAAGTTGCGTTTTCGTGCAGCAGCATTCCTTTTATGGTTCTTTCTAGCAATTTCTACATAGTACTGCACGTCATGGCGCTTATCCACTTCTGGGATATCAAACAGCCTGGCTATGTCCCGTGACATAGACTGCCCAAAGTGGCACTCAAAGGCTGACACGCCAGTGGTCAGGTGTTTGGCGGAATTCAAGCACTTCTTTATCTTTTCCAAGTATTTGGGCCACAATCTTTGTTTATCATGGCACAATTTACGTAGCAAACGTACTGTAGCCTTGACAGCCACTTCTGCCATTTCTCCTTGCGGATAATATGGCGTCGAAGTGATGTGCCTGATACCAAGATCTGCTAATTCTGTCTTCCAGCGGTTAGACTGGAAAGGTGACCCTCTGTCTGTTAAGACTAGTTCCACACTAGGATTAACCTTAAGATACTCCTTTAGTTTCCTTATGGCAGTGGTAGTGTTTGCCTTTCTGCATGCGTACAATCCTATTAGTTTGGAGAAAGCATCATAAAATACTAGAACGTAGTGGACTCCCCCAATTCCCTTGGTTAGAGGCCCTAACCAGTCAGCACAGACCAAGTAGCCTGGCTTCTCAACTACGACGGGATTCAGTGGTCCCGGACGATAACATTGAGGGGGGTTGCTTTTCTGGCACAGTTCGCAGGAAGCACAAAAACGCCTCACACTTGCTCTCATCTTTGGCCATACGAAGAATTCTGTTAGAAGCGGAAGTAGTTTACTGGCCGACAGGTGCCCTCGATCTGAATGGTAATAATCGAGCAGTGGAACTACTAACACTTCTGGGATGCAAATTCGGACTCCTTCCCGGTCACGCTTGCATAAGCGCCCGTTCAAAACTTCAAAACGGTGACAAGCACCGTTCACCTTTGGTGAGTCCGTCTTCTCTTCGACGTCTTTCTTGATCTTGCCATAGACAGGATCTGAAGACTGCATCTCCGGTAGTATGGCTATCATCTTCCTCAACTCACATGGAATTTCCGTCAGGATGGACATCAGCGACTCCTGGAGGATAGGCTTCCGTGCAACACTGAGGTCTTCTTCTGTGTGAGGAGGGTACCTAGAGTGATAATCACTCAGATTCTCATTGGACTTGACAAACTGGAATTCAAAATTAAAATTTGAGAGTAACATCGCCCAACGGGTGATACGCTGGTTGGTAAGTCTACAATAGAGAATAAATTTAAGAGCAAGGTGGTCACTGCGTACTATGAACTTAGTACCAACTAAGTACTGCTTAAACTTAACAACGCCATCTATGAGTCCATAAAATTCCTTCTCCGTTATAGAATAGTTGCGTTGTGCGGCATTGAACACACGTGATGTAAAAGCAATGACACGGAGGTCATCATTGTCATCACGCTGGTACAATAGCGAAGAACACGCAATATCACACGCATCACATTCGAGAATCAGTTGCTTGTCAGGCAGGACGGTTTTCAGAACTACTTCCTCCTGGAAGATCTGCTTAATCCTGTCCATAGCTGCCTGGTGTACTGGTTCCCATTTGAATCTAACATTCTTCTTTAGCAGTTGGAACAACGGATGGAGAACTTCCGAGTACTTCCTACTAAAGCAACGATAGTACTGGCAGTAGCCAATGAAGGAACGCAGTTCCTTCACGTTCCGTGGTGTCCTAAAATCTAACACCGCCTTCACTTTCGCCGGATCTTTGCCGATACCGGATTGCGAAAGATGGAAACCAAGTATGTTAAGTGATTTTCTCGCAAAATTACACTTTTTCAGCCTGAGAGTTAGGCCGCCCGCAGTGAGTAAACCCAACACTCTGTCGAGGTGTACCAAATGATCTTCGAAGCTCCTGTCGGCTAGAATTAAATCATCTACATAAGCGCCGCAGTACTCTCTAGCTTCTGATCCAATTATCATATCTAATGCTCTTACGCAAGAAGCAAGGCTCTGTTTTGTCCCAAACGGTAGTTTTTGAAAAACATATGAAATGCCTTCATGTAGGAAACCAAGATACTTCTGGTCACTTTCCTTGACCTTAATTTGTAAAAACATCTCAGTTGCATCCACGCAGCTGAACCAAGAGTTGTCGCAAATATCTTGGAGAACAGATAGGGGTGGCATAGGTCTGTCAGAGAGATCCCCTGAAATTTTAGCCAGAGCTCGGCCATCTATACAGACACGAATACGTCCATCACTCTTCGGCGTCACTACCAGAGGGTTTATAAAAGCGGTAGGCATCTTTTTGATCACACCCCAGGCCTCCCAACGCGAAATTTCATTCGATACTAAATTTCTGAATTTCTTTGGGTAAGGATACAATTTAGTTTTTATGGGACGTTCGTCCGTTACTCCAACCTCGTGCTCGTAGTTAGTTATGCAACCTGGCTTGATATCAAAAAGCGCCTGGTGCTTTAAAAGTACAGCTTTCAAACTCTCTCTTTGTGAGGCTGAGAGATCTGAGTAGTTCGCGACAAAATCTTCAATATCTGAATGGGAGGCACGTGTGTTCACTTTACGCCACTCTTCTGGTGGGAATACATGAACTGCCATTTCTTGGGCACTTGGGAATCTACCATCATCCAAGTTCGGGGCACGAGCAGCCTTTTCTCTGCAGGTCTTATGCTCATCCTGTGCGCTAACCCGTATGGCCTTCCGTCCTTCATCTGACGGGGAAAAATTACATTCAAAATTATCTAACTCCTCAATGAAACTATATGGTTTCTCGCACTCACCATTCAATTCTAAACATCGAACTACTAGATCCTCAGTCTCGCAATCTACAGATCTAAATTTGACTTCTACATCATGAGGATGTTTGAGATGTAGAAGGCCAGTATCATAATCTAACACGGCACGAGATTCTGTAAAGAAGTTGGAACCTAAAATCAAAGATCTGTTCAGACCTGATATAATGATGCCTAACGTATGAAATTCCTTCCCATGTATCTGAATGACTAACAGCGTCTGGCCTATGATCGTTGCTGATTTACTTCCGAAAGCAGACGTAACCCGTATATTCTTAGCACTCAAAAATGCGGGTGTGGGGTGGCTATTTGAGACGGAGTCCCAAATTTCTTTAGAGATAGCAGAACAAGTGGCTCCTGTATCTAATAATGAATTAACTTCCTTTCCAAACAAAAGTACATTAATCTCTGGTAGTGAGATGACGTTATTACTGGGTAGTTCTTCATCACATGAATCAAATAAATTCTTAAAAATGCCATTGGCCTCTTCATATACAGCCCTATCTAAATCAATGTGTTCTCCTGTCCTACTTAACAAGGTTAACTTATTTTTGAGCATGCCTTCACTAAAATGCTTCTTTGCTATTATATCTGAACAAATATTACAATTTTCTTCTTCTTTTTCTAATACATTTTCAAAAATCTCTTTCACTGCGGTTTCACACGTATTATCATATAAATGAATATTTTCTACATTTTCTTCTAAATTACGCACATACTTGGAATTTTTATTTGTCAACTCAGATGTACTCGTGTTCTCCATAGTCATCTTAACGTTGTCCAAAGTACATGCGGACCATCCTCAGTCTCTGGGAACAGAAGAAGAGGATTGGTTACTCCTGGTCATGTTATGATTCTGACTGGTAGGAGGAGGCGCTCGGTCATAGTGCTCCAACAGCTGGATTTCCTGGTCCTCGTGACGGAAGGAAATTCCCTGCTGTCTATCCGTTTGGCGCATACCTCCCCTCCTACCTCGGGCTCCACGAACGTTGTTGTTGTGAGAGGAGTGGGAGTTCCCCCCACGTGACCAGCCAGACGACCCACTTCCGCTGCTCTGGTGGCGAGGCGGGGATCGCTGGTGGTTGTTTTGATTCGTGGTTTGCTGTCTCTTTCTCTGGTAAGGACGCTGGTTTTCTCTCGTTCTATTCTTTTTACGAGCAGCGTGTTTACCACTGTGGCCAGAGGGGTTATTGTCCTCGTTTTCGATGCTCACTTGGAGCATGTTGACCCCTTTCCTCTGGTTACCCTGAAAGAACTGGTCGCGATTCGTCATCGACGACTGCAGTTCCTGAACAAGATTTAGAAGCTCGGCTATTGTCTTTGGGCGAGAAGAGACTATTGCCCTAAACAGCCAGTTCGGGAAATGACGCGGAAGTACCTTTAACAATGTCGCGTCGGACATCCTCGGCTCTAAAATACTGTTTTTGTGTAACAAATCCAGCAGATATTCTGCTGGGGATTTGTGTACACGGGTGTCGAAGTGGGAGGTGAGGATCGTTGCCCTTAGATTTGCGAGTCGCTCTTCACTCAGGTAGCATTGTTTAAAGTTATGCACAAAATCTTCATAGCTGTGAATCTTGTTACGGTTAACTTGAAACCATTGGTAGCAAGTATTACGGATCGCTCGCGGTATGAAGCTGAGCCTCATCTCGTCCGGTACTCCAGTGACCTCAAAGTACCGGTCGAGATCTTGGAGAAAGTTGTATGTTTCTGTCTCAGATTCGTTCCCTGAATACACTGGTAAGGTAACATCCCTGTGTATTAGCCCAAAGGCTGTTGCTAGGTGTTGTCTCGTCTCATGATTGCATGAGCGAGACGTCGACGGGACAGGTTCTGTCTCGCGGGAAGTAGCGAGGTTCCCAGGTTGAGAACCAGGCAGATCGCGACTCGAGATGTCATTTGGTGACGTTGGTCTTTCCTGTGTGCTGGAGACAGAGATGTTAGCGAGTCTCCCCTCTATCACTTCACTGGTCTCCTTCTGGATGGAGCTCTTCCACTCCTCCATTTTCTTCTCGAGCTGTGCACACACGTCATGAACGGTCTCTTGCATCTGTTGGATGCTGCCGTTACATTCTGACCTGATCTCATCGAGTGGCGTTTCCTGCTCTAGTTCCCCCCGGATCCTAGCTAGTTGGGAAGTGAAGTTCACTTCCACTCGCCTGACCTGATTATTTAAGGTAAGAGTGGTCTGTTCGACGCGAGACGAGACCTGTCTAACACTCTCAGCAAGTTCGGTGTAATTCTCATCTAACTGTCTGGCTAAGCTAGAAGCGTTCTCTTGAACTTCGTCAATCCTGCTAGAAGTTTCGGTTACACGCGCAGACAGTTCTTCTCTGGCCTGGTGTATTTCCCCCCTAAGCTCTGCAGTCGTGAGCTCTAGACGCTCCGTCAGCTGACGCTCACTTTGCTCCAGTCTTGAACTCACAGCCTCCATCTGGAGTTCAAGACGAGCATTACTGGACTCAACCGCCTGTTCTAGTCTCAGATAACTAGTTTCTAGCGTGCTATTACTTTCCTCGATTTTCTTTTCTAGCTTTTCCAGACCCTTTGAACTTTCTTCTAACTTTAAATTCAAATCCTCCTTTAAACTTCGATTATTTTCTTCTTGTCTTCTCGTACTTTCATCTATTTTTCTAACTAGTTCATCCAAAATGGAAGCTAACTGTATAGTACTAATATTTCCAGATGAGCTACCTACATTAATGACTGGGCTAACACGTCGTTCTATATTTTCTGCGGTTTCCTCCCTGTCCTCCCGCAATGGTACTTCCGGTTCCCGACTGTGAACTGGTGGAACGGTATCCACCGCATCCGCGTCTCCCACAACGCTGACTGGACGCTCGCTAGCGCTCTGCGCGTCAATAACATTACTATCCTCTGAGAGCTCCCCAGCTCTCTGAGCGAACTCTTCAAAAACGAACTCGTTATCCATGTTTCTTACTCTTCGAGCCTGTGCTCGCGTTATCACCATTAAGAAAAACAACAAACGGGCTTACAAGATTTCTTCCCCCCAAAGTTCAAAATAACTGAATTCTCTATTAATGTTAATACAAAATATTCAAACATAAATAAATTTCAAAACCACAAGACACCTACGTTCTTGGAAATTTTCGGGGAGAGACAAACAACACATATACCGAAATTTTACACTAGCCGTATGTTGACCATTTGAGTATATAGGATTATACTCACTTGCCCTTAACGCTGAAGGCGCCACTTATTTCTGTGGCGCAAAAGCGTGAAGTATCGTGCCCTGCAGCTGGGTAGCCACTTATTTTTGTGAGGTGCTAGGTGGCCAGAGCCGAAGCTACTATATACCTAACAACACCAACACAATAAAAAAAAATTGAAGGTGAGTGGCTGGGAATATTTAATTAACTGAAGTATTTACATAAATGCAAATAATAAAAAAAAATATTATGAGAAGTTATTTATTCCCTCTTGGAGATCAGGTTCTCTCCCGTCAGGGCCGCCACTCCCTTATGAATTCGGTAGAGCAAAAAGTAATTTATTTCTGTAGAACAGCAGATCTCAGGGCCATCTGCATAACAACCATGCTCAAGGATGCTATAAATAGTGAGTCTGTAATAAGTTTCAAAGTTATGTTAAAAAAAAAAATCTATAATTTTAATTTTACAGGTAGCAGCCTGTAAATGATCTCACTATTTCATGGCTGTTAGTTGTTCTTTTGGGCAGTATTCTCTCTCTGAGCCCCATGCAGAGAGATGGTCAACATACACATTCAAGGGGAAAATGTCTCCTTGAATCACACTCCTGAAACAAAATTGTCATTAGTGCAGGTACTCACCCTACAGCAATTGAATACACAGTTGTTCCGGTAAGAGCTGACAGATTTATTTTCCATGAAGAAAACAGGCATCTCAACCATGGTAGATGAGATGATATCACTTAGTATACACTATTTCTTATCACCTTTTTAGTGCACTATCACATGAAACACATTACTTATAATTGATATATTTGATATTTGCCACACTTAAAAAAAAATAAAATGAATGAGAATAAACTGATAACTTGAAAAGGTCTGTCTGACCTTTAAAATAAAAAAAAAACTTATATAGAAATATTTACAGAATTATTTATCTCCTCATACTTATCTAGTTTCTCGTCTCTAACAGTTCTAGAGGAGAGATGTATTAAACTGTTGAAGAAAACTATTTCACTATTATTTGTCAACTAACAACACAGAGCGAAGATAAAAATAAAGAAAATTTTATATGCTGATACACTGTTCCAAAGGTTACTTGACGTACTCAAAGTTCCAATTCGCTGACACAGTCTCCTCCAAGATGATCATTCTACCACATGAAAATGTTCGGCTAGAAGATAAGGTACACTGAATGTTAAGCATTCTATGAAGGAATGTTCAGTAGCTCCAATTTTAAACAAGCAAATGGTTACTTGTAAGCCTTGTGCTAAAATGTCCAAGGACAGGCCTAGTATAATAGCGTTACTAGCCTTGGCGTTATATCTCTAATTGAGATATGTAACGATATATATTTCTCCCATATTGGGGAAACTGCAATTGTCCCATATTAACTCTGGGGTTGTGCAGAGATTTTAAAGTAAATGATCTCCACTGAGAGTCCTAAGCACTCAGAGATAGATGAATGTTAAGAATGATTTAGAATTTAAATTTCCATTATCACTGAAGAGAATAGCACCACTGACGTATAACTAAAATAAGTTAAGTTATACACTGTTTATCATTGTACTATTTCATGCTCTTGAAGAATTTTGTACAACTCACTCGCGATACTGTAGTTCACAGGACAAATCCCGGGGAACCGAAATTGTTCTCACCGCGTCCTGGGTCTTGAACTCTGTACTGGTAGTCGGATGACTCCCTTTAACACTGCAAAACTACCTCTTGTTACTTCACGAGTCTAGCTTCAACTCCCCCGTTCTCCACGGAAAACGAGTATATGTCTCGGGCAAAACACAGGAAACGAAGAAACTCGCTTCTTCCACCACCCTTTGACAAAGGGTTCATGCCTTGCGGCGAATATTGCGGGTGGTCTCCCGTGTCAATGCCCTTCTTCCAGCTACCATCCGTAGCCAACTTTACCTTTCTTGGCTGATACGTGCTGCCCCTCCCTGATAGCGGACAACACGGAAGCTTAATGCTCACAGCAGAAACTATGGATGATTTCCGCCTACTTTTGTTTTCCTTTGCTAGTTACATATGAATGAAATACAGAAACATATGATATTACACATAAAAATAAAGTTAAACATACAAAGATTACATATTGATACAATTTATTAACTGACATCTCTCCCAGAAGCAGCATTCTACCCAATTACTGTGGCAGTCGTTCAAACCGTCTGCTTACTAATGCAGCCATGCTTTCTTGGAGAGAGATTGAAGGAAACATCATTTGTAAATAATTTAATTTTCACAAAACAAGATCTAAGTGTCTTGTTCGATAAGGGAAACACGTTGTTAAAAATAAACAGATTTTTATGCGGTCTTTCCAAGAACGATTATAGCTTAGTACGTAAATATTAATATTAAACACAGAAAATGAGTCAAATTAAAGTATACATTTTCAAATTGGTGTTGCCTACTGGGAACCTAGCAAGAGGCTCGCTAGCCAGGTTACTGGTTTTTGGTGAACAGGGGGGGAGGAAGAGACGCTGATGCTAGATGCATTGGAAGTCACACGTATAGAAACCAATATTTTCACATGTAGACGTGAAAAAGTTTATGGCATTTTAAACAATACGAGCTCCGTGTTTCAACACATTGTATCAAACCCCGTGTAAATTCACCAACGGAAGTCTCTAGGCTACTTCCTGGGTATACAATACTTATTTAGTTTCTATTCTGGGTGTTTCTTTCCGTGTTGAGTTGAGATAGACCTCCCAACCTGTAGTATAGGCGACAGTCAGTCGGAAAAAAAAAAAAAACTTTTCTCAGCACTAGCTCTCATCCAAGCGTTCTGAAAATCAAGTATGAAACGTATAGATTCTGCTCATTTCCTCTTTTAATTAATCCTTCATCTCTGATTTTATATTCATTTTCTTCCAGCATCCCCTGTTAGTTATGCATTATGCAACAACGATGTAATTATATGTAACCCATTAATACATTATCTAAGGTCTATAAATGGAATAAACACAATGAAATAAATAAAATATATTACAATATTGTATTAATATTTACGTACTATGCTAGGTGTTTCACACTTCATTACTAATAATATCCCATAAATATGCACAGAATATGCTAATATTCAGCAAATAATTAAATCACAAATTATCATATTTACATATACATATGCAAATGTGCCCCTCATCTGCATTTTGGTATGCAGATGATGTAGACGGGCATCGGCCCTCTACAAGGGGGCAATTACCAACATGAGTTTGAGAATTAAATATATTTTAATCGATTGTCTAGTAATATACTAGGAAAAATTGTGAAACTCATATGTCGGTGGAGGATCTTATCCCCCCCCTTCCCATTCAAGTCTAATTGACGGTCCTGTTAAATATTTGTAATATCAATTCAACTTAACTGATTTCATTTTAGGGAGAAAAAAAGAAATATTCAGTTTTATTTGTGTACGTTTTTACCTGAAAGAAAATGTTGAGACAAGTTGAAGCTGAAATATACTGATTGTGTTTAAATGGCAAGAATTGCAGATTGGTGAATCTTATGTGATATGATACATACAAAAATTTAGCAGTGAATCTAAACTTTTATTCCATTCGTAGAAGAAAAAGGAAGCAATCTCTTGGTCTACCTAATTTCCCAGGCTATTTATCCCCCCCTCTTGATTTTCTTTAATTCAGACATTTACCTTTCTTTATAAGTAATCTATGTCAAATTTGAATGCCACATTTGGAATGCTCAAAAGATTGGCGTACTGTTGGCGTACCTTCTAACTTTTCTCGTATTGTTTCATGTGCTTTGGATGTTCATTTCGGAGATCACTGTATGTGACGTCAAGCACGCATTCATTAGCCCGCAAAAAGTCTTCTTCCCTCATATTGGATTTTTAAAGGAGTTTTTAAAATCGATATTGTAAACTACCTGAAAGCAAGAATCAACGAAGCAATTGACACTGTTACACCAGACATGCTCAGCAAGGTCCGGTGCGAGATCGGTTGTCGCTTCCCAGTAAGCAAGCACATCTAGAGTAAGTTTAAGTTTGCCCTTATTTTTTTCTTCATAAACTTAGGAATCCGCTCTGTGTATGGCTTTTTCAAGTATAAATTTCAAGTCGTGCTTGGAGTTCAGATAGCTTTGACGTATAAACCTAAATGCTTAGACCTGTAAGAATAAAGGCTGCGCAAGAGTGCTTGTGTGTTAGACATAGCGATAAAGGTTCTCCCTATGCATAGGTTTTCCAAGTGTAAACTTTTAAGTCATGCTTGACATGTGCGTCAATTTAAAGGAATTTTTAGATTAGCCTTATATTATGTGTTATTATCAAGCCTGAAATAAGCTTGCAATCGAGAAACTAGAAAGTTTGCTATAGCCTTGGTTAGGTCTGTGCAGCCATACAAATGCGAACTTGTGCAAGCCTACAGACTTGGCCTTGAAGGGTTAAATAAGGCTATTAAATCCCTTTGTGAATGATTTTTTTTCTTTTAGCAAAAAAAAAGTCAGTATTGGAAATCCTCATATGGAAACTTGAAAAATGAATTAAATCTTAAATTTTAGATTTTCACTTAATTCCGACAAGAAATAAGTAAGTGCCATATATGACACACTTACAACTCACAAAGAACATGCCAGATGACACCAAAATCTCTTATTCATACACGTCAATATCTCATACAGCAGACAGAACAGTCATTTGATGCTTTTGATAAATCACAAAATAGCTAAAGTGAAAAAAAGGGCATGTGCCATATATGGCACGGCATGCAATAATGGGTTAAAAATCTAGAATGCTATTAGGGCTAAATGTGTATAGTGCTGTGAATGATACACGTACAGAAACACTGATATGCAAAGGCAATTTATCATTTTCTTGTTAGAGTATAGTGGATTCTGGTACCACTGCATTTATTTTTGCCTTGAACAAACTATTTGAGATGCCAAATATAACAATATATCATTTAACTATCCAAGTGCCATCACTTCTGCACAGCAGCCGAACGAAACTTCATCATTCTTTCTCGAAGACTCTGTATTTTTTCGTAGTGAATTTTAACACTCATACAATAACATTACATTTGTCAATATTTCCTCTTAATTTTGCTTTCTGAAAAACTTAAAAGCATTGTGAAAAATGGTGAAAACCTTAACAGAGTATATAGATTCGTCCTCAACAGAACTTCTTCATCATTTTGTTCTCCCTGTATCTTAGAAAATAAAGGGTTTTGTTTGTTTTTGTTCAGACACACATAAATCATACTGCCGAATACCCCCCATTAAAATAAATACATAACAAAAGAATGAAATAAATTTATATATATATATATATATATACTGCATATAGTGGAAGTATATTATGTAAATATATTAGGTTCTTTTGTGTCCCCTGGCAGGTTAACAGCTTTTTGAACAATGTCAACGTCGATTTATAGATGAAATATTTGATTAGAAACAAGCGGGCGCCTTCCTACTAGGAAAACAATTGGAAAAACTCCAGGAGTTCTAGTCATTTAAAAGAAAACAGTTATTAAGTTCTATTTTTGAGACTTTTGTTTGCGAGACGGGGATTGTATGCAACAAGAAGATAAATGATCTCAGGGTGTGTTCATGGTTTCCATAAGTCCTATAATAGTACGTACAATGCATCGATCTACTCTGAAACAAATATAATAGACAATGAAATTACTTACATTTTAAGCTATCAAGGGTGAAACCGTTAACTTGATTTCAAACTTCAAGTAACTTCACACAGAACCACACACAAACACACACACACACAGACACACAAAATGCATAACTTTTGAGATTTCAGCAAAACGTTTAGATGCATAATTCTTAAGGATGCACCTAAATGCATAATGAAAATGTGTTAATTGATGCACTTGTGTGCATAAACGTAATTATGCACGTAAACGTTTTGCTGAAATCACAAAATGTTATGCTTTTTTGTGTGTATGTGTGTGTTTTTGTGTGTGTGTGTGTCTCCTACTGAAGCATATGCATGCATTAATTAAAACAGCTGTTTGTATCGCTGGTTGCATATCACTTAAGGTACACAGGATTTACAAGAGTGTGGAAAAGATGAAAGGTGCCATAATGGATTTGAGTTAATTCAGTGAAATATGGATTTCACAGTACGTTACTATTTTTGAAATAAAGTGTGATTTCCTAAAGACATGATTGTTTTTTATATTTTTTGTTAACGAAATTTTGATCACATAGGTCTAGAATATTTACAAAACTTGTCATTGAAAATTCATGATCATAATTTCGTTCAGGATGCAAACAAGCAAAAAAATGAAATGAAATCTTTAAGTTTAACGTCCCACAAATATGCCGGTTAGGCTAAAGGGAGAGTGAAATGGTGGAATGAAGAAAGTGTGAGGAAACGGGAGAACCCCGGGAAAATCCATAAGCACGGTGTTTGTCCACTACTAAGTCCACACTGCGCGAGCTGGGGTCGAACCAGGCACCCCAAGCACAGGAGGTGAACGCTCTACCACTGAGCCACCACAGCCGTCCTTTAAACAAGCAGAGAGGAAACTACCATACCAATGTCTTTACGAAATCAAACCCTATTTCAAAAATAGTATCGCATCGTAAAGTTATTATTTCACTGAATAATTAAAATATAGTATGATATCTTCCAAAATGGTCGCAGAGGTTCTCATGTAATGTGGAATATTTTCACTGTGTCATGCATCACACCAACAAACCTCGATTTCTTAGTTTTGGTAGTGTTCTAAATTTATTCCATCGTTTTCACACCCTTTACAACCCTGTATGCCAGATGTACAATATACAATTTAAGCCACTGTCTCAATTTACGAGACGCATCTAAAATATGTTCCAACAATTATGTGTGCACATACTTAATAACTTATTTAAGGATGTTTAATATTCCGACATTATTTTAAGATCTTCGTAAACACTCGAATATTGCCAGTACAAACAACTAGTTTTTCCTATCTTTCTAATGTATTTATGTATGTATTTAAAGAAAATATTCAAAATAAATTCTGGTAGAGACAATAAATAGGATCCCCCGAAATTTGTATTTATGTGTGAATCTATGCTTGTAGTTAACTTGAGATTAAACCGATATCAAACACTAATACACCAGACCAAGAATGAGGAATTCTAAAGACCACATTGACAATGCTCAGTTTCCAAGAAGACAGCATACAATAGTCTTGAATAGACCTGGTGAATTCTAAAGACCACATTGACAATGCTCATTTTCCAAGAAGACAGCATACAATAGTCTTGAATAGACCTGAGGAATTCTAAAGACCACATTGACAATGCTCATTTTCCAAGAGGACAGCATACAATAGTCTTGAATAGACCTGGGGAATTCTAAAGACCACATTGACAATGCTCATTTTCCAAGAAGACAGCATACAATAGTCTTGAATAGACCTGGTGAATTCTAAAGACCACATTGACAATGCTCAGTTTCCAAGAAGACAGCATACAATAGTTTTGAATAGACCTGAGGAATTCTAAAGACCACATTGACAATGCTCATTTTCCAAGAAGACAGCATACAATAGTCTTGAATAGACCTGGGGAATTCTAAAGACCACATTGACAATGCTCATTTTCCAAGAAGATAAAATACAATAGTCTTGAATAGACCTGGGGAATTCTAAAGACCACATTGACAATGCTCATTTTCCAAGAAGACAGCATACAATAGTCTTGAATAGACCTGGGGAATTCTAAAGACCACATTGACAATGCTCATTTTCCAAGAAGACAGCATACAATAGTCTTGAATAGACCTGGGGAATTCTAAAGACCACATTGACAATGCTCATTTTCCAAGAAGACAGCATACAATAGTCTTGAATAGACCTGGTGAATTCTAAAGACCACATTGACAATGCTCATTTTCCAAGAAGACAGCATACAATAGTCTTGAATAGACCTGGGGAATTCTAAAGACCACATTGACAATGCTCATTTTCCAAGAAGATAAAATACAATAGTCTTGAATAGACCTGGGGAATTCTAAAGACCACATTGACAATGCTCATTTTCCAAGAAGACAGCATACAATAGTCTTGAATAGACCTGGGGAATTCTAAAGACCACATTGACAATGCTCATTTTCCAAGAAGACAGCATACAATAGTCTTGAATAGACCTGGGGAATTCTAAAGACCACATTGACAATGCTCATTTTCCAAGAAGACAGCATACAATAGTCTTGAATAGACCTGGTGAATTCTAAAGACCACATTGACAATGCTCAGTTTCCAAGAAGACAGCATACAATAGTCTTGAATAGACCTGAGGAATTCTAAAGACCACATTGACAATGCTCATTTTCCAAGAAGACAGCATACAATAGTCTTGAATAGACCTGGGGAATTCTAAAGACCACATTGACAATGCTCATTTTCCAAGAAGACAGTATACAATAGTCTTGAATAGACCTGGGGAATTCTAAAGACCACATTGACAATGCTCATTTTCCAAAGAAGACCGCATACAATAGTCTTGAATAGACCTATTTTTTGTGGTTATTTAACAGTTATTAGTTACATCAATAATGTAGATGGAAATGTATAAAACTATGTAACATTCGATTATTTGATATTATAACCTAAGAATTATACTTCTCGAATATTTCATAATTTCGTGTGAAATTTAGCATTTTATTTACAACAGGCCCAGAAGACCGTAGATTCTCACCCCTCCTATACGTTTTATGTATCTTGTCGTATTCCAAGTACGTGAAGTCCTAACTTTACTAATAATAATAATAATAATAATAATAATAATAATAATAATAATAATAATAATAATAATAATAATAATAAATAAATTAACCCCAAACAATCTTTTAACTTTTGGGAAGCACATTTGTGTGGCATTAGTTTAAATAATAACAATACTGTAGGTTTATACAGGAGGGGCACGATGGTTCAGTTGTGCCATCCCCGCTAGTCTAGTGGCTGTGCCCCCCCTCCTGTTCTAGTGACTAGAACGTACGCCTTTGGTTTACGGGGTTCCACGTTCAATTCCCGGTGGGAGAGCCTTTGGAATTTCAACTGCCCTCGATGTTTCTGTGTTCGTATCCCTGTTCTTAAAAATAGAGAGAATTAATAGGAAAATAGCAGTAATTAGGAAGAATTAAGTTACTGAGGAATGTTCAGTAAATTCAGATAACTTTTTTGTAAAAAAAAAAAAAAAATTGGTAGAGCACTTACCACTGGTGCATGCGGTCCCTGGTTCGGTCACCGGAGAAGTAAATTTGTGGTGGACAACATCGGGTTCGTGAGCTTTCTCGGAGTGCTTCCGCTTCCTTCCCCTTTCTCATTCCACCAATTCTTCCATCGTCATTCATCACTTCCATAAATAATCCGTCTTCCTTAGCCTAATAGACAAACGTGGGACGTTAAGCTGAAACAAAGATTTCTAGCTTTATACATCCTCTCATGGTGTAACATGTGAGGTTTTAACCTTACAAATATATTTATAGGTTGAATCGGAAAATCCTTTCACGTCAAAATCACTTTTAACTTGAAAAAGATATTTTACCTTTTAACCTAAAGAGAAAAATCTAACACCAACATATATTTCTATGAATGGGATATGGATAGCCATCGTTACCCGTTAAAATGTTGGGGGCCGCGGTGGCTCAGTGGTAGAGCGTTCACCTCTGGTGCTTGGGGTCCTGGGTTCGATCCCTGCCAAGTGAACTTTGTGGTGGACAATCACCGTGTGCATGGCTTTCCTCGGGGTTCTCCCGTTTCCACTTTCTTCATTCCAGCATTTCATTCATTACTCATCATCACCGTCTCCTTTAGCCTAACCGGCATAACCGTAGGACGTAAAACTCAAAGATTTCATTTCCGTTAAAATGTTAACGGATTGACTTTATTAACAGACTTGGAAGAGATAATCGTTTTAGCTCTTATTGCAAAAAAAAAAAAATCATTTTTTTTTCCTTTCGTCCAGGAATTATTGTGTAAAGTAACGGACGGACGTATGTCGTATAATATATAATCTTATAATCTTCCGTGATCCTATAACGCAATCAAATTCAATTAACACTGCTCAAAAGAAATTAAATAATCAGAATAATTCACGCAGTCCTTAAATTTACTGCTTGATTTATTGTTCAGAGCACTTCATTTTACTCGTCAGAAATACATCCTTGCAATAATGAAACTCTCTATATAGAATAGTAGACTTATATAATAGTACTCCATAGTCCTTGAGCGTAATCTTAAAAACACACTATATATACAGGGTGGCCCAAAAGGAGGTATACACCCCTGCATTGATCAAGTATAATGTTCCAGTTTATGCGTTTACTTGCTTCAGCTCTTCCGAGCTTGAGAAGTAAGTAAAAACACATTAAGAACAAATGATAAAGAAACTAAGTCTACCTGATGAATAACAATAAGAAATTAAGTTATATAAATACAATGAGCTGATCAGTACGGTAATATATACCTCCTGCAGTATTAGTCGGGCTCCTACAAACCCCAGTGTGTACTTCGCAGTTTTAATAAAAAATAAATAAAATAAAAGTGATTTTTTGTTGAATCATTAAAACAGGGGGATCCGACTTTTCTTAATACCTAGGAGACCTTTGTTTTCTTATTCCGAATATATATATATATATATATATATATATATATATATATATATATATATATATATATATATATATATATATATATATATATATATATATATATATATATATATATATATTAGGTAGCAAAAGTGCCCGGCTTGGCACGGGAAGAATAATCTTTAGACGCAATATTTGAAAATAAAAGAACTAAGTAGAAGAAATTACGACATGTATAAGTCCACTTGTTTTAAAAAATGAGTTTACGTACTGATTCTCGTCTTCGTAACATGAGCTCGTAAGACACTATTTTCACATCAATTTGAAACTAGTTCTTCCCCATTGAATTCTTCTCTCCCCTTTAGGATACGCAACAAAATATTTTTAAATAGCATTTGTCTCTTCCAGACTATCATCTCTTTGATATAATTACTGAAAAGCTTGTCAATCAAACGGAGTGGGTTTGTATACCAGACAAAGAAATTAACATTCGTTTTTATGTATATAAGATAAACTATACGTTCCTCTTTGAGTTACCCTCCTCCCCACTTAGGAAGACGCATCAAAAGATCTAAGTAACTTTCAGGGCTTTCAGTTTGCGGTCTCTTCGATATGGTTACTTAGAAGTATGCCAAACCAATGATATTGATTTGTATACCAGACTAACAAACAAACATTTTAATATATACGATTTATAATATTTTGAACTACCTTTTTCGCTTTAGATCTCCCTTCACCCGCTGAGGATAGCCCTATACATCAAACAATATTAAACAGCCTACGACTTTTTTTTCCGGGCCACAATCTCGTCGATACAATTACTTAGAAGTATGTCATGTCAACGATGTAGATTTGTGTACCAGAAAGTGTTTTCTGTGTCAAATACGTTTGAATAATAATAATAATAATAAAAACTTCCTGTCCGTTATGAAGAAGTTACTAATATGTTGATGGGGGGGGGGGGAGGAGAGCGCGGGAGGAAATAAAACTATTGGTATCCATATCTCAGAGAGTCCGTGTTCTGTCTAGTAACAATACATATATTTTTGCCGGGATAAAAAAAAAAAATCTATTCACATTATGAAGCTCTCCGTTAATGGAGATTTCACTGTTGATGTTATTTTTATAAATATTTAAAACTTAAGTCGGGGTCCTACAGACCCCAGTGTGTACTTCGCAGTTTTAATAAAAAATAAATAAAATAAAAGTGAATTTTTGTTGAAGCACTAAAATAGGGGGGTCCGACTCTGCTTAATACCTAGGAGATCTTTGTTTTCAAAGCCCGAACCTGTGTATTTCTCTACAAGATACTTGCAAAACAAAGAGTATAATGACAATTTGCTCTGTTTTTTAAGTTATTGTTAGAGTATTACTAAGGATACGTTAAGTCGCGCACCCAGAAATTTTTATTGTAGGCGGTCCAAAGTTAGGGAAGGTCCAAAACTACAAGATACTATGTCTATGCAGTATTGAACCAGTGTTATTCTACACCCGAAAACCCGGTAAGTAATTGTCAAGTGTTGCCATCTATATTCTAAGCAAAAATGATAGAATAGACTGCTTTGTAAGGAAAGAAAGAGTACAAATGAAGTATAAGGTCAAAATCTTCAGGCTACATCACTTCTGTGCTAGACAATCATATGTAGTTTTAAGAAACTTCATAAATAGAGCAATCCAAAAGCATGAAAAGCATAACAGCAATTTACAGATATGGTTGGTACCTTGAACATGGTTGTGGTTGTCTAAGGGTCCAGAAGAAACTAATTTTAAAAGCATGATAAAGCATAATTTTAGAAAGTAAAGCATAAAGCATAATTTAAAATATATAGCACAAATCTTGGAAAGTTCTATTAGAACAATTCTTGGAAAATTCTGTTTAATTACAGGTTTAACATATTAACCAATATTTACAATTCAAAATCATTGAGAACATAATGCAACAATGAAAAGCTTATTTTTATTTCTGTAAACTTTTCAGAGTAATACTTTCATGTAAGAAAAGAGAAACGGAAAAAGGAAACTTTCCGCCAACAATGAATAGTACCCAAGAACTCCACACTATATTGCTATGTGTACCTCTTTAACTTGAGCACTTTCTGTACTTTTTGATGACATCCTTGTACTTTCCCTTTCTGTATATATGCACCTGTAAAGCGCACACAAGTGATGGAAGAACTGACTCTAGTAAAGCATATCTTTTCACAGTTCATTAAGTAGAAAGTTAATTAAATATGAAAGAAACTGGTTGCATAAAATGCTAATAAATAGAAAATGTATAGTAAATATGTGTAGTAAATATTACACATTATACACAAATAATGTAAAACAATGATTGAAATTAGCAATAAAGCATAATAAAGCATAATTTGGAAAAAATAAAGCATAATTAAACAAAAAATAAAGCATAATGGGGATTGCTCTATATAAATATATGTCGAGTTACTAATTTTTGTGAGGAGCATTCCCCTGTGGAAGCACCCCTGTATATAATGCATTGTAAGAGCACGGGCGTCTCTGGCGGGGGGGACGAGGGGGATGCTTTCCCGCCGCCAATATTTTGAAGTACTAAATAATCAATATTTTTTTCTAATTTAATTTATTTACTAACGACAGAATAACATATAAATAATAATTATTATGTTTATTTGGAATATAATATTCAGGCTGAGAAACGATTATAACAGAGTTCTTGATATAACAGGGGATCCGTTAAGTTAAGCAGAAAGGTAACAAAGGGAATCGAAGATAGTAAACAGGTTGGGCTTGGTAGTACCATTTAAATCACTTATTTGATGTCCCCCCCAAAAAATTTTACATGGCAGAGACGCCAGTGATAAGAGTATACTCTAACGTGGAAATTCTGTTGGCGGCATTCCTGGCTTAAATATTAACCATAAATTAAGACCTATAAGCAGGATTTCATCCTATTATGCACGTTTTTTAATCATACTTTGAATATATAAAACTATACATAAGTGACTGTAATTTTATTTAATTGATACGCGATATAATCGTATAAATTTAATACTCAAAACATAACTTAGAACACTTACATACACTGTGTTCATTTTAAGAGAATCGAATTTTTGCCCCACACCATATTCTTCTTCTTCTGCCACCAATTCTACTGCCACTTGCATTGGGATTTTAGTCGCTCTTTTCAATAGTCGTAGCGTTTTATGACACCTGCATCCGGTTACACGGGTTCACATCAAAAGCAATTTCCAACAGGTGCTGGCGAATGAAAGTCAGCGCTTATATAGAAAACGATTCTCGTAAAATGAACTTTAGTAATTACGATTCACACATTTGTGAACCATTTTATGTCAAATAATGTTTACTCAGGAACAACGAGAAATGGGATATTTCACTTCAACACCTGAAATTGACAGAATTTTAATAAATGACGGTTGCTCCATTCAATTAGCCAGGGTTACGCTGAAGAAGAAATAATAGTAATAATAATAACTGTTCGTCTATAATATTATAACAATAACATGTTATTAATTGTCATTGTCATATATCAGATGATGATAATAATTGCTGTTATGGTTCTGCACTGAGAATGCATTTATGTCAACTTTACATCATTGCAATCAAAATTTCTTCCTTATCTAAAAGGGAAACGTTCTTCGTTTCCATTTACTGTACAATCACTATTACAAAATATTCTGCCACTTATTAGGATAAATGCGAAATAGTCACTTGTTTAAGAGTTTTCACTACAGCAAAATTAAACTACCGCAAAATTTAGAGTTTTTCTGCAATATATTCAAAACAAATAAAAAATATAATCGAAAAGCAAACACGTAGTGCACTAGACAATATGATTTTGCATGTGATAGCCTACCTATACTACAACTCACTTATCTGCTTTTGGTGTGCCGCTATTTAAAGTACCCGCAAAAAATGCTACATCTATCGACAGTTGCAAATCGAAAACAGATAGATAAGTTGTAATAACGGTATCACATGGAAAATCATATTGTCTAGTGCACTACGTGTTTGCTTTTCGATTTTTTTAAAATTTGTTTTGAATATATTGCAGACAAACTCTAAATTTTGCGGTAGTTTAATTTCGCTGTATTGAGGATTCTTAAACAAGTGACTATTGGCGCATTTATTCTAATAAGTGGCAGAATATTTTGTAACAGTGATTGATCGAAAAAGACCGATATTAGTATGGAATCCATAGTTTTAGGGGTCATTGAGATGAACATTGACGACACTTCGGATGTAGTTTAAATCCAAATTTAGCACCGCAACTTGGAGGAGAGGGAGGGTATATATCAAGGATGTTATAAATAGAGGATCTGCCCATATGTACCTTCATCCTATTAAAGCGATGAAGCCAAAAAACTACCGAGCATAGACACGTCTGATTGGCTACTCTCGTTTCCGCCATTGTCTGATTGGCTACTTTCGTTTCCGCCATGATTGTTGGCTCAAAACATTGCGATCCTATTGGGCGGAGTGGGCAGAGTAGGGGTGGTGAAACTGTGACGTATAACTTCAAGATTTTGTTGTAAGGGCAGATCTTCTATTTTATAAGATCCTTGGTATATATATATAGTTTTCGGGGTCGCTGAGATGAACAGTGGCACTTTTCATGCCGTTAAAATCCAAATTCAGCCCTGTAACTTGGGAGAAGGAAAAGGAAGATATATAAAAATGATCGAAAATGATCAATCTCAGAGAGTGCTTCAGTAATAGTAAAAAGTGACAGACTAACGGAACATATTAAAAATGTTTGTTATTTTAACCCAGCGAAGCAGGTAATTGACACTATAGTGCTGCCAAAATGTGTTGATCCGTGGCAAAAATGCGAACTAAAGCTCACACCCTGGACACATCCACGCGTTGAGCCAATAAAGGTTCAACTATTGCTAAGCGAGAGAACCGTAACGAAAGGGAGTGGAATTCCTTCAGCCGATAGCAGCGCTCGGAACAGAAGACTAGGTGTCAAGTCAATGTGGTATATTTATAGTTAAATACTAAGATAATGTAGAGAATGTGGTAATATAGGAAGGTTTTGTTTTGCTTTCTTTCAGCCATAGCTCAATCTCCATCACCTGAAGGCTATAAATTGTTAATGTGAATTAAAGGAGTGGTTCCGAAATTTTGTGTCTCGCAGTTCCATGGCGTTGTCGCGAAATTTTAGAGTTAAAAATTATGAACTATTTAATAACACAGCCCCACAAAGAAAATAAAAGTTCTGTGCGTCGGACCTTAAGGTATTGTTTCAATATATTTTGTTACACAGAATCTAAATTTCAAAATCCCAGGACAATTGACCGTGTCAATCCCTTTTTATGGAAGAAAAATTTGAGCGATTTTGGATAGGGAGGGTACACGTTTAGATTTTTTTTTTTATGAAACCACTTTCGAAATAAATAAAATCTTCAAGTTTTACGTCCCAGGATTATGACGGCTAGGCTAAGGAAACGGTGATGATGAGAAATAAATGAAACGGTGGAATAAAGAAAGTGAAGGAAACAGTAGAACCCCGAGAAAACCCACGCAAACGATGTTTGTTCACCTCAAAGTTCACTTGGGGCGGGCGAGGATAGAACCAAGGACCCAAGCATCAGGGGTGAACGCTCTATCTCTGGGAACCACTTTCGGTGTTACACTCATCGTTATAGAGTAAAAACGATAGTGTATAACGAAAACTTGTTTCCTGCAATCAGTTAAAAGTTCCAAGAATATATTCCGTCTCCACTTTGATCTACTATCACTTCTGGTTTCAATATTGACAAAGTATCATGTCTTACAAACCAAATTCCTTCGTGTGGTGTACACGTAACAGTGCTACTTATTTGGTTTCGAGGGAACCTATGCCAAAAAGCAAATGAAATCACTCACAGATACATTGAAGTGACCTTTGCAAACTTATATAACTCTGAAACACACCTTCAAATGTCACTGGTTGCAGAAATTTAGGAAAAAAAGGGGTTGTACTAGGGGCGCACCCACGGGAAGTCCACCGGGTCGGGTTCCTTCTGAAACTTCGTAACTCGACTAAAGTTTGTATACCTTCTTAACATAAATATATTTGTTTAACAAAGAACTGATTTATGTACCCTAAAGATTTGATTTTACACTACACTTGTACTCTTCCTTTCCTTATAAAAATAACCTAGTTCTATCAGATTTTCTGAAAATGTAGGTGGCAGTAATTAAGAGGTTGTCGTACTAAAAATAATAGACCTACAAAATTTACCATTTTTCTTTTGTTTGTTTATTCATAAGTGAAAGGAGATAATAAAATGCAACTTACCACAATCATAGACCATGTTATTCTACAACAGAAAATATGAACCTGAAGAGTGTTCAGTGTTGCCATCCATAGAAATTACAGTGTTGCCAGAATAACAATTCCCCTAAAATCTAAGTTAAGGTAGCGGCTAGAAGAACGAACTCACCTGCATTTTATTACATATCATGTTGTTTTGGTTTGCTGTGAACTACTTTTTAAATAACATTATTATTTAATTTCAATAACTGTATGTTAAAACTAT
This sequence comes from Thermobia domestica, assembly GCF_964235325.1. Lineage (NCBI taxonomy): Eukaryota > Metazoa > Arthropoda > Insecta > Zygentoma > Lepismatidae > Thermobia > Thermobia domestica. The sequence continues at coordinate 71,763,934 of NC_137458.1, forward strand.
TTTGTTTATTACAAACTAAATGCAACTATTATTTAAAAAGTAGTTCATAGCAAACCAAAACAATATGATACGTAATCAAATGCCGTTGAGGTTGTTCCTCTAGTCGTTGCCTTAACTTAGATTTTAGGCGAATTGTTATTCTTTCAACACTGTAATTTCTATAGATGGCAACACTGGATATTCTTCAGGTTCATATTTTCTGTTGTAGAATAACGTTATCTATGATTGTGGTAAGTTGTATCTTATTATCTCCTTTCACTTATGAATAAACAAACAAAAGAAAGATGGTAAATTTCGTATTATTTTTAGTACGGCAGGCTCTTAACAATTACTATTCGTCTTTATGGCTGTAGTAGGTTTAATACTACATAGATGTATTGGCCCCTCCCTTCTCCGAAAAACTTTGGACTCTTTCCAATAAAAAAAAAATGGGTGTGCGGGTGGCTTATACAGTTAAGAACAAAAGTTCTTTCCGTTTGCCAAAATTAGTTATGTAAATAACTTAACAATAGAAAGACAATTTGACTACAGTTTTTGGTAAATTAAAAAGAACGTACTTTTCTATACGAACTTTTCTATAGGTTGAAACTCAGTGAAATGGTGCACATTCCACCGTTATTCCCAAAATAAATTTTACCAAACGGAAATAACTTTTGTCGCTGACTGTACCATGACAAAATATTATCCATATACGGTAGCAAGTAGTCTATCATACTATTAATATTTAAATTATGGGTTCTGTATTCGAAAAAAAAATAGATATACAAATCTTTGTAAAGAATATTAACAGACTTTTAATCCCAGTTAAGCGTTTGTTCACAAAATATGGAATGCTACTGAGGGTAGCACATTGAAAAAGCTAACAAAACTAACGGTAAGCGAACTTTTTTTTTTAACAAAAATAAAAGCATTTTGATCATAGTAGTAGTAGTTGAAGAGGTATAATAAATTCAGCTACGAGCCAAAAGACAGGCTTTTGACTAATGGGTCCTATCTAACACAGAATAATCCCGCCCTTTTCCTCCTACCTACCCTACCCCCCTCCGCTTTAGCTCGTGAATGAAACATAATTTATGTAGAAGCAGACACCGCATCGACGAAAAATGAAGCTGTCCGATGGAAAAGATGATAACAGTAAAACGGATAGGCATTAATTTCCGTCCCTTTTTTTAATACCCCTCTCCCCTAACCCCCTTGTACCTTACTTTATAAGGGAGAGAGAAGGACAGAAAAAAAATCATTCATTCTTCAAATTTTACACCCTTTGCGTGGAAACTAGTAAATTTAACACATGGCGGCAATCTCATCAGAACAACTGTTCGGAGAAAGTTCAAACATTTTCGTTTTATTATTATCTAGTCCGCAGATAACAAACATTTCATTTTAATGTTATATGGAAAAGATAAAAAAAAAAAGTGCAATGCGCTACTATCAAACTTATGCATGATAATCAATTTTTTACGAAAAAAAACGCACAGATTAGTTAATTTTTATAGCTACATTTTAAAAATTAAACTTCGTAAATTCAATAGTATGTAAACGAGATTTATTAAGTTTGTTGGGTGTTTATTTATTCCTAAATGAAGACAGATAATGCTGGCTTAATCAGTACTCCACTCATTGAAATCAAGACCGAACTATTGGAAGCGAGTTTTCAAAATAATTGATAAAATATTAAAGATAATGAAATATTGTTACGCAAATGAGGATTTCACTTTTCGCTATTACATTAATACAAAAGAAAGAGTATGAATAACATAGTAAAAAATTATTATCTTCAATTCGCCAGCTATAAAATATTGTAATCTAAAGTAGCCAATGATTTCAAAAATCATTATAATTAACCCTTTGGTGTCCGAGGATATTTCATGAGATGCTTATGCATCACTTTAATTATACCTAGCTCTCACCTTAAGTGTACAATAGAGAAGAATCTATTTCGTACCGTTTTCAATCGATTTCTTTTTTCCATGTTGTACGTTATTCTTATTTCATCTGACATTACCTGTACCTAAGACTGAAATCTTCCGCGTATGTTACGGTAATAATTTAAGATTTACGAATGGCATATATTATAATAATTATAATGAGGGCTATTTTTTAAGTAAGGTCCGATTGTCAGTAGAAACAAAATTAGTGATGATAGTGCCATAGATTTTTTTTATTATTTCCTCTGTACGGCTATTGGCTATGTTTCTTGTTTCTGTTGAAATGCGCATGCGCACTGTCCCACAGCATGCCTTGGCCATGAAGCAGTCATAGTGTCAGTGTGTATAGTTCAGTATGGACAGTTGAAACTTTACGTCAAATTCTGTTGCTCAAACTCAAGACTTAATCACACGTTTTTGGATGAGAGCTACTGGACTACCCACCGTACAACCTGGACCTTGTGCCTAGCGATAATCATGTGTTCCTCTACCTCAAGCAGTTTCTTGTCGATCAGCAGTTTGACACCGACGAAGAAGTGAAAACAACGATTGAAGATTGGTTTCGGTCAGAAGCGGGTGATTTCTACGACGTAGGTATTAGTGCAGTCGCTTGGCACAAAAATATTTCTATTCTGGATACCAGTATGAAACTTGGCACATTTATTAATTATAACATGTTGAATGAAAATCCGCCGGGACACAAAACCGATGATCACCCCGTCGGACCGAATTCAAGATGGCGTCCAAAATGGCGGCACAAACTGAAAATACTCCAATTTTGCCGTTCTTCGGGCCAGTTTATATGTTCATTGGCATGCTAAATTCAAATAACGCGCTTTTAAAAATATTAAGATAATAGATTTACAAATATAAAGAATTATGGCATATTTACATCCATTTTAATGCAAAACTAAACATGCCATTTACTGTCATAAAAACGAAAAAATAGTTTTTAAAATTTTGAATGACGTGTTCAGACCTTATAAGTAAATCCAAAGGTATTATTGTAGTTAAGTGTTAACTATGTGTTTTTAAGTAATCTCATGTTGTTTAAGTAATCTCAGTAATCTCATGGACTGATGTATTAGTTGATGCTAGAGTAACATCAACTGGACAAGCTGAATCTCTTCTATCGTGCTCTCATGTCAAACGCGCTCGCTATCTCACCAAGTAACAGTGGCTGCACTATATATTTTGAAAACAGAAGCATACGAAGCATATAAATATATCAATGTCTCTGAAGGAATGTCATATTTAGATTTTAACGAATGTTGTAATCTACGCAATGAAGAATCTCCGCAATTTATTTTTTGGTCAGTAACTATGGAACTACAGATTGTATTGCTCTCTTTCTTACAAAGTGTGCGTGAAGGAAATGTTGTACAATTCAAAACTATTCTGGAAGATATATGTCCCTGGATCTTTGTTTTAAATCACACAAATTATGCCCGCTGGTTGCCAGTTTTCATCAAAACACTGAAAGAACTGGAGATGCGCCATCCGTTTATATATAAAGAATTCATGAAAGGCAAATTCGTAAGCCAGAAGAGCAATGGCGGATGACTATTTGCATGAGCAAAATAACAAACAAGTTAAAGGAATCGGTGGAGCAATAGGACCTTTTGACAAACCTGCTGCACTTTTGAAGTGGATGGTTGCAGAGCCAGATATTGTAAAAATGATATCTGACTTTGAAGAACAGTTTTCAGTTTTCGATGGTGAAGAAGATGCAGGTGATGAAAATGACGTACAGCATAAGGAAAGCAGCAAATCTTTTGAAAATAGATATAAGGAATATGTTTTATATGTTGTAGCTTCCTTTAGAAACTATGGTAACCAATTTGAAGAATATATATTAACAACAGCAGTTAGCAAAATATGTGCAATAAAAGATGCAGAGATGTCGGTCAGAGAAGCCAGGAATCTTGGAAGATGTCTGTATGAAAATTTTGTACAAGAGAGGTTGATTGAAGGGAAAACATAAATTCATACAGTAATTAAAAGGTGTAATTTAGTGTTATTTAACAACAGAATGACAAAGGGGAAATCTAAACACTTCAAATGCAAACAACAGTCCTGAGAAAGGACGCAAATATATTATGCAAATTGTATGTGGCGAGTCAGATTAGGCAACCTGATGTTATAACATTTTTTTCTAACGAAACTCACCCATATCCTCCCTCTATTAGCGAGTTTGGAAAACTTCGCAAACCATCAAGAAAGTCTGACATTATTACCTGTTTATCTTCTGATGTTTGTGAGAATCATGACAGTGACTGTAGTATTTCATTTTCCTCGGCTATTGTTATAGATGGTGCTGCCCTTATACATTCTCTTATTCCAGGTTCATCTAAAACATTTGGAGAGTTTGCAACCAAAATATTTCGACCTGCCGTAGAATATCACCTGCAGAAATTTGGTAGAGTTGATGTAATATTTGACAGGTACTTGGCAAGAAGTCGTAAGGCTGACACTCGTTTGGAACGAGGTTCTGGAGAAAAAATGTTAATCAAAAGAACAACACCATTCCCAATGGTATTTAGGAAATTTTTGCAAGTTGATGAAAATAAAAAGCAACTTTTCCACTTATATGCTTCTGAAATTGAATCACTGGAAGTTGGTTGTAAGATTGTTATTTGCACTGATGAAGACCTCATAATTTTCGTAGGATCCTGCCATAACAACAACCAACTGTGTCCTTGTTCACATGAAGAGGCAGATACAACAATTCTTCTACATGTGAAAGATGCAGTTTTATGTGTCCACAAAAATGTAATTTCAACAGTAGATTCAGATGTAATAATAATTGCTTCAGCGGCCCTGAAGGTGTTGCAGGCTGTCGATTTGCAGAACTTGTACTTTATTTACGGTGTTGGGAAAAACAGAAAACAGTTTTCACTCTGTGAACTGACACACAATCATAGTCAACGTCTTGCGAATAAAATTAGAAAAATAAACACACTGCTGAACAAGACTGCACTTATTTAATATAAAAACACATTTACACGTGACGTTTCGATCTTCTAGCCAAGATCCTCATCAGACGTACACTGAAACGTCACGTGTAAATGTGTTTTTATATTAAATAAGTGCAGTCTTGTTCAGCAGTGTGTTTATTTCACTCTGAAATGTTACAAAATTTATGTTCTGAAACTTGTGAAGCATTGCCGTTTCTTCATGCTTACACGGGTTGTGACACAGTATCTTCTTTTCATGGGGTTAGTAAAACTAAAGCTTGGAATGTGTGGAAGACACTGCCAGAACTAACGGACGTCTTTATTTGATTGTCTACCTCATTCATTTTATCTGATGATGATTTTGATATGATACAGTATTTTACAGTGCTTCTGTATGTCACAATCAGCGCAACAAAAACAGTCAATGAATGCAGAAGGATACTTTTCACACAGAAGAATAGATCCCTTGAAAATATACCCCCTACTGAAGATGCTCTAAGATATCACTTGAACAATGTTTCAAGCCAGTGTTTGGAGACAGTGTCTACAGCGTCAGCCTGACATTCCTGATGTTACCGATTGGGGACGGAAAGTCTGAGATTCCCCACCATGGCTTACACCATTATAGACAGTTCTTCCAGAAGTATCAATGAAATGTTCGGAATTAACCTGCTGCCACTGCAAAACAATGTGTATGAACAAATGCAAATGTCAAAGCTTGAACATGCAGTGTACCGCCTTATGCTCTTGTGATGGGCAATGTATACAGTGAGTGAGTTATTGATAGATGAGACTTAGACAAGCATTCTATCTCTAGTACAGAACCATTAAAATATAGTACTCTTTAAAACTGTTCGCAATTTCTTTTAAAAAAAGAAAGGAATGAAGGAATATTCATTAAGCGTTACATTCTTATATTAGCAATTTTCGAAATAAAAAACAATAGATTTGAAACACTTTTGTAGATATAATTTTATTTTTAATATTCTACTTGATGATGAGTGTTCTGTTCGAGGGCAGGTAGTTGGCCCGAAGGTTTCTGGGCAAGGTGAACCCATGGTGGTCTTGCCATTGCCTTCCATGAGATGATGATGACTTTCTAAGCACGGCTCCTACAGTTTAACGAAGGATCCGAACCATTTGTGTCCCGACCGGGAATCGCACTCGGAACCCCTTGATTGCAAGGCGACGAGTGGAGCCACTCATCCACCAGGGATACTATATTCTACCTTAACACGCAATAATTTAGTAAATGCTCACATATTATTTAATTTTACTCCCTTTACTTTCTATTTATCACCCTACTCCCAAAGAACTTAATTGCAATCATTATCCCCCTCCCCTCCCTTTATAGAAGCTCATATGACTTGTGTCCCGGTGGTTTTTTATTGTGTATTACCATTTAAATAACTATGCCAAATTTTATACTGGTATCCAGAAAAGAAATATTCTTATTGAAATTTGTACCAAGCGACTGCGCTATATACAAAAACTTTGCCGAACGATATGACAAATGTTTAAAGAAACATAACAACCATGTAAAAAAAAAATAGCTTAATATGTATAGAGGAAATAACGAAAAATGTATGGCACTATCTTTACCGGTTTTGTTCCTATTGAGAATCGAGCCTTACTTAAAAAATTGAATGCTATGTCTTTACTATGTCTACTATGTCTTGAATAACTAACTAACTAACTAACTCTATGGCCTATGGAACCCGGAGGTTCAATGCCGCGTTCACAAAAGCTCTCCACTGACTTCTATCCTTAGCTAATTGGATCCAGTTTCTACTTTGGATTCCAATCTCTGCGAGATCCATCTTAACATTGTCCTCCCATCTGCGCCTAAGTCTTCCTAATGCTCGTTTTCCGATTGGTCTTCCAGTCAAGGCTTTAAAAGCGTTTCTACTTTCTTCCATTCTAGCTACATGACCCGCCCACCTAAGCCTCCTAGACTTGATGACCCTAACAATGTTGGGTAGACCATATAAATTATGTAGTTCCTCGTTATGAAGTTTCCGCCATTCCCCATTCCCGTTCCTCTTGGGTCCGAATATTCGTCTCAGGATCTTGTTCTCAAATACTTTCAGTCTATGTTCTTCCCTCAGAGTAAGTGACCATGTTTCGCAGCCATACAGAACAACAGGCATAATTATCGTTTTGTATATTTTAAGCTTCAAATTCCTCGACAGAATTCGCGACGACAAGAGATTTTGAACCGAATAATAACATTAATTCCCTGCTTTTAGTCGACATTTAATTTCTTCGTGGATATGATTTTTCTCTGTTAATATTGATCCTAGATATTTGAAAGTATCCACTTTATCATAAGTATTATTTAATATTTTAACGCATCCATAATTTGCTGTATTCCGGTCCCGACTCACTTCCATGTATTTAGTTTTCTCTGCATTTACTTCTAAGCCCATGTCTCTGCAAGCGTTTAATAAGATCTCTGCATTTCTTTCTATTGTTCTCCTATCATCCCCTATTAAATTTACATCATCAGCATATGCCATAACCTGGTGAATACCGTTCAACTCTAGGCCCTGGTTGCTATCTTTGATTTTCCTTATAGCGTATTCCAGAACGAAGTTAAATAATAATGGCGACAACGCATCTCCTTGTTTCAGGCCATTTTCGACGTGAAAGCTCGTGGACAAACATTTTCCTACCCGTACTTTACTTTGGGATTACTATGTCTTGAATATGAATACTATGTCTTCACTTCCTTTAATAATAAGAAAGCTTTCGTGAAGAAAGATACGAAAGAAAGATACTCCTATATACAATAATAAGTAAACAGGATTACGGGTAAGACATTTCATCTTGTGGGCTCCAGGTCTTTTGCTAGTCCAACCACCCTGTAATTCCTTTGTTTCTGTTCATTCGAAATAGTCATGTAATTACAGCATTCAACACTAACATATTTTAAATGCGGATTTTGTAGAGGTCTCCAAAATTTGGATGTTTATGATAGTGCAGCATCCTTAGTTTGCGACACTGAATAACAAATGTGGTATTGTAAGTTTTCGTTTAATATTTAGATTTTAAAAGTGCAACACTTGAAGTATCGACATTTGCGGTACTTCGAGTGTCAACATGTGTGGTACTGGGACATTTGCGGTATTTTTCGAAATAACTCTGAGAAATAATATTTTCGGGTGTTCCGTTAGAGGATAGGCACATAGTATCAACTGCTACACAAAGACCAAGTTTTATCATATTGGTGTAGTCAACAAATTGTTCTAGGGGAGAATACAATTATTTTTTCAGGGAATCCTGGCGTTTTGCGTACTAAAAGCAGACTAAAACTCTCCTTTCAGAATATGAAATCTTTAATAACTCACCATACATACATACAAACCTTTCTCATAGCACATACGAACATGTAAACGCAAATACAAGCATCAATTATATAGAAAAGTGAAAGAACAGTATACAGAATGAATCACATATCATTACGCTGTTTCATGTCATACACACCGCTCTTCATTATTATATTCATTCTCATTTAGAGTAACAGGGGGCGAAATTTGATGCTTTTGGACCATTTTTCAGGGTGTGTACCGCAAATGTCCCACTATCTAAAGGAAAGTTTTCAACAGCACCTCAAATGACTCAGAAAAAACTAGTTTTCTCGTGGTACGTCAAATGGCCTGAACCGCAAATGTCTTGATACCTTTAGATTTGAAATATGTAATAACAGGAAATAGTGCTACTTGAAAAAAAATTACAAGTTAATTTTAGTTGGCAACACTGTTCATCTGGTAGTATTGAGAAGAAGTTAAACATTGTCGCTACGTTGACGTATGCATCATACAAAATTTTATCATTGTTTGCATACTACAGGATGTCCAATATACAATGCAACACGGAGTTTGGGAGAGTAGAACTTTTGAACCTGAAGTGATACACGAATAATGGTTACACAAAAATGAACCCTTGTTCCTGCATATATTTTTAAACTAGGAAGCAACAATTGAAGTACACTAGGAACCACACAGTGTTGCCAGATAACCGAAGGTGTAAATCATTTTTTTTTTTCAAAACATGTAAATTGACTCATAACTCATACTTATGGATGTTCTGTAATTAAATTTCAGTTTTTTTTTTTTAGTTGAAGTATGTTGTAAACTATGGAGCACAAAAAAAGAATTTTTCATTTCCACCGATAACTAATCGAATGAGGCCTCTGTAAGGGGGAAAGAGAAAAATCGTATTTTTCATTAATTAACACTCCGAATTGGCAACATTGCTGATGTTTCAGTGCACCAAAAGGTGTGTTAAGGCTACTATCATGAAACGAGTTATCAGCTCTACAGCAATGCTGAAAGTGCCCCCTGTTTTGATTCAAACACTGGTTCACACGTTTCACCATGTTAGCAGCAACTTTACGAAGAGTAGAAGTGTTAATGTTCCCAATGGCACTGCGAATGTTTATTTCCAAATCTTGTATAGTTCGAGAATATGTTCTTGTATGCCCCTTGCTTTAAGTAGCCCCATAGAAATGAATAGCAGTGTTGCCGGGTGCATGTAAATAAAAGTTTTATCATGATAATTTCAAAGTTTCTTTTTCGTTGCTTTCAGGAATTGCATAATGTAGACAGATCCTTAACGCACCTTTTGATGCGCAGAAACATCAGCAATGTTGTCAATTCAGAGTGTTAATTAATGAAAACTACGACTTCCCTAGTTCCCCCTTACAGAAGCCTCATCCGATTAGTTATCGGTGGAAATGAAAAATTCTTTTTTTTGCTCCATAGTTTACAACATACTCCAACTAAAAAAAAAAAACTAAAAATTTACAACAGAACATCCATACGTATGAGTTATGAGCCAATTTACATGTTTTGCAATATATATATATATATATATATATATATATATATATATATATATATATATATATATATATATATATATTTACACCTTCGGTTACAGGTGGCAACACTGTATGGTTCCAAGTGTACTTCGATCGTTGGTTCCTACTTTAAAAATATATACATGGACGAAGCTTTATTTTGGTATAAGCATTATTTGTTTATCGCTTCAGGTTCAAAAGTTCTACTCTCCCAAACTCCGTGTTGCATTGTATATTGGACACCCTGTAGTTCAAAAATTACAAGGGCGTTCAACACTGTATATAACTTACAACGCATACGAAATATACAGTGAGTTGAAGAAGGAAGTTTACGGAAGTATTTCTTTATTCATCGTTTTATAAGTGAATTTATGAATAGAAGACATCTAATTCTAATCACTAGAGGGTTACGACCTCTCTTTGACGTGAGTTTCAGAGTATTTTAATTGATTTCAATACTTGAATCGATGCTGTAACAGTAATATAGTTGAATGATAGTGCCGTTTCTAAACTATTAAAAAACAGATTCCTAGACCTATAGCGGAGAGGCATGACTTTTCCTGGTGAGTCTGTTGAGTTTCAGCAGGATTTCTTTCAGGAAAACTTTTCTAGGGTGTATTTTAGGATGCGTGGATGAGAGAATGATCGAAATTACTGAGAGGCATATTTTTAAAAGCCTACAGGGCTTTCACTGTCTCCTTCTCATTATATCTCTAGACATCATTACTTTTTCTTTAACCTTGATTCTTCTCAAAACTGTTCAAACTGCCTATTTGTTCCTTTTCAAACTCTTTTTCATACGAACATTTTTGGATATGACAATAAGAAAAGTAGAAGAAAGATCCAAAACAACGTGGTACAGGGAAGAATGCTCAGTAGTGTGCACTATCACAGAAGGAGCAATGCAGATGAAAAGACTAAAAGGAAGCCTCTTAGAAATTCGGAAAATATGACATCAATGATAGACAATGAAGATGAGAAGAGAAAAGAACACATAGGTAAGTTTCATAGTTTGTTAGTGGAGATTGGATACAGTAAAGCTAAATTGAAGAAGCAGAGCAAGGAAGAAGAGCTAAGGAACGGAAAGAGGGTGAGAAAAAGAAAAAGAAAATATGGTGTGGAATAGAAAGCATACGAGAAGAAGCAGAAGTCCTGAAGAAGCTATTGAAGAAAAGAGGAGGAAAAACATACAGGAAAGGGAGTAGAAGAATATTAGATTTATTGAAAAGAAAGAGAATGAGAGAAACAGAGAGTGAACAAGGCAAGAAGGGAGGAAGGATGTAATATGTTTTAACGTGTATTTGCAGATACTAGCTCATTTCCAAAATCCAAGATGGGCAACTTCCCCTCCTCCCCCCCCCCCTTCCGTTGCGGGCAGCCTGGATCAACATGAAGTAGCTATATTTCGAACCTGAAACATCTCGCATGCGTACAAAGACTATATAACTTACCACTTGAGTATTGAATGCTAACTACTACATTTAAATCATTCACAATTGATGTTTTGTTCATAATACACATTCCATTAGACATTTTGCTTATATTATATGCACCTTTCCTGTTTCACTTACAGTTCTAAAACCAAGTCTAATTTGAGGTTAATTTAGTGTGATGTATTAGTTTCCCTCATTTCCGAAAATGTGAGGCCTTATATAACACACACAAACACAAACATAAAGTTTCAAGTCGAGTTTTCGATGAGTTTCTCGTGAGAGTTTTGGGGAAATCTGAAACACATGTAATAAAGTTGTTTTCTTGTAGAAAGCAAAGTTAATGCAGAAGTTTTAGTGAAATTTCCTTAGCCAGATAGATTGTTCAACAAGTTTTGCTTTGCTGTACATGACGTTCTATGTTATATCAAATCTCGTTGCGTCTTTCCCTTCTCGTACCCACCATGATAGGCTTCCAGACTCTCTTCTGCCTTTATAAAATTCATTAAAAGTAGGAGGAAGATAAGTTAGCTGACAGTTCTAAGATTTCCTTGTATTACTCACTAGATACGTAGTAAGCTCCTCTTCATTCTGAATCTCCAGCTACATCAGTTAGAAGTCAATAAATGAAGTAACAATCTTGTGAGCACTTGTTCCTTCTTGTGTTCAAGCGGCTCGATGCGGGAAAATTAATACCTGGGAAACATCTGTAATCTCATTTTTATTGTGTTTGACATTATTTAAATTAATTTTAGAACATTATTAGTGTTTAACGCGGGGGCAAAAGTAAATCTGAAAAGATAGCGGGACGCATGACGTCATGCTGACCCCGTGCCTATCTTTGCCTATTGTAATTTTTTTTAGGAAGAGGAGGGACGCCATAGATATTTTTTGGAAGTGAGGAAACAACCTCCCCCGCATTCCCCCTCACTTTTACACCTGGTTTAACATAAAAGGAAAAATGTCCAAAGATAAAACATATACCAATCAATAGAGCTGATTGAGGTAAACATAATAATCTTGGTGAGTGTCCTCATGAATATCTTTCAAGAAAATCGAGAAAAAATTTTGGGGTCTAAAATTTATATTGTACGATAAACACGTCACTTGTTAAGTGAGATGGAAGCGGAGAAGAAGGATTTCCTTGATATATTGCCTTTCTTTTACCATGTCTTTTGTGCAAATTTTGATAGAAAAGTATAAAATGGATATGATGATTTCGATGGATTACATGTCTAAGGTTTTCGAATTGGAGTAAGTGTGATATATTTCGGTACACACTTTTCTGCTATGTTTCTTGGTAACTCCGATATATTCCATATGAACATTGATCCAATATTAGTCATTGTCGCATTAGTATTCCCAAATTTTTGTTTTGGCAAAATTATTTATCGCTAATACAGATCTATAGTTTATTCAAAGAACGTTCAGTACCTCATGTAAACAGATACACGTGGTAATTGTTTCAACTTTATGGGTTAAAGAGAATGGGAACATCCATGCGGCAGAAGAAAATAGTCCATTGTTAAGTAAGCTGTTTTTCAATGTTTTTGTTGCTTGTAAGGCTCATTACCAGAAATGCAATTTTCTTACAGTTATATAACAGAAACAACACGGTGTCTAAGAACTAAATTGAATTAATGCTTTGAAAGAGAATGCGCATGCGCAGAGAGTGGCTTTGACCCACCTTACGCGCGAATCACGGTTTACAGTATGGCTGCGTGCGAGGAATATGTAAAACACCGACAGGGTACAAGCACGTGCTTCTCGAAAGAAGCGCTGACCGATAGCCAATCAACCGATGACAGGCGGAGTAATATCTATCTGCAATGTTTACATCAGGATCAGAAAGTTAGTTGAATGAACTTTAATGTGGTAATGTATCTACTTCTTTTTCTTTTAAAAGATTTTTCAGCCTTGCTCTCTGGTTTACAGTATATGTCAGCCAAAATGAACTAAGTGCACAGTTGCGAATTTTAACACTGTCCATAGATACGTAGAAACGCGTGAAACTTCATAAACCCGACGTGTTAGATGACACAATAAAGCAGAACACCACACTAACAACATTTTTACTTCACAATTGCATAGAACTTTATCTATCACTGTTTCAAAAACGTTAACTTCTTACAAAGCATGAAAATATAGTTAGTTCACACTGGTTTCAGACAACTCGCATGTTTTGGGTATGTTCACATTTTCACGCATAACTTAGGCACAGGTCCACCTACTTTGATTGTTCTTTTTGTGTTTAAAAGTGTGTACTTTCATGGAATACCACTTAAATTTCTTTAAGATCTGATATCAATCTTTGGAGCTAAACAATGAAACATCTCAACGGATGTTGGATTAATTAAGACAAGTTAGAGTGCATATAGGCAACCATATATTCTTTAGAGTGATGATGGTTGCATAAGAGCACAGGCGTTGCGCTGCAAAGTTTCGGTACACTTGCATAGTACATTGTATTGTCTCTCTGTTGCTTGTATTCTTTTAAACAAGTGGCTTACATGTGTGAAGTTAGTTAAGATATTCTTTTTTTAAAAGTTTTATAATTATAACAAGTTAATATTTAACTTTAAATTAAATTTTATCACGTTTGTTCTATATATTTAATATTTCTCAGTAGCAATTTCAAGACTTTTGCCCCCCCCCAAAAAAAAATAAGATGAAACCCCAACTTTGATGGCCATTAACTTGGGAACTAAAGGTCTGAAATGACATTTATATGAAATGAACTTTGTAGCTTTACGTCTCATGATTATAGCCTTGAAGGATGATGATGATAAATGAAATCAAATGATAATGAGAGAATTGCTGGAATGAGAATGTGGGGGAAAACGGGAGAACCCCGAGAAAAACCACGAACATGATGTCCGCCAAAAACTAATTTGGCCTGGGATCAAACTAGGGATCCCTAGCGCCACATGTGTGAGCTCTACCACCTCTACCACTGAGCTACCATGTCTCCCATCAAAGATCCACAGCCAGACTCTCCGAGTTGCGCGCGGAATGCACAGGTTCAAAACTCATTCTACAGTTCTGCGGGCCAACGACCTAAACGTATAATTTTATAAATATTAAATTATCATAATTAATGAAACAAATATCTATGACATTTATGCCTTATTTTGTACTTCTTTTCAAGTTATTTACAATGATTATACTTTTATTGTAACAAAAAAAGCTAAGTTTAAATTGCACCTGTATTATCGCCGGGCACCAAAAACATTTTCATTTAATCATTTGAGAGAGATGAGGATAAAACGTAAGTTTAGATTGAAATGAAGTGTACATATGAGTTCTGTTTCAAAATCTGTAACACAAACAGTTGATAGAAAGGATTATAAACTATGGAGAGAGTTTTTTCGAGTAAACAGATGCAACTAACGTGATCGTACAGTATGTTCTCACCATACCAGTTAGTAAAGTTGAAATCGAACGAGTTTTCAGAATATTGAAAGTTTTATGGTTAGATGATATAAACAGGGTGTCAACTGAGTTTTGATGGTCAAAAGTTTGTGTTCAAATGAACTTTCTCAAGATTCTACCGGTTACAAACGGTTGTGGAAAATAAAACTTCTTGACTCAGCGAGGACAATAGCGTCATTTCAGGTTTTGTCAGGGTACAAGATTGTTCACCGATATAAGTGTTTTATCCTTCTTATTAATATATTAGTATAAAATTTATTTAAAAACCTTGTATTTCACAAACTGAAGAAGGACAAAGTAGTAATGCCTAACCTGATCGAAGTTTGGACTTTGACCCCGACCTTTGTGACGTCATAGGACAAACGTCAATGACCTTGGCCCGAAGTCAATGACCTAGAGGTACTTAGGACCACCCCTGGAAATCCTGGATTCAAACGTCAGCACATTTCTTTCCAATGACGTCAGCCGTAGTTCTATAAATCAACCAATACAGTGTTATCTCATGAAATCATTTGAGCAAGTGCGTTTCAGCAGGAAAGATGTGTACTTCTAACGATAAAGAATTCATCTTCGCAAGCTATTATCAAATAAATATATTTCAAACAAAACATGTGATGATTGGTATCAGTGCTAGAACATCTGAACCTGTGATTCGATTGGGCAAAACAGAACAATTTGGTGTGCAACTGAACTTTCAAGAATGGCAAATATTATGTTCACGAATCGACCAAATGAATGATTATTTTCATGATGAGCTAAATGTGACCATAGTCAAATCATTAGGCTCAAATCATGAAGTGGTGCTGCGTACAGTCCTCGAAGAGAAGATGGTGCTGTTACGTAAAAAGAGTACATTGCATGTCCCTCGCAACATGGTGTATCTAACGCAAACGGAATGGAACAAATTCATCAACGTATTCCAGTGTGTTAAACATGCAGTGGAAGTGTGCAACAAAACAAGTATATTCCTGAAAAAGTACTATTTTGAGAAATGTGTCATGCATATTGTACAACATGTATCTAGATGTTGTGATGGTTGTCAACATCGTTCGTGGGTGCATACCTGTATTGATAAACAGTTTATTTGTGATCAAATGGATATTGAGTTTCCACCAATTGATATTGCAATAGACGTTAAAAGACTTCAACTGGAATTAAAATTATACGCTAAAGACAAACTAGTGCGAGAAGTTCAAAATATATTGTATCGACAATATCCAGATCCTTTATCTGCTATGGATGTATGTGATTAACCAGTGCAGTGTAATAAAACGATCCATTTCAATGATTTGTTTTTTTTTTCATTTCAAGTACAACCCCATGTTCTGACGTGTACTATTGCACCATGATAAACAATGTTGCCAGAGGTTTTTGTTCTAAACAGTTCCGGTTCTTTACTAATGAGTGCACAAACTTTTAAAGATGTCAAACCAAACTTTGAAACAAAAATTTCAAACAAAAAAAAATTTCAAACAAAAATTTTGAAACAAAAATTACGAAACAAAACTTTTCAAACTAAAAATTTCAAACGAAAAAATGTCAAACCAAAGTTTCAAACAAAACATTTTTAAGCAAAAATTTCAAAAACTTTTAAATGTTAAACAAAACAAAACTGAATGCAGCAAAGATTTGAAAATCATCAACCAATCAGATTACGCGAAAGATAGTGATCAGCCAATCAGATTGCGCGAAATATAGTGATCAACCAATCAAATTGCATCAACAATAACTTTGTCAGTGTCATATTACATCACCTTGTGACTAAATTTCAGTGTTGTAGCATGTATTCCCTTAACACTATGAGTCATAAGATTCAATAAGGTTAGCTATCAGATTTCTAAAGCGCAAAATCAAATCAATCACCACAAATGATCTTAGACTATGAGCTGTGACTGAAGTTCAAAGTATTGTGTCAAATTTCGCGCCTTATGTTAAAGTTCTGTTTATCACAATTCCCAAATTTAAAGAATACTTCTCTCGATATACCTAAGTCTTAGAATTAATCATATCATTATATGTTCAATAAGGGGAATAATGTCCGTCAATTGTTTACCTGAGTAGAACCAGCTGTTTTCTGCAAGTGTGTACTCAAACTTAAGAAGTACCACAACAAAGGAAGTGAATCCCTGTACACTACCTCATCAAGGTCAATCACGTGGTACATCGTATTGCTTACGTTTATATTTGGTCCATAGGCTGGAATAATCAAAACCAATGACGTAATTTCATTTGACAATTCTCAAATTATCCTACAAAATTTCAATGTACCAATGTCCTGGACTCCTAATCCCATCATAGGTCAATAACTGATCACGTGATCATACTCATATTTGACAATGATTTACCCAATGAATGAGATACTATGCAATTTTAAGAACAATTACCAATTATTGATACGACAATAAGAAATGTACCCCTCCCAAAATTTAAGATTGGTACACAAATACACCTGTGTCTTATGAAAAAGTAATAAATCCTGTACTTATTCAATAATAAAGCCGGTCAATAACCTTTAAATTTTGAATATTTGGCCATAAGAGGAACACCAACATGTACAATGAGTCCTAAAAAACGTTTACCGAATTTTGTTATTTGATAATTTCCAAATTTAAAAGGGACCATAAACATATGAAGGTAATAAACCTCTGTACATACCCATATAACGTGTTAAATACTTATCAAACGGGGTCAATAACCTCCGAAATTTGATTTTTGGTAATTCTTTACCCACGAAAGGGAACGAGGTGGACCATCCAAATTTATAGTGATACACATTGAAGTCCTTTACTATGATACCAAGTGCTTATATTAAACAATTTCTAAAACCGAGTGGATGAGCCAAGATACCCTCCCAAATTTTTAAAGGGTGCATCAATGTAGCTATGTTTTATGATAGAGAATGGACACCTATACATAATCATATAACCATATAAGGTAATAGGACCTCATGCAAGGGAATAAATTGGACCAAAAATCAAACACGTGGTTGTACTAAAATTTGGCAATTTTGTACCCCTAAAATGGAATGAGGTGGACCACCCAAATTTATAGTGATCTATATTAGGGTCCTATACTATAATACCAAATATATAAAATGGGCAATTTCCAAAATTAAAGGGGTGAGCCAAGGTACCCCTCCCAAAAAATTTAAAGGAATGCACAAATGTACCTATGTCTCATAATAGGAAAAGGACCAATATGCATGACCATATAACCATATAAGGTAATAGGACCTCATCCAAGGGGATAAATTGAGCCAAAACCAAACAGGTGGTTGTAGTAAAATTTGGCAATTTCGTACCCATGAAAGGGAACGAGGTGGACCACCCAAATTTATAGTAATCTATATTAGGGTCATATACTATAATACCAAATATATAAAATGGGTGATTTCAAAAATTTAATTGGTGGGCCAAAGTACCCCTCCCAAATTTTTAAAGGGGTGCACAAATGTATCTATGTCTTATGATAGGAAATGGATACCTGTATACGCCCATATAACTATATAAGGTAATAGGACCTCATCCAAGGTGATAAAATGAGCCAAAATACCAAACACGTGGTTGTAGTAAAATTTGGTAATTTTGTGCCCCTAAAAGGGGAACGAGGTGGACCACCCAAATTTATAGTAATATATATTAGAGTCCTATACTATTATACCAAATGTTTAAATTGGGCAATTTCTAAAATTTAAGGGGTGGGCCAAGGTACCCCTCCCAAATTTTTGAAGGGGTGCACAAATGTACCTATGTTTATGATAGGGAATAGACCCATATACATAACCATATAAGCATATAAGGTAATAGGACCTCATCCAAGAGGATAAATTGGGCCAAAAGTCCAAACACATGGTACAACGTACTGTATTGCTTACGTTTATATTTTGGCAATTTTGTACCCCTAAAAGGGGACGTGGTGGACCACCCAAATTTACCATAATACATATTATTGTTCTATACTATTATACCAAATGTTTAAATTGGACAATTTCCAAAATTTAAGGGGTGGGCCAATGTACCTCTCCCAAATTTTTAAAGGGGTGTACAAATATACCCATAACTTATGAAAGGGAATGAATTCCTGTATACGCCCATATAACTATATAGGATAATAACACCTCATCAAATGCGATAAATTAGGTCAAAAACCCCCGAAATTTGAATTTTTGGCAATTTTTTACCCATGAAAGGAACGACATAGACACCCAATACTAATAGAGGTACATACTGTGGTCCTAGGCTACCATACCAAATTTTTAGATTTGGCAATTTCTAAAATTTAAGGGGGGTGGTCCTATGGTCCTATGTACCCCTGCCAAAATTTAGAGGGTGGGCCAATGTACCCCTGCCAAAATTTAGAGGGGGTGGTCCTAGGTACCCCTAGGCCATTGACCCCGGGCCAAGGTCATTGACCTTTGACCTATGACATCATAAATGTCGGGGTCAAAGTCCAAACTTCGATCAGGTCAGGCCATTACTACTGATAATCTCCCCTGCCCTTCTCAAATAATGCCCCTAAGCAAGGAACTCTAAAAAAAATATATGAATAATATGGTAAGCGTCTATAACCACCGTATGTACTTTTCTTTCCTTTCTTATTATCTTCATTTAGTTTGATAAGTATACGTTTGCTTACTAGTAATAGTAGTTTTAGCAGTTAGTAATAGTCGTTGTAATGTTAAAAACAATTATTCCAATTACATGCAGAAATCTTCAGTTCCAAATTAGTGTCCCCAACAGTAACATGGCGTGAAGCTTCGAAGTGGGTATGTTGAAATACTTGACAGAAATGTTGAAATATATATTCATGAAATACATATTTCAGTTGAGTACACAATACAAGAAAACATATAATAAATGTTTCTGTGTCATGTTCTGTGTCTGTGGAATAGTTCAAATAAACAGGTAAAAACGGACATGTGCTAACTATAAATTCACAAGTGATCCACTTCATTCACAACAATAAATTTCAATGTGCTAACACACAACCTTAGTATTGCAGAATCTATATACATCATATAAAAATGGAAGTGGCGATGATTGTGACTTAATAACTCTTGAACTACACGACCGATTTTGATTAAATTTTCAACATAGATGCGCTTCGGGCCTGGGATATTCTTTTTTATCATTTCACTTTGGTGATGCAACTTAAAGGATGCAACTGTATAAATTATATTATTACTATCAGAAGTGTCCGTTCTTCGCACGGGAAGAATAACGTTTAATGGATTTGAAAGAAGAATTTTGATTATTGTACAAATTGTCATTTATCTCCTTAGAAACGGGTTTTGCGAAAAAGGTGAGACATATTTTTCTTTATTTTTAAGGAAAATTAACATATAGTAAATCAAAAGAAACTGAAATTTTAATACTAATAAAAATGTCCCTTTACCCTCTTTAGAAGCTACAACCTCGCATTCTGCCATCCTTAATTAAGACTCCAACTTCAGTGAATTCTCACGTTGGATATTTTCTCAATAAGGACGCTACAGCTCATTTCCCATTTGCAGATCAGAATTTTAGAAAATGGGGGCCATTCAAATGAAATAGACCACTTTGCAAATCAAAGGTTGCTAACAAAATTTATTTTTTATTATTAATATTATTTTTACCTAAGATTGTATCACGTTCAGAGAGTTGAAAACGGGTATTCATGTATATTTTAGCCGCGCGGGTTTGTTTGTAGTGACCATTTTTTTTTATAGGCGCGTGTGTGTATTTTCCGCTTTTCAGAGGATTCAGTTAAAAGCTTAAACTTTTTAGGTTTTAAAGATAATGAGCTCAAACCAAAACCGTATGAAAGATAATGAAATGGACAACATTCTTTGTTCTGTGCACATTGAGACGTACTTTAGAACGTCGAAATAAAAGCTCTCAACATTGAGGTTGGAAACCTAGAAACGGACATTTTGAAATGTACATTTTGAAACGAAATAAATAAGACTCACCTTTATTCTTTTGTCTTCATTCTTTTGTCTAAGCAGAGACTAGATAGTAAACAATGTCCCAAACAAGTTTCAGATCTGAGAACCACATGCTTAATTTTTTTTGGAATTTTTTAAATATTGCGAATTTTTGAAAATTGCATATTTTCATTATCAAATATCTCAGGAAGGACACAAGTGAAAAATTCCAAATTTGCACAAAATAAAATTGCATTTGCTGTATTTTACAATATTAAGAGAACTCATCCCCCCAGGACTAAAATAATCCTTATGCGTATTCTAATAGAAGTTATTTTTGCAATCTTACACGAATATTAATGGAATATTTACTTATGTAATATGAGCAAAATTGCCTAAATTATTTCTGAGAAACTAGTCTGAATAAACTTACCCCAAAGAAGCTATTGCTCGTATGTTTTTTCTTAAAGAAGGAAAGAATTATGCCACATTGTCAGGATATTCATGAAATATTTATTTATGAAATATTAATAAAATTACCTGAGTCGTTTTTTGAGAAAATCGTCCGAAAAATAACACCTCCAAGGATTAACTGTACCTTCTGGATTTTTGCTAGAGATGCGACTTCAATAACGCAGTGTATGGGTGTTATTGAAAAATTGATTTATAAAATCTGTACCTGAGAACATAAAGTGCGTAAGTCACAAAAACTTGTTTTCTAGAAAACAGCAAAAACACTTGCTTAAGCACTAAATACATATTGGACATACTATGTTATATACTCGGTTAATTACGTCATTAATCCGTATAGACCAAATACAACCAGACCTCTGAAAGATATACAAAACAGGTTTTACCTCACTTTCGCTGAAATTGGATTTACGCACTTCTCAGGTACAGAAATATAAACACAGCCATTTTTGAGAAAATCGTAAAATTTTGGTGTTTATCCTTCAGTCAACTACCTTTATTATCTTTTTACATAATAATGAGTGTAATTAAAGTAAAATACAAAATTTATTTTTTTTAAAAAAAAATAACGAACGTGCAAAAAATCTGTTCAATTAGTGTTTAATTTCTTTTAAGAACTGCCTAGCAGAGATGCAGTGGGTCAGTGGGCCGTGGGTCAAGATTTGTGAGTAGACCGTGAGTCAACAGGATATACCCACTTCGACCTAACACCCACCATGACTCACTCTGACCGACTGACCCACTACGACCCACTAACACACTCTGTTCAGTGCATTGTAGACAGCATCTTCTGAACACTGGTAAATTTGTTTACGTTTTACTTTCAATCTTCCTTTTTTGTTCCTTTTACATTTGTTTCTATTTACTTAACCTGAGATAAGTAGATCTATATCTAAGTGAAAAACAGAACTTCAAACACTTTTTGGTATTGATATTTTTAATTGTAATAATAGCAATAGGACTTACTTCCTGGCTTTCGAGATAAGTCGAATTTTACACTTTTTTTTTTCTTTACGTTGGCTTACTTTACTTTGACTTGAAACTTTCAAATTTCATCCTATTTTCCACTGTGAGAAGTACCTGTAATTGAACAAGAAGATAATTATATGTGATAATTAAATTGAAATTCCTCATCATATGACCCATGACACTTTACTATTTTATATCGTGAAGGTCAGATCCACTGGTATTGTAACAGAGTGGTGTTTGAGAGATTAACCGTAGAAATTCAAACTTCGATTAGTGATAATTTTACAGCCTTGTTTTTATTACAAGTGTTAACTCTATTCAGTTGAGAGGAGGCATGGATCATGGGTCAGAGTGAGTCATGGTAGGTGGTAAGTCGAGTGGGTCAGAGTGGGTCGCGGTGGGTGATAGGTCATGGTGGTTCTTGGGTCACAGTGGGTGGTGGATCAGTGGGTCATGGGTCAAGTGTTCATTGACCCACGACATCTGTGCTGCTCAGTATACATAAATGTACCGGCACGTATATATACTTAAATAAAAGCTTTAGTTTAAAAAAAAAATAAAGTTATTGATGTAAAACTTAAAATTTAGCTATGTTTTTAGTAGGGTTCATCTTCGTTAAAGAAAATGAAAGCCAGATAGGAGAGAGTAAGGACAGGATAAAAAGAAAAAGACTGTCGGAGTACGAAGGGCACAGAAGAAGAAAACGTTAGCTAATTCACAACGTGCTTTCAAAGCTAGAATGCAATTCCAAATGGTCTTATGTATGTGCAGTTAAGTGGAAGTAACGGAAAAAAGAAGTAAGAGGGTAGGTAGCTCTTTGTATTTGAGTGTGTGTGTACGAAAAGGAAAAGAGAATAGTACGCATGTAATTGTGACTAAGGCGTACTTGTTGGTATATACATGTGAGACGGTATGTGATAGAGAAAAAGTAGTATAAAAAAAAAGTTCTTGGATTGGAACAATCTTGACTTTTTCCCACGTTCATTCACGTAGTGTAACATGAGTTTTACATTTAAAGGCCTGCAGCAATGTCGAACCATTACGTTTGAATTCGACATTGACGCCTTTCATGCTTACCCCTCTCTCTCTCTAATGTCTTTCAAAGAATGAGAAATATGTTTTAACACGAAAAAGGAAACAACGGTATGTTTACATGCTGCGCGGTGTTGTACGCCGTTTCTTCATTACTTTTGTGTCACACTGGGTTTTTGCACTAATGTTACCTTCAGATTTTCTCCCCCCTCCTTTTAGCAGCACTCTTTGATACTTTTTTCTCAAGGTCAAAGCTTTTGGTTAATCGAAGTTGCTACTTTACTGGTTGTTACAGGCGAATACAATTCCAATGCCCATGAGAACTCAGTCAGTCACAACGACTCTCCATTTTTATATATATACACACACATATATTATAAGAGCCTATGTGATGTCATTTTCCTGTATTTTTTTCATTATTCAGAACCACTTAACCTACTTACCTTCCTAATCTTAGCAGAATTAGGCAGGCTATGAATGCTCCCACTTTTGAAATTAATGATTTTCAACCAACTTAAAAAGTTCGTTACTGGATTCTCTATGTCTGTGTGTCTGTCCGTCTGTCTGCTATTTGCATTCGATAGAGCAGCGTTTCCCAACCTTTTTCAACTTGCGGCACACTATGGGTGTTACTTGGATTCTCGCGGCACACTTATAGATATTATTATTTGTAAATATATATAATACCGTGGTATTTTTTCTGTGATTATTGATCTCCTTCTTACAGAGAAGAAAGCTCTATCACTGGCTTTTCCCCGTGGTAAATCATTATGCTTATTTTTCATTCTAATTTAAAAATAGAAAACAATTGCAATGAAATATTGGACTCAAGTTTTTAAAAATATGCTTCCTTTTTTAAAAACTGTATCCAACCTTTTACTAAGAAGGAAGTTCACTAAATAACGAACGAACAAACAAATCTCATTTACTTTTAAAACATAAATGTAGGTAATTTGTCGAAAGAATTGAATGATATTTTAAATTTTCAAGTTGCGAAATAGTCTGCAACAATAAAGAAGCAACAATGGTCATAACAATGACAACAAATACTTTTTTCAACATTAGAAATGTACAGAACAGTAACACGGTATGAAACTTAAAATTGTAGGTTCATACTAGAGGTTCATAGTGATGTGAAATACAAATACACATTTTTCCCTACGTTTTACAATTTGATTGCTATAAAATTATAAATTAATAATTTTGTTTCGATTCCTTGCGGCACACCAGCGGCCCATTCACGGCACACCAGTGTGCCGCGGCACACTGGTTGGGAAACGCTGCGATAGAGCATCAAAAACTATCTGAGAAAGTGATTAATTTTTTTTTACGTCACTCTTACCGTTCCCGAGATATTGGCCAACAAATGGCCGTTTTCCAGAGATTTAAGGAGCAATATCTGGGGAACCGTAAGTCATAGAGAGATAACGTTGGTGTTGATCAGTACCTAAGAGGATGGTAAATATTTTCTTACCAAATAGTAACCGGTGACCATTGTCCAACTGGCCACTGGTTTGGCCAGTGGTCTCGCCACCAATTAATATCGATACCAACATGTTTACCATCCTCTTAGGTATTGATTAACGTCAATATCATCTCTCTATGACTTACCGTTCTCGTGATATTGACCAAAAAATGAGCGATTTTCAGATATTTAAGGAGTCATATCTTGGGAACCGTAAGTTATAGAGAGATGCTCAATATTTTTGTCCCAAATAGTAACCGCCGGCCACTGATCAAGTGGCTACTGGCCAATTGGCCACTGTTCCCCAGATATTGGTAAAAAAAAGTTCGAATTTCTGGAGATTTAAGGAGTAATATCTCGGGAACTGTAAGTCATAGAGAGATGATATTTTACGAATTTTTGCGAGAAACAGAACAAGGTGCCGATATAAAGATGTACTTTTACGTCTAGGAACAATCACAGTTATCCTTCTCGCTCCATCTTTTCATTCTTTTTAAGTTCGTTCTGGCAATGCTCTTGGAACATTTTCAGCTGGTTTTTCTTCTTGAATGTATCCGACATAGACTATTTCATTTTCTTAATTTTGTGTCAATAAGAGTTTAAATATTTATTTTTTTTCGATGAATATTTTCTTGGGGAATATTAGGAAAAAATTAGGCAGCAAAGTACTCTCCTCACCAGTTTAACTAGTTTCTTTGAATTTTAGGAATATTAGCTTCAATTACCGGCTTTGTTTAGTTAAAATAAGAAAAATTAGTAACATGTTACCTTACTTTCGTTAGTCAAGTCACTTTCTACTATTACTAAAGCGCTCTCTGATATCATTTTCGATCACTTATATATATCAGTTATATATACGATTTCTATGCAGTTTAAATCCAATTTCAGCCAAGTTACGAAGCTGAAATTGGATTTAAACTGCATAGAAAGTGCCATTGTTCATCTCAGCAACTCTGAAAACTATGAATTGGACACTAACATCGGTCATTTTCGATAATTTTCATATATCTCCTCCTCCTCTTCCCCCTCCCCTAAGTTGCACCGTCAAAGTAAAACGATAAAAACCATTCCAGCTCCAAACCTCATCTATGTTGAAAATTTGATTTCAATTAAACTTATATATTTTGGTGGGAAAAATAGTTACAACAGAAAAACTTTTTCATGGAACGCAAAACTTGGATTCTGTTTTACGAAATGTGAACTCGACTTTTATATACCTCTATCCTTGGAGGAACTAGAACTCATAAAATGAAAATATTAAAATTCGTACTCTTGCCCCAATATGTGGGGAAGAGTACAAAATCAAAGAGGCAAGAGTACGCACCCAAAGAAGCATTAACACTTATCACAGATGAAGGTGCCCTCTCCTTC
This sequence comes from Thermobia domestica, assembly GCF_964235325.1. NCBI lineage: Eukaryota > Metazoa > Arthropoda > Insecta > Zygentoma > Lepismatidae > Thermobia > Thermobia domestica. Next base: position 71,789,758 of record NC_137458.1, read on the forward strand.
ATATGATATGCATTGTTCATTCCACAATTCATTGCATCTTGCGCACTGGATCCATTCTTCTGTTGGGGAATCGCTGTAGATGATATTGCATAATGGACACTCGTGCACTACTTTCTCACTGATCTGAGGGGTTACCTTCGGTTGCAATTTTCTTGGTGCAAGTTGATGTTTGCCTTTGCTTTTGGGAGGGCGCAGTTTCAGAAGTAAGTTCTGTTTGAAAGGAGAGGATGTCAGAATCTCTGATTGATCTCGAGAAGATTTACAGCAGGGCTTGGTGGCAGATGGAGGAGGCTGACAACCACCAGAGGAGTGTATGATGTGGACGGTCCGCATGGGTTCCTGCTTACTGGTTGAAGCAGCTCCAGCTTTACTGGTTGAAGCAGCTCCAGCTTTACTGGTTGAAGGTTTGGTAACAGATGAACGTGCAACCAGCAGAGGAGTGTTTGGTATGGACAGTCTGCATCAGTTTCTGGTTGCTTCTAGTGAGAATCCAGTGTTAATGGTTGAAGGTTTGGTAACAGATGGAGGAGAACGAGCAATTAACAAACGAGTGTTTGATGTGGAAGCGACGCATGGGCCACTGTTTACTTCCAGTGAATCCTCCGATGAAAGATTTTGGTCTCTATTCAGGTCTTCTGCTTGATTCGTTGCTTCAGGAATGATTTCATCTTCAGAGCTGGCTTCCACATTTAAGTCTACACATCCACAGTAGAAGGTAGAAAATTTTCTCCAGTGAACACATCTGGATTCAGTGGAATAATTCAACATTCTTGAAAACCGAATATTGCAATACCAATGGTTACAGCTATGTAGCAAGCCTCAGTGAACAAACTCTCAACTTGGAACTATGTAATTGGGTGGGATGGATGATTTTTCATCCATTTATCACATGCTGTTGAATACCAGGATTTCAGTGGGCTAAAAAAGGAGTAATCTAATGGTTGCAAATTATGGCTGGTATGGGGTGGTATACTTAACATCAGAATCACATTTTGCCTGCAGAAATCGATCACCTCGATTGAAATGCGAGAGGACTGATTGTCAACAAGTAACAATATCTTTTTCGTGACCGGATTTGACTGCACATGTTGGAGTAAATAATGTAGCCATTCTACGAAAAGTTGTGGGTTGATTAAACCAAAATTAGATATGATTCCCAGAGAATCCGGTGGCGATCTATCGAGTAACTCTTGTTTCATTCGTTTTCTGGGAAATAACACAGGTGGAATAAAGGAACCAGATACATTGACGAGGGAAACAGCTGTGATGTTAACTCCAAAATCACTAGATACAATTTTATTCACAATTGATTTTTAGTCAGCAACACTTGGAACTTTATGAAGAATCGTATTTATGCCAGTTTCATATATATTGTAGATTTCGTGTGCTGGGAAACCGTTTTCTCTTACAAAATCCTGTAGACAGTTAAAAAAGCGTTTAATTTGTGGCTTGCTAAAACCACAAGCTCTTCGCAGCCAGTCTTTGCAGGCTGTCGCAAAGCAATAGTTGGATGTCTACGATGGAAAGACTCTTTTCAATCTCTTCCTGCCATTCGATTCATACAGCTAAAGAGATGAGGCAACTGGTTGCGTTCAGCAAAATTGTACGCCACTCTTCTTAGATCTTTTAAAGTATGCCATAGAAGAGTTGATCTAGTAATGTGGTATATTGCACTTATCCGTTCTCCATTTCTTTGGTAAATACTGGCTTTATTGTGCCCAAAGACGCTGGTTTTTTTTTTTTTCTTGAAAAGCAAAGGAAAGAAAAATCTTTAATTTTCCTCATATCAATATTGAGGATGAATAGGATACAAAAAATCAGATAATATTTAGATCATTGATAAAAACATATTTTCCAACTAGCTTATTTCATCAGTTTCTTGTAGTAAAGAATACTTGTCAACTACGAGGGTAATTTGACAAGTTCTCGGCCTACCCTTCATAAAGCTATGTATTGTCAAATGTTAGGTTAGGATATACCTTCATATATGCTGCAGATACTGCAGATTTAACTGTCTCAGACTTTTATGTGTCTCGAAAACTAAAACACTACCTTAGATATTGTTATGTAATGAGTGGTATTTAGAATAACAATGTGTCCTTCGTACATAAGAAAATATCAGGATTCTTCAGAATTCTTAACGTTATAGGCTACATATGGGAACTATTGTTCTTAACGTTTGAGGTCACCGTCTATTACAACGGAATCCACATTCTTTTTTGATTGTTAGATTTAAATCAAATTGGATTTTTTTCATAGAAAAAAAGGGGCAAGAGTACGCAGGCGTATTCTTGCCCCGTCGGTATCTGCGTACCCTTACCCCCTAACTAGACAATGGACTTTCTCGTGATGTTGCACTGCCAGCTGTTGGAAGAAAGTCAATTTACTCCAACCTGTCAAACAATGGATATGCTAAAAACTAATGCTTTACAGTACTTTGAAATCAATAAAAAAAATGTGTAAGTTATACCTTAAGTACTTATGTCCCAATATTATATCAAACTATTAGAAAACATAAATAATTACCTAGATAGCTTGTAGTTTTCCAAAGCACTTGTTTAGATTCTAGACGCCATTAACATCAAACTCCACGTAACGCATTATTGCCATACGCGAATATATTCCCCTGTTTTTAGGGAATCGTATTCTTGCCCCCTATACTATATATATATATATATATATATATAGTAGCATCAATTATACGCTTTGCTGGCTTAAATTAAGAAAGAATAGCAATATGTTTCATTAGTCAGTCATTTTTTACTATTACTAAAGAGCTCTGATATCGGTCATTTTCAATGATTTTTCTATATCCTCTCCCTTCCCCAAGTTGCGGAACACGGCATCGGAAGTGTCATTGTTCATCTCAGCGACACCAAAAACTATCAATTCGACATTGATATTGGTCATTTCGATCATTTTTATAAATTTCCCCCTCCCACAAGTTACGGGGCTGAATTTGGATGTAATCGGTATCAGCAGTGTAACTGTTCATCTTAGCAATCCCGAAAACTACGGATTCGACACTAATATCGGTTATTTTCGATCATTTTTAAGTATCTCTCCCTTTAAGTGTCTCTCTGTCCTCTCTCTTTAAGTTACACAGTCAAAGTGATGTGACAAAAGATATCTCAGGTTTAAACTTCATCTAGGTTGTAAATTTGATCCAGATCGGCAGGGTGGTTTAAGAGCTATTAAGTTTTATTTATACTTTAAATATATATCCACCTTCTGCTCCCTCCCCGAAGTTCTAGCGTCAAAGTGAAATGATAAAAAAAAAAAAAAAAAATCTCAGGCCCTAACCTCATCTATGTTAAAAATGTGATCGAGATTGATCGTTTGGTTCAAGAGTTATTAAGTTTTATTTATTTTTTAACTCTTCTCTCTTCCTCCCCTAAGTTATATGGTCAAGGTGAATAGATACATATCATCCCAGACCCGAACCTCATTTAGGTTGAAAATGTGATCGAGAGGGTGGTACAAGAATATTGAAGTCACAAAGACAGTCATTTTCATTTTTATTTTTTTTTTTTTACATCTATTTCCCCCTCCCCCTCCCCTATGTTGCACCGCCGAAGTTAAATGTCAATAATTGTCCCAGGCCTAAACGCCATCTATGTTGAAAATTTGATCAAGATGGTTGGGTGGTTCAAGAGTTAAGTTTTATTTATTTTTATATAAATCTCCCCTCCCCTATCTTCTACCGTCAATGTGAAAATTTAAAAAAAAATTCTGAACGTCATATATGTTGAAAATTTGATAGAGATCGGTCGGGTGGTTCAAGAGTTATTAAGTTTTATTTGTTTTTAGGGATATTTTCCCTCCCCTAAGTTCTACGTTAAAAGTATTATGGTGGAAACCACCCCAGGTCCGAACCTCATCTACGTTAAAAAAAAAATGGTTAAGATCGGTCAGGTGGTTTAAGCGTGATGAAGTCACAAAGACAGTCACTTTTATTTCTATTTTTTTTAACATATATCTCCTCCCTCCCTCTCTCCTAAGTTGTACAGTAAAAGTGAAATGACGAAAACATCCAAGGCCCGAACCTTATCTATGTTGAGTTTGATCAAGATCAGTTGAATGGTTCAAGAGTTATTAATTTTCATATATTTCCCCTCCTCCCCTCCCCCTCGCTAAGATACCGTCAAAGTGAAACGACAACAAAGATTCCAGGTTCGAACTTCATCTATGTTGAAAATTTGATTGAGGTCGATCAAGTGGTTCAAGAGCTATTAACTCACGAACATAGTAACTTTTATTCTTATATATGTTGATTTTAGTATATCTCCCTCTCCTTCCTCTCCCCTTTGATGCTCTGTCAAAGTGAAATGATAAAATACAACATCCCAGGCTCGAATCTTATCTATGTTGAAAGTTTGATTCAGATCGGTCATTTGGTTCAAGAGTTATTAAGTTTTATTTATTTATTAATTTATTTATTTATTCCCCTCCTAAGTACTACCGTCAAAGTGAATAGTTAAAAACACTCCCAGGTCAGAACCGCATCTACGTCAAAAATTTGATCGAGTTCGGTTGAGAGGTTCAAGGGATTAAGAGTCACAAGCATAGTCATTTTCAATTTTATAATATAGATATATTAGGTTGTCTCAGGGGTGTAGCCATGGGGGAATGCATCGGGGCCAGCCCCCCCCCCCAAATGATTTTCTGGCCTCCCAAATGACCAACTTTTAGAACATCATTATAAGATTACCTCGTTTCAGTCATTCAAAAATAACAAAGTTAACATATCTTAATTAATAATTCACGGTAAAATAGTGTGGAAAAATACGATTTTACCATATCGATCTAATAATAGTATGGTATCTCTTCCTTATATCGATCGAAAAATAACATGGTATACTTTTTTTGAGACAGCAGATTACACAATTTACTGCAATGTATGTATATTTGACATGTTGAAGACAAACAAGGTACTATGAATACTACCATGAAACAATGCTATTAAACTAAATTGTAAGTACATTATATTTTTTATATGTTGTAACTAGTATTTTAAAAAAACATATTTTTTATCATATGGAAAATTTGGCGAGAAATGTTTTTATTCAGTTTTTCAGTTTGGATTTCATTCGTTTTTTTTCTCTACTTGGTGTAAAACAGAAAGTGAGATATAGCTGTTAATAAAATAATTGTTTTTTCTTTTTTTAAGTCACGAATAATAAATAAATATTTTTGTCAGGAAATCTTAAAGAAGTAAAATTTCAAAGAAAATCAATCTTATGTAGACAGGTTCTATGTACAAGGGCTTAAACTGAAATAGTTATGCACAAAGGTATAACATTTGGTCCGGGGCCGTAGTTCTTGATTAACCCTCGAAATGACAAGCTTATTTGAAAACTAATAAGCTTGCGATATTTCATAATGACGAGGTAAGGCTATAAGGCTCATATGTATTTTCATTTACTATGCACGCAGATACCTACAGGTAAATGTTGCTGTTTTATTATAATTGTGCTCACGTACTTGTTAATAACTCTATTCCTGATTACCATTGTTATAAATAGTGTTTACTCGTGTCTTTAATTAAACTTCACTTTTAATGGTAAATAATAAAAGTTATCAATACGTCGCATAAAATGATGTATAATGTTTTGATAGTATACATGTTTTTTGTATACATAGTTTAGAAGAACCTAAAGTTAATCACTCACAGAGAACGGTTCACTTCTTTTGAAAGCGTACACAAATTCTACTCATCTTGCTGAGCTGCAGATATTTTTTTTAGATATATCGAATGTTTGTTGCTGCATTCGTGATCTTTTTTTCGGATCACACATGACACTTTCTATGCTTCTTTACCTGGTAGAGAATTGATATAAAATTGTTGATTGTCACATATCTGGTCACTCCTGTAAATTACGGCAGAGTTTCATAGCCAATTTTGTATCATTATGTAAGCTAATGACACTACATCGATTGATCTAAGGTTTTATCAATACTTTTGCTACTGAAATCAAAAACAGACACCTTTAGTCGGTGGTAGTTACATTCCAATTTGGGTGGCTGTTAGTCCAAATCACGTATGCTGCCACTCCACAAGCATCCAGAAGATTCATAAAATAAGCAAAATGATATCCATTCGTTTTCCTCCTGCATGTATAGTTGAAAACAATCTAATCGAAGTAATCAACCAGCCTTTTTGTTTCGTTGTAATATACAGGGTGTTTCAAAACAACAAACATTGTCGATGTTGTTTTGAAACACCCTGTATAATAATATCTAGCTTATTATTATTGTGTGGATGAAATTTATTGTCGTGATGCATACTGAATAAAAGTACGAATGAAGAGATTTCCTTCGAAACATAAGATACAAGTGTGAATTTGTCATTATACACGAAACAAGATGTGTGAGGCTCTCTGTGTTGTATAAAATATGGTTACAATCCCTTAGGTGAGAAAAATATACTAAACAGTAAACGGTGAGAAATAACCTGAATTTTAAATAATCTGTACATTAAAAAATACATTTACTGCAATAAGTTCACCTGCCAGTGCTGCTATCTAGTGACCACTGAATATTGTAATAATGAAGAGTTTAAAATAAAAGTACTGACCTTTCAATTTAGCCTCAGAGCCTCACTTTGTCATGATAAAGTATGAAAAACGAAAAAAAAAAAAAGCTGAAACAAGTAATTTAAATATCACTCAAGCTGAATGAGGCATATCACGAATGAATATACAGAAGACGCTGTGAGAATTCATAGAATATTAAAAATCTTCAACTTTCATTAAAACAGCTTCTTAGTAAAAAAAAATGGTGGCCATCGGCCTCAAAGGCTCACTTTGTCAGTTCTAGGGTTAAACATAATAAAAACTACCTGGAATATAATTTATGGAGTAAAAGCAGAATAAACAATAATAATAATAATAATAATAATAATAATAATAATAATAATAATAATAATAATAATAATAATAATAATAATAATAATAATAATAATAATAATAATAATAATAATAATAATGGTAAGTTAAAAAACGGATTTCAGACCTCAAAAACACTAGCTGCAACACAATATTTTTCGCTTTGTACATTGTAGCTGCCCCCCTCAAAAACGACGGGCTCTTCCTTCATAAACCTTCAGGCTATACCTCTGGGTAGTCTAAAATAGATAACCCTTTTTATGTAAGATGACCTTAGTGTCCCAATCTCAGGGCATAATGAGTCGCATTGGGTCAGATCTAACGTTGACTGCCAAGGCATTATTGTGCACATTTCCCCCGAGGACACATTACTGTTTTTTACATTATCAGTTTCGTTTGACCCAATGCAGACTTTGGTGAGATATGCAAATTGATGACGTACTTATGCCAGAGTACCATCTCTAGTACTCATGGAAACCGAGATAAAAATTTGCTCTTTTTCCATGAGTATCAAATTTGGTACTCGGGCATAATCACGTCATAACTTGCATATCCAGCCAAAGAATGAATTCCCAGGGAGGGACAAGGGGGAAATTTGTTCCTCCCACCTAGAAATAAAGATACTGCTGATTTTATGCAGTTTTCCTTTTACTATACAGAATCTTTACATTAAAGAAACTGGTGGCAACCGTGGCAACTAATGTGAATATTATTGGTACTCAGGACAGTCACCCTGTTAACAGCTGACAAGTAAAGCTACTAAATCTGCAAAAAGTGCTAAAATTCTATTAATCAAACATAAAGTATTATGCCGTAAAGAAGTGTGAACTTTCCGCAAAACTGCGCTATATTTTACAATTTTATTTCGATAAAGACAGAAATGCTGCACGGTTCGTGAAGAAATTTGTGCTCTTTCTGGGCAAGATACGTTATCAAAAGCAACAAACAAAAGAGGGTTCGGTCGCTTTCGTTCTGAACAAAAGAGGGTCGTAGCAATGAGCAAAGTATTGCAGAAAGAGTAAACGATATCCCGCCAAAACTCGAGCAAGACCGGCATGACCTTGCCAATGACCTAAAACGTCAATCACTAATCAGTGTTGAACCATTTTGAGAAAGCCGACTAGAAAAACCTTGAGCGTTTGTGTGATACCTGTTCTAATTTGTTTTTAATTACTTGATCGAATTTGCATCTGCTGAATCTCTACTGAAACGTAACGAATTCGAACCATTTCTGATAATAAAAAGTGGATAACTTATCACAACAATGTCCGAAAATCGTGGTCGAAACGAGAAGAAGTTCCACAGTTTGTGGCAAAGCCCACACTGACGAGCACGAAGGATATACCTAGGTACTGTGTGTTTGAAGGGATTGAAAGGTATCATACGTAATGAGTTGCTGTCGTCGGGCAGAACGATAGACTCAGAACTGTACCGCTGGCAATCACCGCTAGAGCACCTATCAATTCATAAGGAATGACCAGAATTTTTCAACACAACTTGTGTCGTGTATACCATATTGACAACACCAGACCGCATTCATCTGTAACGGACCATCAGAATTTGAGAGAACTTGGCTGCAACTGGAACTGTGTGTGCAGACACACTCGTGCTCATGGACGGCCGAAGAAAATTTTCTAGAGGGAAGCTAAATGTCTAATTCCTATTTTTTATTTGTATTAAGAAATTTAATACATTTTCGTGAGCCAGAGGAGTGTTCGAGCCCCACCCTGCCCTCCCCTTCGGGCGCCCATGCTCGTGCTGTAACCACTATTGTGCTACAGTTTGAGGCATGTGCTGTTTTCACCACCCTCGACACTCTACATCTGCCTATTCCCATGCTTTGTCGTATGGTGCTGTTTTCGCCGTTCTTTCCCCATATTTGGAATACAGTAACCACAGCAGCTCGCGAAGATACAACAAGTAGCGTTGTTTCCGATATACTCGTTCCCAGGTATCTGCCCATCAGAGTCAAAGTATGGAATATCATCGGCCCTGCCCCCATTCTACGTACAAGCACCACATTGGCTGATCGAATGAGATCCCTGTCATCGTCTGGAGAGCTACTCTGATGTACCCCATGATTCTTAATGTCAACACAATGACTTCGTTCAAAAAGCAACAGTAGTCATAATTATTTGGCTGGTAAGTTGTCCTACCCCACTGCCCGTAATACCGGTCGCGCAAGCGCTGGCTCCGATGTCCAGGTTTGCAGCCGCGAAACATCCTTACCTTTGACAGACGTGTGACATTACATCAGACTCGAGGTGGCAATTGTTGCGCAACGGTGATTTTCTGTTCGACGCCCTCTGTCCGAAATTTCTGGGACTAGGAACATCAAACACGGCCCATAGATTGCCATCGGACTGCTCTCCGGAAAAAGTTTATCTTGAGTACGTCGGGTGGTGAACGACCGAGATATGAGCTTTAGAAGTCATGTACGACACATCAGAATTGAAAATACAGCTTATCAAATGAACATTTTTTTTACACAAAAGTTTTATCAGAGGCATTTATTAAAGAATTAATAATATTCAGAATTTCACGATATGAATTTTGTAAGGTTACCTTTATTGAAATTAAGATGTCGATATAATAATTACATCACAATACATAGATTATATATAATTTGGATTACGAAATTATTCCTGAAACAAAACATATTAGCAGATATTATAAAGAAACATGACACGAAATCAAATTTGACACATATATTACATAGAATACTTTGACACACAAATACAAAATCTTTAGTTTTACGTCCCACGGTTATGCCGATTAGGCTAAAGGAGACACACAAATACAATACATGCCATAATAATAGATTATATCAGAAAGTACAAAGTAAGTATTATATATATATATCTGGTGTAATTACAGATAAACATACTGGTACAGTCCCATGTAAGGGTCAGTCCATATATAATCACCGATATTAGAAAAAAATCCCCAGTCGACCATCAGGGATTTTGATGAAATTTAACACACAAGTACCCACATCCCTCGTAAGAAAGCCTGTAATGTTTTATTCTCCTGTATCTAACAGTTCCTGAGAAATTAACTTAGAAGCGAAACAGTCCGCCTCATGACTTGCCGAACACGCTGATCGTTTAAGTTTTTAATGAGCAAGAGCTCGGTTATTAATTATGTTACATGGGGCAAACTCTTTCTACAATAAATATATACATCGTTGTAATGAAGTAATATGTTGAAAGTGGCATGACCATTTTATGTTCGGATATATAGACTATCAAAGTCAGCACTTTTTTACATTACCGTTTATAAAGCTCATTTTTTAACATGTCACAGATTTCCTAGATAACACAACAAACGTCTGTGTTTGTGCGCAGTACCTTACAGGGTAGTGAACCATATGCACCAGTAATGCAGAGCTGTTTACACTTTATTTACAGGATTTATGGGAAGTTAAAGTTGGTATCATTGTAATAACACAAACTTTTTGCTTATTTTCAGAGCCCTGTTTAACTATGTTGACAGTTGAATATGAGTGTGATATTTCGGATGAACATTGCCACTTATGTAGCAAATAGCTTGTGTGAATTTCAAAACCCTGATGCATTTTCTTCCATTTTAAATCTTCTCCTTTGTCAACAGGTGTCGGTAGTCTTTCAGGCTTAAAACGGATATGGAGAATTGAAGTAATTTTATTTTCAGAGTCCCTCTCCACTCTGGATGAGGACAAAACCAATGAGCTTCGTGTTAACCTCATGCCAGGACCGAAGTTGTGCTGAACATGTGTTAGATGTGCCAGTGCCAGAAACAGCAGTGATGATGATAATGAGTATGATCCTAGCTACACACCACACACTGTTCACCAGGAGGAACTAAACGTGTCTCTCAAACCTGTAGGCTGCTCACCACTGAAGAATATGAGAGACAGAGAAGGGTACAGCAAGAGAAAAGTAAAGCAGATAACAAATGTCGTACAGGAGAAAATAGTAGATGTTCTTGGAATACCGAACACTACGTTTCTCTACAGAAAAGACATGTGACAAGTGTGCTGATTTCTCTATACTTATACAGCAGCTTGTAGAAAAGTATCACAAAACATTTTAATGTAAACAGAAAGTCCAAATCTTAACACTTGCTCCTGCAACTTGGAGTATCAGAAAAACTGCACAGAGCTTTAGGGCCTCAGATTATTTAGTGCGAAAAGCAAAGAACTTAAGATGAGAAAGGAATCCTATCATTTCAAGAACAGAAGCCTCGGAAAATAATTCCCCAGGTAACAGTTAATGAAGTTGTTTCATTTATGAAAGCGACGGGTGTTTCAGAATCTGTCCTGAAATGAAAGAATGTATGTATGTGCATACAGAAGAAGGTAAAGTTCAAGTTCAGAAAAGGCTACTACTAATGAATATACATGAAACATATGATGAATTTTGCTAACAGAAACCACAGTTTAAAATTGGGTTTGCGAAATTTTGTGCCTTAAGGCCGAAGTGGTGCATTACAGTTAAGGCAAAAGACACTTATTCAGTGTGTGTGTGTGTGTGTGTGTGTCAATATCACCAAAACATGAAACTGATAGTCAATGCCCTTCCTGGATCAGGACACAAGAACACGACACTGCTGAACATTGCACTGTGTGATGCAACGAACGGACAGTGTATGTTACATTACTGTGGCAACTGTGGAAGGAAGGAGGCTGTGCAAGATTATCTACTAAAACGTTTTGATGATCAGTTACTTGAAGGTGATGACTGTGTTAAATTTAAAAACTGGGTTCACACAGACCGGTTGACATTACAAATCCTACAGCTCTCTGTGAATGAGTTTTGTGACACATTGACTCAGGGAATCGATAGTCTTAGACAGCACCATTACATAACCAAGACACAAGCTGCATAGCTGAGTAATATAAAAACTTCAGAAAGCAGAGCTAATTGTTTTACTGGATTTTGCCGAAAATTACACGTTCGATATACAGGACGAGGTTCACGGGTACCATTGGGAGAAATCCCAGGCAACTGTGCATCCTTTCGTGGTGTACTATAATAATAATGGAACCCTGCAATGTATCACTTTCTGCTGCATATCAGACAGTTTACAGCATAATGCTACTTTTGACTATATTCCTAAGGCACTTCATGATACACCTGACAAATCCTTCAAGATAGGCAGATAAATAAGATAATTTCCTCTAGTGATGGTGCTGGATCACAATATAGAAATTAGAAGAACATTTGCAATCTACATCAGCATGAAACTTCGTCTTCAATGATGTCTTCGGAATCAAAAGCAGAATGGCACTATTTTGCAACATCCCACGGCAAAAGCCCCTGTGATAGTATAGGAATAACTACAAAAACATTGACAGTCAGAGCCACTCTTCAGTCACCTACCAGACCAATCGTTAGTGCACAGGGGATGTACGAATGGGCTGACAGCAACATTAAAGGCATACACTATTTTTATGTGTTTACTGAAGATATCTCGAGGGAAAGTGAATGCATAGAAAAGTAATACACAAAATTCAAGATCATTCCTGGAACTAGCTCTCACAATGCATTTATCTTAACTGAGGCAAACACAGTCCTTACGAAGATGATTTCTGCAGACGAGTTTGGTATCACAGTGTCTGGTGGAAGCAAGAGAAGAATGGCAACATAAGCTTCTTAGTGGTATGTACGTTGCATGCATGTATGACAGTAAGAGGTAGGTTGGTATGGTCAACGAAGTGTCATGTGAAAATAAAAATGTAAGTGTGAATTTCATGGTACCACCTGAGTCCTCTGTGCTGTCATGGCCACTGCGGAAAGATGAAGTCTGGATACCATTTAATGATGTTATCTGTACCCTGGAAGTACCTTTATTACAAGGTAGCAATGGACGAACAAACAAACTGGATGATAATAGTTACCAAAGCGTACTAGAATGTCTTAGAAAGTAAGAAAGGTATGTTGTTTTGCAAAGTGTTAGTTCATATAAGTTTCCACAATTTGAAATCAGTTATGTTTCACAACATGCACGTATCATTTGCTTACGTAACCTGTTCCACAAGTTTAATATGTTCCTTGTCACTTTGTGTGCATGTTTCTTTCTTTATTTGAACGCTCAATTTGTTATTACTAATACTGAACTGTAATTTTGACCCACAGAACTCTACTATTTTGTACCAATTAATTTCATTATGTGGCAGATTGATTCTTCTTATAGTCTTACAATATAGGTTTTCAAGTGCCCAATCAGTGTAAATGATTTCAACTGGCGCAAACGTACTTCTTTACTTCCATTCTCCATATCCGTTCTACAACTGAAAGGACTACCGACACCTGTTGACAAAGGAGAAGATTTAAAATGGAATGAAATACATCAGGGTTTTGAAATTCACACAAGCTATTTGTTACATAAATAGCAATGTTCATCCAAAATATCACACTCATATTCAACTGTCAACATAGTTAAACAGGGCTCTGAAAATAAGCAAAAAGTTTGTGTTATTACAATGATACCAACTTTAACTTCCCATAAATCCTGTAAATAAAGCGTAAACAGCTCCGCATTACTGGTGCATATGGTTCACTACCCTGTAAGATACTGCGCACTAACACAGACGTTTGTTGTGTTATCTAGGAAATCTGTGACATGTTAAAAAATGAGCTTTATAAACGGTAATGTAAAAAAGTGCTAACTTTGACAGTTTATATATCCGAACATAAAATGGTCATGCCACTTTCAACATATTATTTCATTACAACGATGCATATATTTATAGCAGAAAAAGTTTGACCCATGTAACATAATTAGTAACAGAGTTCTTGCTCTTTACAAACTTAGAAAAACCAGCGTATTCAGCAAGTCACGATGCGGACTGCCTAACTTCTAGGTCAATTTCTCAGGAACAGTTAGCGACAGGAAAATAAAACATTCCAGACTTTCTTAGGAAGGATGTAGGTACTTGTGTGCCAAATTTCATCAAAATCCCAGATGGTCACCTGGGGACTGTTTGACGATTTATAATGGAATAACCCGTAAGCAATTTGAGCTGGTAATTTATTACGTAGAGGTTTAATAGTCAGTGGAGCTAAAATTATCATAACCATAGACGCTCTCATAGCTTATGATATGGTAATTCAATCTTCATCGCCTCATCAAATTATTTAATTACTATTTAATTGTGTAGCTACCTTTTATTTATTTACTTTATGTATATATATTTCTTCCATAATTACTCATTTATATATAACCCATTTTACTTAGCATTCCGCAGCATCTCATCAATATCTTGTTGCTTTATTTATTGTTAATCACGTAGCATTTTATTTTATTTTACTTTAGACAGCAATTACTTTATTTATTATACAGATGATAAGACGAAGATAACTGTTATAAACTCCATATGGTTCTGTCCTGATATTTTCTTCTTTAAACCGTCTCCTTTAGCTAGCCGGCATAAACGTGGGACGTAAAACTCAAAAATTTAATTTTCTTCTTTTACTGCATTTATATTCTAGTTCCAAAGAATTTAAAATGTAGTAAAATATATCATATTAATAATGAATTGTTTATATGTACCAAAATTGCTGTATTGTCCTGGGATACTGAATTCGGTATTGAATGGATACATATTCTATGTCCAAAGAACTACTGATTTAGTTGTTAGTCCTAAAGTTGAGGATTCCAGTTAGTCTTATTATTTCATTTAATTTAGTGCCGATTCATATTGGAGAAAGATTATGTATTCAGGAGGCTTCACCTCCTGGACAAGATTAAACTGCTTAGCTACACATCATTTTTGTAATGTTCCCCTTCAAATAACACTAAATATAATATATATACAGTAAAAATACAAGTTACCGTTGATATTGTTCCGTAGCTATAATTCCATTTTTGGTACTCACAAATCCCATCAAATTTCCAGCTAACTTGAATTGTTTTTCGGACTATATTCCTTCTTCCAATAATAAAACAGCAGAAGATACAAAGTTTCTTCAAAATTGACGTTTAACTAAGAAGACTCAAATTTTATACCACAGATCACATAGCCTAACACTCAAGCTTTATACATTACAAAAAAAAAAAAAAAAAACATTTTGTGTATGTTACTTAATTTTAACTTGCTTTTTCTTAATGCTTAAAAACACTATTATAACTAGGAAACAAATTAAAAGTTCATTGCTATAAACTGGATTAATATTGAAACAAAACATGAAACAACTAAAACATGAAAGTAAATAAAATAAAGTAAACTTAAATATCAACATATAATACTAAATGGCTGACTGAACTACTTTTTAAATAATAGTGTAATGAAACCATGAACTGAGAATTTAAAAAATCATTTTTTCATAAAAATTATAATGGCAATTTGGTAGGTGAAGATGGAACTAAGTTTTCTGTAATATTTTAACTTTTGGATACATGCATCACATTATTTTTAAAAAATCACAAGGACAGTACTTGTAATCAAGAAATCGTTGGAAGCAGAAGCAAAATAGTCAAGAATCACCTGTAGTCAAATAACATTGCTTGTCAGTAGTAATTAACAATTCGGATAAAATCACCAAAAAGATGAGAGTAAACCTCAGGGTAAATTAAAGTTCAAAAATACTTATTTGTACATCATTAGATAACAATAATATTTTTCAGAAATTGTAATTAGGACTTTCCTAAGATTTTGTAAATTTTTATGGTGGCTTTTGGAAAGTTAAAAGGAAAAATAATTAAAAAACAAGGACAATAGTCCATATAAAATGACCAAATTTGCAAGTAAAAAATCATTCTAGATTCTGGAATCTGCATTCTGCATTCTGGGTCCTATATCCAGAATCGCAATGGAATGGTCTATACGATATTACAAATGCCGCAAGAAAGACCATTATCCGGTCAAGACCAAGCGAAATATGCAATAAGGTAATGTATGACTACAGAGAATTTTAACTGTCTATTTTGCATGTGACATGAAATTAGGAGGTCTCTGAAAGTGACAGGCAGATTTGAATGTTTAAATATTTAGCTTATTTCCGTTTGGTTAAGCATTGAGTAAAATTATAATGATCTGTTATAAATTAATCTGACATACTATGTCTACAAGGGTCATCTTCCAGACGTTCCTGTACCAGCATTGGCCTGCCCGCTTCTGTTTCTCCAGCGCCTCTCACATGCAGATCCAGCCATCTTTCTCCAGAGCCAGAACACCTAATGGTCAACTAGTCCTTGCAGTTATGCCGAGCTTCTACGTCAGCTGTTCCAGAATCACCACCACAACAGCCAGCATCTCCTCCCGTTCCTGTTTCACCACGGATACATCGTCACTTTCATCATTCAGCAGCACCTTGGCTCCAGTTGTTGTTGAAATGTTCCAGTGCCACAGCTGTCCCATCATCATAAAGGTCCAGGGTTCGATTCCAGAACTCGGAAAACCAATCACCGCAGCTTTAGCTCGCCTCCAGTCCACACGACGGATACCGAGACGCCAAGCTGTTTTTTATCCGTCATCAAGGGTCCTTGGTTTGGCCAGGACATCGTTAATTCGCAGCTCCCAGCAAAAGGTGACGCCCAGATGCCACACCAAATGCGTAGCTGTTCATCATCCTTCACTACGGTCCCGAGTAAATATCAAGAAGAGGACCATCTATAGGAACCACTATCGATTGCCTACTGTCAGTCGTAGCTCTCAGCGTCTGCATTTACAGAGGCCCAGTTGAAGTTCACATAATCTACTTTTTCATTCAGTCTTCACTTCGATTTCTGTGGAGTGACTAGGGATATTCTTCGTTTATCGATGGCCACGATAAGGACAATTAGAAGACCCCGTTTTTCACCTCCCAGTGTTCGAAGTGACACCACAATCATTCAAGTGGACATTATGTTCACCCCCCAGTGTTTTTCACAGTGTTTAGTGTTTGTCAATTTATTCAATGTTTATTCGAACTAAGAATTTAAAAACTAATGACATACGCTAAAGGTACTGTTCAGGAATTTTTCTTCCAGTTGGTGGGGTAATGTAATGAAACCATGAACTGAGAATTTAAAAAATCATTTTTTCATAAAAATTATAATGGCAATTTGGTAGGTGAAGATGGAACTAAGTTTTCTGTAATATTTTAACTTTTGGATACATGCATCACATTATTTTTAAAAAATCACAAGGACAGTACTTGTAATCAAGAAATCGTTGGAAGCAGAAGCAAAATAGTCAAGAATCACCTGTAGTCAAATAACATTGCTTGTCAGTAGTAATTAACAATTCGGATAAAATCACCAAAAAGATGAGAGTAAACCTCAGGGTAAATTAAAGTTCAAAAATACTTATTTGTACATCATTAGATAACAATAATATTTTTCAGAAATTGTAATTAGGACTTTCCTAAGATTTTGTAAATTTTTATGGTGGCTTTTGGAAAGTTAAAAGGAAAAATAATTAAAAAACAAGGACAATAGTCCATATAAAATGACCAAATTTGCAAGTAAAAAATCATTCTAGATTCTGGAATCTGCATTCTGCATTCTGGGTCCTATATCCAGAATCGCAATGGAATGGTCTATACGATATTACAAATGCCGCAAGAAAGACCATTATCCGGTCAAGACCAAGCGAAATATGCAATAAGGTAATGTATGACTACAGAGAATTTTAACTGTCTATTTTGCATGTGACATGAAATTAGGAGGTCTCTGAAAGTGACAGGCAGATTTGAATGTTTAAATATTTAGCTTATTTCCGTTTGGTTAAGCATTGAGTA
Source organism: Thermobia domestica (assembly GCF_964235325.1). Taxonomy (NCBI): domain Eukaryota; kingdom Metazoa; phylum Arthropoda; class Insecta; order Zygentoma; family Lepismatidae; genus Thermobia; species Thermobia domestica. Next base: position 71,807,351 of record NC_137458.1, read on the forward strand.
AAATTATAATGATCTGTTATAAATTAATCTGACATACTATGTCTACAAGGGTCATCTTCCAGACGTTCCTGTACCAGCATTGGCCTGCCCGCTTCTGTTTCTCCAGCGCCTCTCACATGCAGATCCAGCCATCTTTCTCCAGAGCCAGAACACCTAATGGTCAACTAGTCCTTGCAGTTATGCCGAGCTTCTACGTCAGCTGTTCCAGAATCACCACCACAACAGCCAGCATCTCCTCCCGTTCCTGTTTCACCACGGATACATCGTCACTTTCATCATTCAGCAGCACCTTGGCTCCAGTTGTTGTTGAAATGTTCCAGTGCCACAGCTGTCCCATCATCATAAAGGTCCAGGGTTCGATTCCAGAACTCGGAAAACCAATCACCGCAGCTTTAGCTCGCCTCCAGTCCACACGACGGATACCGAGACGCCAAGCTGTTTTTTATCCGTCATCAAGGGTCCTTGGTTTGGCCAGGACATCGTTAATTCGCAGCTCCCAGCAAAAGGTGACGCCCAGATGCCACACCAAATGCGTAGCTGTTCATCATCCTTCACTACGGTCCCGAGTAAATATCAAGAAGAGGACCATCTATAGGAACCACTATCGATTGCCTACTGTCAGTCGTAGCTCTCAGCGTCTGCATTTACAGAGGCCCAGTTGAAGTTCACATAATCTACTTTTTCATTCAGTCTTCACTTCGATTTCTGTGGAGTGACTAGGGATATTCTTCGTTTATCGATGGCCACGATAAGGACAATTAGAAGACCCCGTTTTTCACCTCCCAGTGTTCGAAGTGAGACCACAATCATTCAAGTGGACATTATGTTCACCCCCCAGTGTTTTTCACAGTGTTTAGTGTTTGTCAATTTATTCAATGTTTATTCGAACTAAGAATTTAAAAACTAATGACATACGCTAAAGGTACTGTTCAGGAATTTTTCTTCCAGTTGGTGGGGTAATGTAATGAAACCATGAACTGAGAATTTAAAAAATCATTTTTTCATAAAAATTATAATGGCAATTTGGTAGGTGAAGATGGAACTAAGTTTTCTGTAATATTTTAACTTTTGGATACATGCATCACATTATTTTTAAAAAATCACAAGGACAGTACTTGTAATCAAGAAATCGTTGGAAGCAGAAGCAAAATAGTCAAGAATCACCTGTAGTCAAATAACATTGCTTGTCAGTAGTAATTAACAATTCGGATAAAATCACCAAAAAGATGAGAGTAAACCTCAGGGTAAATTAAAGTTCAAAAATACTTATTTGTACATCATTAGATAACAATAATATTTTTCAGAAATTGTAATTAGGACTTTCCTAAGATTTTGTAAATTTTTATGGTGGCTTTTGGAAAGTTAAAAGGAAAAATAATTAAAAAACAAGGACAATAGTCCATATAAAATGACCAAATTTGCAAGTAAAAAATCATTCTAGATTCTGGAATCTGCATTCTGCATTCTGGGTCCTATATCCAGAATCGCAATGGAATGGTCTATACGAAATTACAAATGCCGCAAGAAAGACCATTGTCCGGTCAAGACCAAGCAAATTATGCAATGAGGTAAAGTATGACTACAGAGAACTTTAACTGTCTATTTTGCATGTGACATGATATTAGGAGGTCTCTGAATGTGACAGGCAAAGTTTAAATACTTAAATATTTAGCTTATTTCCGTTTGGTTAAGCATTGAGTAAAATTATAATGATCTGTTATACAATTAATCTGACATACTATGTCTGGTTGTGATTTCAGTACTCTTGGATGTTCACTGTTAAATAATTTATATTGTTAGAAAAATATCCACTATACTACCATTGTAAGTCAGTTGTTTCATTAATAAAATATTGTCATTGGGACAATAAGAGGTTGCAACCATTCGTTTAATTGCACTCTCTTAATTTGATTTAAGAATTTACTGTCCCGTTAGTTAATGATTTGATACAATTTATTTTGATTTTTATTTCTTTAATATTTAATTTTTTTCCTTACGTTACAATAGTTATATTTAGTTTGTAATAAACAAAAAAAGTTTTAACATTCAGTTATTAAAATTAAATAAAAATGTTATTTAAAAAAAATGGTTCAGAGGATTCGAAAAACAACATGATACGTAATCAAATGCAGTTGAATTCGTTCCTCTAGTTGCTGCCTTAATTTGCATTCTAGGGGAAATGATATTCTGGCAACACTGCTATTTTTATCAATGACAACATTGAACATTCTTCAGATTCATATTTTCTGTTGTAGAACAACATTATCTATGATTGTGGTAAGTTGCAATTCATTATCTCCTTTCACTTATGAAAAACAACTAAAAAAAATGGAAAAATTTTGTATTGCTTTTAGTATGTCAGACTCTTAATTATGAAGCTTATCATCTAAGATTATGAACATCTTATGAACTACTAGTGAAAGACCAAATATATAAATAAATAAATAAATACGTAAATAAATAAGTACATAAATAAATAAACAGCAAGGAATGTAATACTACAAACAATAGTTTATGCTGTTCGTACATGCGAAAGAAAAAAGAATAAATTAAAATTGAGAAGTCTTTCATTGAACCTTATATAGAGCAATGAATTGCGTCTAGAAATTAGTGTCTGTTAATTGATTGAATACAGTAGATAAATTGATTCGTTAGTTAATTGAAGGACAGCAAATCTCGTGAAGATTGTAAAATTATTTCTTTTAGGGTAGAGCTAGTGAATTTTGAACTTTCCCAGTCACTTTTTCTTATAGAAAAATTTCTCCTATATACAGTAATATAGGAGTAAGTAATACAGTAATATTACAGTTCAAATATTAAGTTCATCTTAGATATTTAGTGGTTTCTTGGTGAGTTTGTAGGAATCTAGAGACGGTGACAGGATCCAAGGCTCTTTGCGGCCAAGGAGTGTCGATAGGTCCCTCTCAGAGAGCGGACGCCCTAAAGAGGAGGATAAAACTCAGAGATCAGACGTCGTAGAGAGTGAAGAGCTGTTGCAAAGATTAAGTGTTCTACCAAAGGAGCTCTCAGAAATCAAGTGTCCTAGAAAGTTGCAAGATAATGCGAGGACCAGTTGTCCAGACGAGGGAACCCTCACAGACCGAACATCCTAGAGAGGAGGATAAAACTCAGAGATCAGACATCGTAGAGAGCGAAGAGCTGTTGCAAAGACTAAGTGTTCTACCAAAGGAGCTCTCAGAAATCAAGTGTCCTAGAAAGTTGCAAGATAATGCGAGGACCAGTTGTCCAGGCGAGGGAACTCTCACAGACCGAACATCCTAGAGAAGAGGATAAAACTCAGAGATCAGACGTCCTAGAGAATGATGAGGTGTTGCGAAGACCACGCGACCTATCAAAGGAGCTTTCAGAGACCAAGTATCCAAGAGAGTTTTAGAGATAATTCAAGGACTACTTGTCCAAGCGAAGGAACTCTCACAGAACCAGCGTCCTGTAGACGAGGATAAAACTCAGAGACTAGGCGTCCTAGTGAGTTGTAAAGATAATGCGAGGACCAGGCGCACAAGCGAGGGAACTCTCGGAGTCCGAGTGTCCTAGAGAGGAATATTAAACTCAGAGAGCAGGCATCCTAGAGATTGATGAGGTGTTGCAAAGACCAGGCGTCCTATCAAAGGAGCTCTCAGAGACCGTGTCCTAGAGAGTTGTAAAGATAATGCGAGGACCAGTTGTCCAAGCGAGGGAACTCTCACAGACCGAGCGTCTTAGAGAGGAGAACTCAGAGACTAGGCGTCCTAGAGATTTTAGAGGTGTAGCAAAGATCAGGCGTCCTGGCAAAGGAGCTCTCAGAAATTAAGCATCCTATAGAGTGGCACAGATAATGCGAGGACCAGGCGTCCAAGTGAGGGAACTTTCAGAGCCCAGGTAGACTAGAGTGTGGAGGTGATGATCAATCAATGGAGATCGATGCCTCCTGCGGTGTGTTGGCTCCTTTCATCCAGAAATTTTGCCGATTTCGTTTTCTTCTTTACTTGACGACCGTTGACGATGGTTGACGACGTCTTTTTCGTCATCCTCTGAAGTTGTTTACAGCCAGCACATGTAGAACCTTGCAAAATAATATGCATGTCAGCTCCAAATACTTAGCGACTTTAATCGTTGTAGCTGGTGGATGCATAAATCCTCATGCAAACTGAACTCGAACCGAATTCTTTCGTCATCAAAATCTATCTCACCTCTGAGTGTACTTGATTACAGAACTATTCCACAGGTCCCGATATTCGCTTAATTTAGATCCCATGAGTTGAGTTGATTTTAGTTTAGCGTCCCTTTCAGCAGCGAGGCTATATGAGACGTGGACCTACTGATTAACGTGGAATCCGAACCACATGAGCTCCCGCCGGGTTAGATCCCATGAATATTTAATGTATATATACATGTATATATAAACTATAAAACAAAAAAATATAAAAGGAAAATCTTTATTTTAGCTTTCATGTTTATGCCTTTTAAGCTAAAGGAGAATGATCGCGAAAGGACTGGTGGAATGGGAATGTGCAAGGAAACGGGAGAACCTCAAGAAAGACCACGGACACAGTATTGTCCACACATGGCCTAAGGTTGAACCAGTGACCACTCTCATCAGAAGTAAATGCTCTACTGCTGAGCCAATGTCCTCTATATAGAAATTCACTATATTTATAGACTTGATCTTGAAGAAGTATATGGCTGCCAAATAGGGGATCCGGGTTCAAATCCCTTCTACCCTAGCCATTTTCATTCCAAGTACATGCGCGGATTATATTCTCTAGAACGTGACATTGGTGTAACAAATTTTATTCACCTTTTCGCGTTACAAGATGAATGTTCCTATTCATATGTTTTTTTTTTTTTTTTTGTTACAGCCCCGCAATTCAATTTATTTTATTTATTTTCCTCTGTGGAAGTATTTATAGGGTACTTAAAACCCAGTATGAATAGTTATTCAGCAGCTAATCCACAGGGTTTTTATTCCTCATTTATTGTATTCGGCTTTTTATTTGTTTCATGCATTGGAGCTGTAAAACTTACACCGAGCGAGAACGAGAAAATTCCAATGTTCAGAGCGTGCATCTTTGAACTATTTTACGAGGCAGTGTGCTTGCACACACATACACACACAGAGAAACAAACCAACCAAAAGGGACGCTGAACGCGCAATGAATCACAACTTAAATGACACCAAGCTCCACGTTACCAAGAAATGGAACGTAATGAGTGGTGTTGGCACAAAGCACTGTTCCCTTTTGCTTCTTGTTGTATATGATACGAGCACCAAGCACGACATCTTTGAATCGCTTAAGATTATGATACACGTACGGAAATTACAGACATCGGAACACGTTTAAAACGAAAGGGAAAGGGAGGAAATAATATCAGAACGACAACATTACGGCAAAAATATCTTTGAAATAAAAGGAACGAATATAAAACCTTGAATGAAATGGTTATGTGAAAAAGGAGAAAATGATATTCTGTCCCTATCTTGTTTTTTTAAAGAAAAGAAATGGGTTGTTCCTTTCTCTGTTGTGAATTATGCAAATTCAAAACGTTTCATAGCACGATGAACATGGTTAGTATGCTCATTGCGTTTTTGAACTGAAAGAAAACGTGTTATTTTTAAAGGGAAAAGAACATAAATGTTAGAACTTCGTAGTACCTACTACCTCGGTCTGCAACAAGAGCTCTGGCTATGCTAACAGTTGTTGGACTATGTTGCTCAGCTAATCGTCTTCCATTGCTTATATCCCTGATTGCTATTACTAATCCGAAGACGTTGTAGTATTCAGTCGTGGTGTTCCTTTCTCTTTTCAATTATTTCTTCCATAAAACTGTAAGTTAAACAGTTTTCAGAGTTGCTCTAGATTCTCGGAAAGGATTTTCGAAGAAGAGTATTCTCGGAGCTCTTTAGTGACTAAGTGGTTAGCGTACGCGCCTTTGGCGTAGGGGGAAACGTGGGTTCGATTCCCGGCTCATGTGATTCAGATTCCACAATAAGCCGCAGGTTCACGTCTTATGCACCTTCGCTGCTGAAAAAGACGCTAAACTCAAAATCAAACTCTTAGGGACAATGTGGCTCAGTGGTAGAGTGCTTACCTCGGATGTGTGGGGTTCCTGGTTCAATCCTCGGCCAAGTAAGGTTTCCTCTCACATGATCATTCTATCAATTCTTCTATCATCATTCACTTGCTTTAATCTTCGTCCCCGTCAGTCTAACAGGCATAATCGTTGGAGGTTAAGTTGAAAGATTTCATTTTCTCATAACTCCGATTTCTCAATAAGGGTAGCGAGAAAAAGTAGTCATTTCCAATTGAATGACTATTGCGACGTCATAATTTTCTGATCCCTTTTCCTGTAAACCACATAGAAAGGTGGGAGCAGGCAGGAGAAAATGGTATTGAGAATCAGCTGTGGTGATAGACAAAACATTTCTAGCGTTGCCGATAGTTTTGCAGGCATACTAGTCATGAATCTATGATCCTAGATATGCACTGGCACTGGCAAGACTTACTTTTTTCTTTCTCTTAAAGCCTGTCTATCTCAGGTGTGCCCTCGGAAAATATGTGAAATATACTTCGCCTCGCCCCCCGCCATCCTCTGACTGATGAAACCCTCCCTTTGCTTAGTAAAAAAGTGAATGACCTCAGCTGTGTTGCCCATTTGTCATTCAGTTTTATAGTCTTGACGAGTGAAGATTGTAGGCTACTTGCATGGCTAGCAAAACAAGCGCACAGCGAAGTCTGTGAAATAATTCATTGTGGCAACGCTTCCGCATCCAACAATTGAAAGATTTCGCCCGCAGTAACTTGTCCCTCCTCTTTCGAGGAAGGCACAGGAAAACAAAAGCGCCAGAAGGGGCACAGTTGAAACAGAAAGGTTCTACCTCCTACTTCTCTCTCTTCCTGGTCGTACAAGGGTAATCCTACGTCATCATTTGGCCAGTTGAAAATGTCTTACCTAAACTTTTTCTTTCAGTATGTTTTGTTTGGAAGTCTCTCAGTGGTGAAGCATATAGTAAAATGGCTTGTAAAGTACCACGTAAGTCAGTGTTCCATTACAACGATTGTCTATATTTAATACATCTTGTGAATATTAATTCTGTGAATCATGTTCAATGTTTGAGTTTTTTTTTTTTGTGTGTGTGTGTGTGTTATTTGACTGTGAAGTAACTCAATAGATGTAGCTCACTCAACTTTTTGGCCCAGTTCATCACCATTTTGGATCTATTTATTTATTTATTTATTTGACAATCACCAGATACAGCTCAGAGGCCTTTTTACACTGGATCTGAAAATAAAAAAAAAAAAAATATAATGTACTATCTTCCTCTTCTTCACCAGTTTAATGCCCCAGGTGTGGCCCTCGCATCGTTTTTGTATCAACGTAGAAAAATGTATGCATCTTAAGTTATCCTGCTAGTATTGTTCCTATAATTTCCTTCTGAACCAAAAACAGCAGTTCTGACTCCTTCAAATCAGTTTTTCCATGTACTACTTACGCGGTCAGTATAAAATAAAGGGGAAAAGGGCCTGAGCTGTTTCAGTGTGGACTTAGTATCGTCTTGCATATGTGCACAAAAAAAAAAAAAAAGAACACTTCTAGACATAGATCGTACAGTCGAACGTGATGCAAAGGAATCATATGACATTATAAGTACGCAAATAAGAGATAGATTTGAATCTAATGAAGTGTTACGTGCGTTTTCAATAATGAATCCTCAGAACTTTATCACTTTTAAACATTCCTTTCCGGAAAATAACAGTCGTATCCCGTTCCTATCCTATGCTGAACAAAGAAAAGCTCATATCCAAACTATCGGCCACATACAGCAATGATATTCTTTCCGCAATATTAATAACACCAGTGATTTATTACTATTTCTGCTTGACAATGACTTAACAGGTACATTTTCTAAGGTTTCAAAACTGGTGGACATAGTGTTGACAACGCCTGTAGCTACAGCAAGAATCAGAACGTTGTTTCAGTACATTAAAAAGGGTGAAGACTTGTCTAAGGAATTTGATGAGCCAAGACAGACTCATTGCACTAACAATGTTGTCTACACACAAAGCCTATATTACTACAACAAAGGAATTCAACACAAAAGTGATCGAGAAATTCTCCAGGCTTAAGCATAGAAGAGCAGAGTATGTGTACAGATAATTAGGTGAGTACCATTTATTACAGAAAATAACTTATGTTACGTTGTTGCCCTATGATTATATTTAATGTGTTAGTATGACAAGTTTTTCTGACTTTTAATTCACTTAATAATCAAATAATAATAATAATAATAATAATAATAATAATAATAATAATAATAATAATAATAATAATAATAATAATAATAATAATAATAATAATAATAATAATATCTTAGTTAATGGTGATAGTATTTAGTAGTATTAACCATAAAGTATTTGTCTTGAGGCTTGGCCCACCCTACCTTTTTCTCCACGAGCCGCCACTGCAATATACTATTTGTCAAATAAGTAAATGTACACCTGTTTGTGAGTATGGCGTCCCTGCACTGACTGGTGTGGAAAGTATGAGAATTAAATCAGTCAAATACGTAGTTTGGTGGGGAGAGTTAATGGAAGTCCGAAGTATATAATACACTTAAAAGAGACAGAAGTTGTAAATACAAATTAAAAATATTACAGATAAGCAACAACAAAACAAAAGAAAAACTACAAAATCAATCGAATAAAGAGAAATGTAGGTGATTAGAAGTTGTTGCGTAGATTGGAATTGCCTGTATAGATGTCAATGACAAACCCTTCAGGATGAAGTGGTCGTGGTCTAATGATTACGGTAACAAACCATTAATCCTGAGAGTAGCAGTTCGAATTCGTGAACTGAACACTTTTTTTTTTTTAATTATAATTTTTGCAGTGCTTAATAGGCGGTCAAACTAGCATGTATTTTATGCTAAAGTAAGATAGGCATATTGTTATTGTCGACTGTAGCATATGGACGATGAAAATTAAATTTATATAATTACGAATACGATAATGTTTAATTTACTGTAGTTCCTTGTCGTCTGCAAATCTCAAAACATTTCGAATCCAAACTTCTGCATAATTGAATTTAGTTTTCTTAATTCTACTTTTTTTTTTTTTTTTTTTTTTTTTTTTGCACTGTGGTTATATAAAGACGGGACTATTGTTCAATGTTGGTTCCGAACTATTCGTCCTCATCGGTAATCGAACACGGTACCAAGCGCACACTGTGGCATGCTAGCAAGATATAAAGTAGAACGTTTCCCAGAATTTAAGAGATTACGATGTATAAATTACTTGATAGCTCGAAAAGTATTTCACACAACTTGGAAGTCCACAAAGGATTTGTTACAATTTCTCAAATTGCATTTCAAAATGTTCATAAACAGGATGTACAAAATATTTCACAGAGGAACATACAGATACAGTAGTTTAAAGTGAAATTCAGAATACCTACATACACGAGAAAATATATAGTAGATAAGCGTTTCTCAAAGTGTATTTCGCGGAACTCAGGGGTACTGCAAAGAGTTCCTAGAGGTTCCATATAAACCGACCTCGAAGAAACGAATAAAAATTCGCAAGTCTTTATCTCATCTAAAAGTTGGTTCTTGGGAATCTATATATCAGCGTTTCCCAACCTTTTTCAACTTGCGGCACACTATAGGTGTAACTTGAATTCTCGCGGCACACCCATATATATATATATATATATATATATATATATATATATATATATATATATATATATATATATATATATATATATATATATATATATATAATTACTATTATTATTTGTAAATATAAAATACCGTGGTATTTTAAGTGATTACTGATCTCCTTACAGAGAAGAAAGCTCGATCACTGATTTCCCCCCGTGGTAAAACATTATGCTTATTTTTCATTTTAATTTTAAAATAGAAAACAATTGCAAGGAAATATAGGACTCGGGTTTTTAAAAATACACTTTCTCTTTGCAAAATTGTATCTAACCTTTAACTAAAAGGGAAGATCACTAAATAACGAATAAATAAACAAATCTCCTATACTTTTAAAACACAAATGTAGGTAATTTGTATGCATATTTGCTTTGTTGAATTTATTGTATGTTAAAATTTCAAGTTACGAAATAGTCTGCAACAATAAAGAAGCAATAACGGTCATGACAATGATAAATACGTTTTCCAACATTAAAAATGTACAGAAAAGTAACACAATATGAAACTTAAAATTGTAGATTTATAGTAGAGGTTCATAGTGATGTGAAATACAAATATACATTTTCCCCTATGTCTTGCAATTTGATTCCTATAGAATTAATAATTTGTTTCGATTTCTCGCGGCACATCAGCGGCCCATTCGCGGCACACCAGTGTGCCGCGGCACACCGGTTGGGAAACGCTGCTATATATATATATATGAATATATATGAATTTTTGAAAAAATTGAACCTGATAAAAGCTCGCTTCCGACACTTCATTTGAACCGTAACGAAAAAAAAGTTTCGAAATGCGAAAAAAACTAAAAATCTGGGGCGGCTTTCCCTAGGGATGGTATCGAGACGAGACGAGACGAGACTTCGTACAGTCTCGATCTCGTCTCGGTTGATAAATAACGATCTCGGTCTCGTCTCGAGTAAAAAATCATCGTCTCGGTCTCGGTCTCGTCTCGGTCAACAGATGCTTGTCTCGATCTCGGTCTCGGTCTCGAGTACCAAATCTCGGTCTCGTCTCGAAAGTCTCGAAATAAATACTTGAAATTAAATAGTGAAAGTATTGTTCTCGTACAGTCCTTCGTTTCCGCTTATTTTTTCCTTTCATTTTGACGTAGAATTATGGTATGGTGTACTTGTTCGTAGCTACTTTGCTGGTGCTAATGCTTTCCATGCGCGTATTCCAGGTTCAATGATCAGTGGGTATATCACGCTAAAACCCTAATAGAACCCATATTTCACTTTCAGCAATAGACTTTGTCTCATATAGCCTCAGAACTGTGTATACAATTAAACTCTATTAAATTAACTCCAGTACTATAGGCCTACAGTAGTTTATTTCCTTCCTTTGAATCAAAATTGTTCAATACCTCCTAACGGATAACGCAACACATAGCAGCACAAATGTATTTAAACGTACCGAAATTGAAACTTTACAATTTCTCATTTATTATTCAATACATTCTGCTTTGACTGTCATTTTAAAAACAAAATATAACGTTCATTATCGTAACAAATGGGGTAAATTATTACTACAATATACGTATTTTGTTTGAAATTGATGAAATGCTTTATTACCATTTCACATCTCCGTGTTTCATTGACACTTTATAACACGAACGTCCTGAACCTTGTGATGTTAGCTACTACACTCATCTTTGCTACGTGAGGTCCGTGTTGGATCACAAAACAAGTTAGATTCAAAGTCCGATGTTTCGCATAGTTCGCGTCTCATTTTAAGTGCATTCTGTTTCTTATACAAGTTCATAAGGTCGTAGTGCATTACGAAAGCACATATCCAGTGCCGTAACATAGATTAATCTTATTTCTGAGCTCTCAACGGTACATGCAATCTTTGTTCGAGAAAACTAATCTTGCGTTCATTACGTTGAAATTTTATATTGATTAAAATTACTTGCGAAACATGGACATACATATTATATAAGTATATAGGTAATTCGAGTTATCTGTATCTATTTTTTCTCGCTCGCCAAAACAAATGATGAAATGAAATGAAAATGTCTTTATTGAAGCGGGCGAGGTTCAGCCATGGCTGCTCTACCACCTAACCCTTGTCAAAAGAATACAATATTAAACATTACACATCAAAAGGAACAGAAAAAAAAACTTTAAAAAAATACAAGTAAAAGAATAAATCAGAAAATAAACAAGTGACATATGCAATAAAAAGTATCGATATTGTTGGATTTAGCTAAGCTCTTACATAAAACTGTACATGTCGTAAGTGCCAGAGGCCAGTCGCTGGGATTTCATCAAATGTGATTTTAATGAATTTCGAAATGAATTAAATGACTTTATTTCCGTGAGAGCTTTTGGTATCGCATTCCATACTCTCGGACCTGCTCTAGAAAATGATCCTTGCACTATCTTCAGTTTAAGTCTTTGTACATTGAATTTCTCACTGTTACGCGTAACGTGAGAGTGAATTTGTGACCGCTTTGTAAATTTACAATATAAATATTGTGGGGATTGAGTTTTAAGGATTTTATATATCAGACAACTATAGCGTAGGTATCTTCTTCTCGACATTGTTAAAAAGTCGTTTCTATTTAGCACTGGTAGGATATGTTCCAATTTCTTTAAGTTAAAGGCAAACCTAATGCACGAGTTCTGTATTTTCTGTATAGTTTTAGAATTGTAAACAGAGAGAGATGGTCCATATACAGCGTCACAGTAGTCTAATAACGGTAAAACAAGAACTTGTATGAGATATAATTTCATAGACTGAGATAGAAAGTCTTTGGCTTTGTAAAGTCGACGTAATAAAGTAATAGCTTTATTACACTGAGTAGATATATGATTATTATAGTTTAGTTCCTTATCCAATATGAGCCCTAAGCTTTTCACATGGGTAGAGTAAGAAATATAAGTGTCCATAATTTTTATTTTTAGATCCGATGCCTTGATTTTACTCAACTGTTGTGAGGTTCCTATAATCGTAAATGTACACTTACTTGGGTTGATGGCAAGACCGTTATCAGTACACCATTCAGATACAGAAGTCAAATCTCTATTAACAAGTTCTACAGTTTGTTCAATATTTTGTGGTGATGACATGATGCAAAGTTGTGTGTCATCCGCGTAGCAATGCACAGTAGAGTATTTAATGGAATCTATGAGATCAGCAATGTAAATAGAAAATAAAAGGGGACCCAAGATTGATCCTTGAGGTACTCCTTTGTTTATAACGAGTGCCGAAGATAAGGGATTTTGAGCTGTCCTAAGATATACTTGTTGCTTCCTGCCTAGTAAGTAGCTTTCAATCCAGTTTATGACGGTATCAGAAAATTTATAATACCTTAGTTTAGCCAACAACAGGTTATGATTAACTAGATCGAAGGCCTTGGTTAGGTCTAAGAGGACTATGATTGCAACTTGAGAGTTATCAACTGCGTTTAATATTCCATCTGTTACCTCGAGCAACGCACTGACAGTACTATGATGCTTACGAAAACCGGATTGAATAATAGGGATAATATTATTATGATTTACATAGTCATATAATTGCTGGTTTACTAATTTTTCTACGATCTTTGACATTATTGGTAAGATACTAATTGGACGTAGCTCGTTTAAGGAAGTTACGCGGGGTTTCTTTGGTAGCGGTACCACTTTTGCTGTTTTCCAGGCAGTAGGAAAGCAGCCGTTAACTAGTGAATAATTAATTATTTTCGTTAGAGGTGATAGTATGAATGGCAACGCTAATTTGATCATTTTAGTGCTTATTGCATCAAGGCCAGCTGAGTTAGATTTTATGCTGTGTACCGCCTTTCTCACATCGGATTCATTTATTGGGTTAAATAGAAATGTTGTCTGTAGCTGTGGATGTTTTTTAGACAGAAATTTCTTAGTTTGATTGTCAACTCTCTCAGAATTAATAGGAGGCAAACCAGGAAGACTGACGAAATGATCATTAATAACATTTGGATCATTGATTTCACTGGAAAGTGCTACATCATTGTTTCTGTTACAAAGACCCAGCTCTTGTATTACTTTCCATTTGTCTTTAACTGCAGTGCAGTTTTTAATACGATAAGAGAAGTAAGCAACTTTTTCTTGTCGAACCACTGACGTTGTAAAGTTCCTAAGCCTTTTAAACTCTTCCCAATCTTGTCGGGCTTTGGTACGCTTGAACTTGAGATGTGCTCGATCACGCAATTTCATTAATAGCTTGGTATTACTTGAGAGATATGGGAGTTTAGTTTTAGAAAGCTTGATCTTTTTAATAGGAGCATGTACATCGAATATATGTGTTAATGCGTCCTGTACAAAGGAAACCTTACCGTCTATTGTTTCAAATGACTCAATGTTTTCCCAGTGTATTTATTTATTTATTTATTTATTTATTTGCCTGCTTTGCATACAAATGAGAGTATTCTCGAGCACGCATACAGTTGTCAAAATTACAAAATAATTACATATATGGTATAGAAAAAGAAAAACTTAGATAAAATAATACATACATAACTATGACTTTTATAAGCTTATACAATCATAATATAATTAACAAAGGAAAAAAACATTTATACATTATCTTCAAAAAACTCATTTACCGAGTAGTAACATTTATCTACTAAGAACTCGTGAAGATCCGATTTAAACATAGAATATGATTTGTTTTGTTTTAGGAAGTCAGGTAACTTATTGAAAATTTTTGTACAGTTAATATATACACTTTTTTGAAAAAACGAGAAATTTTGGGGGATAACATGCAAATTATTAACGAATCGAGTATTGTATTTATGGACGTTACTGTTTTCAATAAATAAGTGTTTGTTACTTACGGTAAACAAGATAACTTTATATAGATACGCACAAGGTAATGGTAATATTTTTTGTCCTCGAAAGATGGGCTTGCAAGAAGATTTTGGTGACAATCCAAACACAACCCTTAGTGCTTTCTTTTGTAAGCGAAACGTGCTAATACATTCAGTAGAATTACCCCAAAAAATAATACCGTAAGTTATTAAAGAATGGAATTTTGCATAGTACACCGAAACTAAGGCCTCTGTTGTGACATTACCTCTTAGTCTACGGAGGCCGAAACAAATACTACTTAATTTTTTGTTGAGTTGAGAAATATGCTCATTCCAAGTTAGTTTCGAACTTATGGTGACACCAAGAAATTTAGTTGAAATAGAAAAGTCGACTTTTTTGTTATTTACCATTACGTAAGGAATAAATTTATTTTGAAGAGGATAATAAAAATTTAGCAAGGAAGTTTTATCATTGTTTAGAACTAACTTATTGTTACTTAACCAGTTACTTAATCGTGAAAACGTAGTGTTTAGATTATATTCAATATCATGTCGTGAGTTACCTGTAATAATAACATTGGTGTCATCAGCAAATAAAACACATTTATTAGGCAACATTTCATATGTCAAATCATTGATGTAAATAAGAAAGAGCAATGGACCAAGCACTGATCCTTGAGGCACACCAGTTAGTATTGTACCTTTATAACTACTAAACTTACGCATTTCGCCATTATTTTCGTTCGTAATTTGAACTATCTGATACCTATCCTTCAAGTAAGACTCGATCCATTTATTGGCAGTTCCTCTTATACCATAAAAGCTTAATTTTTTGAGTAAGAGATCATGATTTACAGTGTCAAATGCTTTAGTAAGATCAACAAAGAGTCCAATTGCCCATTTTTTATTATTTATTGCATGCATAATAGTACTAAGAAAATCGAAAATCGCAGAATCAGTTGATTTGCCAGTTAAAAACCCATGTTGAGATAATGATATTAGATTATTGGAACGTAAGTAATTCCTTATCCTATTTGACATTACCGTCTCAAAAATTTTTGAAAAGACAGATAAAACTGAGATAGGGCGATAATTCTTAATATCGTAACGACTGCCTTTTTTGAACAAGGTAATCACTTTAGCCACTTTTAACCGTTGTGGGAAAATGCCTGATTGAAGGGAAAAATTTATTACATGAGTCAGGTGAGGAGCAATTATCGAAGCAGATTGTTTTATAATAATGGACGGTACTTCATCAAGACCTGCAGAACTGCTATTTCTCATCTTTCCTATAATTGCTAATATTTCATCAATAGTTACCGGGGTAACAAAAATACATTTTGGATAAGAAGGCATATTTGAAGAACCACTTGTACCAGCTTGGTGGGATAGAGCACCAAGAGCTACCTGAGGAGAAGTTATAAAATAATTATTAAATTTATTTGCAATTTCAGCAGGGTTTGTAATTCTTTTATTGTCAAAAATGACGTGATTCAAATTAGCAATATTACCCTTCTTTGCATGTAGTCCTACCGACTGGTGAATAATATTCCACATAGTTTTAATTTTATTTCTGGAGTTATTAATCATTTTCGAATTATGCATTCGCTTTGCTGTCTTAATAACTTTCTTATATGTTATCTTATATTTTTTAACGTAATTTCTGAATACATCAGAAACATTTGTATCATTAAGCAGTTTAGCATACTTAATTAAATTTCGTTTGGAATTACGAATACCAGTTGTAATCCAACTCTTAATTTTATTACATTTACTAATTGGCATGAGAGGAAAAGCTACATTAAAACAGTGCAAGTATACATCTAAGAAGGAGTTAAATTTTTCGTCCATAGTGAAAGCTGAATAGATTCCATCCCATGTCTCAAGGGCCAACAAATAACAAAAGTAACTAATGTTACTCGGTGAAAATAACCTTTTTTTAATTCTGGTAGTATTTTGCAACACTGGTAAGTTAGATGATGGAAGCGATAAGCTAACTAATTGCGCATCATGATCTGAATAACCTGGGTTGAATATTTCAAGTTTGTGGTTATGACACTCTCTGCTTACTATTACTTGATCAAGTGCTGATTTTCCAAATCTGGTAGGCGTGTTAACAATAGCTTTGAGATTAAATGAAGTTAATAGGTTTTGTAAATCAGTTTTAACTTTAGTGTTAACCATCCAATTTATATTTATGTCACCACACAAAATGATAATACTGTATCTTTTGCACAGATGGTCAATAAGAAGTTCAAGATTTCTAAAAAATACCCGTAAGTTGCCCGAATTAGATCTATAAATACTACATATACACACTTTATGAGCAAGACTTATTGCAACTACTTCAAAGTGAAGTTCCAGATTGAACATCGATACATCAACTTCATCAGCATTTAACTTATTATGAACGAATTTACAAACTCCTCCATGAATCAAGTTAACTCTTGAATAATGACTTACCAAATCAAAACCTTTTAATTTTACAGATTTAATATCAGTACAGCTTAACCAATGCTCCGTGATGCAAATAACATGTGCAGTTGACAACACTGTCTCAACTAACACATCCATAAAGTCCAGCTTATTGCCAAGACCCTGCACATTGTGATGAAATACATTAAGCTGATTTACTTTACAGTGTTTCACTGTATTGATATCTGTACCGGGTTTTATGTTTCCAAGGTTATTCCTGAGTTCAACGATAAAAAATTGTCGTCTCCTACCTTAGTTTCCTTGGTATGTACCAATCTATCCCAATACAACGGTATTGCAATGTTATCTTTACTACACCCCATCTCACACACAAACTTTATTATTTCAGCACAAACCTATTTAGGTGTAGTCCGTGAGAAGTGTGTAATTTCCTATCTAGCATACCTATGTCCACAACACAAACGTTTTTGAAGTGTTTTGCTAGTTTATATACTTCTTTGTTTACACGTTCCACTTCTTTATTCACACATGACCACCTGGCCAAATCATATCTATGTGGCACTGTAAACACTAAAACCTTTGTATGTAATAAGGCCTTTAGTCGCTGTTTTAGGCATACTAAAAATGCACTTCCTTGATTTTTCGAGATGTCATTAGTACCCGCTAAAAACACTACAGCATCATTATGGCCCATTTCTACCGATTCCGAAATAATTCCTTCACTAACCTTATCAAAAGTTGCACCAGGTTTTACAGTACTTATGACTTCGCAGTTACTGGAGTTGTTGAGATGTACCGCTAGACTTCTTCCATGACTGTCCGCATACAAACGTATTTTTCTTGTCTGTTTCCTTTTAGTGTACGTCTGAAGCTGACCCTTTTTCTTTATACAATTACTATCAGAAACTGCGTTGGTTATTTTGTCGCTTCCTTTGAACTTATCAATTTCATCACTGAGGACATCAAATCTGTTTTCCACTAAAATACCCGCATCTATTTTATTTCCAGTCGTGATTTTCTTCGAACTACACTTATTTGTATTTTTATTAACTACAGTCCACTTATCACCTTGTCCATTGGTTAAGTTGTGCTTACTTTGCGGAGGGGTCAGTTCCGTAGTAATTACTTTATTGTGAGACTCCTCAAAATTTAGTAGTTTTCCTTGCACTTGTACTTGCGCATTGTGTCTCTTATGTTTACCACTTGCACCGCTATGTATTGAGCATCGCTAAAGAAAAGATTTTCATCAAAACTACCATAATCTCGACAGCTAAGAATTTCAGGTTTCGGGCTAGGCGGTTTATTAATATCAAGAACCATGTATATAACACAGTGATCAGAATTTCCAATAGGGGGACTAACACCATGCAACGCCAGTCTGTCTCTGTTATCAGTAACAATAACATCTAACAAAGATTCACTTGTTTCAGTTATCCTAGTAGGCTCATTAATTATTTGAATAAGATTTAACCTATTTAATATTGAGTTTAAATATACCGTTTCAGGTTTGTTTATGCAAGTTTGGTCACAGTTCAGGTCGCCAATTAAATACAGAGAATCGACCTGTGGATAGAGCTCGATGACAATATCTTCAATAATTGATAGTGAAGTATACGATATATTGGGTGATCTGTATAATGCAGCAAAACCTATTGAATAAGAGTTTATTTTTACAGTAAAGTTAAGAAATTCTATGTTTGGTCTCTCTAATCCGTCACCAGAGCTGGATGCAAAAGTCATAAGTTCTAGGTTTTTAAGATAATATACTACTATCCCCCCACCCCTGCCCGTGTCTTGTCGTAAAACGGAATACCCTTGTACATCAATTTGTTCAGTATTAACAGATTTATCTAACCATGATTCAGTTACAATAAATATAGCACATTCATTCGTAGCGATAAGAGATCTTACTTCATCAATTTTCGGAAGAAGTGAGCGAACATTAGCATGCATAACGGTAAATTTTCTTTTGACATCTGCAGGTATTGTGCATACCACAGCACGGTTTCTGTTAATAACAGAGAGGTCAAGAATATGAGAATGTCCAGTAGAGTTACCCATAGTCGTACTCATAGTTACATTTATGACATACGGTACGTATTATGTATATTATAATATCTAACCCAGTGATTATCCTCCTGGCACTTACCTCAGATATGAGACAGAAGTTTGTAGGATATTTTGAACTTCTTACATTTTCCCGAGAATTCATACTTAGTAAGCTTAAGACACAATAAAACAATTTAAACGATATTACATAGTAAGAACGTAAAAAGCAGTAATGAGACATTTTGTGAGTATCTACAGTACAGTTGCAGTCAGGCTGCAAATGAACAAGGGCTTCTGTCGGTGGCTTAGATTGAGAAAAGGGGCACAGATCATGGAAACCACAAGCAACAACACTATAACATTTTAGATACAATGCAACACACTCACTAAATAAAGAATATAAGCACACAACGTATAAGATATTCACTATATATGAAACACGCTCCAGTTTATTGTCCATTTTCGAGCAAACGTTTTCGTAATAATGTTTTAAGCATGATTGTCTGCACATAATGAATATTAAAGAGTAAGTTATTTTGCACAGAAAGTTGCTGGTAATAAAAGCAGTCAAAACGAGATAGTGTACAAAGGGGGAGTCAGTTTTTACACACAGAGGTAGTACTTCTGCCTTGCACTTTATAAGAAGGACGGAACTAACCATTGGTTAAAAAAAAAATATTAGTGAAATAAAAATATAATAATAATAGAAAGAAACATAAAAGCACTTCCCAGTTTTGTTCTGTGTAATTACACCGACTGAAGTTCCTTAGCTGTGGTTATGAAATGCTTTACCTTGTCTTTTATGATGACGATTTTCCCATCCTGTGTATATACGTCCCTTGTACCGAATTTCGTTGTCGCCATCTTAAGGAGTTGTAATCTTGACTGGCACAGATCTTCTCTTATGGTGATTCTGCTGGATTTTAGTTTCCTTTTGTTTCTGAAGACCAAAGCTCTGCTTCTGTAGCTCGTGAACTTAACAATAATAGGCCTTGTTTTGCCACGAACTTTAGGACCAATTCTATGAGATCTGCAGATATCCGTAGGCTCAAGTTTAATTCCTAGTTTAGTCTCGAAGACTGACAAGGAAACGTTATCTGTATTTTCTTGTTCTTTTTCAGGCACTCCGAAAATTCTTATACTGTTTCTCCTTTGGTATTGTTCAAGTTCAACTACACTTTCTTCCAGAGAAGCGATTCTATTTTCTTTTTCCGTCAACTTGGATTTCAGCTCTGACACTGAAGCCTTCATTTCTTCTACTACTTCTGTATTAAAATCGATAGTTTCTTTTAGTTTCTGCACCACAACTTTCGTTACAGTCTCAATAATAGCTTCTATAATCACATTTGTTACTTCCGGTGTTTGTACTGCTGCCTTCACTTCACTACAAATTTGTTTCATAAAGTCTTCTTTTGATGGACTTGACGCCTTTGTATCGCGTGGAGTTGTTGAGCCTTTAGGTGGCATTTTGTAAATAGGTATTAGTAACAACAAAAAGAAAGAAAAAAAAACCTTAGTACACAGCACTTCACTACTTTAAGATTATTATTTGTTAAAAAAAAATCAGTCAGTTTTTCCTAAGAGCGCTTCATAAACTGATATTAACTGGGAGCTTCACGCACGCAACTACTTAACGTCCGCCATCTTGTAAGACATTCTTAACTTTCTAGTCTTCTTTGTATTAATTTTTGTAGTTTTGCTGCAACATGATAGATTGAATAGTCAAAAATATTTGTTTCGCTCTATGATTTTCATTAAATTTTGGATCCATTTTTACCGTACCTTACCTAGTAAAAGTTATACATTTAGTCTTAGTTGAGGAACCGATTTTTCGCTTCTGTAAAATACGAAACTATGACTTGGTTTAGTTTACCTCCGAGGTCCAGATATAATAAAATCATCACCATCATCATAATCAACCATTATCAATCCATTGCTAGATGAAGGTCTTTCCAAGTCTTCTCCACAACTATCTAACTTGGGCAATTCTTTTCCAGGTTATTCCTCAGAGGCTCTTGATTTCGTGACACCTTCTCGTATGTGGAGGTTTCCTAGGCTGTTTTTGTCTCGTGGTATCCAGTCTAGAATTGTTTTCGTCCGTCGGTCATAATTTCTTCTTGCAATACATCCAGCACACTTTCCAGCTCATTAAATTATTTCATTAGCACCATCAGTATTCATTTCTATATATTTGGGCTACAAATAGTTCAATTCGCTACTTTCGGAGTACAGACACGCTACTTTTTAATCTTCCGATCTGGCAACACTGACTGAATGATTTAATTCAACACAATGTGAGGACCCCCATTTGGATTAGCGGCTAGCACTCTTGATTTCGGTTCGCGTGGTCCCGAGTTCGATTTCCGGTAGGGGTAAAGTTGAACGACCGAAGTGGTTCGGGTTCCACTATAATCATTAGCTCCATGTCTCCTTTAGCCGCCCTAGCATAACTGTGGGACGTTAAACTAAAACAAAACAAAAGTGAACACTGTGTATTACTAACTCTAAGTCTTTGAATAATGACATATAGATATATGGTATGGATCGAGTTTGAGGTGGTCGGTGGTCAAACTAAAGCAAGTGAAATGTAATTAGGGTGTAATTAGAACTTTTAATTAAGCACGGTCTTAATCTAAGTGTACACCAGGCCTAAGGCTTAGGGGGAACAACTAGTGTTACTGAAAATGTATCAGTTACATTTAATTTCAGTTACAATTTGCATTTACATATATTGCTACATCGAAGACTTAAACATTAACATTATAAGTAGCCCAAAGACTATGAAAAACGTCGTCTCTTGAAAGCATTCTTGCACCATAAAACAAATTATATATATATCCAGGATGGCCCATTTTAATCTTTCCACGGAGATATCTCGAAAACAGTTGAACATAAATGAACCTAACAAAAACTCAAATAGGAAATGCCATGGAGCACACTGAATGGTGTTGTCGCGGCGCCTCTTCGGGCTGCCTTCCATGGGGTACCAGGGCTAAACTTTAAAATTTTAAATGGAAACATGGGGCGAGTAATACATCGTTCCATAGATCTTTAAAATGTAAAAAACGTTGTGGCAAAAGATTTTTCATATCGGTCACCGTATTCAAGATGGCCACCATGGTGCCTGTATCTTATAAAACGTCCAGTACCACTAGACCCCTAATGTGAAAATAGTTGGAGATAAATGAACAGAATAAAACTCGTATAGGAAAGCACAGAGGGTATTTATCATTCCACGGCTCGAGTATAATGCAACGGAGAAAAAGATTATTGAAATATAATTGACATGATGCAAAAGAGGAAATGATAGAAAATTATCTTTCCGATCTCTGCCCTTGAGTAGGTGAAGCGGGAATGAATGGTAAAATCTCAAATGAGAACCTCACTTTTATTTGCAATAGATATGGTTTGTCTGAAACACTTGTGTGTACAAATGACTGGTACTTTAATGAATAAAAATAAAGTGAAATAAGGTGAAATTCAAGTTTAACAACATTTTACCCGCCTCTTCGCCCCTGATAATTTAACGCATTGCGTGCAAGATTTTTGGGACATATCTGCATTACTATGTACCGTTTCGTTAATAAGGATCACAACTGAAATGACCGTTGAAAGTTATTCGGAATGTAACTGTGGACATTTCAGTGAAACTCATATTCTATCACATGCAAGAAGACAGAAGGAAAAGAAACGAACCAATATCATGCAGACGACTATTGAACAAAACCAACGTTTCTAACATTGTTCTAAAATTGCATTGTTCGATAAATTGGTTTCGCATTTCAGTTGATTCATTTTTGCATCAAACCATTGCCCGCAATCAAAATGGAAGGTACCATTTAACAAAAATTTTACATACTTTATCCCATTACAGAGACATTTCTCTCTTACAAAAACATATTTCAAATAACTTTGTTTCGTAGATACAATTTGCAAAAACTAAGGCTCTCATCTGCAATTCCACCGATCCTTCCCGCTTCACTCACTTACGAAGTGAGGTTGGATAAATAATTTTCTAGGAGTTAGATTTCTTCCTCTCCATTATGGTACTTTCACTCTAATCATCTTTTTGACTGTTGCAACATTCCCGAGATATAGAATGATAAATACCCTCTGTGATTTCCTGTTCGAATATTTGTTCTAGTGTTTTCATATTAGTGATACTGGACGTTTTGTCTGATGCAGGTATCATGTCTTGGTGGTTATTTTGAAAACGGGACCCATATGAACAATCTTTTGCAATAGCACTCTTTAGTTTTTAAAGCTATGTCGAACGAGGTATCGCTCACCCCATATTTCCATTTACAATTTTGAAGTTGCGCCCTGGGCCCCCATGAAGGGTGGCCCTGGGAGTATCCGGGACAATATCAATCGATGTGCCACATGACATTTTCTATTTGAGTTTTACTGTATCTGATAGAGGCAACATGTCTTGGCGGCATTTTGAATACAGTGCCCGATATGAAAGATCTTTTGCCACAATGCTTTTTAGTTTCTCAAGATCTATCGAACGAGGTACCACTCACCCCTTGCTTCCATTTAAAATTAAAGTTGGGCCCCGGGAACCCATGCAGGGCGGACCTGGGTGGCACCGCGACCATATATATATATATATATGGACAGAGAGAGAGAGAGAGAATTCTATTTGCATCAGCAGTGGATTTTGTTTCGGGAGAGGCTTGAGGAACGAGTAAGAAACATTTGCGTTGTACGTGCAATGCAAAGAAAAAATCACAAATTTATTTCGGGAGGGGTTTGAGCCAGATAATCACCTCTAAATACGCCACTGTACATCATTCAACCGTTCTCATATTATCTAACACAGCAACGAAACAAATTTTGAGTGAAGGCAATTTTAGTATCTATCAATATCAATATTCGAGACGAGACCGAGACTTTCGAGACTGACCTAAGTCTCGTCTCGGTCTCGTCTCGGTATTTAAAAGTCCGTCTCGGTCTCGTCTCGGTATTTAAAAGTCCGTCTCGGTCTCGGTCTCGTCTCGGTATATAAAAGTCCGTCTCGGTCTCGGTACCATCCCTAGCTTTCCCTTTCTTCAAGTAGGAAATATCGACTTTCTGGACAATTTTCGACGTACAAACCAATATCAAGGAAGCGAATATAAAAACGGAAGTCTCTATCTCATCTAAAAGTGGGTTAGAATTTAGACGAATCAGTATTATCATCAAAAGATCTAGATTGGTACCTAAGTAGGAAATAATTATGTTAGTTTCAGGTTCACAATAAGATTCCAAACTTCACAAAATATATTTATTTTTACAGAATATTAATTCATTCAATCAACAATGGTGATCAGTGCCAAAGGTTATAATCACTGATTGCAATCATGTTTCCACACTTTCGTTTATCAAATCATTTGTCAATCATCCGTGATTGTATACGCGCCCTAAAATCAGTTCAAAAACTATCAAAACTCCGTTGTGGAAAGAGGAGTTTTAATTATGTTCTCTACAAGCAGGACAACAATATACGAATGTCTCTTTTTTTCTTATACATGTGAACACTAACAATGACTGATTAAATTCTATGTTGTAAACTTGGCAATAATGTACGATTTTATTTTTTTTTTATTTTTTATTTTTATTTTTATTTTATTTTATTTATTTATTTTTTTATTTTTTTTATTTTTTTTTTTTTTTTTGACGAGAACAAATATATGCAGATTTGAAATGTTCAGTTTCAACTGTCCTTTTAATTAAGCGTGAATTTCATTGCATTCAGTTCTGAGTTTATTCTTAATCAAGATGGATCAGTGGCTCAAAAGAGGGTCATTAAAGGTTCCGATGAAGAGGAAACGAGGACTCAAGATTCTGATATACAACAGAATCACTCATCATTCCAAAATGTGGAGAGTCCCGCATCCAAAATATTACATATAAGTGAAAAACGTAAATATGATGAGTTATTTAGCATAGGCTTCATGGATACTCAAAGTTGCCCTCAATATGTAATATGTGCTAGAGTTTTACCTGAGAGTTCCATGGCTCCTGCAAAATTACGACATCATTTTGAAACTAATCATAATTAGTTTCAAAAATGCTCTTCATTGAACACTGCTTTATGAATTTATAGTTTATGGAACACTAAAACATGTAACATATCTAAAGCTTGGATAAACTAGTGTTGCCGCACGAGCAGTGTAACCACCCAGCAAAAATATTTCGTACTAATCTATGCAGAAAAAAGTACTAGATCTGGGGGGAAAAGTACTAAAATTTTATCTACTCCCGTTTCGCCCTATCTATGACATTTTGCGATATTAATATCATATTAGAAGGTTTCCGGCACCTCCGCCTCCCCTTTGAGTGGGGGAGTGACCTCTCACATTCTTGAAATAGCCCCAACTTTTTTTTTTTTTTTTTTTTTTTTTTTTTTTTTTTACAGTCAAAATTCGATACAAACCGTGCAAACCACTTACATCCTCCCAATTTTGACTTTACACCGCAAACTAAAAATTCTGATGGAGTCCCAGCATAATTATTGCATTAGAACTCACTGTAAAACCACTAAAGTAACACAAGTATGACAAATATAGAAGATATCGGGAGAAAACAAGAAATATCATAAAGTGGTCATATTGAGAAAATCGAGTTTTAATTCCTTAATAGCTCAGTGTTTAAAAAGATCATCGAATATGTAATGTTGTTTACTGTGATCATTTATTAGTTTTATCCCTTCGTTCTTTGACACTTTTGTTACTTCTTATTTTGCCCCCCAATAGAATGAACTATAAGTTACAACACAAAATCGATAGAAATGGATCTGTTTCCTCCCGATACCCTTAACAATGAAATTTTCGAACATTGCCAAATTTTCATGAGATTCCTTTTTCTCTCCCAAATGTATTTATGAGAAAAGAAGAGGATAAAAGTACTAGATTTGTTGGTGAACATACTAGAACACTAAAATATTATAAAAGGTACTAGATCTAGTACGAAAGTACTAGCGGTGGTCATGTTGCGCACGAGATCTTGAGAAATTTCGAAAACGAGTCGAGCATTGCCGTGTTTCCTGTGTCCTCTTTAAATTTGAAAATGCACTTCTTATCTCGCCGGTCGTCTAATTTTCAAAATGCAACGCTAATTTTTTGGTTTTCAAAAATCATTCTTTTCGATATCTTCGAAAACTACTTACGAAATTTACATTCATCCGTATACTTTTGTTTAACTCATTGATATCACCGATTGTTGTATGTTTCAACTTTGGATACTATTTTTATATCCGTATGATAATAGTATTATAGAATGCTGATAAAATCATAAAATGGTGAATTTCATTCTACAGTACGGTCCGAAAATCCTGCCACTTTGTTTTTATTTGTATGTATGGTGTATTTACTCTCCAATTTCTTTTCAGATGGCTGACACAAATATTTACCGTGTGGAAGAACATGTTCTAGCCAAGTGCTTGGGCTCATGAACGTCCACATACCAGGAAAACCATGTAAAAGGTACAATAGGATTTTGCAGCACGATTCCATAAAGAAGCGAACGACACTGCTATTGGAAAATAAACTTTTCCGAACTGGATCTATTTTAGAAGATAAAGAAGAGGGCAGATCGACCATCAACACGACAAGAAACATGTGCGGCAGTGGCAGACTCTGTGACGGGATCTCCCAAAAACTCATTGCAAAAAAATATTATTTGAAGTCGGAATTCCAAAAGCGACTATGCTGACATACACATGAAAAAAGATCTTGAATTAAAATATTTTAGACCATCATTCGTAAATGAGCTGAGTGATGAGGACATTCGACAAAAACATAAAGCTTACCGGGACACTGATGGTGCTCATACTGATGTTCTGGATCACTAAACAAGCTAGAGCAAGACTTTCGAACCGTATTGTACATAATACAGTAAATCATAATTGTAGTGTAACACATGTTCTAAACATAATGCTATTATAACGATAGCATTAAAAAACAATTTCGATACTACCAACAACTATGTTATAATGGATCCCGGCACTCTGGTTGAGAACCTCTGAGTAAAGGAATTAAAGTACATCCCAAAGTATACTAATACTAATTCAACGTCTACTGACATTAGTGTGCATTAATATTCTTTGTCTCATATCCAGTAATTAACAATTTTGCCGCAATCGGTGTTTCTTTAAGCTCTTTCATCAATCATGCTGCTGGAAGGAAAATTTTGGGATTGGCCAAATGGTTCCAAAAATCTGTTATAAAAGAAGAAAAGATCTTGGAGAATGGGGAAGGGGGGGGGGCGGTAGAAGAAAAGCAGTTTTCTTCAGAGCCATCTTGCGTACTTTCTAGGAAGCTCCATCACGGCTGGTTATAAATCCAATATATCATTGCCAAACGACAGTAAAGGGAGATGTGGAAGCCCCTCGTTTCATCTTGACGGAGGCTATTCAATTGCAAAATTAGTGAGTAAAGAGAAAGACGCTTAAGGAGATTTTTGCGGACAAAATGTCCTTAATTATATTCCCAAGGATAAGGAAAGAGCGTCATCTTTAAGCACTATATTCAGGTGGCTTTAAATTCTGTCTCTAAGAAACTTTTTTTTTTTTTTTTTTTTTTAATTTTAGTTCGAGATTTTCAGTAGCTGATGAAAGTGGAACCGTGTTCATTCATTCTTCTTTGGTGATTCTAACAAGACAAACAAGCTCAAGGATAATACAGATAGAGACGATAACTTCTTTTTTTTAAAGTTTATTATCTACTTCTTTAATTAAATAGATTATGCAAATAGACTTTACTTAAAAATCAGGAGGTAATTCGTGTAAGTTATGTGGCTCTGTATCATACAATGACTTTTGTGCAATATTTAAAATTATCGATTGAAAGTACGAGTGAAAGAATATATGGGTATACAAGGTTTTCAGCTATCTTCAGATTTCGAATTTGGTTTCTTGTTATGGTAAATGCATAATGTAAATGGGTCTAGGAAATTTCGTCAAACTTAAGAGTCTTCATCCCGGCGAAATTAAAATACCGCTAATTTTACAGTAATTATGTGGTATCTTCAAATAGATTAAAGATAATTGAAATATGGAACAAGAGCGCCCTAGACAATATTATTTTGCGTGAGGTACCGTTATCACAAGTCACCTAGTGGCTTTCCGTTTTCAGCTGTTTAGAAACGCGAAAATAAATGCCGATTTTCAAAATGGCTCGAAATCGAAAGCTGATAAGTGAGTCGTGATAACGGTATCTCATGTAAAATAATATTGTCTAGGGCGCTCTTGTTCCACATTTCGATTATCTTTTATCTACTTGAAGATATGACATAATTACTGTAAAATTAGCGGTATTTTAAATTCGCCGAGATAAAGACTCTTAAATATAAATGCAAGTGATTATGTTTCATTTATAATCACTATACATTCTCCTGAACGGTATACATACGAAAATACATTCCACGGGGCGTCATAACTACTGGGTTACAAAGAGTTTTGTGTTTCAAGTGGTGTTGATAATTTATATTTTATTATGGTAGTTTGCCAGTATACAGGAAGCAGGATATTTTTTTACTGCCTAAATTTTGTATGCATAGTTACACAACCGGAAATAGGGTAAAACGGAGGGAAATATTAGTGTTTACTGATACCCTGGCGGAGGTATCGTGTTTCTTTTTCTTTTTTTCTTACTTCGAGTGGCCAATGTCATCCTTCACCTTCCAAACGCTCTTTCCTAACACTTTTTTCTTTTACTATTATTATTTATTTTATTTCACGAGCCAGCCAAGTAACACATTACACGCGAAGCACTGGCGTTTCAGTCTTGTCACGTGCATGTAAATCCTCTTTCTGTGTGCCAAACTACGTCAACAGTCAGAGATCCCTTCGCCAGATAGAAATCTACCTGAGGAGGGGAGTTTTTGCTCCCTTACTCCCCGGGTCCTACTCAAACTTTTTTTTTTTAACTTTGCTTATCTCTAAAGAAGGCGACACATATACGTCTATAACAACTTCCATACGATGAATACCAATAGCCTGAGAAAAGGTAAAGCCATAGCTATAAAACAGTCATTGCGTTGGGGTGTTTCTCTGTTTTTTTAAAAGTACTTTTCTTTTTCTTTCTTGTGAAGCAATTTCCTGAGTTATGCAAAAGAAAGAGAGAAAGAGAGAAGAAGTAAAAAAAAAAATAATGCATTACTAGCGCAAACACACACACTGCAGGGGACACCAGAAAAAAAAAACAAATAGATTTCCTTAACCCTTTCGCTTCGAAGAAATCGCAGGTTTTTACTTAAAATATGAAATTAATGGTCATTAAATTCCCGGAATGCCTACATTATGGTGAGTTCTGAGCCATTCACATAAGACGAGATTCGGAGTTGTCTCTAGGGCCGTCATTTGGGGGAGAATAGAGAGAGCAACTGCTTTAATTCTATTTGAGTTGATTTTTAGTTTAACGTCCCTTTCAGCAGTGAGGCTATGTGAGATGTGGACCTACAGCTTCACGTTGAATCCGAACCACATTTAGCTCGCACCGGAAATCGAACCCGGATCTCCCCACGCCAAAGTCTCATATGTTAAGAGGCCTCATCCCGACAAAAATTAAAATACCGCTAATTTTACAGTAATTGTGTGATATCTTCAAATAGATAAAAGATAATCGAAATGTGGAAGAATAGCGCCCTAGACAATATCATTTTACATGAGATACCGTTATCATGACTCACTTATCTGCTTTCGACTTCTAGCCATTTTGAAATGCGGCATTTATTTTCGCGTTTCTAAACGGCAGAAAACGGAAAGCCACTAGGTGACTTGTGATAACAGTACCTCACGCAAAATAATATTGCCTAGGGCACTCTTGTTCAACATTTCAATTATCTTTTATCTATTTCAAGATATCACATAATTACTGTAAAATTAGCAGTATTTTAATTTCGCCGGAATGAGGCCTCTTAACCGCTTAGCCATGGGCAAGCTCGGGAGGACAACTGCCTCCCACCTTGCGTTTAAGAAGTCCATACTTTTTAATTAATTGTTTACTAATATATAGTAATAAAAAAGACGTAATACTCTTATGTCCTTTCCGCTCCTAGTAAAATCTGAAATGACGGAACTCTCGAAAATACGTTTGTATCTTTCTATTGGAATACCTTTGTCTTGTCTCGAATATCATAACGAAACTTTTGTCTCGTCTCATTAAAGTTGTCAGATTTCTAAAATTATAACGGTGGATAATTTGCTACTTCACACATCGTAAAATGTTCCATGCTCGTCTATGCAGTATTTAAATTGGTTTACAGTAACCCTATCGCTTTGTATTTAAAAAAAAAAACTACTTTAAAAAAGAATAAATGAAAACTTTCAATGACTGAGGCAATTTTGTTTAAAATTGCTCAGTTGATTTTGTTCTTATTTAATAAGGCAGTTATGGTATGAGTTATATATCTGTGATTAACATAGAACGAGACGTACGCGAGACTTATCGTAGTCATAGCAATTATCACTTTTTCTAAGAAATCTAGACATCTATAATTTCTATTTAAAAAATCGTGAATACTCTGTTTCTAATGAAAGGAAATGAATCGAGTTTCAAAGAATGATTTTAATGAGTGTGATTTATGTTTATTTCTATCTGCTGAAACTTTCCAAGTACCGAATCATGACTAGGTATTGACAAATATGAAATGAGTACATACCTTACTTCTTACAAGGGGAAAGCAGACTTTGGTAAATGAACTTCGGGACCATCCTTCGCGAGGTAGTAGTGCACATTTAAAGTGTTAATATTGCAAACTTGGAGAGCGCAATAGCCAGAAATAGTGAAGAAAAAGTGTCTTAAAAATTCCGACTCGGTGCATGTATGATACGAAGTCTCAACCTATCAACTGACGGCGAGGCAGAGTAAGGAGCATATACACGACTCCCGTGATAAGGATCCCGAGTGCGATTGCCACTCGAGTCAACTTTTTTCTTTTTCCTTTAATCAATGAAGTACCCATTTGTAACTACAAGTAAAATATTAATCCATCATATGTTTAAAATACATAAAACAATATAAAAGTTCAAATCAGTTATAGAACCTTTAAATATCCCATGCTAACTAGCAACAAAATGTAACCTATTCCGCATATGTATTGGTACCATGAATTACATTGTTGTTACCACAGTCGTTGTGTCAAAAATGTTCTTGACGTTTTGTGTCTATATCTGAAAATAGTGTGTGAATTAATCGAACTTTTGTAAGGGGGGATGAACTGTGTTTCAGACGACAATAGGATGGGAAATTATGACAATTGTAGCCACGGGCGTCATTTAGGGGTGTAGGAGGTGGCAATTACCTCCACAAGAGTTTTAGAAATAAATAGACTTTAATCGATTGTCTATTAATATTCTAATACAAAACGTCAAAATCTTATGTCAGTGATGCTCTTTCCCCCCTCAAGCGAAGTCTGAAATGACGCCCACTAGTTATAGCGTACATCCAGTATTACCAAAGGAAATTTCCGCCTCATCCCCCTTGTGATTCGCACACCTTCCACAGATATAAACATGAAGCGTCAGGAACATTTTTACACAAAGATTGTGGTGACCATAATATAACTCGTGATATCAATATATTTGCGGAATAGGTTACATTTTGTTGCTGGTTAACATGGGATATTGAAAGGTTTTACAACTGATTTGAATACTTCTATTGTTTATGTATTTTAAACATATGATGGATTAATATTTTACTGGCTATTGCGCTCTGCCAGTTTGTAATATTAACACTTTAAATGTGCACTACTACTTTGCGAGGATGACCCCGAAGCTCATTTACCAAAGTATGTTTTCCTCTTGTTAGACTTATAGTTGTTGGTCTCATAAGAGTCCCGTAGATAATACACTTCAGTATAACTGTAATGTTTTGGTCGGATCAATGGCTGGATACTAGGGTTGTTCCGGATTCCGGAATTCCGGAATACTTCGGAATGAAAATCTTAATTCCGGAATCGGAATTAAAAATTTAGTTATTCCGGAATTCCGAAATTTCGGAATCTCGGAATTCCGTAATTTCGGAATCTCGGAATTCCGTAATTTCGGAATTCCGTAATTTCGAAATCTCAGAATTCCGGAATCTCGGAAGTTCATTCCGAAATTTCGAAATCTCCAAATTCCGGAATTTCGGAATTCCGAAAGTTCACCTCGAAATATCGGAATACAGGAATCTCGGAATTCCGGAACTTCAGTCAGAAATTTCGGAATTTCTAAAACTCGGAATTCCGGAATCTCGGAACTTCAGCTAAAAACTTCGGAATTTCGAAAACCCGAAACTCCGGAATCTCGAAATTTCAGCTAGAAATTTCCGAATTCCAAAATATGAGGACTTCGGTTCAGCACTTCTGAATCTTTGAAATTCGAAATTCTCAATAACGGTACGTCGATCCAGCATATCGGAATCTCGGAATGCTGAAATGTCAGAATCTGAAATCTTCAAGTAACATGATTATGAGATAGACATCAACACTCAGACAATGTAATGATGAGACTTACTCCCTTTTACTCATTGTTAGTGGCGGCAATACTCCGTCTTTCTGCAGAACGAAAAGTGCTGAGCAGAAGGTCTCATTGAACAAAATGTAAAGAATTCATTTACTGATTCTTGTCTTGTTCTAGTGTTCTATCCAAGGGCAGGCTCTAACATGTTTATACATCGTTGCTAGCTGGGTCACTAGTGCAATACGGATAGAGTATCGACCAGTTTCTTCCCTGCGTGGCTTCAAAATGACATATAGAAAATGAAAAACTTAGAAACAGGGCGAAGCCATAGATTGCGAGTTTCGTATTCATTACCTATATATTTACTTGCATACTTGAGCCGATATTCCTCTGCTATTACGATACTCGTATATCACCCTCGTACTCCTTAATGTTTAGAAGTCAGATTCTGGACACGTAGCTGAAATACTCGTTCTGCTCACGAAGAGATTAAGCTTATCAAACATATTTGAACCCCCAACTCCCCTTAAAATACACATTTCAACGATTGATTTCACGGTTTATCTCGAAAACTATGGATTCGACACTAATATCGATAGTTTCCAATTATTGTTACATGCCACCTCTTCCCACTTCAACCATAATTGCTAGGGGGTCTTGAGAGCTAAACTTCAATGGAATCGAGAGTGTCAATGTTCATCTCAGCGGCCGAAAAAAACTATGAATTCCAAATTAATATCAGTCGTTTCTAACTATTTTTACATGTCACTCTCTTTGAATCTACCTCCTTGTGGAGCTAGGGGGTCTTACAGTCACAATTTGTTTCCAACTTGTAGTCATATGTGTACCAAGTTTGGTTGAAATTGCTTCAGGTGTCCCAGAATTATGCTGGAACAAACATACATCCATTTTTATAAGACAAAGCATCTAGCTCTTCTCCCTCATAATTTTCTTAGTTTTTAATTTCTTGTATTAGGAAAACAACTTTTCAACGAAAACATGTGGTTCGGAGCTCACATACGTAGTCCGTCCCAGCAAATAGTTCTTCATAACGTAGGTCTTGCATAATGCTGTACTATAATTATGTAATTTTTGTAGATAGCATAACACAAAAATTAATTCAATTATACCATGAGACCTTTTTTAATACACAAAATGAAAACTTTCCTTAATGCCAGATGTATTTTGAGTTAATATAAAGATGAAATAAAAATATGATAAAAGTAGATCTGAACTGCGGAAAATTGGAAATACAATGTAATATATTTATAGTAACTGTATTTAATATTTGTAAAAACAGTGGAAAAATATACAATCAATCTAGATTTCAACATAAAGTAATAATGAAATGCCATATCAATAGAATGTTAACCCTCTCATATTTCTTTAATTTAAAGAAAACCTATAATTTTAGTTTCTACGGTAATTTTTTCTATCAGAGCTTTACATAATAGCGAATTCTTACTCTTATAAGTTAGGCTATCTGTTCATAAGATCAATAAAATAAACAAACAAAAAATACCTTATTGTGTTTAAAGATGTTGGTTAATGCAATATAAATTTCGTATCAATTTTCATAGATTAGAATATACATTATTACAATTAATTTACAAAAACTAAAAAAATACACATTACCTCAACTCCAATACTATCATTGTACAACATTTTAATACTTTTCTGAACACGGTACTCGCGGTTATAGAACAACCTTTATATCATCGGACTCTGGTGTATAAAATCAGTTCTTCGATCCCGACTCGTGAGAGGATAGTTATGTTCGCAACAATTTTCAAAAGAATAAATGTTTTAAAAATTAGAAATAATATCCTATATATTTGATGGATGCCATTAAACCTGATTGTATGTGTAAATTATTTCTACTACAAAATTTTACTTTTGAAAATTCTTTTATCCTTTCATAGCGTTTTCAGTCTGGTTAGTTTTACTAGGACATATATAAAAGGCATAATGGAAATGTACATTAACTACAAATTAAAATAAAAAGTACTTATCATGATGAAACATAAAGAAATGTTATACAAATAACATAATAACAATATATATTACGCATATTTAATACTTAACACTAGAAAACTAGGAAAATGTTATACTGTACAAACAATATTTTAAATACGAAATATTATGAAACTTAAGAAATATATTAATTGAAATATTATATTGAAATAATGTATTAACATTATGAAATCTAAGAAAATGTTATTTGAATAATATACAGATACATCTATGCAGTGATAATGACACTAGTAATTATACCCTTCTCAATAGCTTAAATTTACCGTACCTTTGAAAATAAGAAAAAAACAGAGACCGACAGAAGTATTGGAATAATATAATTAATACTTTATTTACATTGTATGTATTATAAACAACATATATCATATTTGCTTAGTAGTGTTGAATTTGTAAACATATAAACGTTACCATTATGTGTCTCCGAAACTATATTTAAAATATCATAATGCATGTATTTAGCACACAATATATAGAGTCTACTATATTTCTCTTGTGGTCTCACTTATAGGACGACATAACGTCTCCAAACGAGCAGACACATGACTGGATGCATGTTTTATGCCCCCACCACAAAGTCGTTGTATTCATACTGTGCCTCGCAACAGCAGATCGCAATTGTAGTGTAGAGCTAAGCATTCACAAGTGACATGGGGTGTAAAGGTAAGTGGACAACAGTCGAAGAGAGAAATGTTGTAATTAATCTGTACAAACAACACAAATCCCCTTCCGAAATTGATAGTACAGTCAACAGAAGCAAAATCATGGTGTTCTCCATCATTCAGCGCTTCAAACAGACTAATAGTGTTGTGAATAAGCCGAGATATGCCGCTCCTTATAAACTTACTACTAGAGACAGGAGCCAAACAAGCAGAATCCGGCATCTGAGATTAGAGGAAGCCTTGAAAAATATTTTGGCACTGTGATGCACACAGGAACAATTGGACGTGTTTTACATAGTGCCGGTTACAATGCCAGTTTTCCTACGATGTAACCATATGTCAATTGTGTGAATCAGAAAAAGGGTCTAAAATTTGTTAACCTATATAGGGAAAGCCAACAGAATTCTGGGATCACGTTCTCTGGTCGGATAAAAACAAATTCTGCTTATACAAGGGTGATGGACGTGTTACAGTGTAGAGGCTATCAAATATAGCTAAGAACATGGTAGCTACAGTGAAACATGGAGGCAACAGTGTGATGGTATGGGGATGTATGGCTTCATCAGGCGTTAGGGAACTGGTGCTCATAGATGGAATCATAGACAAGTTTGAATACAAGAGAATTCTTGAAAACAATCTTAAGAGGAGTGCACAGAAGCTAGAATTGGGAAATGGTTATTACTTCCATCAGGACAATGATTCGAAGTATACTGCGGAAATTATGAGGCTTTGGATGGTGTATAACACTCCTCACACTTTGAAGATACCGACCAAATCACCAGATTTAAATCCTACAGAGAACATCTGGAACGAGCTCGAAGATCGTGTTAGGAAACATCACATTAGAAGTAAGGACCATCTGAAAGAACTTCTTCAGAGTGGAGAAATATGAACTCTGCAGTCGCCACTAAAAAGTACAGTCATGTTAAAAAAAATTATCGTAGTAATCCATAGAAAGGGGAACATAACTAATTACTAGCTGTTCTCTGTTGAATGCTGATATCCAGATGTAAACAAACTATTTTCATCCTTTCTGGTAGTGGAAATAGGTATCCGATGCTTTTTATGAGTTTATATATTTAGTAGAAGACTCAACTTTATTTTGTATAAGTTGTATTTTTGTCTACTTTCTTTTCATGCCTATAGAAATAATAAATCTAGTAAACATGTTTATGTCGGACTCTGTACTTCGTGTTGATTTATGAATCCCCTGTTATACTAAGCCAGCGATGTGAAACAATGAGAAAATTTAGCTTATATTCAATAGTATTTTAAAATCTTTTTGGGACAATAGCTTTGTTCATGGACAGAAATATTAACTGTCCAGCATGCTCAGCGGTAAGATTATTTGTGTACACAAATATTTTCTCGCTAATTTTGTTAATCTTGAAAGATGGTGGAAATGATTATTCCACCAAAGTAGTGGCTCTTCCTCCAAATCTGCGTCCCTAAGGCTTAGGTACAGGTTCAATTATTCAATGTGACTGCCTTCTTTATCCTGTCACCAAATGTCCTTCGTTTTAGGCAACTGTCTAATCTTTTAGTACCAACATTTCCTCGATTATCTTTTTTAGGGTTTCCTGCTGGAATAAGTCTCAACTTATACAGTACTCTACCTTTTGTTATCTCAATATTTTTACCCAAATTATCTTCTTTAAACCTGAGATCTAAGAAAGCACAAATTTTTAACAGAATTCTGCTTCCTTCATCCTTCTCGAATCGCGATTTCAGAAGAGACAAAATTTCCATTTTCATGCTTCTTTCATCTTCTTTGAGTGCTGCTTCTAAGATCTGTTCACTATCTCCCTCTTCAGTCAAAGAGTCATGGAGTAAAAGATGTGTTCCCTGCGTACTTGCTTCATCTTGTTCTGATATATCGTCTATCAGTTGAGATTCTTCGACTTAAAAATCTTTTGAAATTTGTTCATATGATGGCCATATGTCCGACGCTGTAACAGATGTTTCTGCTGACATACTGTCACAAAGCATTTGTAAGGACGATAATAGTTAATAATTCTAATTAATAATCATAGTTAATAATTCTGTTTCCTCGTTCTGAAGGATAAGATTTTTATGTATTGTTTGAGAGAGAACTTTTACTATTTCTTCTTGGTGTGTTAAAACTACCAGCATCAAAAGGAGAATAAACAATCATCTTGTTGGCGTGCATGACGGAAGTATTTTACGCAGAAGGTCTAATGCACTTTACTCTTCTTGCAGCGCTTGTCTCATTTTCCTGCTTTGACTCATAATTTGTCTGTTTCCGAAGGTCCCTGTAGCTCAAGGGCTTTGTTTACTCTAATATTCAAAGTATGGCCGAAACAGCTCAAATGTTGGAAATCGCTCAAGTCAACAATGGCCTTTACAATATTGACACTACTGTTGTTACACAACGAACATTTTCGGTTGGTATTTCCCACATATCTATATTAAAATATAAAGCCTCTAATATATTTGATTTCAGAAAATCGGAATTCCGGAACTTCATCGCAAATATCGGAAGTTCGGAATTCCGGATTCTTGGAACCCGATCCGAAATTTCGGAAGATCGGAATTCCGGAATTTCGAAACAAGATCTGAAATTTCGGAAGATCAGAATTCCGGAATCCCGAACACGATACTAAATTTCGGAAGGTCGGAATCTTAAAACTCGATCGGAAATTTCTGAAGATCGGAATTCCGGAATTTCGAAACAAGATCTGAAATTTCGGAAGATCAGAATTCCGGAATCCCGAACACGATACTAAATTTCGGAAGGTCGGAATCTTAAAGCTCGATCGGAAATTTCTGAAGATCGGAATTCCGGGATTTCGGAATTTCGAAATTCCGGAATTCCGAAATTCCGAGATTCCAAAAAACGGAATTCCGAAAAGTTCCGAAATTATCGACATTCCGAATTCCGGAATTGAAATCTCAATTCCGAACACCCCTACTGGATACAGAGTCCTCTTCTTTATGAGTTTACCGATGCAATGCCACGACTTGGGTAATCAAAATTGTTTTGTTTCTCGACTAATGCTGAGGTCATCTAATTACTGTACTCGTGGTGAAATAGTAAGTATGAGTATCTACAAAAGTATAAAGTACTTCTATCATCATCTTCTATGTTTGTCTGTTCATACATTTACACAATAGCCTGTATAAAGTAGTTGACTTCGGTACGTGAAAAAAAAATTCAAAGACTAAATTTTAGAGCAGTTTTTACAGCTAAAGAAATCTTCAATTAATCACAATTGAGTTTTGAAAAATCCAAAATTTTCTTTCAGTGTCCTTTGCGAATCATATTGAAGAGTAATGAACTAAAAGTACAATCACGAACAAAAGCTTAATAAATAAGATTAACGTAATCCGTGAAAATAAATAAACATTTCATTAACTGTTGCCATGAATATCTAGTTTTGTATCAAATAGTCAATAAGGAGTAGTTTAATCCTCAGGAAGAGTTTCCTTCATTATAAAGATTTCCGATAGCATCCATTATAGCTTCGTTCATATTTCATAAGTAAACGTTGCTGTAGTAACTCTCGCATGATATAACTATATTTTAGAAGAGAGAGCGAGAAAGTTTTATGTGGTTGTCCGTACCTTTTATTTGTATTAATATAGCACCTGCAGGGTCAAGAAAATTTAGGGAAAGTTGCCCCCTTTTGGCTGCGGATCTGCTCACACTCACTCTCCCTCACCATCAATAATATTGATATACTCATTCTCTCTCATTCTTATCCTCAAATAATATTGATACACTTACACTCGATCACTCTCACCCTCAGGTGTTGAAGCGAAGGCGAGGGCGGCCCTCATGCGGGTAAAATGAGTGAAAGTTCCCATTTGTAGTTCAACTATGCACAACATCATAACTACTGACTTTTTTTGGCACTACAACTGGGTATAATGATAGTAAAGGGAAACTAATATTACATTATGATAAGTGCTTGAATATGTGTGGCCAACATGTTCAAAAGTAGAGGTAGGAAGCATGATGGCTCTGGTAGAGCGATTATCTCAGGTCCATGATATCCCTGGTTTGGTCCCCCGT
Organism: Thermobia domestica; assembly: GCF_964235325.1. Lineage (NCBI taxonomy): Eukaryota > Metazoa > Arthropoda > Insecta > Zygentoma > Lepismatidae > Thermobia > Thermobia domestica. The sequence continues at coordinate 71,846,483 of NC_137458.1, forward strand.
TCAAGTGAGTTTCTAAAATGAAGTGAAATGCAATCTTCCAGTTTAACGTCACACGATTGTGCCCATTAGGCTAACGGAGACAGATGATTTAGGCAAGTGAAAGATGATCAAAGAATTGGTGGAATGGGAAAGTGAGAGAAAATGTGAGTACCCGACAAAATCCATGAACACAATGTATGTTGTCCACTACAAACTTATCCGGCAAGGGGTCGAACCAGGAACCCCACGTACCAGAGGTAAGCTCTCTTCCACTGAGCCACTGCATCCCCTCAAATAAGTTTGTAGTGGACAATATTGTGTCTGTAGGTTTTCTCTGGATTATTCCGTTTCCTCCCACTTTTTCATTTCTCCTATTCTTCCACCATCTTTGACTTTCCTAAATCATCTGTTTCCCTTAGCCTAAATGACATAATCGTGGGCGTTAAACTGAAAACTTAAATTTAATTTCATTTCAAAAATAGAGGAAGGTGTAGTTTTCGTTCCAAAAAGCTATTAACATACCCCATTTATAATTGTATTTCACATCAAAACGTTCCTTTCTTTTCTGAACAATCGTCGTAATTAACCCTAATCAACTCTGGTTGACAGGAAAAAGTCCCACACTAGAAATTTCAATTTCGTCCTGTAGATGTTAACCGCTAGTGAATGTTTGCTGCCATCGAACGGGGAGATATGTAATTTCTGGTATCTTTGTTTGCATATTAGAAAATAGATATGGATCCCCACCGTTAAAGACACCGTTACCCCTGAAGATATTAACAGATTGATTCCATTAATGAAGTCGACCAAGATAATGACTTTAGCTATCTATTACAAGAAACATAATTCAAAATTTCACTTTCATTCAAGAGTTTTCAAGTGGTCTATTGGGCGTACTTAAGTCATCGTTATCCATTAAGATATTAACGGATTCGACTAAGATAATCACTCTAGAATAAAACAGAATTGAAGAATTCGCCTTCAGTCAAGAATTATCATGTTTCCTAATGGATGTACTTAAGTTACTGTTATCCCTTGAAATATTAAGGATTGGCTCATTAATGAACATGGCGAGAACAGGAACTAAAAAGTTCGCTTTCGCCAAATACTTATTGTGCCGACTAACGAACGTACAGGCATACTAAGAGTGCTATTAGTGCCACTGCGTGATTATGGTAATACGTAATTAATTTGACTGAACTGCCATAAAAAGGGCGTTTAACCTTTTACTGGACGAAATCGGATAATTTACAAGAGAAACTAATTTAAAATGGAGAATTAAGGGCCAGAGTTGTCCAAGCGCCAAAACAGAAATTCCTCACGCAGGGGCGTACCCAATAGGGTTCAACCGGGTCCAACATACATTTGAAGCCTTTTTTCAATGAAACTATAGTTGTTTAACAATAAAATGATTGATGTACACTACCTGCATGGGTAGCATAAAAATTTAATTTTATACTTCATGTGTGCTCTTTCTCTTATAAAAACAATTGAGTTCTATTTTTTTTTTTCCTAAAAATGTAAATGGAAGTATTTTACTATTACTTATGTCTTTTCAGGTGCAGAATAGTACCCGTTCAATACTACTAGACGTAGTGGTTTCTAGTGTTAGACACGCTTAAAGCTTGGACCTCCACCCACCCCCCACCCCCAAAAAAAATTTCAGGGTGCTCGCCTGCCACCAACCGTCTTCTAGATGCTATTCCTTACCCAGGGAGGCATTAACCCTCTCAGGAAACATGGTCCATTCAGTGTTGCGGGGGTGGTAATTTCTTGTTACGCTGTTAAAATTTTCTGGAAAAGCTGGATTTTAGGTCCAGTTTTCTCGAAAGTGTAAACGTGGTACATAACCTACTCTGGCACTCAACTCTTCAACTAGACAATGAATGAATTCGAAAATATTAAGCAATCTTCACTCAGTAACGACATCCGCTTTAATCTCTTGGGACGGACAAGTATATAATAGTTTTACATTACTTGGCCTACCTTACAACACATCTGGGTAAGCAGTCAGGGGAAAATACGATGCTACCGAATGGCGGCCGGCCCCTTGTCCCCCTCTAGTGACGTCAGTACGCTACTACCCTATAAAAACTCTTTTTTTAAAAAAACAAAGAAATTCAGCTTGATTCTTTCATGAATATTTCACTAACAGTACTCTTTAATAAACTGCCATTAGAATAAGTTACGAAGCATCTTGTGAAAGTTCATTAAATGTTTGACTTACCTGGAAGAAAGCAAAATATAGAAAAGCACTAACACAGTGTGTACAGTTATCTAACAACCAATCCAATATTACTGGAAAACATCTGATACAACCAAAACGTCATAGCTATTTATATTTTACTCTCTCTCTCTCTCTTTTTCCCGCTAACGTGTTGTTACACAGAAAAATAAGATCTTTGTAACTTTTCCAATTTTGTGTCGGAAATAAAAACGAAGGACAAATTGGAATAATCAATGTTAGATGAGGCAATTTTAAATATAATGGAAAGAACACAGCAGCCTATAGAACATTTCTTGTTAAAGAACTTCACTTTTATGAATATTCTTGCAGTATTATCACATTTCCTGGTTCTACTGCTCACCTTCAAGATTAGATTTGATTTTTGTTTTGCGTTCCTTTCAGCAGCGAGGCTATATGAGATGTGGACCTACAGCTTAACGTGGAATCTGAACCACATGGGCTCCTGTCGGGACAATCGAATCTGGGTCACCCACCCGAAAGGCGCATACGCTAACTGCTTAGCCACGAGGAGCTCTGCTCATCGTCAAGAACTGTCAATAACAAGCAAAAAATATTCTTTCTTACCTTATGATCAACATATTACCTCCTGGTTCAAGGATTTTTTTTTTTATTAGGGCCCACATTGATTTTCAAAATGTATATACACAGTACGTATTTTAAAAAATGGAGATTCAAAGGGAGTATCCGATTTGCCGTAAGGACCAGACTGTGTCACGTGATCAGGTCAAAAGTCACTTTACGTGCTAAATCGAGTCTGGAGATTCCAAATCCAGATGTGAGATATTTCAAGCACGTAATGTTGTCGTGGTGCATCCTCGGTAATTTGCAGAAAATGCTTACAAGTTATCATTATTATTGATTTTACTCAAACAACTTGACTTTTGATAATGTTCTATTCATTATTACCTTATCGTTTCTAAGCTCTTCATTATGTCTTTGCAATAAGCTTTTAATTAGCAGAACTTATTATAGTTCTTGACATATGTCGACAACTTCGTTTTTTCATTGGTTTTCCAGTGACTTTAATGTTCATATTTCGTGCTTTTTTTTTTTTTTTTCACTATGTTCCATCCATTGTAGGAGAATTTGGTTTTGGAATATAGAATCTAAATAGTCTCTTCTATATTGAAGCTGAATTTTAGTCGTCTTTCCCAGAGTCTCTTCACATCATTGGAACCGGATATACCCTTTCCATCAAACGAAATATTGGGTGTTCAGAGCATAAGGGAATCAAGTCAAATCACAAAAAATGGTGTGAGAGAGAGAAAGAAAACATAAAATTTGTACAGTTCACTTAAGAGTCTTCATCCCGGCGAAATTAAAATACCGCTAATTTTACAGTAATTAAGTGATATCTTCAAACAGATAAAAGATAATCGAAATGTGGAACAATAGCGCCCTAGACAATATTATTTTACATGAGAAACCGTTATCACGACTAACTTATCTGCTTTCGATTTCGAGCCATTTTGAAAATCGGCATTTATTTTCGCGTTTCTAAACAGCTGAAAACGGAAAGCCGCTAGGTGACTTGTGATAACGGTACCTCACGCAAAATAATATTGTCTAGGGCGCTCTTGTTCCATATTTCAATTATCTTTTATCTATTTGAAGATATCGCATAATTACTGTAAAATTAGCGGTATTTTAATTTCGCCGGGATGAAGACTCTTAAGTACATGGACAATTTAACAGTCTTCTAAATTATAGGTTATTTACAATATCTGAAAATGAGTCTTTTAAACTCTGAAAGGAGCTTCAGATATAGATCGTAAAGAAGAACTATGTTCGAAATGACATTAAAAAAATGGACTTGATTCTGTTGTGCTCTTAATTGTACGAGGAGATATCCAAAATTAACCTTAATTAACAAAAATAGTAGAGAAATTATCAGCCTCAAGAACAATACTCTTTGTTTGATCAAATCTAGGTATATATGTTGCGTAAGATCGTGGTCCAGGGTTCAAAATCCTAGGGGATTAGGAGGAATATTCCCCAGATTTATTTTGTTTTGTTTTATTTTATTTTGTTCCCTTTACTAATAATTCCGGCTGACAAGGAATAATTCCGAATTTTAAAGACAAGATAAATAAACCTTAATTTAGTTACTACTTTCAGAGATAAACTATTGCCTATAGGCTATTGTTTAAGTAGTTGTTTTCAGGCTTCACTACAATACACCACAAGGATAGTAAATTATATAGCATATGTAACCAATAATGATCATCCTATCTTGAACAAAGATGATGTAATGGTAGGCCATAACGAATTTACTGTTTGCCTTCGGCGTGGGAGACCCGGGTTCGATTTCCGGCCGGCGGGAGCTCATGTGGTTCGGATTCCACGTTAATCAGTAGGTCCACGTCTCATATAGCCTCGCAGCTGAACGGGACGTTAAACTCAAAAATCAATCAATCAATCAATTTACTGTTTATATGGAACATCATGGTATGCGGGCCTTTAGTTACCGAGTAATCAGTGTCGGTTTGGACAGGGTGGCGAGGCGGAGATCTCCGTCTGCTCCCAACCCTTATGGCGCCCTTTTGTCACAACAAAATAAGCCTACTTTTATTGATCTCAAGAAAATTTTAGTTAATATTTCATTATTGTCTTTATATTCCGTTTTTGCTCACATCCGCCAAACGCAGTGGCGACATCGCTTTGCTTCTGAATTTCAACTTAGCAACGTCCACAAGAAGGAAAGAGAAGAAAGGCGTCGGGTTGTTCAGTGAATAATTATATTGTTTTGCTCATCGGCCGGCAGGGCATTGCCTGTCGTCGTAAAATTGGAAGTGCCTACTGTCTCTCTGACAGAAGTGTAAACCATGGGAATTTCTTAGAGTTAGTACTGTTAATTGCTGAGTATGATCCGTTGTTAAAGAAGCATGTTTAATTGTCCACACAACATAGTCAAAAACGAAAAAAGAGCAAATGAAGAACAAAGGCAAATAGCACTCTTTAGGACGCGGTTCCTTAATTATATTTCTTTCAAAATCTTTTGTTAATAAGGTGATGGTTGTACTAGGAGAATATTTTCAGAAAACTATTATTAGTAAAGTTCTTTCTGCTGAAATTTATAGTTTGCAACTAGATTCCACTCAAGATGTGACAATTCTAGATCAACTGTGCATAGTTTACGATATATATATATACAAAGCCTTTGTTTGCGAAAGCTTAGTTATGCTAATTAGCTTTCACAAGACCACAAGAGAAGAATGCTGGAAGTTATAGAAGAATAGCTCAGCTGTATTGAACTATCTATTGACAAGCTTTTTGAATATTCCTTTGAAGGGACAGCCAACATGAAGGGCAAACATAATGGTTTGCATACCTTACTAAAACAGGAGAGTCCTAGAGTGATGTATTTTTATGGTATGTTAATATTCTTAACCTTGTCACTGATGCAACACTGTGCTTCAAAGAGGCAGAAAATTTATTTGGATTACTTCAGTCTACAGGAACTTTTATACGCGATTCGCATTTGCGAATGTCGTTTTGGATGGAAACAACGAAAAGGAGTATACAGGTCACGAAAAAGTTAAATAGCTTCAGAAGCTTGGAGTAACACGTTTGTGGGCTTAACACAAGTCTCTTTCAGCCGTATTCTGTAGGAACAAATATTTTGGTTATGATATCAAGAAATACAGTTTAATAGTCATTGTACTGTAGGAAATAAGTACATCCAGTTGCTTTGATGGAAATATTAAGTCCACAGCAAGAAGGTGACAAGACAAATGGTTAAAATCCAAAACTCTAATGACAGCAGCTTTTAGCACAGGTATTTCAGCTTGCAACACCAAATCCAAATTACCTACAGTCCCCAAACATGGAGTCTTAATGACATGGAAAATGGTCCAAACACTAGCAATAGGTTTGAAGTCACTCAGAGAGAAATGTTCTCGCCTGTATGGAAACTTTAAAATGTGTTTGTAAAATCTTAACAGAGAATTTGAAGAACACGAACTTCATCTCAGAGTGGATGCTGATTTTGCAACTCAAAGAATTCGGCATAAACAGCGCTTCTTTTTCCTGAAAACTACTCTCATAACGCTTCGTCTTAAAGCAGAACAGTGGAAGGAATTCCAAGTGGAAACCTTCTACAGAATTTGTGACACCCCTTTACAAGTATTGAGGAGAGTTTTGCTCCAAATGAACATTTAATGAAAGATTGTGCGCCTTTGGGTCCAAAGAAATTTTAAGAAATAAACAAAAATAGATTACCAGATGGTGCCTTCAAAACGTTAGCAGAAAATACAGAGGTGTGTAAACAAACTCTGTCATGCGAAGTCGAACAATTTGCTACCAATTATAAAAATTACTTCAAGAATCTGAAGCATGCTTCTACTTGTTACTTCGATGTGGCTCAGTGCCAAGCTGATTCTGGATATGAAGACGAATGGATGAAAACAGAACGTAAGATCTGGATCAGCTGAATCCTCGCCGTTGTAAGCAAGCTTGCATCCACTGTGCGTTTACACTCGTGTGCGCTGACTTTTAATCAAATCACTTATAACTAAACTAACTAACTCTGTGTCCTATGGAACCCGGAGGACAATGCCGCTTTCACAAAAGCTTTCCATTGACTTCTATCCAGTTTCTAGCCAATTGGATCCAGTTTCTACTTTGTATCCCTATCTCTGCGAGATCCATCTTAATATTGTCCTCCCATCTGCGCCTACGTCTTCCTAATCGTCGTTTTCCGATTGGTCTTCCAGTCAAGACTTTGAAAGCGTTTCTACTTTTTTCCATTCTAGCTACGTGACCTGCCCACCTAAGCCTCCTAGACTTGACGACCCTAACAATGTTGGGTAAACCGTACAAATTATGTAGTTCCTCCTTATGAAGTTTCCACCATTCCCCATTCCCATTCCTCTTGGGTCCGAATATTCGTCTCAGGATCTTGTTCTCAAATATTTTCAGTCTATGTTCTTCCCTCAGAGTAAGCGACCATGTTTCGCAACCATACAGAACAACAGGCATGATTATCCTTTTATATATTTTAAGCTTCAGAGCCGGCGGGAGTCAAGTGACCTTGACAAATCGAAGATATCGCAGTGCAAAGTGTTTCCTTATTTTGGCAACAGATGGGGTTGTTGCTGAAATGCCGTCAAAGCAAATGGCACCCCTCCTTTTCCTTCGTTTTCCCCTGCATGTGGTCAAAGTTGGACAGCGCAGGAGGGGGATGGTTACGGATGTAAATGGGACAGAGGAGTGAAATTCCTTTCTTTTGGCTAAAAGAGAAACAGAACTGAAGAAAAAATAAATACAGAGATATTCTAAGAGGGACCAACATGATATCAGCCGTCAGCCACTCAAATATCTACAACGGTCACAAACATACCATAGAGAACTAAAGCACTTATCGCCTGTCTCTTTCTCAAAGGATTCTACCTATGGTAAATAACGCGGGAATAGTGCAGGAAGAGTCTGATATAAAATGAACCCTGCATATATATATATATATATATATATATATATATATATATATATATATATATATATATATATTGACAACCTAGCCACTCAGTGCCTACTTGGGGATGCAAAGATGAGTGCTACTAGGCGCCTTCCACTCACCATCTAGAATGAGTGGGTAAATTATAACTTAACTTGCAAGAGGTTTTCGTATGGGGATTAAACAAATAAATATACGTCTACTTCATTTAACATAAAACACTGTATTTCTGTAATCTGATGAATGAACTGTGAGATTTCTGAATGTTTGCTATAACGGATATTCGGAGTCATTTGCCAGTAAGGTATAGTACGAACAAGTATTGAGCTTTGAATTCTGACTCGGAGTCACACATACCTGGATAAATCTTTTGCTGTCCCACGTCGTTCTGGTGTTGAACTCTGCTCCTTAAGCTGACACTCCTTGTTATTGGACGATGAAAGTGGGCATTGAGGAATGGGCCTCTCAATGTAAATCTCCCTCGAAGTTCTGCGTCGTTAAAATATGTTGAAGTACAACGTACTGTTTTCTCCTATCATCTGGTGGATAATTAAATGTTACTTGGTTCTCCAGACTCGAACCCAAGTATCTTCAAAGTCGATGAACAATCTTGGAACTCTCAGAACTAATCATCAAGACCTCAGGAACTGATCCTCTCGAACTCTCTAGGAAATCTCAGGAACTCCTCCTAAAACCTTCTCGTCCTGTGGTTTTGTTTGGCGGGGTCCAACTACCATCGTCTGCTTTTTCCGTCTGCTGTGGCACGTGCGACACCGTTTTCACATGGAGAGACAAATTCCTTCCATGTGTCAAAACTCAAAACTGCAATCCTCGACACGTTCTGACTTCCCGATTCTAAGCAATTCTCCGCACATCCGTAATCTCATGAAATTCATAAAATCCCACAAATTCACGTTTTGTACAATTTCTAGAATCTGGCTAATGTGAGGAAAGACACATTGTCAACATTTCCTTCCTACATTGCCAGACACGTTACGATGACATTCTTATACACAACTGTTTACAATGAATTGCTGACACAACTATTAGCGAGATTATGCAGCTTGCATTAACTTTACATATTCAACATTAAATTCCCATAACCTTACTTAACGATTTCGAGACATAAACATAACAATAAATCTAAAATATACAAATTATTATTCTCGAAAATCGAGTTCTTCCACAATATATATATATATATATATATATATATATATATATATATATAAACGGGAGAGTCGATATTCTAATTTATTTTGGGCCTTCGTGGTTAAAAAAAAAAAAAAAACTTGGAATTGAAAGACAGAAAACCCAGACAAAGATCTGAAATGTATTGGCAATGTGACTCTTTTTCAGTGGAATCCATTTCTTTATTTTTTTTTTCAAAATATGATCACCAGATTTACCCTCTGTCTCTCCTTCACATTCGAATGGTCCTGGGATCGATACCAGTAGCTGACCATCCTGAATTTTTCCTATTACAACAGGAAAGGGGCGCAATGTTACATTTAGCCTTGGGTACCGGCTTAGAAGGACAGGAGGGAGCATATGCCCTGCTTGGAATTGGTTTTTATTTGGGGAAATAGACCACTTCATTAACAATAGAATTAAAAGATGTGTCATCTTCTTCAGGAAGGTACACTCATGGCCAAAATTATTGTCGCATGTCTATAAATATGTTGTTGTAGGAATATAATTTGATAACGAATTCACCCGGTATTTCTTATAATGTTAGTATGTGTACAATCGGCAGAGACATGTATGCAAATTGCAAATTTCATGTCAAAAGAGGAGTAAATAAGAACAATAAAACGAAAATAAAACTTTCGTGTCCATTTAGCAACATTATGATTTACTCATTCTAATTTTCGTATTTATAAATATTTTCCTATGAAATTTACCATATATACATTTCCCGATTATACACATAGTATCAGTATTAAAAGTACCCAGCAAAATCAGTATTACATTATATTCTTACATGAAGACAGTTATAGATATGCGACAATCATTTTGGAGATGAGTGTACAAGGACGTAACAGGTGTTTGTTTCAAACATTGAATAAGTGTTCGTATACATTGAACTTATTTCCTGACGTCATAGAACTAAGAACTGTCACAGAGCGACGTAAGGCCGGCGACAATACAATATTTCATTTTTACTTTCATACTTTGCAATATATCTATTTATTTTAAAAGCAAATTTTAATATGTTTTTATTTTCAACTATTTTATCCTAAAATAAATACTAGCCTTTAACCAGCCCTTATTTCCCTGGTTGCATATCACTTTAGGATTTGGAAAATATGTCCAACGAATAAAAAAATGATAAAACACCTTTTAAAGACATTCTTTTGTTAATCAATTCGCACTAAAAAGTTAAAAATAATTTTATATATGCAAGTCTAAATAAAAAGAATGGGGCGCGTCATTTTAAGAATTTATAAAGTAACTGTATGTAAGCCTATATTAGAGCGCATTGCATTTTTTTTTTTTTAAGTCACGCATTACCAAAATTGTTTTTTTACTTTTAAGTGCGACTTGATTAATGAAAGAATGTCTTTAAAATGTTTATTAGTATGTTTTCCTATTATTATTGTTAATGTTTGCATCCTTGTCATAGGATGTTTATTTTGGTAAGGTACCGTATGGTGCGTTTCTATACTACTAGGGTATATTAAAATTTAGTTTCCTATGCGATACATTAAACAGTACTTTTTTATTTTTTTTTTACAAAAATTACTACCGAATATAGAGTATTTCTCCGCTAATAAGAGGGAGACAGATTGGGGATATCAAACACCCCTACCGTTGATTGAGAAATATTTCGGTGTCGACACTGATGAACAACATCTACATTTGAATTTGAATGTTTTATGGGCTTTAGGCAATTGATTCAGACCGGGATACATGGGGGACAGAATGTTGGAAGCAAGTAGTCCAGTCCCTAGTTTGAATGTCTGGAATGAGTAAGGACTCTTCCCCCCTTGGTAAAACCTGCCGGAATTGGAAGCAATATCAAAGAAACACTGCTTCGAAAAGAGAGGGAGCAAACATGCATAACTAGATAGTCAGAGGGTTTAGGTTTAGTGGGGCCCCAAGCTGTTTAAGGTAATGGGGTCCTTTATGTGTCCAGATGAACATAGGCACCTTACATACAGAAATGAACAAACTAGAGATAATTTAGGAAGCAGACTAGCAGAAGGAGCCCCATTAATTACATGAACGTAGGCTACACAGCAGGAAGCATTGTTGCTACGTATATATACATTTTATTTTATTTTTTTTAATTTTCTTATATTTTAGAAATGTATATCCAGTTTTTCTTTAGATTTTTGGGCCCCAAGAGAGCAGGGCCCTAAGCTATAGCTTGTTTAGCTTATACGTAAATCCGGCACTGTAAACAGTATACACATACAGGCGCGGATCCAAGGGTGGCTATAGAGGCTATAGCCCCCCCCTTGACGTTCAGGTATACACTGGATAAAATGGGCTTCAATCCTGTTTACTCTGGATAAAGAGACAAACTATGGTTTAGCTCCTCCCTTGATCATATCCTGGATCCGCCACTATATATATATATATATATATATATATATATATAATGTTTGTGTTTAGTATGTTGTACGATGGAAGCTGATGAAAGAGCTTTATATTATTCTTAATTTTTTGACAGGTAAACAAAGAATATTTCGGGGATTAATCTACTCGATTATTATAATAAGATTATAATATTGTATTTTATCTTTTCTCTTGTATGTACATTCTCAGTCCTGCAGGAAGTTTTCATTTCTTTCTTGGAATAGATAAACGAAGACTGGTTCGGCTTCTCCTTCACAAATCTCTGTCGAAAGGTTGACTTTATCGCTACAAACACAAATTACTTCTTCTCATAGAAACCATCTACAAATATACTGTACTGCTGAAACAGAAACCATCAACTAAAGAGGTTATAAATTTTGCCATTCCTCGTGTTTGAAATTCCCGTTCTTCACAACGACTTCCTTCCTCCCGCCCCTGTTAAGAAGTTCAAAGTAGGTTTTCAAAAGGACTGGCTCCCGCTGAGAAGGAAAGTGGGATGAGGAATGACTATAGTGCCATCTAGCAGTTAGACGGCCAAGTACGTGAACACGAAAAAATCTGATTTCTGATTTTTGTAGATTCAATAATGAAGGATATAATTTCTCATCGATTGTGTAATGAATGTCTTTGGAAACAGCGAAAAAATAGTACAGTAGCGCACAAGTACAAAGATAGTACTCCATTTTCAAAAAAGTCCGAAGTTTTTAGCTCTTTTCCTTACTGTAAAAAAACAGAAGACTTTTCCCTCTAATTTTGATCATTTTCTTATGGAAATTTGGATTATAATTATCTGTATTTATGGTTCATTCCCGTTGTGCCTACTTCCCGTTCTGCCTACAGACCCTCCAGCACTTTAAAGAAAATATTTTTAATTATCTTATCTCTAGGCAGAACGGTAATTCCCGTTGTGCCTACTTCCCGTTGTGCCTACTCTTTCGAGACGGGGAATTATGTGCAGGGAGGAATTTTTGTAGGGAATATTTCTTTAGTATTTCTAAAAGCTTCTGTAAAAACAACCACCACCTCTACAAGTTTCATCATACATGGAAAATTGGTTGACTCAGTTGCAAGAATGTTAGACATTGTATGTGAAACAAACATTAAAAAAAAAAAGAAAGATCTAATATCAAGCAATTTCAGAACAAAATTTTATTTGGGTTTCCAGTAGTTTACCTCCAGCATGCTAAGACTTGCAGTACTAAAAAATGCCACAGTTCACATCCCCAAGACATGTCTGGCCAACTATTAAACAAACAACGCAAGAGGATGCATAAGGCGGCCTTTAAAAAGAGTGTTTGTCTCCATCATATCTCTTTCCTCGAATTGATTGATTCAGTTGCCAGTAACCCGTTTGACATTGTATCTGAAACGAACACGAAACAGACTTACTTCGGGCTAATATCAATTCATTTCACAACCGAATTTTAATCGGTTTTCCAGTAGTTTATCTCCAGCATACTAAGGCTTGCAGTACTAAAAAGTGCCACAATTCACATCCTCAAGACATGTTCGGCCATACATTAAACAAACAATGCAAGAGGATGCATAAGGCGGCCCTTTTGAAAAAAAAAGAGCCTTTGTCTTTTACATCACTGCTCCTTCTTTGGCATTACCTTAACAGGTAATTTGTCTTCTAACACGATTCTATACTACATGCAATGTTACATATACTTATATTGTCAATGTAAATACTACATATCGTCAATGTTAATACCATATATCGTTAATATAGCCAATATATTTAAAACATCTCACCATCACTGTTCTAAATGCAAACAGTATGCAACTGCATCTGTGTAAGCCACCAAGTCTATTACATGTGATTCCAGACGTGCCTTCAATGATTTTATTTTTTGTTCAATTCGCTTATATTTCAGCTTTGGTTCCTTCGGCTTTTTTCCTACCTCCAACATCAGCATACAAGCTTCATTCTCACTCTGTTCTTGCTGCAACAGCTGTACAAATGTAAAAATATTTGGATGTTCTCTTGTCAGTTTTCTGTTTAATTTAGAGTGCCAGCCCTCTACAACATTATTTGTTCTTCCCTCAACATTATCATATTGGTTCCATATATCTCTGGAAAAGAGAGAAACATTAATTACATAAAACAAATCAAAGCTTGACAATAGACATTCAACAACGATTGGAAGTTGCATGTTAACGTCTGTCGTAGATAACGTTAAGGATAACGTCTGTTGTTTGTTGTTAGTAACACGGTAAATTTATAAGTATTCAGTTTTGTAATCATTACACTAGTATAGAGTTAATTTCAGATGTCTGGTATGAGCAGATTAAAATTTCGTATTGGCATGCAGATCTCAGAAATGATTTTTTATGGAATGAGAATAATAATTACGCTTACCACACTCCATTAAAGACACTATGCACCATTTCATATCCAGACACTTCTGAGCTCACAATTGTAGAACACATAGGCAATACAACAATGACAAACGAAACTAATGGAAAAACATAAAGGACTAAAATGACCGAATGAGTAGGCCTATATATGAAATACTAATCACTGCTAACGTAGATTTCGTTTCCCAAACGAAAACCACATATATTTGAAAAAAAAAAAAAATCAAACGAAAAACAGATAGTGAAATAGTGTAGAAAATAAGGTAACTACTATATCGTACTTACTTTGTGAAAATGGCGTCTGCATCGTCCAGCCATGTTTCGACTAAATAGTCATGAAACAAGGTCCGTCGACCTTGGTCATGAAACTTCTCTGCGTTTTGTACTTCCGGGGCATTTTCCTGGAGATGCCGGAACATGTCACCCACTTGCTCCACTGGCACAAGTGGTAGTGCAGCAGCACGTCTTATCCACTTCCTGACCTCTTTGTCTTCTTCACGCTTCTCTACCCAATCGGATTACTCACGACGGTGAGAATGAAAACTCTGAGAAATTCGCAAAGAAGGCTCCTTCTGAATTTCCATTACATTTCACAGAATATTTTTACCGTAAAATAATCGAAATTAAAATGCTATTTGTGTGGTCACATACAGAATAAAATCACAGATATTTACGATTATTAGGAAGGCTGGAACCACGTGTAATAGGCTTGATGGCTTACATAGATGTGGTTGCATACTGTTTACATTTTGAACAACGATTATGAGATCTTTATTTAAATTACATTGGGTATATTGACGATATGTGGTATTTAGTATTTACATTGACAGTATAAATGAAATGAAATGAAATTTTTAAGTTTTACGTCCTACGGTAATGCTGGCTAGGCTAAAGGAGACGGTGATGATGAGAAATGAATGAAATAGTGGAAAGTAGGAGAAAACGGTAGAACACCGAGAAAACCAACGCACACGGTGTTTGTCCACCACAAAGCTCACCTGGCTCGAGCTGGGATCGAACCATGGACCCCATGCACCAGAGGTGAACGCTCTACCCCTGAGCCATTGCGGTCCCATTTTTTTCTTTTTTTACAATATAAGTACGACATATTGCGTGTAATACAGAATCATGTATAGAGGACAAAGCACCTGATCATATATAGAGGTGATGCCGGAAAAAGATCTGTGATGTAGAAGACAAAGGCTTTTTTTAGAAAAAGAAAAGAGACCGAATTATGCATCTTCTTGCATTGTTTGTTTAATATATGGCCAAATATATTTTGAGGATGTGAACTGTAGCACCTATTACGTACTGCGAGCCTTAGAATGTTGGAGATGAACTACTGGAAAACTGAATAAAATTTTGTTGTGAAATGACTTGATATTAGACCGAAATAAGTTTATTTTCTTGTAACTGAATCAATTAATTTTCCATTTCTCTGTAAGTATTAAAAAAACACATCTCTACTAAAGTAGACGTGAATAACGCTGCTAATAACAAAACTGTACCTAGTCATTTTTTCTGAGAAGAGCAAGTAAGATAACATTTAAAATATATGATGAAATTTAAAGGAATAGTTATTCTTCTTACAGAATCTATTAGAATTACTAAAGAAAAAATCCCTAGAAAAGATCCCTCCCTGCACAGAATTCCCCGTCTCGAAAGAGTAGGCAGAACGGGAAGTAGGCACAACGGGAATTACCGTTCTGCCTACAGATAAGATCATTAAAAATATTTTCTACAAAGTGCTGGAGGGCCTGTAGGCATAACGGGAAGTAGGCACAACGGGAAGACACCGTATTTATAAGAAGAAAATATCACGCACAGCGTTCAAATTGCACCTTTAAAATGAGATGCATCATATTGAGTGAGCTATTGAGACATTTTTGCGAAAGAACGAAATGAAACCATGATTTGCCTAAAAAATGGTTGAGATCCCATGTTAAATTGAACACCAATATTCCGGCCGCTGTGGCGCACTCCTTCTCCCTCTTCAAATTCCTCGACAGAATTCGCGACGACAAGAGATTTTGAACCGAATAGTAACACGAATTCCCTGATTTTAGTCGATATTTAATTTCTTCGCGAATGTGATTTTCGTCTGTTCATATTGATCCTAAATATTTGAAATTATCCACTTTATCAAAAGTATTATTTAAGATTTTAACGCATCCACAATTTGCCGTATTACAGTCCCGACGCACTTCCATGTATTTAGTTTTCCCTGCATTTACTTCTAAACTCATGTCCCTGCAAGCGTTTAATAAGATTTCTGAATTTCTTTCAAATGTGCTCATATCATCCCCTATTAAATTTACATCATCAGCATATGCCATAACCTGGTGAATACCATTCAACTCTAGGCCCTGGTTGAAATCTTTGATTTTCCTTATAGAGTATTCCAAAAATAAACAAAAATAAACACACTGCTGAACAAGACTGCACTTATTTAATAAAAAAAAAACACACATTTACACGTGACGTTTCGATCTTCTAGCCAAGATCCTCATCAGACGTACACTCTGAACAGTCTGATGTACGTCTGATGAGGATCTTGGCTAGAAGATCGAAACGTCACGTGTAAATGTGTTTTTTTATATATTAAATAAGTGCAGTCTTGTTCAGCAGTGTGTTTATTTTTGATTTTATTCGCAAGACGTTGACTATGACTGTGTGTCAGAGTATTCCATCACAAAGTTAAATAGTAGACTCTTGCAACTACTCAGGTAATATGTGAACACTTATTTTCTAAGTTGAAGATGATTAAATCAAAACTGAGTTGACTTTTGGGACAAAGCCTACTGGAAAACTTATTGCTTCTTAACACTGAATTATGTCCATAATTTTCCTGTAAATATGTCCCGATGTTATTATAAGAAAATACTAGGTAGCAGAAAACTCAAGAGATCTTAAACGCTTACTCATGCTATGAAATTTAAAATAGTCATATAATTGTACTTAATTGTATTGTTTTCCTTCTGCTTGTGTTAGAATAGGTAGGCTCCTGATAATTTATCTCTCATACATTCATATTTTTGTTGGCTGGAATTATATTATTATTCTGTGCTATGCAACATTTACAGTATTTCGTCCTAGTCGTTTTGTGTGTAACTGTGTATGCTTAATGATGTGAACAAATTAAAAACACATTTTAAAAGCAAAAATGTTTATATTAATTTGTCCATGAGGCGCCCCTTTGTTTCCATCTCCGCCTAGCTCTGACAGTTCCAGTCCGACACTGCGAGTAATGGACCTTGAGGCTGGGGTTTGGAGTTTGAGTCAAAGTTCTCACCAAAGGAGAAAAGATCTCTATTTGCTATTTAGAATAGCAAGAAGCAGTGTGACGTGTACACCACAAGAAGGAGTTTGGTTTGTATGACATGATATTTTCTCAATATAATGAAACCGGAAGTGGTAGTACATTTCTACCAATTCCGGTTTTAGTAAAGAAATTAGAGGTAAAGATGGAATATATTCCTGGGATGCTTAATTGCTTAAGCTTCTCGCTATTTAGTACCGTTATTACTCTATAGCGATCAACGTTAAAACCTCAAGTGGCTGATTTCTGGCATCAATGGTTTGAATGAATGGTTAAGGAAGATGGTAGCTATTCATAGAACGATAAGTCGCTTTAAAAAGCTCTTCTCGCTGTCTCGTTTTATTGGATTAGATTTGAATGTAGCGTTCTGCTTAGCAGCGTGGGTATAAGACATATGGACTTACAGCTTAACGTGAGAATTCCTCCGTCGGGTCTTCCTCCGCGAAGGCGATTCCTATCTCTTATCTATAACAAAATAGTTCAAATTTCTTTTTGAATTATTATAACGTAGTTGAGTATGGTATGTGTAATCTGAAACTGTGCCCAAGAAACTACTAGTACCAAAATTGAGTAACTCTACATTCATGTGAGCAAGGTGTATAAAATAACAGGTAGCCCCAGTTCGCGTTTAACGTTCTGATTGGATCCCTATCCGTGACGTCCTGTGGAGGGACTTTTGCACATCTTGAAACAGTATACCAGCTACAATGCGTAACTGCGTATGCACTATTTCACTTGTTCTCTTGATCGATATCTCGCGATACCCAAGGATATTATAAAATAGAGGATCTGCTATCGTATCGTATCTTCATCTTGTTAACAATATGAAGCCAAAAACCACTCTAGTATTGGCACGTCTGATTGGTTACTCTCGTTTCCGCCATTGGCTCTAAACTTTGCGATCTTTATATCTAGACATATAGTGTGTCTGTCGTTTATTTTTATTTAAGTTGTTGCTTCACATTTATATTATACAATGGTTACATGGTGCACGTATGGGTGTACAAATAGGAGTGAGAAGAAATTACCCGGAATGACCTTTCACAGGTAAGAAAATCACCAATCATAGGATACGTATGGCTGTGACGCATTGCTTCACGATTTTGTAGTATGGGCAGATCCTCTATTTTATAATATCCTTGGCGATACCTCCATGTGACGTCACCGCCCGCAAAATATCCCGGGAAAAATGAGAGTAGAAAGGCTGAATCGAGAGTCCCTTGCATCTGACTACGTACCATAGCTCTGAATTAGCCTTAAACATATGTACAAAACTATACATAATCTCACATATTACTTCTTAAATATTTATTTTCTTATTTCCTTACTTCCAAATTCCAAAACAGAGTTTCCATTAGCAATACTAATTCTCATCTAATCATATTAACCTAATATGAGACAGAGATTCCAAACTGTGAGAGAACATAATATATTCCAACTTACCTATTCATCTTGATCCGATTTGCAATTTCAAACTGATTTCATTTTCACAGAATCTAACCTCAGCAACAAACTTCAATATAAATGCATGTATATACCAAATTCCGTAACATTACGAGTCAGTATCCTAGTAGCCTTATTCCAGACATAAGTATCATTAACAAAGTATCGTTTTGCTGTATGTAAACCAATATTAAAACCGGAAGTTGTGGTGGGTTTCTATCACTTCCGGTTTTCTTAGGAAGTTAAGGATGGAGATGAAATGTATTCTTAGGACGCTTAATCGATTACAGAAAACCATTTCTTGCTCTCTGTTACAGTTTTTGTGCTCTATAGTGTTTAACGTTAAAACCGGGAATAGTTTATTTCTACCACTTCCGGTGGTTTATTTCTACCACTTCCGGCTTCCATCAACGAACTGCATTCCTTTGACGCTCTACATCCTGGCCAAAATTGAAGGTGATCCATCAAGTAGTTCCTATACTGCTACCAAAATGTCTTGAGCCGTGGCGAAAATGCGAACTAAAACTCACACCCTCGACACACCCACGCGTTGAACCAATAAGGGTTCAGCTGTTGCTAAGCGAGAGAGTTGTACCGAAAGGGAGTGAAATTCCTTCAGCCGATAGCAGCGCCTGGAACGGAAAACTAGGTGTCAAGTCAATGTAGTATTTGTCTCCTGGACGGAGGACGGTCAAATACACATATACACACACACACACACACACACACACACATACATACACACACTTGGTAAGCATATAAAGGAGATTTGGTAAATCTTAATGAAAATCAGTGCAGGTTTTATTCTTTTTCTCCTCAAGGTCAAAGCTTATTAGTTTCAGAAACATACCGTAATTCTTTCCCAATGTAACAATTCCATAAGATAAATACGAGTCTATTGAAATCACAACATCCTTTTTATATTCCATGCAATCAGAATATCTATTCGTTATTATTCGAGTTCTTGGTTCATGTGCTCGATTGACCTCTTTCTTGACTGAGAATATTGTAAGAGAGAGAGAGAGAGAAACATTATTGAACATCTTTCTGACATACATGAAGACCTCGTACGTGTGACAGAAATCGATATCACATAAACGTGAAATGCTCGTTTCCGAGTACTAGAACATACAGTTGCACCTTGTACTTTGCCTCGTGTGCATTTTTAAGATAGGACAAGCAAGCTATTTAGAAATTCTGATGGATGTCTTAACAACACTTCATATCTAGAATATGTGTTACACAGCACCTCGAACGTTATATGTATGTTGTATAATAAATTCACATGCATAATTTGCTCTACGTGAAATATTACATGAGTCTTGTGGAAGAGTTGCATGTTGCACTCAAGACAGCAGTCAGAATGCAGAAACGAAGCTATATTTATCGTTCAGCATAACATTTTTCAATCGATAATCTGTAGAATTATGTTGTCAATCCGGCTACTTAAATGCAATTCATTTTACCTGTAATGCTAATTAATCTTCCAATAGCATATGAATTATTAACAATCTCGATTACATTAGAAACTTGACACATAAAGGGACTTCACACACTACGTATATGAAGTGAACAAATCAATATAATAAATTTCTGTTGCGTTGTTATAGCTAATGTTGTGAAACTTGACATTTTAACTTATAGGATTGCTAATTCTATGAACAGAAAAAAAGCCTATTTTATTGCACTTATTTATTTATTTATTTCAATTTAACGTACCACGATTATGCTCCGAGGCTAAGAAAGATGGTGATGATGATAATGGTGTAATGAAGGAAGTAGGAGGAAACGGAAGAAGCCTGGAAAAAGCACTCCACACTATCTTAGTCCATCGCAAAGTACACTTGGCGCGAGCTCGGATCAAACCAGGGTTTTCAGACACCAGAAGTAAGTGGTCTATTATTGGACCGCCCATTTATTTGTTGTTTTTCGTAACTTTTCCTTAGGTATCAACAAATTTGATTTGATTTTTGAGTTTAGCGTCCCTTTTCAGCAGCAAAGCTATATGAGTTGTGGGCCTACAATTTAACGTGGAATCCGAACCACAAGAGTTCCCGCCGGGAATCGAACCCAAGTCTCCCACGCTATAGGCTGGTACGTTAACCGCTTACCCACGACGAAGCTCTAGGTTTCAACAGAAACGATAGTATGTATAGGAACATTATGTTCTTTTAAATACGGAGGCCTATATACAATTACAGGATACATGCTGGTAGTGTCGTGATATAAGCAATTTTTTATTAGCCGCTGCCACAATATAACCGTATGGAGTTGAAAAGTTACACGTTTCTGTTGTCCAGATTCGTGCAAACGTAGAAATGAGTAAAGCTTCCGAACTCGACACACTGTTATGTTCCATAGAAACTAAAATAAAATTACTTCACGATATTACTTCAACCAGTTCCATATAAAACTATTTCCGGTTTCCACGTTGACCAGTATACAGCAAAAATGGTAATAAGTAACAGGATGCGATTTCCTCCAGCCGATTAAGCAACCCAAGAATGCATTCTGTCTCTATCCTAAAACCGGAAGTGATGGAAATTCACTACAAATCCGGTTTCAGTATTGATGTTCATAGAGCAAGAACGCTAAGAGATAGCGAAAAGCGTATTTTTTTTAAAAAAAAAAGTCTTGGGTTCTAAGAATAGATAGTATCTTCTCTCATAATTCTCTATTCAAATCGTAAGCAGCAGAAGTCAGCCATTTTAGATTTTAACGTTCTTCGATGATAATAGATAGCGAGAAACGTTTTTTTTTTTTTTTTTTTGCAACCAATCGTCAACAATTTGACGAAAGGTCGTATCTCAAAATCACACTTTTACAGACATAAAGAAATAACAATTACTTGGACAGGAAAGGAGTTCAATAACTCATAATCTATTCCAGATAATCGTTATGTGAAATTATTCATCAATTACTGCATATTTAACTTTTTCCTCTTCTGTGAAATTATATTTCGTTCTTTATGCCTGAAAAAGTGAGATTTTGAGATACGACCCTTCGTCAAATTGTTGACCAATTAAACGTCCCAAGAATCCATTCCATCGTCACTTTAATCTTTTTACTAAAGCCGGAAGTGCTAGAAATCTACTATTACTTCCGGTTATTTTAAATATCATGTGATTAGTAAATCTTAACAAAAATCTTAATTAAATTTTACATAGTGAATCTTAATTAAAATTGGTTATTATTGAGCTATTTAAAAAACAAACATCAAATTTTAAGTTTTTCTTTCAGTACACTGTGATAAATCAAACTCCTTAATGTGGTGTAACTATGTATACTGTGATACTGCTAGTCTTTTCACGGAATTTTTCTAGGAAGATAACAAAAATCTAGCATTTTTGCCACAATATGACATAAAACTACAAGCTTATCATACTTATTTTAACTTGATTTCATGCATTTCATGTAATCAACTTCTATTACAGTTGAGAAGAAAAATTATTACTGTGCCTTTATATCATTCAACTGGCATTAATACTTTTGATCTTATCATTATTTGTTGCATTAAAATTAGTATAGTATATGTGCGTCACTATTAGGACTATGTATGTCAATGTTTCAACTATATGACCGTCACCGTTTGATCTATATATGTATCACTGTTAGAACTACATGTGCGTCACTATTAGGACTATATGTGCGTCACTGTTAGGACTATATGTGTAACTGTTAAGGCTATATATGTATGTCATTTTAAGAAATATAGCCCTATGTGTATCACTATTAGGACTATGTACGTCAATGTTACAACTATATGACTGTCATCGTTTAATCTACAGTATATATGTATCACTGTTAGAACTATATGTGCGTCACTATTAGGACTATATGTGCGTCACTGTTAGGACTATATGTGTAACTATTAAGACTATATATGTATGTCATTTTAAGAAATATAGCCCTATGTGTATCACTATTAGGACTATCTACGTCAATGTTACAACTATATGACCGTCACCCTTTAATCTACAGTATATATGTATCACTGTTAGAACTATATGTGCGTCACTATTAGGACTATATGTGCGTCACTGTTAGGACTATATGTGTAACTGTTAAGGCTATATATGTATGTCATTTTAAGAAATATAGCCCTATGTGTATCATTATTAGGACTGTGTACGTCAATGTTACAACTATATAACCGTCACCGTTAAATATATATATGTGTATGTGTCATTGTTAGGACTATATGTGCGTCACTGTTAGGACTATGTGTATCACTGTTAGGACTATGTGTACGTCACTTTTATGACTATATGTGCTTTACTGATAGAACTATATATGTAACAGTGTTAGAACTATGTATATATCACTATTAAGATTATATGTGCATCACTCTTGGGACTATATGT
Source organism: Thermobia domestica (assembly GCF_964235325.1). Lineage (NCBI taxonomy): Eukaryota > Metazoa > Arthropoda > Insecta > Zygentoma > Lepismatidae > Thermobia > Thermobia domestica. Next base: position 71,869,237 of record NC_137458.1, read on the forward strand.
ACGTCACTGTTAGGACTATATGTGCGTCATTGTTATGATTATATGCGTATCATTGTTAGGACTATATGCATATAATCGTTAGAAAAATATGCGCATCACAGTTAGGACTATATATGCATCACTGTTAGGACTAGGGATGGTCAAAATTTTCTGGAATCCTAGAACATACATTCATCACTATTAGGACCACATAAGCGTCGCTCTTATAATTGTAAGTAAGTCATTGTTAGGACTATATGCGTGTTACGGTTATGATTATATGTGTATCACTGTTAAGACTATATGTACGTAATCGTTAGAAAAATATGTGGGTCACTGTTAGAACTATATTTGTAACATTTTTAGAAGTATGTATGTATCACTCTTAGGATTATATTTTCGTCACTATTACGATTATATGTACGTCACTGTGAGGACTATATTACGTCACTTTAGAGCTATATGTATATCACTATTAGCACTACATGCGCGTCACTGCTAGAAGTATATGTATATCGCTATTAGGCCTATATGATATCTATCAAAGGTAAACTATAGGTCTCATTTTTGAAGATTCTTTTCGTTAAATGTTTATAATATTATAGAAATTACAACTAGTATATGTGCATTGGTGTTAGATGTACAAATGCCTCCCTTAATTGATTGATTGATTTGAAGTTTTAACGTTTTTATTTTCAGCAGCGAGGCTATATGAGAAGTGGACCTATAGCTTAACGTGGCATCAAACTCGGGCTTCCCGCACCAAAGGCGCGTGCATTAACGACATAGCCTAGAGGGATCTCTGTGTGTCTTATAGTTAGGTCTAAGTATGTCACTGTTAGAAGTACGTGCGTCTTCTTTACAAGGGAACAAAAACACATTGGGTACAATCTGTCAGAGAACCGTGTAGTTTAATTTACAGCAACTAACTCAATGACCTTTGAAACCCAGAGGTTCAATGCTACATTCGCGAAAGCTCCCCATTGGCTTATATCCCTAGTCAAATGGATCCAAAAATGAAATGAAATGAAATCTTTAAGTTTTACGTCCCACGGTTATGCCGGTTAGGCTAAAGGAGACGGTGATGATTAGAAAGGAATAAAATGGTGGAATGAAGAAAGTGGGAGGAAACGGGAGCACTCCGAGAAAACTCACGAGCATGGTGTTTGTCCACCACAAAGTCCACACCAACTGGATCCAGTTTCTGAGATCTCTACGTGAAATCGGGACAGAGCAAGTGTTCCGAGAGTGAATCGAGGGTTGCAAGAGTTCCGAGGAGGTGATTATTTCAGAAAAATTTCCGACTTTTCCCAATTCTTCCGGTTCAGGTATATGATACGGACATGTGAGTAGTCTCGTTGAAAAGAGCTTGTTATGCTAAAGAAAAGCATTTGAACCATGACTCTAGGCCAAACAGTAATGACGTAGTAAATTTTTAATAATAATTATATATATATATATATATATATATATATATATATATATATATATATATATATATATAGAGAGAGAGAGAGAGAGAGAGAGAGAGAAAGAGAAAGAGAGAGAGAGAGAGACTAAATTCAGACTTTCAATAATTTACGGTCCTTTTTTTCAAGATACATGCATTATGTATATGTATTATGTATATAACATCGTAGATGCCTACGTCAACCCAGAACTGGGCTAGAGGAGCAAAGTGTTTTGCTGGGATTTTCGAAAAACAATTCCGGGGTTTTCACTAATTTTCCGGTCCAGGTGTATGATACGGATATCTAGGTGGTACCGTTGGAAAAGGCTCGTTGTGTTAAACAAAATGGCGTTTGAATCACAATTATAGGTCAAATAGAAATGACGCAGTACATTTTTTAAATATTTTTACATATATATGTATATAAATATATTTTAAAAATGGGTCACCTTCAGAATTTCAAAAATTTCTCCCGATCTCAGTTTTCAAGATACAAGAATGAAATTTTGCACACGTATTATGTACACAACAATGTATTTTTCTAAGCAAAGTATTTCCCTATGTGAACCCAGTCCTGGGCCAGAGGGGCACAAAAATTTTTAAAAAATATATTTTTCGAAAAGCTCCTGTTTTTTCTTCTTTTATTTTCCTGTTTCTGGTGTATTATACAGCCAAACGAGTGGTACCGTTGGAAAATATCTATTCTGAAGAAAAAACGAGGTATGAACAAGGTGACCAGAACGTTTACTTTCAAAAACGGGACGCATACGAATCGGCGACGGGGAGGGGTGACTTCCACATTGCATTTTGGGACTCAGCAGTGTTTTCAATTTACAAAATACACAAGTAAGAATGATAACACAGCGTTTCAAACTTAAGTACTACCCAAAAATACTTTTAACTACTTCAACACTCAGAATTTCCACTCATTTCCCACTTGAACTACAGAACACTCAATTCTCATTTGAATATTCAGAAGTTCTAGGCACGGCTGAACCTTCCCAATGAGTGTTGGTACGGAAGAGTGTAGAATTAGCATTGACCATTTATATTTTGAATAATAATTACGGGACACCTGGGTCATGTTTGCTTAAAAACGGGACATTAGGCCTCCCGTTTGAGAATCAGAAAAAACGGGACAACGGTTGAAAATATGGGACTGTCCCGGCTAAAACGGGACGTCTGGTCACCTTGGGTATGAATCATGATCCTACGATAAATAGTAAGGAAGCAATAACTGTTTGAGTGAAAGTCTAAAATTTACCTCAAAAATGGAAATCCTAAGAGGGTTAATGACCCTAACAAAGTTAGGTAAATCGTATAGATTATGCAGTTTTTCGTTATGAAGTTTCCGCCATTCCCTTTCCCCGTTTCTCTTGGGTTTGAATATTCGTCTCAGAATTTTATTCTGAAACACTTCCACGGGGCATTCTTTCTTCAAAATGAGCGATCATGTTTACGCAACCATACAGCACAACAGGCATAACTTCGCTGCGCCTCGAAGAACCGCTGTGTTAAAACCACAACTTTTTTCAGGAGAAGCAAAAAACATTTCAAACTCAAACTTTTGTCAAATATACACGGAAACACTTGGAAACTATAATAAAATTAGTTCTGCGTACATTATGCACTGGACATTGTTGTAGCTTGCTTCAACAATATTATATTACTAATTTTGTGTTTACGTAGCATATGTCAGATTATCTTTTGCGCCTTTATAAGCACATAGAGGATCAATTGTATGTGATGAGAACTTGAAGCCCTTATTTTCAATCTATTATTTTTTATTGTTGTGGCGAAACAATTGAATATTCACTTATCACATTATAAGGGACGCTGTCTAACAGCTTTCAGGTTTATTTGCACGGCTTAACTCATATTCGGCAAAAATGTCACATAACGGCTCTTCGAGGCGCAGCGAATATCATCGTTTTATATACAATTAAAGCTTCAAATTTTTTTATTAAATTTGCGACGACAAACTAGTTTTGAATTGAATAATAACACTTTTTTTTTTTTTTTTTTTTTTACATATATACAGTACATAGGAATAGAAAACTATGTTCGAGGGTTTAAAATTACCCATTACGGACTTAAAAATTATTTTTCTTCATTTTCTCTAACATTGAACATAATAATTTATCTTCAAGTATCTAAATTTAACTCAATACGATCAATTTATCGATTGAAAATGTCTGATCGTCGAACAATATTATAATTCTATATACGAAAAATAAAGATCCTGAATTTGCTTTGGACTAACAATCATTAACAGTACTGTGTATTACCATTTTGCTAATGTCATAATGAAAAATCTTAATTATTGTATAAATAATATACTTCAGTATTAGTTTCCCGGGATAGAGTGGGCCAGTGGATCGTGGGTCAACAGGACGTGACTCACTGCGACTCACCATCCACCGTGACCCACTCTGACCCACTGACCCACCATGATCCACTGTGATCAGTGCATTGGAGACAGCATTCTCTGAAGAATGATAAATTTGTCTAAGTTTTCCTTTCAAAGATTCCGTTTTTCTTCCTTTTTCATTTATTTCTACTTACTTATCTGAGATGAGTATATCTAAGTGGAAAAAGAACTTCAGGCACTTTTGGATATTGATATTTGTAATCGTACTAATAGCAATAGGATTTACTAGTTGGCTTTCAAAACAGTCGAATTTTACACTGTGTTTTTTTTTTCCTTTATGTTGGCTTACTTTACCTTGATTTGAAACTTTCAAATTCCATACTAGTTTCCATTGAATACTATCTGTAATTCAACAAATTATAATTAAATTGAAATACATGGTAATATGGCCCATAACAAATACTTTACCATTTTATATCGTAAAAGTCAGATCCACGTGTATTCTAACAGAGTGGAACTTAAGCGATTGACAGTAGAAATTCAAACTCCGATTAGTGATAAATTCACAGCCTTGTTTTATTACAAGTGCAAACTCTTTATTCAGTTGAGAGGAGGGCGTGGATCATGGGCCAGAATTGATGACGATGGTTTTTTTTTGTGGGTAGTAAGTCAGAGTGGGCCATAGTGGGTCATCTTAGTTCATGGGTCAGAGTAGGGCAAGGTGGATCGTGGATCAGAGTGAGTCATGGGTCAAGTTTTCATTGACCCACGTCATCTCATTCAGTTTCGTCTTAACAGCTGCCGTGATTATCGTACAGCGTTGATTTTTAAGTTTACATTTTTTTTTCATCACGTTGTCAAAAACTATTTACATTCACCCATGTTTTGTTCAATACAGATAGCAATGTGGCTATCTATTGGTGTCTCATTTATATATCTATTATTTGGACTTCTTTCACTAATCACTAATAATATTGTATAAGTTACTAAATTATTGTTTGTTGTAATATAAATCTCTACTATATTAAAGTGCTACCGCATTGGCTGCACTTAATTTTCTCTCACTAGTTGCCTTTTCCTTGTATATCGCTGATAAAACTTGGCATCCGTGAAAGATGTGAAAGTTTAAGAGATGAACTAGGTAATGTAGTTCATCTACCAATCAGCAGACAATTAATCTTAGCAGAATTGGATGTTCGATTGCGAGCTTTAACCAAAGGTGAATCGTTAGTAATTGTGGACACTAGCTACCATAGCAGTTAATATCAAGGATAGTTTCCCCCTCGCTAGAAGCATGCAATTAACATGCAGTAATGCATATATCCACATGTTTCCACTGAAGCGTAAATCTGACCACATATATTCACATATGACAAGAGACGATAGAGCAGAATTAATCCTAGCAAACTCCATGTTCAAGCAGCAATTCTATGTTTCCGGGACCCTAGCCTTGATGGGCACTATAATATACATGTCACCAAAGACCAGACAGAGTACATAGCTGAAATCCTCAAATCTATCTGCCAATGATATGTCGCTCTCTACATGTGATATTTTAGTGGAAAACCTTTCAATGTGCGAACCAGTAGATTACATTCTATGATTCCCGTGGACTGCTAGCTATGTTATCGCACTCAGATAAGCACAATGTAGATGATCCCCTCCCCCTGTCTCTTTCGCTATAGAATCCTCTGTTCTACCCTTTCCAACTTGTCCCAGCATTTTCATCTCTATGGAAGAGGGTGGGGGGGGGGACTGTCCACATATTGATCGCTGAACAGTATGCGCATGTAAGCTAATTCAAATATTTACATATGTTCTTTCTTTTACATATTCATCAAAAGATAGATTCCCATAATTGGGCATCGTGTTCTCGGTGGAATATAGGTTTAAAAGAGGAAAACGTCATGGAAATAATGTTGAGGAACGTGAAATTTGTTCATTTGTAATGAATGTGTTTGACGTATATTAGAAGGCCAAGTGCTTTTATTATTATTATTATTATTATTATTATTATTATTATTATTATTATTATTATTATTATTATTATTATTATTATTAACGTATTTTAAAGTTTATTTTGTAATTCTTTTAATTTTGACTCCAACCAAAATTTAAAAAATGTAAGGTTCTAAAACTGACAGAATATAATGGTAATTATATGTCGATTTGTATTCCATCTATTATGCAAAAAGATATAATTGAAACAATTAGTAAAATTAAGGGGAGTACTACAACTGGACCTGATAATATTTCATATTATGTCATTAAAGGCTGTAGTAATGAAGTAGTGTCAAATTTAGCAAACATATATAAGGCATCGCTAAGACTGGAATATTTCCATCAAAATGGAAGCAACCATATGTAGTGCCAATATACATATCTGGTGATCATGATGACGTTAAAAATTATGGGCTTATAAGTTTAGTAAGTGTTTTTTCTAAGATTTTTGAATTAATTGTGCACAAACATGTATATTTCAATGTGAAAAATATCTTAAGTGATACGCAACATGGTTTCTATAAACTTAGATCAATTGCAACAAATCTTATCCATTTGACTGATTTTACACACTTTGCACTAAAGAGTAATTTACAGGTAGATGTTATATACATCGATATGTCAAAGGCTTTTGATTCAATTGATCATAAATTACTACTAAGTAAGTTATCAAACTTGGCCTATCACTATCATATATTAGTTGGTTTGAAAGTCATTTATCAAATAGAACTTTCAAAGTAAAGATAGGGAATGTAACATCTAGTCAAGGTCAAATAAGGAAGGAAATACCTCAAGGATCTCTCCTGGGGCCACTTCTTTTTTGTCTATTTATCAATGATTTACCAGGAAAAGTAAAATACTCACAATACTATTATACGCAGATGACATAAAACTTTTTAAAGTTGTCAATAAGGAGTATGATAATTATCCGTGTTGGATAGTGGATGATAATTATCCGCTGTAGAAAGATTTAGGTACGGTAAATCATTGGTGCGAAAATAATTTATTAATAATCAACTCTGAGAAAACTAAACATATGACATTCACTAATAAAACTCAATATTTTGTTAGCAAATATAAAATTAATGGAGTAACAATAGACAAAGTTGAACAAATTAAAGATCTCGGTATTTTGTATGACAAACAATTAAAATTTTGTTATCACATAAGTGACATAGTACAATCAACAAGAAAAACAATACGTTTTATATTTTATCAATGGCCTGATTTTGTAAATTGTAGTTCTTATGTGGGCCTATAGGTATAAGACACTTGTTAGATCAAAATTGGAATTTGGCTCAGTTGTCTGGAACAATTTATCCAACACACTTGTCAACAAAATCGAAACCAGAAATGTTTTATACGACTACTACGTTATAAAATGAAAAAAGGATTATTATGCACATGAATATGGATATTTGTTAACATTTTGGGGGACTTCAACCTCTATCGGAAAGGAGGAAAGTTATTGATAAATTATTTATTCAAATAATATTGGATAACAAATATAGTAATGAATATTGCTTAGAAAATGTAGGAATGAGAGTGTCGATTTGTGGTGTTAGGAATCGATCGACATTGGTAGCATTAGATTCAAAACGTGAAATACTGAGAAAGATGACAATGTCTTACAATTTAAAATGAACATATGTTAAGAGAAATTACAGATCAATTCTTATGAGAATTAAACTGTTTTAACTTTATGACAAGGGTTCTAGCTACCAATCTTGATTTTATTGTTATTGTGTATTTTTATGTTATAATCTTTATTCAAAGAACCAGTCATTTATGTTAAAATATGACAATAAGTGACCAAGATGTTTGCGTGCTGGATGTGCAATTTTAAGCAAGATTGACTCATTCTTGTAAATGGTAGTTGAATTTGCATACTTCTGTTCATTGTATATTATGAAATTGACTGTTTTTTGTTTTTGTTTGTTTGTTTGTTTATTTGTTTTATGAAGGGAAGAAGCAAAAAAGACGTAAGTTCTAGAATAGAGCAAGGTTAAACAAGCATTTACTAGGAAAAGAGGACTGCTAACATCGAGAAATGTTTCGTTGGATGTTCGTAAACGATTTATTAAGACTCTGATATGAAGCGTGGCGGTTTACGGATCAGAGACGTAGATATTGAGAAAAGCTGAAATATACAAACTGGAAGCATTTGAAACGTGGTGTTGGCACAGAATGCTGAGCATATCATGGACCGAAAGGAAATGGAATGAAGACCTACTAAAGGAAGCTAATGAAGAACGACAGATCATAAAGATAATAGGAAAAAGATGAAACAGCATGCATGGCCATCTTATTGGGCATTCCGATTGCATCACCGTGCTGATAGAGGGAAAGGCAGAAGGAAAACCAGGAAGAGGAAGACCAAGAAAAGAATATCTAGATGCAGTTACGAAGAAGAAACCTTATCCAAGTATAAAACAGCTCTCCCAAGTGAGAGAAAAGTTTTAAAATTTCCATGTTACCCATCAACCTATGATTGAGGTGAACAACACATATCAGTTTAAACCTTATAATTCTAATATGTTAATCTTCTGACAAAGGCCTTAACCTGCTTTAATAATCATTCTATATTTTAAATTTTCTGCTCTGTTTAAAATGATTGTGTGTATAATAGTTTTAACATAGTGCTGTATTTTTGCCTATGAGCTGTTCATAGCACTTAAAATGAAGTTATTATTATTATTATTATTATTATTATTATTATTATTATTATTATTATTAGTAGTAGTAGTAGTAGTAGTAGTAGTAATAGTAGTAGTAGTGGTAGTAGTAGTAGTAGTAGTAGTAGTAGTAGTAGTAGTAGCGGTAGTAGTAGAAGTAGTAGTATTCCTTTGTTCTTTTATAAACTTCACAATAAGATTTGAAGAACACTTGCACACAGCATGCGTAGAAAAATCGATACAACAATGATGTAAACAAGGATCTTATAAAATAGAGGATCTGCCCTTACAACAAAATCTTGAAGCCATGCGTCACAGTGTCGTCACCCTTACTCTGCCCACTCCGCCCAATAGGATTGCAATGTTTTGAGCCAAACAATCATGGCGGAAACGAAAGTAGCCCATCAGACGATGGCAGAAACGAGAGTAGCCAATGAGACTGCCAATGCTCGGTTGTTTCTTGGCTTCATAGATTTAATAGGATGAAGATACATATGGGCAAATCCTCTATTTATAACATCCTTGGATGTAGAACATTTTTCACATATTAATTCTACAACAGTATAATCAGAAAGATAAATGTTTAGAAATTATATATATATATATATATATATATATATATATATATATATATATATATATATATATATATATAACCCAGAGTTGTTGTAATTAACTCGTTAAAAATTATCAATTAGACCACTCAATTAAAATTTTAGTTAACTTTTTAAATTTAATCAATTAAAACTTCAGAAATTTAATGACAGCCCGATATTTTAACCGGACGTCACTACTGTATGTCATGGATTGCTCCATTACTCTGGAACGAGAATAGATAGGAAGATGAAACAAGTGACGTTCTATAGCTTAAACATCAGTGCGTTAATGCTAAACAGTTCAGAATGTTTGCAGTGCTATTGGCCAAGTAGTGGGCTTGGAGGCATCACTTTCTGAATCACCCTCGTATGTATTTGTCTGCCATTCTGTTTGGTTAAAATATATTTTTTAATTAGCTCAAATATTAGTGACAAAATGTATCCGTTATATGTACATATATAGTTTTTATTTCAATAGATAAGTATAACTAAGCTTACACATTAAATTTAAGGAAAGTTGTTGAAATATTTTACTATTTAGCAATTTGGGACTAATTAAAACTCTCCATGAGCTTAGAAAGTGTATTTGAAACAAAGTTCTCTTCCTGCTGTTTGAGTTTGGGATACGTATCTGTATAATAAAGGAGAGAGGGAGAAAGAGAGAGAAATGAAACAGGCTTTTATGATGAATACGAGCACCGTAACATTTCGCATCGCTTCTCCTGAAACGAAATGAAAAGTGCATCATAAATGTTTAACTTGAAACACCGAACTCTTCCCTTATTCGAGTAGTGGGGAACAGCTAACCAAAGTGACTTGTAGAGGAAAAAATAATTGAGATTTTTTTTATCTTCTACAATTATGCCCTAAGGCTAAAGGAGGCGGCAATGATGATACTGAACAATGTAGTGGAATGAAGGAAATGGGAGGAAACGGGACAACCTCGAGAAAACCCATGTGCATGATATTTATTCACTACAAAGGCAACTTGGCGCGAACTAGAATCGAATCAGGGACCCCACACACCAGAGATGATCTCTCCCCCCCCTGATTCTGTGTCCCCTAATGAAGAAAATAAGTTTTGCCTTAAAATTTCCTTGTTTTCACTTTAGAAACAATGTGTTTCTTTTGAATGTGTTTTCTTCAATAACCATGTAATTATACAAGGCAAGTCAAAATGATGGACTCGGTTTTAGTAGGAACCTCAGTAGGAAACAGTAGTGGGCGAAAAACAAACCTCACTAACAGGAACAGATGGACGTTAAAGAGGATTCATTACAAGGAGAAGTGAATCTGTCATGGAAGTGGTTGCAGAACTCATTTGTCATCTAAAGAAGCCTGTTTCATCAAAATTGTAGTACGAACTACATAAAATGAATAATTATTGCACTGTTGTTATCGCCAAGACTCTCATATTAACGATAAACGACTACCAAAGTTTACAGTGGTGCAAAGACCACAACAATCTGTACTGAGCAATGAAACTCCGTATCCTGTTTCTCACCGGAAGGTTGTTGTATGTCTAGCAAGCATACAATCAAACCGTCTGTTTCCAATTTGTCAACCATAAAAGCAGTTCTATCAAGTATGAGTGGACATATTCAGATATCATCCGGGTCCCATTGTTAACCAATATGGAGCAATGATCTAATAAAACCTGTGAGTTCATTTTCAGAGACCACCCCATCTAACGGCGCACATACTTTTCCTATAAGTGATTAAATCTATCAGAATAGTGTGGCTGGAATAATTGTCGGAGCGTATTTTGAGATGTATCAGCACAACTAGCATCACACCCACCCTAGTATCCACAATCACTGGATTTGAACATAGCGTAACTGACCCATTATGATCTGTTTTAGAAAAGAAAATAAGGTCCCGTTCTCTAAGGGGAAATCATTTCTCATTGATCTAGGGCGGGTTTTGCATGAAAGTAGGTAGTACAACATTTCATTAACACGATAAAGTACCTGTTTATTTCTTCTTAGGATAGATTCAAGTTGTTTCAAATGCTAAATAAGGTCCTATAGGCCAGTCAAAGTAATGAAAAAAGGTATCTTACCCGAAACAAATTGTAAACAGAAACTCTGTTTCGATTTTATAGTAGAGAAAAGCAATCCAATCAACATACCAAAAGTGTAGCAAAATCTGGCCTGGATTTTCCCGCCATTTTGAGCCGCCATATTGGATATTGAACTGAACACTTTACTTTGAAACAGCAGGTATATCTTCTCACAGAATTAAGATAGGAACTTGGCTTTTGTGTCAAATTGATGGTAATAGATCATAGAAGTGAGGAAAGCTCGTAAAGCCCTGTATTGACGCCGTTATATTGAAATATGGCTGTTCTCCCTAAAATTTCGTTATATTCGGTTTGTTATCTACAGAAATTGGCACATAACTATGAAACTGTTTAAGATACCAAAAACTAAGCAAGCTGGACCATTTTATATGGTGAGAGTGTTGTGTTTTATATAATTGAAGTACGAATTTTCAGGCTACATATTTTTTCATTAAATAAATTAAAGAAATTCTTCCTGAATTAAGAAGGAGAATTATCTGAATTATTCTTATAAATGGAAATGGATAATAATATTAGTAAAGTATATCGCTGGACCACATCCCATGTAAGATTGTTGTTAGCTTTATTAAAAAGCAAATCAAGCATACGCTGGAATGCAACACTAGCAAATAAGACTGACTTGCGATTTGTATTTTTAGTTTAAGGTAAGACATCCCCTCTTTTTTTTTTCAACTAGGGTTTTACTTTATTTTGTTGTCTTCCCCTGTAATATACATGCATTTACACACATGCATACATTCATTCACCCAATAGAGTTTCGTTATATAGATAGACGTGTGGACCTAACTTTTCAAGAAAGTGGAAACCCGGAAAGAAATTGAATTGTAGCTGGTGATGCTTTCGATCGAACAACCGATCGAAGTTCCTGAATAATTTAATTTAATAGAAGAGTTTATATATATATATATATATATATATATATATATATATATATATATATATATATATATATATATATATATATATATATATATATATATATATATATATATTAAAGAGTGACATCATTACATGAATAGTTCAATCTTCAGAGCTCCAAAAGAAGAAGAAGACGACGAAAGAAAATGGAAACATATAAAAAGAAAAGAAAGATCAAACAAAATAAATCCTCAAGCTTGCCGAATATATAATGAAGCCATCCAGTGCTTTCAGATTAATAGTAATAATATTAATAGTAAGAAGAAAAGGAAAGAAACGTAGGCTGTAATCTGATGGTATATTATGTTAACACGGAAATATTTTAAACAGGCGCTATTCCAAAGAGAATTCAGGCATTATGTATGTTGCACATCTAATTTCCAAAGCAAAGGATTTAGGTGGAAAAAAATGAATATTTTACAAGTTTCTAAAAAAGATAATGGAGAGAAAAAAAGGAAAAAGGAAAACATATCAAATGTAGAAAAATACTTCTTTAATAAGGCAACTAAAACAAGATTTGCTATGTGCCTGATGAAAAATCCAAACGAAGGTTTTTCCGCCTCCTTTTTCCTAAAATATTTTTATGTTTAAATTTGAAACAATAAATGCTTTTTTGTTGTTAATTTATTTACAGACTTCAACAGAGAATACTGCGTAGAAAACAGCAACGTTAATGTGTAATATTTATAGATATAGATATAATAGTGAAGCTTTTAGAAACTATTAATAATAGATAAGCCTTTCGAATTGTGAGGATTAGAATAACAGCCATATAATATTGAAAACAGGAAAAATAAATTTTAAAACGAAACATTGTTGATGAAAACAAAGGTAGAAGATAATAAAATTCTATAATTATATACAGGAAATAATAATAAAGACTCATAGTTAAATACATTTATTAAACTAGCTAAAAGTTAAAAGCATCAGTAAATAAGAGACTGATAGGTTCCTATATAAATTACTTTGGGAAATTTATTCAGCTATGAACGCCCATCGTCCCACCATATATATAAGCGATGTTGAAAAACAATGCTGTGAAGGAGCAGAGGAGCAGAATTTCTTCAGTGGCGTATTTAGGGGGCTATCGGATTGGGCTCAAGCTCCTCCCGAAATAAATTTGTTAATTTTCCGCATTCCACGCACAACAACAATCCTCCTTACAATTTCTAAGAATGTCATTGACTTTCCATTTTCTTATGCTCTTTGTTCAGAAATAATACTGTATTTGTCAAATTTCATTCCATGTAAGAACTGCGTCCTTTTGTTCTTTCTTTCGTCCTTTCTACTTTTCTGTTTCTTTTTCTTGATGTTACTTTCTTTCATGTCGCTTATCATACTTTATCGACCGTTGTCAGTTGTGATTGAAGTCGGCCGTCATCAGTAACACCAAAACTAAGAGGAGTTGATAAGCGAAACTGGTGTTCCACACCACCTTGCGCGGATATCAACATGACAGGACTTTGGTTATTATAACAAAGGAAAAATTATATCGGTTAGTTATTTTTAAAAGAAGAAAATGTTTGAATTAAAGAAAATCAAAAAGGAGGAATAATTAGCCCGGGAAATTAGGAAGGCCAAGAGGATGCTTCCTTTTTCTTGTATGAATAGAATAAAGGGTTAGACTCACTCCTAAATTTTTGTATCATATCATATAGGATTTATCGGTCTGCAATTCTTGCCATTATAACTTCAATTTATGCATAAATTAAAATAAATTTAATTCTCAAACTCAGGTGGGCAATTGCCCACTTCCTTCCTTCTGTTGGACATAGCCCCTCGAAAAAAAAATCCTAAATATGCCATTCGTTGTCTTCAACATTGGGTGGTGGGCAGATTTGAGGCTTATTCTAGAGAAGGAAGATGAAACTCATATTACGGTAGATTAATCTGATTTCTGAGGTGAACCTGTTGTAGAGTATGTTACATATTTGGCGTTGTAGATGAAGTAGTAGTACATATCAGTATTACAAATCACTGCCGTGAACACATTCTGAAATCTGAATACATGCATATTTATAATTGGTATGTTTCTAATTAGGCATCCACAAAGGTCAACGTTAAAATTGTTTTATAATAATGTAATAATATAAATAATGACTTCCCCAAAACTATAAACAAAGAATATCAATTATGTATGACGCAACAATACTCGTACTTGAGCAAAATGACGATAATCTCAATAACATTACAGGAATCGTTACAGAAAACTGACGCATGTCATATACTCTTTAGTTAACAAATGTAACTTTAAGATTATGGAGAAAAATATTCCAGAAATTGAATTATTTTCTTTGCTTCCTCTCTCAAAAGAAAAAGTGGGACACGCGCAAATACGTAGGAACAAACCATGGTTCGACCAGGAATGCATTAAACTAGCAGAGAAGAGAAAACAGGCAAAATTACGCTGGCTACAAAATCCGAATGAAATAACTACACAAAATTTCGAAGATATCAGGCGGGAAACTTCTTAAAATTTTAGAACAAAGAAACGCGATTTTTTGAAAGCTAAAATTAAGGAACTTGAAGATAACAGTAAAAATAAAAATATTCGTGACATGTATAAAGGGATCAACGAATTTAAGAAAGGCTATCAACCTCGTGCTTATATTAAAGAGAGGTGATGGAACAGTTGTCACTGATACAGATAGCATTTTAAATAGATGGAAAGATTTCTTTGAGGATTTGCTTAACACGCAGCCAAAAACTAATGTGCGGGGAGAAAGGGAGATACACACCGCAGAACCGGATAATCCAGAACCCAACCGAGTAGAAGTAGAAATCGCTATAAAGAAAGTAAAGAAACACAAATCTCCGGGTGTAAACGAAATTCCGGTTGAGTTAATTTTAGCTGGAGGCGAAAAATTGTGGAACAAGATACACAAACTCATTCTCCTTGTCTACAACAAGGAAGAATTGCCACAAAAGTGGAAAGAATTAATCATTTTTCCAATCCACAAGAAAGGCGACAAAACTGACTGTAATAATTATCGAGGCATCTCTCTTCTGTCAACATCCTATAAACTCCTTTCAAATATTCTATTAGCAAGATTGACCTCATACGCAGATGAAATTATTGGGGATTATCAGTGCGGATTTAGACGAAATCGATCAACTATCGACCAAACTATCGACCATTCGCCAAATACTCGAAAAAACAAGTGGGATTACAATACCCGGTACATCAACTATTTAATGATTTTAGAAAGGCTTACGACTCGGTTAGGAGAGAAATATTGTACAACGTTCTTACAGAATTTGGAATACCGAAAATGCTAATGAGATTAATTAAGATATTTTTAAATGAGTCCCAAATTAAAGTCCGGGTAGGAAAATTTTTGGCCACGAGCTTTCACGTCGAGAATGGCCTGAAACAAGGAGATGCGTTATCGTCATTATTATTGAACTTTGTTCTGGAATACGCTATAAGAAAAATCAAAGATATCAACCAGAGCCTAGAGTTGAACGGTGTTCGCCAGGTTATACGTACGCTGATGATGTAAATTTAATATCGGATGATATGAGAACAATAGAAAGAAATACAGAGAAAATTAAATACGTGGAAGTGCGTAATACGGCAAATTAAGAATGCGTTAAAATATTAAATAATACTTTTGACAAAGTGAATACTTTTAAAAATCTAGGATCAATATTGACAGACGAAAATCATATTCTCGAAGAAATTAAATATCGACTAAAAACAAGGAATCCGTGTTATTATTCAGTCCAAAATCTCTTGTCGTCGCGAATTCTGTCGAGGAATTTGAAGCTTAAAATATATAAAACGATAATCATGCTTGTTGTTCTGTATGGTTTCGAAATATGGTAGCTTATTCTGAGGGAAGGACGTAGATTGACGTAGGTTGTAGGATTGCAAAATCCTCAGACGAATATTCGGATCTAAGAAGAACGGGAATGGGGAATGGCGAAAACTTCATAACGAGGAACTACATAAATTATACGGCTTACCAAACATTGTTACTGTCATCAAGTCTAGGAGGCTTAGGGAGCAGGGCATATAGCCAGGATGGAAGAAAGTATGAACGCTTTCAAAGTGTTAGCGATAAGACCAATCGGAAAACGACCACTAGGAAGACGTAAACGCAGATGGGAAGACAATATTAAGATGGATCTTGCAAAAATTGGAATGAAAAGTAGAAACTGGATCCAGTTAGCTAAGGATGAAAGTCAATGGAGAGCTTTTGTGAGCGCGGCATTGAACCTCCGGGTTACATAGCCCATAGAGTTGGCGTACGAAGCATGAGTAGATGCCCACGCTGATACTACAAATAGATGAAATGCGCATTTACTGAAAAGATGGGCTCTACTGACATTGGGTAGTCTATATACTCTTCCTGTTCTAGGGCCTAGGGGAGAGAAGGAGATAAGATTTCACATCAGGATACGTCACACACAGTCACACACCTTCATTTTCATTAAAAATGGAAAAATCAAGAGAAACCAATTTCATCTCACTTTCGTTTGTGGTAGTCGGGCACAAATCATCACACTTATCCCAAAAAGCACTTTTTAAGTTAGATTATTGGTGGGATAGTCCCCCCAGGTCCAAGATTGGGGGATATCCTCGTCCCCCGGGATTTGCGCCAGTGCAACCAAGTGCACTTCACTGTGGAAGACTATGATGGCAAACGACGGAGACAAAAACGACACCATCAGTCACATAATGACGAAGGAATAGCAGCGCTACCGCCTATCTGGAACACCTATGCAACCAAGAGGATTCTATGGACAACTCAGTCTGTGTTGTTCAATCCGTCCTTAGCCTACTTGGAGCTCTAGGAGATACCCAACCCAGGCCTCTAGTTTTCTTCGGAACTCTAGACTTTCCTTCCTCCAGCTTAGCTTGCTTCGCAGTTCTGTCCGGATTCCTAACCTCAGTCACTCAACTTGCTTCGGAGTTCTGTGGCTTTTCAAATCCCTTCTCTGCGTGCTTCGCAGCATTAGGAATTTATAATCCACTCCACCTAGCTTGCTACGTAGCTCTGTGTAAATCCTGTTCTAGGCTGTTCGGGCCTTTTTCTCTAATTTATATTAGGGCTATTGTATCTCAAATCTAACAAAGTATAAGCATTTTAAAATCTCATGGTCTTAGATTTTCATAATTTTGTGTACATTGAAAGACATATTTGAGAATACTTATTTCCCAAAATAAAACTTTTCCAGCCCTTGTAGTTAACTAGTAATTAATTACGCAATTAGTTTCAAGGTCACGACTCAAACACAGCTGTTTTACCATTTTGTTGTTTATTTCAATAACGATAAGTGCTATAAAGCTAAGAATTTTGTTCCTGATGTAATTTTGCCTGTAGATTTCAAATCTGCAATCAAAACTAATGAATATTGTACAAGTGTAGAGTTATAGCAGCATTTAAGTCCCAAGTTCAGGCCCTGGAATGAGCATGTGGTGAAAGGTGTACATATGTGAAATTTTTGCACAAGGTGAATAAATATCTATATTTTGTGTGAACCAAATTTGGTTTTGGGTATTTGAACCTAAGGTCCCACAAATCTGAATGTGTCTTTTGCCTCTTAACGAGCTTCTGAAATAATGATATAGGCTATTTGATACTGTATAACTTTTATTACAACTATTCCACACAATAGCCTACAATCATGGGCACCCGAAGGCGGGCAAGGCCCCCCTTGTCTCACGAAACTGTGTATTGAAATTATTTTATAGGTAGAGACTAAATAACGGACTGGCGAGATTTTTAACCCTTCACCAATTTTATTATAAAATTAAGTCTTTTGTGTTTGCAATAGTTCTAACAACAAAGTGTCCCTATAATGACCAAGGTTTGCAGGTTATAATGTTCTGTACAGGTAACCCCCTAGCTTCATGGCAGACTCCACGGTTCTCAAGGATTCGGTTCTAGGAGACCTCAGCTCATAGCAGCCTTCACGAGGTATGGTGCTGTTTAAGGTGATCCCCTTAACTTCATGGCACTCTCCAGAGATTAGTTGTGGTTAGGATGATCTCTACGCTTCATAGCAGACTCCAGGGTTTATGATAGGTTACGATCAGTTGGTCAATTGATGCCAGGTCCTTCGGTGGTTGCGGTTTTATTTGTCCCCTTCGGGTCCTTTCGTGAGGTCCGTCTTCTTTCGGCTTCCCTCGGTGTCTACCGTGTTGACTTCTCGTTTGCTTCACAGTTTATAATCAATAACACGTGTTGTACTGACATGTGCTTTTGTCGTGATGTGGGGATCCTTACAATATGTAATATAGCAAACCATATATATTAAATACCAGACGCAATATAGCAACCATGGAATGGTCCTCCCTAGAAAATTTTCTTTGGGTGCTCCTGCCTGCAAATATAGCAAAAAATAGCAGTTGCCTTATCTACTAAAATCAATGTTTACTGAAATTCTTGAATATACCGTTAATTTTATTAACATTCTCATGTGACACACTCTGTGATCTTCCACTAGCCGTGATCTGTTGCATCAATAAGACTGTGACCAGCTGACATCCATACGATATCATCGGTTCGAGACCAGTGAAAAGTAGAATCGGGCCCTGCAGGGTGTAAGAACTTTGTGTTGTAGTCCTGATATCCTTCAGATTATTCCAGCACCATCCCAATCCACCATTTGCAGTGATAGACCCACGCTACAAATTTTCCTGGATCCAAGACTTTTACTTCTGATGTCTTCTGTTTGTGCTTTTGCATCTACCCTTTTCCAATGATGTAGAGGAAATTAGTTCAATTTTTAAACTTATTTCAGTATCAGGAATGAAAGCATGATTATTTCTTGTTCCAGGTATTATTTTCACAGGGATAAATCTATTTTCTTGAGTCGTGCGATACTGCTGAACATCTTCATTTGATACAAAAAAATATGAAATGAATGTGATATTGTCCACAGCCCCTTTATGAAATTGCTGTGCATTTAATATTTAGTTCGCAGTTGTACTCTGTAAACTCGCACGAGTGACTAATCGCTTTGTCGTTCCACCTATGCCATCGCAAATAATTTTACCATGTGAAGTGGCAAAGAAATGGCACTCACATATAAGACCAAAATCTGATTTGTACAGTACATACAAATGTTCTTGAAATTTTTACAATTTTTATATTGAGTCCCAGAGCCATTACTGAAATATATGACATGTTTAAGGAATTGTAGCTCCGTTTTTAAGTTTGCCAAGAACACTGCTAAGAACTCATGTACAGCCACATTGTCATATTTCAAATGGTCAGTTATTTGCAATCACCTTCAAAGGCTCTTCTGGGTGCTTTCCGTGGTTCATTAACCTGAAATATCCATTTGAAGAATGTATTAATCCCTTGCAGATTCATTACTACTGAAATTTTTACTACATATTAGAAGCTTTATTTTGGCCCTTAGCTTCAAATACCCAAAACCAAATTTCGTTCACACAAAATATAGGTATTTATTCACCTTGTGCTAAAATTTCACACATGTACAACTTTCACCACATGCTCATTCCGGGGCCTGAACTTGGGACCCAAATGCTGTTATAACTCTACACCTATACAATATTCATTACTTTTGATTGCAGATTTGAAATCTACAGGCAAAATTACATGCGAATGAAAATTTTTAGCTTCATAGCAGTTGTGGTTATTGAAATAAACATTAAAATGCAAAAACAGCCGTGCTTGAGTCGTGACCTTGAAGCTAATTGCGTAATTAGTTAGTAATTAACTGTAAGGCTAGAAAAATTTTATTTTGGGAAATAACTATTCTGAAACATGTCTTTCAATATACAAAAAAAAAAAAAAAAAAAATCAAAATCTGAGATCATGAACTTTTCATCATTGGTTGATTTGAAATAGAATGACTCATTAGAGAAATTATGTTATTGTACTATTCTTGTAGAATACTGTTTATAGAGTTTTTTTATATAATAAAACCGTAGTGGTACTTAATTGTGGACTGTAATTTACTATACCAAAGCTTTACCTACTCCTGCATATGTAGAGCTTTACAATATATATATGCACTTTACGAGAAGAAAAATAATATTTCAGAAATCCAAAGGCACCATAGTTCATTAAGTTTACCTTGGGACTTAACTATCATGTCGGTAAAGGAAACAGCATTAATCACATCGTCAGTGCCTTAAAAAAAAAAAAAAATCTCATGTACCTACCACATGAGACTCATATCCCAAAATATAATGAAAAAGAAAATGGCTGTGTGCGAAAAGAAATATTTTTGTAGTGGTTTAGGTAATTGTCTGATGTAGATTAGCAACCTATCATATTAGCACCGATGATGCACTATATTCTTTAACGTTTATTATTCTTGTAAAAATCTACAGTTTGATATCAATTCAAGTTACATATATCTCACCGGGAATCGAATCAGGACCCTCCTGCACGGAAAGCGAGGACACTATAGCACGGCCAACAAGAGATGGTCTCTGACGTTTCTTACCACATGCGGTGGGACATTGCAGCTCCTAATTTGATACCCGTGTTACCAACCACGATCACTCTGTTTTATACTATTAATTAAATTGCCACTACAGTTGCACCGAAAAAAACCTTGACACGCGAGTAGTGGCAATGTTACTGCGAGCTGTCAGAGACGTTCTCTTACTGGACGCACTATAATAGAGTAGAGTCCCGAAAACTAAGTCTAATGTGGACCGAAGGATGGCCGAGTTTCTGAAAATGGTGGGTTATCAGGTATAGGGTAGTACTGTACTTGTATGTATTGGTTACTTGAGAATACAACAGAGAATAAATTGCCCAATTACCCTTAAAGGAAAAGTACGTACTTTATGAAGGCATAGAGCCTTTACTATACATGAAAATGAAAATTAATGAGACAGACCTCAGAGAAATATCCCACAATGACTTTAAACGGGTCTGCGCTTTTTTTGTTTGTTTGTTTGTTTGTTTGTTCTGCCAGGGTGTGGCTTAGTTACCCGCACAGCCGGGTTAGTGCCGAGTTTTAGGGACTATAACGTTTCAAGAGAAGTTGTTAACAAAAAACAAGAAAAACCAAATAAAGAAGTACTAAAATCTGTTCTCAAATATAATTATTTTAATAATGGGATGTAAACAGTATTATTACTTTAAAAATTCTATTTCTTCTGTAGAAAACCACACATTTGCATCTTTTTTTCTTTTTTATTTTAATTGGAGTTACGCATACATATAAAAACCTTTCGACACAAAATGAGGATAGCTTCAAGCATTTTGTTTGTTGCTGCAGTGTACACACTGATACCTTCCTCCCCAGAGGTAAAGTTGTTGGATTTATTCTAAATTTGCACTTAGTACTTTTCACCACACTATTGTGTTTTTCTGTATAGAAATTTCCTTCAAATTTCCACTGGGAAATAACGAAGAAAGAGGTTAAGAAAAAGAAAAAATAAATAAACAGAAGAAAATAGAAAATGTTTTTATTTTTGAGTACAAGTCAGAAACACGTTAAACCAAGTCTCGGAGAATTGAGAAAAGAAAATATTAACTTCATGCGCAGAAGTACTTGACCTACATTTTTTTTTATTTGTTGTTCTTTCTTTCTTTTTTTTCTACTCATCGTCATCATCATGATTTTATGAAACATGTTTCTGGATAATATTGGATGAAAATTCTATTACGCAACCATCTATCCACTTAGCATCCTCTCCACGTCAAATATACAAATGTCGGAATGATGTTCTCAAGTGTTTAATTAGTGCAAGCACCCTGTCAATCATTCTAAAGCTTCTTTTCCTCTTTTTATTTTCCTATGGCCCTGCTTTCTCTCTCTCTCTCTCTCTCTCTCTCTCTCTCTCTCTCATTTCTTATTTTTTAAAAAAGGAAATCTTAATGAAGAGGCAGCTTGCTGGAAAGGTTAAAAATATCATAATATGATACAGTCAGTACAGGACCGAGAAAAGAGTTGAGAATAGTGTTGCCTCTCTAGAATTCATTTAATAATCTTCCAATATTTGACTCCAGTTTCCTGAAATAACCTCTCACTTCAGTACTAAATTAATTGGTATTAGTGAAAACAAAAAAATGTAGTGTTTACACGAAAAGAACAGTCGGTGCTGAAATGATAAATTTGTTATAAACTCATGATTTTTTTAAAACCAAGTTGTGCTGTTGGTATGTATAATACGTTCATATTTTAATGATAACTTTTGTGAGTTGATTCAACCGCATCTTCTGTGAAAAGTTTCTGATTCAATGCAAGGACACGTGTGTGGTGGATATCGTGTTGAACATTCTCCTGTTTGCCCCATATTTTAAGTCGATCAGCTTGTTTATTATACATAATTCACAGATTATAATTTATTATAACCATCCACTCAGGTTTGTAGCCTATTTTAAGGGTATTTTGAGTGAGAGGGCACGGGGCACAATACATTAAATCAATTTTCTCCTCTTTCATCTGTTCACTAATTAAAATACCTATTGAATGATGAAGATCAGTTTTAGCTAAAAATGATATCATCATAGGTATTCTACCATTACTGGCAGGTCACTTGTAGCAACTGAGAAGTTTCCATACGCTACGGTCTTCCGCTAACCTCTTTGTCTTCAAGTACGATATTTCTGTTTCAATATCGTCCATTAATTGTAGTTTCCTTGGTCCCCTTCCTTTCTTTCCTGCCGCCATACCCTCTAGCACGTCCCTCATGATACAGTTCCTTCTTAGCCAATATCCCAGCCAGTTTCTCTTCCTCTACTTAGTAATATCTAAAACATTTCTTTCTTTCCCCACCATTTCTAACACCCACTCATTCGTTTTCCGCTCGTCCGAACTAATTCTCTCCATTCTTTTCCACGCCCACATTTCCAAAGCTTCCAATCGTTTTTCATCATTTTTGAGTAAGGATCATGTTTCTAACCCATAGAGCACAATACTCTCACACGAAACATTTTATCAGTTTTTTGTCCTTCACTTCACTTTAATACTTAAAACAGTCAAATACAAGGAAAATATCACTAATATCGTATGTTTGGCTCCCAGATTTTCATATTGGAAAACTGGAACACTCTATGAAAATATACAATAAAAAAGGAGTCACCCTATGAAGTGTACAGTATATTTCATAATTAGAACTTTTTCTTTTGGTGTAATATCAGAAATACTTAAATAATAGGCAAACACCTCCTAAGGTGAATGACAGAGGGTAGATTATACCTATTAGCTGAGTAATGGTTACTAACAAAAGTGGGACTTTTTAATGTCGCACGAATATGTTAAGCTATGTTTTGTAGAGAAACCGAGACACCTAAAACAATGCCAAGAAAACAAAAAAAATGTCATAATTTCGTTGTGGTAAGTGATATAGCAAAATTAAAAACATACCATTGAATTCCTGAGCAGATTTCAGAACATATGGTTTCCATTTAAGAAAATGAAAGTGAATTCAAAATGGCGGCCATTTACGTCACAGGTCTTAAAATTCCAGCCCCCCCTATCCGTACTACTAACCTACAGTGTTACTTCTGCAATTCTTTTTTTTTTTTTTTTTTTTTTTTTTAATCCTGACTTTTATTTGGGTATATCCATACTTTTGGTTCTAAACTGAAGGTAGAACAATAACTCCCTATAAAATGTGACTCCCCCTACGAAACGTGCGTGAAAAAATACGTAATAATTACTTATCAAAATTATTGTTTTTTTTTTTTTTATTATTATAGGCTCTGGATAAGCTCCTTACATTAGTGAAAACCACATCAAAATATCACATAATCTAAGAAGTGGTTACCTTTTTGCGCACCAGATAGCGTTAGTGTCACAAATCGCAAGGGCATTATGGGTTGCATTATGGGTGTCGGGCCCAATATCATTTGACAGCTTACAGATGAAACTAGTAGGTTTGCAGAAAAGAAAGTGTTGCAATTCTTAGAATCAGATGTAAGGTATCGTGTCCTGAGGATGAGTGAACCTTCTGCAATACTGTACTACATTTTCTAGTTTTATTTCAATAAAGGAGCAAATGCTGTCTGTGCAGGTTTGTGAAGAAATTTATATTTTTATGAGTAAAATACGTTATACAAAGTAACACTTAAAGTTGGTGTAAAGGGACAAGCTTTGCCGATAGATATCACTACAATCTTCATATCTCTCTCATGTATTTGTTTTACCTTTCACGAGAATTCACGATTTCTCTTACAAATTTCAACTTAGAGACTTCAAATTTTTAGAGAAGGAACTTCATAACCTATTGAAGGCAACAATTCGTGCCGATTTTTAATTTAAAATTTTCTTCATTGTTGTATATTGTTAAAGGTTTCGATATCCATTTCAACAATCAAGCAATTTCAACAATGAAGAAAATTCTAAATAAAAAATCGGCACAGATTGTTGCCTTCGATAGGTTATGAAGTTTCTTCTCTAAAAATTTGAAGTCTCTAGGTTGAAATTTGTAAAAGAAATCGTGAATTTTTGTGAAAGGTAGAAAATACATGAGAGAGATATGAAGACTGTAGTGACATCTATCGGCTAAACTTGTCCCTTTAAACCAACCTTAAATAGATGATTCATACGCTTTCGATCTGGAAATTTCAATGTACAAGATGATCCTCGCAGTAGGCTGTTAATTACAGAAAAAGTGAATGATATTCTGGCCAAAAAGTTGAACAAGATCGGTATAACCGTTTGGGGAAGATATCTTAACCCCGTAATTATATGCAACCCGCCTAAGTTTGTCAATTTTCTGGTTGCAGCATATTTTAGGATAAGTTTGGTCAGGCATCAAAATCTATTGTTTGATTATTTGAATAACAGAATATATATATATATATATATATATATATATATATATATATATATATATATATATATATATATATATATATATATATATATATATATATTTAATATTTCATACGTAAAAACCTTTCTCGGGAATAAGTCTATTCGATTAGGGAAAACGCTTATCGAAATATCACCAACGGATTTCGATAATCGCGAACAATCGTACAAACATACATATACATACATATGGGTCGAACTGAGAAACTTCCTCTTTTCTTGAAGTCGTTTAAAAACAATTTAAATAACCTAGGTCGTCTCTGTACAGTGCCTGAAAGTATCCTATCCCAGTGGCTTCAACTTCAAATATTTCTAATTCTAGTTCTAAATTATTTACGAATTCTTCGTTAGAGCTGCCTAAAAGCATGTAAAACCAACGGTGTCGCTTCAGTTTTATATATATATATATATATATATAT
Source organism: Thermobia domestica (assembly GCF_964235325.1). Classification (NCBI taxonomy): domain Eukaryota; kingdom Metazoa; phylum Arthropoda; class Insecta; order Zygentoma; family Lepismatidae; genus Thermobia; species Thermobia domestica. The sequence continues at coordinate 71,894,494 of NC_137458.1, forward strand.
ATATATATATATATATATATATATATATATATATATATATATATATATATATATATATATATATATATATATATATTTCTAATTCTAAATAGCCTACGTGGTGTGGTTTCAACTTCATATAGGGCCTATTTCTAATTCTAGTTCTAAATTGCCTACGATTTCTTCCTTAGAGTTGCCTAAAATCATCCAAAGCCAACGTTGTAGCTTCAGTTTTATATATTTCTAATTCTAAATCTAATTAATCTATGGTCTTTTCCGTACAGTACCTCAAAGTATCCTAAACCAGTGGCGTGGCTTCTACTTCCATATATCTCTAATTCTAGTTCTAAATTGCCTTCGTTTTTTTTCCCCTAAGAGTTGCCTAGAAGCATTTCAAGTCAACGGTGTAGTTTCAGTTTTATATACTGTGCTTATCATTCTAATTCTAAATAGCCTACGGTCTCTTCCGTACGGCACTCGAAAGTATCCTAACCCAGTGGTGTGGCTTTAACTCTATATATTTCTAATTCTAGTTTTAAATTAACTATGAATTCCTCCTTAGAGCTGCCTAAAAGCATGTAAAACCAACGGTGTGGCTTCAGTTTTATATATATTTCTAATTCTAATTCTAATTCTAAATAGTCTACTGTCTCTTTCGTACAATACCTGAAATTATTCTAACCCAATGGTGTGGCTTCAACTTCATATATTTTTAATTCTAATTTTAAACAGCGTAGTTGTCTCTCTATCTTTTTTTAAACATAGATATACCTGAAAGTATGCCAATTCAAAGGTGTGGACTTATACAGCAAACAAACATACATCAGTGTAATATATCATAAGATTATTTCTGCACGGATAGCATCCACAATTCACAAACGTAATAAATCTTGTCAATATTTGAAAATTCATTCCACTTCGGTTGTCAGTGATGTCTTGAGTAATCAAGTAAATAAACAAAACGAAATATTAACTTCCATTTCGGGCAACAAAAGTGCTAAAAAAGGTAGAAACATATTCAAGAAAAGAAAATATTTGCCGTTATTATGTTAGTGTTTGTTATCTTGTAACATCAAAAAGAAAACACCGAGAAGGCGAAGAAAAGGATGAAAATTTTTGTAGAAAGACGAAAAAAAATTTACACAGATAGGCTGGCCTCCATCCAGAATTTCTGTGTCTTTTCCCGAAAAACCCAAACAAACGAGGAGATTTCTTGCTCGAGTTCTAACGCGGACTTCCTTCCTGTTTCAAAGTTTCTTCTAATATTCTTCTCTCCTTCTCTGCACCAGCCCAGTCACCTTATCGTCTTCTCCTGACTTTCCTTGCTCACTCACTCGATATCATTTTCTCCCATCGGAAAGTCGGAAACGAACAGCAGGAGTGAAACGGGGTGGAGAGGAGACCAAACCAACTTTCATTGATGATGCCTCGACCCACCGCCAAAAAAGGATTCCCCCCCTTTAAAAGGGTAGGGAGATCTTTGTTCCCTTCTAGTCTTGTTATAACCTCCCAAAGGCCCGTCTCTCTCTCTCTCTCAATATACTCTACTATCTCCACCTACTCACTTCAAAACTTCAAAATGGCCTGCCCTAGTTGATGAAGTTACAACCAATAACATACTCAAGATAGAGGACAAGTTTACCAATAAATTTTGGATCCTACCAAATAATAATAAAAAAAAAGAAGAAAATGGAAAGTAAAACAACGAAATTCAAGAAAAAAGCTAAAACAAGGTTACGGAAACGAGACAAACACTTGAAATGTAAACAAAGCTACAAAAGATAATATATATATATATAAGTAAAAGAAAAAGATTTACAGGGTACTTCAAAACAATACCGACAACTTTTGGGAGGTGATTCTTGACACCAAAATAAGACAAAAAGTATAGACCAATCTGTGTGAACAAATGCTTCCTTTTGGAGTTATAGGCTGCCGAAAACATGAAAAATCAACTTTAAATGCCCATAATCTATAAAACTATGGGACCTACCGTAGTCGGGTCAAGACTTCACTTTGGAATTAGTATGTGCCCTAATATCCAAGTTTCAGAATACTGCGGTGCCGTAGCTAAACTCCCTCTATAAAAATTGCTTCGTGAGTACCTTAGGATTCTGAAACATGGATTTTTGGATAAGGCACATATTAGTTCCTAAGTGAAATCTTGACCTGACTGCGGTAGATCCCACAGTTTTGGAGCTATGGAGCTTTAAAGTTCATTTCTTCATGTTTTCGGCAGCCTATAACTCCGAAAGGAAGCATTTGTTCATCCAGATTGGTCTATACTTTTTGTCTTATCTTGGTGTAAGGAATCACCTCCCAAACGTTGTCGGTGTTGTTTGGAAACACCCTGTGTAAGTAAAAGAAAAACATATACATATATGTGTGCCTTTTCTATATTATTACTATTACTATTTAGGCTTTGTACTTAGTTCCGAAGAAACCCTTGCTTACGCTGTGTATATGTATGTGGCTTGTTAACATTCAGTCCGATATCTTCTCTCATCAGACAGTAAATAAATTGGCTTCCTAACATCGTATGAATTTTAATCAAGTTTTAGCACTTTCGGTAAAAGAGATTTCTTAGTAACGATGGAATTAAATTTGAGATATACCATTAAAACCAGTGTACGATTTAAGAGTTATTCTCTCTCTTTTTTTTTTTAAAAAAAATCCACAGTTTATAGAAATAGTAAAACAATCAGTGATTGAGCATAGTTTTAGTATATAATATATCACTATTACTTTATTTTCATACTAACCCATATCGCTGTCATTTTACGAAGGAAGAAATGGCCAAATATTTGCCAGTAGTGTTTTGTAAGTATTTTTACACTGTAATTGCAATGTAATTTCCTTCTAAAAGTAGTCCGCGATAATTCTTATTTATTTATTGTCAACACAAAAGGCTATAGCCCAATTACAGTGATGAGAATTACATTACATGTTCATAACGGCATTTTCAAATTTCTTAGGCATTTAAAATATCCAAATCATTGCTACTTACACACATTCTATTATACAAAGCTGTGGTTCTCCAGATTGGTAATTTCATCAATGTATTAGTTTTTGATTTTTTTTACAGTAATAGAGACCAGTTTTTTATGTGTTTTAATGAAGGGACATGAAAATTCAATGAAGAAACTATGTCAGGACAGTCCAAAATACTTTGAGTTGTTTTCCGAATGAATAATAAACCAATAATATGACGTCTCAGTTCTAATGCTGGAAGACGAAAGTTCTAAACGATGGTTTTATAGGTGTTGTAAGTAGGATAAATGCGAGTTTCTTTGTAGGTTAGAAATTTCAAAAATTTTGCCTGTATTCTTTCTACTTGCCTACGTTTTTTTAATTGAGACTGATTCCAAATAGCAGACACATACTTTAACTTTGAACGAACATATGCATTGTACAACTTTTCTAACGTTGAACAGTTCTTAAATTCTTTTCCTATTCTAATTACGAATCGTAACAGTTTGAAGGCTTCACTTGTTATATTTACAATGTGACTGTCAAACGTAACACCAAGATCCTTAACTAAATCATGTCTATTTGCTACATATTTATTAATTACGTAATCAAAGTGACGAGGTGATATGTTCCTAGTGAACGATAATACTTTGCACTAGCTTGCATTGATTTCAAGTTGATTAGAAGAACACCAGTTATTAATATCATATAAACTTCGCTGCAGTTTTAAGTTATCGTTCGGAGAATTGATTTTAGCATATATTTTTAGATCATCCGCATATAGTAATTTTTCATGGTCAGGAGAATACAGTCAGTAAGTCATTAATAAACAAGAGAAATAACAATGGTCCTAAGTTTGAACCATGAGGAACTCCTGAGGATGAAATAAATTCTTTAGATTTGTATGCATTAAAAAGAACGGATTGTCTGCGATTAGACAGGTATGACGAGAAAAATTTAATCAAGGGCAGAAAAAATATAAAAGCTTTAATTTTTCCACAAAATTTACCCTATTTAAATTTAGTATGTACTTTCTTCCAACATCACGAAATAAGCCTATTGTTCGGGGTTGTAATCCATGAAAAATAAGACCGTGAAAGATATGGAAATATGGTAATAGCCATGCATGCTTTCTACACATAAATTCTCATTCATGTTACAAGTTTGCGCAAATACATACAAAAATACTTACGCAATAAATACTAGGGTCTACTCTCAGCTAAATAAATAAATCAATATGAGTTTTCAAAGTTGGTCTTTTTTGATACACCCTGTATATATGTTATGCGAAATTTTGGTAAAAAAAAAAATACTTAGATCTTTATTGAACATTATCTTTCGTTTGATATTAGAGATTTACTAATATTGTTTGGAGTTGAAATTAGTGAGTGGAAGAAGGGATGGTCGCTTGGTTCACAATGCACAGAACTACAAATTACATTTACTAGTAAATGAAGAATTGTTCAATATATAAAATCACGTTCCGCAACTCCTATCCGAAGTATAACATAATACAGCATAACGTTTACGAATACACAAACGTACACGAATTGATAACTAATAAGTACATAGACATATATCCAGCTCTTAACCAATGTATTCTATTTCCTTTCCCCCTCAGGTGAATCACCACGTTAGCTATTGATTGAACGTTCAGGATTAATTCTGCAACATTGTGCAACACGTATGTAATGCGGGTCTGTCTACCACCACAAATTCACAAGTTTTGCCAACTAGAAACAAAATGTCCTTATGCACTGTTTTAATTGTGAAATACGCTTTCTGAAATAATTGACCAGCCATGTCAAAAAAAAAAGTGTGTCATTTTAATAATTTAACGGTCGAATGTCGCTCATGAGATAGATATTCATAAAATAGTACGTATATTTAGGCCTGTTTACCTTGATATTAAATTCTCTAAAATCCGCCAATTGAAAACGCAGTAATATAAAAGACACAACGTATCTTGATAACTAATTTAACTACAATCACCTATTGGAATTCCTAAGTTGCAAACCTTGAGAACGCAATTATTCTTCTCGATGGATGATATGTCAGTATCTATTTATTAAAATGCTAGGTTTACATGTTTGTGGTCAAGAAAAATTTATATGTTTGTGGTCGCTTATACGTTTGTGCCCAATTCTTTTGGCAGTGATATCTCGGAAACTACAAGCTCTAGAACAGCACTGTCCAAATGGCGGCCCGCGGGCCGCATGCGGCCCGCCAAACCATTTTCTGCGGCCCACAAAGCTTTCACGATTCACGATTTTTATTACCGATAGTATTCTCATATATATTTATTCATTCGTTTAATGTTTCCACTCTTCTTTCGAAATAACGCATCCATTTAGCGCTTCAGTATAACAAAAACTGTGCGCGGACATCCACGGCAACACCTTTCCCTAAAAACTGTGAGTTTGGTCGGAAAAGAGTGTAAACGTTTGATAGTACTTATCTGTGTGAAAGTGCATTTACCACCATGAAAATTTTGAAGAATAGTTTCAGAAACTGCCTTGGCAATTCTTTTCTTTTACATCTCGTGTGGCTCACAACAGGAATGGATGTAGATATCCCAGCCCTTGTAAACGCTGCTAGTCACCCTCATTTGTCACAGATTGAATAGGTAATATTTCAAATACCTCTTTTATATTTTTCTTTTGTAGCGTAATAATAATAATAATATTAAAATTATTATTATTTAGCTGCGGCCCTCAACTTTACTAGTAAAGATGGTTATGGCCCTCAGGCTCATTATAATTGGACACCACTGCTCTAGAAAGACACCGTTTTCACTGATCTCTTGCAAATTTTGTGTAGATTCTTCCGTTCTAATTGAATATTTAAAAAGAAATGGCCGTTATTTCTTTATTACAATTTATGGGGTACATGGGAAATATTGAAATTTTAAAAAGTAAGGCATCATATCGTACGAGTTATACATTCCAACACCACACATTTGTATACGGGATTAGTATATCTCGTCGGCGTTTGTTTCATGGCTAAATGATAATGGAAAACGAAGGATAACCATTTCTCCAGTCTAAGATGAACCTTTATTGTTTGGGAATGTTTAGCCCAATGAACACCATATATCACTGACATTATAATTAATTGTGTATGTAATGTATTTGCTTATTACATATTGCATACAAGAAGAAAGAAAACATTGATCTATATATATAAAAGAGAACGTACAAATCCTTTGTCCGCTCATCACGCTAATACGGCTGAACCAATTTCTTTTATTTTTGGGGGGTTATTAGGATTTGGACCCTAGATGGTTTTTATCATATCACTTTAATTTTCAATTACCAGTGTCTTGAGATAATTGACCATTCAGGTGTCCATTACGTACAAATCCTTTATTAGTTCATCATAGGTATAAAAATAAACGTATGTATATGCAACCCGCATGACCGTGTCACTCAGGCGTTATAATGGTTTTTATCATATCACTTGAAAGCGAAAAAGTAAAAATTATCTAAGTAACAAAGTTTATTGCGTTCGGGGGTGACCGCAGCGAAGCGGGGCGGGTTAACATAAATGACAGGCGATATAATGTTAACATTTACTGCAATCTTCTATGGTTTTTATCATATCACTTGAAAGCGAAAAAGTAAAAATTATCTTAGTAACAAAGTTTATTGCGTTCCGGGGTGACCGCAGCGAAGCGGGGTGAACGCTGCTAGTCATACATGAATTAAAAACTTCAACCGGAACTAGGCTCAAATCTTGCAATGGGGCTGCGGTGGCTCAGTGGTAGAGCGTTCACCTCTGGTGTTTGGGGTCTCGGGTTCAAACCCTGCTCCCTCCAAGTGAACTTTGTGGTGGACAAACACCGTGTGTGGGGGTTTTCTCGGGGTTCTACCGTTTCCTCCCACTTTCTTCATTCTACTATTTCATTCATCTCTCATCATCACTGTCTCCTTCAGCCTAACCGGCATAACCATGGGACGTAAAACTCAAAAATTTCATTTCATTTTTTCAAATCTTGCAAACGGTGCGAGATATTGAAAAAAAAAAAAAGACTCTCCTTTATGGCATCCCTTGCCGATTTTTATCAAGACGTCTTTCACTTGTGTCTGAAAGGGACATGTACAGATGTGAGGAATAACAAGGTGATTCATGCTTATATATGAATTTTGCGCTGTGTAGAGAGCGCTTATTCAATTAGTTTAAACTTAAAATTTTCTTCATCGAAGGGTTAACAATTTAAAATGTTCAGCACTGATTATTTTATTAGGCAAGGCAGATTTTTTTTTTTTAAATTATAATTTTCTTAAAATTTCATAGATTGCGGAGTACAAGCTGACTAAATAAATTTTATTTTACTTTTTGAAGTTTAGCGGCCCTTTTTAGCACCGACATGAACCTACAGTTTAAGGTCTAACTCGAACTGCGGTAGTGCGTTCAATGTTCTCCACCGAGAATCGAACCCGGCAAATCACGTGCACCAAAGGCGAGCTTGCTTGGGCACTAGATCAGCGTGGTGAACTAAATAAAGTTTCCGTTTGAGAGTTTAGATATTAGCTAATTTTGTTACTATCCACGTCAATTTCTTTTATCATTTTTTTCTCATAGGCTGTGTAACTCGAATAAATTATGGTCTTATAATCCTGTCTTGGTTAGCCCAAACTATTACAACTCTTAAATAACACATAATTTATCACATAATATCTCCAATCCCGGAACCGTCGCCCCCTCCCCCCACGGCACGGCCCTGATTCTAACTGTAAGAACTGCTCAATTATTCTTTTTTCTAACTGAAAGAATTTCCTTGTTATTACCCTAAAACAGTTGACTTTGCCGTACTTGTCCTTATTAGAATAAAATTATTTCGAAATGATTTATGTTGGCTCATATGCTTGTCACCAGCAAATACAATTCCAACAAAAATGTAAGAAAATTTGTATTTTTTTTTTTAAATTTTAATAAAATTCCTCGTACATTTAAGTGCATTCTTCTTACTGAAGAGCTTCTCCTCTCTCCGTTCTATTTTTTTTTTTTTCATTGGATGTGCATAACCATTTTTCATTTGTCCATGCGTCACATATAAACACTGTTTTCTAAGTACGCTACGGTAAAAGCGAAAGAAGAGACAGAAAAATAAATTATATTTAGCTTGAAAGATCTGGATCCCGGGATTGGAGAACCCACTCCAGAAATCCCGGAATTGTAAAAATCCATTCGGGATTACATTCTATATTCTTGAGATTATATGAACATTAGTAATGTTTTCACCACTGCTTAAGATTATGTCATTTCAGAAACTACTTGTAGTTACAATTACCATAAACTATTGTGGTAATAGTAATTATAAGTAGACAACAAGGACATTTTTTAAAGTAATTTCCCTCTACTACGTAATTTTAAGCAGTATAACAATATTTACTAAAGTTTTTTCTTTTTCTAAATAGCAGGTGTTAAAACGTTGTAACCTCGCAAATATGGTTAAAAAAAGATGAAGGGAGAAAAGGATGATGTAAAAATCAGCATGGAAACTTGAAAGAATTTTCCGAACTGCACTTCTGTTGAATGAACGCACTATACTTCTGATGTGCATTCATACGTCCGTCTTATTTGTATTATTACTGATATAGGCTGTAGAGGCCTCCAAAATTTGAATGTTTAGATGTTTGTGATACTGTAGCGTCCTGGGTTTGTAAATTTTTCGTTTAACATGTAGATTAGAAATATATAATCCGTATAAACTTTATATCTTGGGTTGGCAAAATTGTTATTCTACTAGTACTGTACAAGGACATTTCAAAATAAATAGTCCGCTCTGTATATAAAAATACCTGATTTTTTTTTTAAGATAAAAATACCAAAACGTTATTTGTAACTAGACTTCAATAGAAAATAACATGTTTATTAGACAGGAAACCAGGAAAAATGTTACAAAATTCGAAGAGTATTATTAGAAAACAAAATATAGAAGACAATGGACGTCTGTCAGGAAAACCACACGAGAAAGAAAAACCGCTTCACCGTAACATCAATGATACAGTAACTTACACAATCGTATATCACAGAAACATAATAACACGTATTGTGCATTGAAGGTGGGGTTTCGTAATAAAAAAAATCAGGTAATTCGATCTGACTATTATAGAAAGTAGCAACATTATATTCATTAGAACATACATACATATATACATATATAATAGCAGTGTGTTGTACATACTTCGCTGAAAGAGCCAAACCCATTGCTTCCTACTTACGGATGAGGGACACTTATTGCGAGATGGAACGCAATTAAATGTGATTTAGTTGGATAGAGTATATGTTAGGTAAATATTGGTTTAGATTACAGACGCAACTGATGACAAGGTCGTACAGAATGCTTTATGGATGTAACTTCAGGCGTGACAGCAAAATAAACAAGCATATTTTTTTTCTTTCTTACTATAACAAGAGGAGAAGAAAAAAAAAGTGGTTCAGAAGTATGACATCATTTCGTAAATTTCCCCTGATGCTAACATGTAAAATATTCTTTTATACAGGGTGTTTCAAAACAACACCGACAACGTTTGGGAGGTGATACCTAACACCAAGATAAAACAAAAAATTATAGACCAACCTGGGTGCACAAATGCTACCTTTCGGAGTTATAGGCTGCCGAAAACACGAAACAGTGAACTTTAAAAGCCCATAGCTCCAAAACTATGGGACCTACTGTAGTCGGGTCAACACTTCGCTTAGGAACTAGTATGTGCCCTATTAAAATACCCAAGTTTCGGAATCCTGCGGTACTTCCGCAACAGTTTTCATAGAGGTAATAGGTGAGTATTTCCAATTAAATGCCCGTAGCCAAACCCCTTCTATAAGAATTGTTGCATGAGTATCTTAGGATTCTGAAACATTTATTTTTGTTTTGAAACACCCTATATATATATATATATATATATATATATATATATATATATATATATATATATATATATATATATATATATATATCCGTATATATATACACCCCGTATATATATACACCCCGTATATATACCGGGTGATTCAATAAGAACGTACCAGGTCTATATCGCGGCTAATACTGCAAGTAGAGCGTGACTTCAGAGCGCATCGCCCCCTTCCCGTAATTTACAGGAATTAGGTGACCTGTGTGTGTGCACATGTGATGCCACTCTCTCCAGCGACCTACCAAGGATCTTTACGTCCATGCCAAGACGCGTAGCCGTTGTTATCCGTGCCAAAGGTGGACATACTGACAATTTGTTTCCATTATAATAAAAGGTGTATCTTATTTAGCAGTGACAGGCATTTTGGTTAGCCAATACTCTTAACAAAATATTTCAATTACATTTGCTAATGACGTTATGGCTAACAAAGTTAAATATCTCACCGCAATAGAAAAGTACACCACAATATTTACTGTACGGAACCCATATATTTACTGTACAATATACGGAATCTATATATTTACTGTAAGGAACCCATATACTTACTGTGCAAATATACGGAAATATGTACGGAGAATACGTTATCAATATGTTACATACTTACTACCTTTTTCCCGCTCAGATGTTACATCATGCTGCTGGAGGATGTCTAACATCTAACAGTCTTCATTATGTTTACATACGTATACGTATGTTACTTACGTCAGCTATATATTATATACGTTCATCTGTGTGTGTGAAATTATAAATGCCTATATACATTTCTTTGTTTCATACGGAAAGTAGGTATAGATGGAACACTTATACGGAAGGTATTATAAAACAAACGTTTTGAGTTACGCTACATTATAAAAATGGATTTGAAAAGGTAGGGGGACGCATGACGTCACGATGTCGTCCGTGTCTATCTTTGCCCATTGTAATTTTTTAGAAAGAGAAGGGACGCCATAGATGTTTTTGGAAGTGGGGGGACAACGTCCCTCCGCATTCCCCTTCACTTTACCCCTGTGCCACAAATGATGTTTTTCTCTGTGCATTGTTTGAGGTCTGACTTGTGTGAACTAATGTTAGTGACGAAATTCGAGAAATTTCTCGTCTGATCAAGATTCTCGTCTCGAAAGCGTAATGAGAATTTCCTCGTTTCTCGTCTCGTATCATATCGTCTTGAATTTAAACACACTGTTAGTGAGAATCGAGACGAGTAAGGCTACCACTGTGGTAGATGATGTACCTTCCTCAAATTCTGCCGCATGCTTTCCCGACATTTCCGGAAAATAAATGCTGCCATTAAATTTAGTCTGCTCTCGTTTCGTTTGCCAACAGCGTCTAGATCATATAGCAGTTTAAGTTGATCGTGATTATAATCTACTGATATCAGGAACACAGATTAATGTGAACTAATTAAACCAGAACACGCAAGTGATTGTAAATTTCAATATGTCTTGAAAGAATTTTTTGAACGTGTAAAGAAACTACACTCTGTTGTTAAGAGGTCTAATCACTGCGAAACTAAAACACCGCTAATTTAACACTAATCATGTAATATCTTCAAATAGATAAAAAAGAAAAAAAATAATCGAAATGTGCAACAAGAGCTTCCTAGACAATGTTATTTTGCATGAAGTACCGTTATCACAAGTCACGTAGTAGCTTTCCGTTTGCAGCCATTTAGAAACGTGAAAATAAATGCCGCTTTTTTTAAATGGCTGAAAATCGAAAGCAGATAAGTGAGTCGTGATAACGTTATCTCATGTAAAATAATATTGTCTAGGGCGCTCTTGTTCCATATTTTGATTATCTTTTATCTATTTGAAGATATCACACAATTACTGTAAAATTAAGGATATTTTAATTTCGCCGTAATGGAGCCTCTTAAGAGATGCAAAGTCTTCGTTAAAATACAAATAACACGTTATGGTGCTGCCAAAATGTCTTGAGCCGTGGCAAAAATGCGAACTAAAGGTCACACCCTCGACACACCCACACGTTGAGCCAATAAGAGTTCAGCTGTTGCTAAGCGAGAGAGCCTTAGCGAAAGAGAGTGGAATTCCTTCAGCCGATAGCAGCGCCTGGAACGGAAAACTAGGTGTCAAGACAATGTGGTATATCTTTATATATATATATATATATATATATATATATATATATATATATATATATATATATATATATATATATATATATATATATATATAGCCCTGAAAGGTAAATTTTGGCCTTCACCGGTAGAGTGCCAAACGTACTTACGTACTTACATTATTCTTGTTTTGTTTACATTTTTTAAAACAAATCTGTAATATTAAGGCTGAGACATAATCTAAGGGAAGTATTGAATCTAAATCCACGCACATGAAAGTTGTAGGTTCAATCGGACCTACGTGTGTTTATTTTGTTTATGAGCAATTTATTTAGTACAATTGTACTGGCAACTCTGTTTGATATTTATTTGTTCGTTATTACACGTCGCAAGCTAGCTTTGTGTGAGAAGCATGGATGAGTTCCTCTTGTTTTTATTGCTATTAAATTGTTAAAAATTAAGAAATATGCACAGAATTTGATGTCTGATATGGTTTAGAAACAGTTTTAAAAAATAAGGAATTCTTAATTTAAAAATTTTAATTCGACTATGTAGGTTTTTTTTTTTTTTTTTTTTTTCAAGAAAGGGTGCTGGCATTTTGTCGAAATACTGTAAATTAGAATGCATAATTAATTCATCGTTAAGCTTTTAACTTTAAAAAGCATTCAAAAACCAACACGTAGGTCCAATCGGTCCTACAAAAACAGTTTAAATGGTAGAGCATTCACCTCTGGATCATGGGGTCACTGGTTCGATCCCAGCTTGCTCTAAGTGAAATTTATGGTTGACAAACATCGTATGCAGTAGTAGAAAATGGATCGATCTGGGCCAGACCTGGAACAACATTAGCCAACCCAGGAGCCCCTGGGAAATTGAGCACCTTACACCGTGAACCCACGGTCTTTTACGACCTCCATTTTAGGGGTGAATTTATTCCCTTTTATGACCACTTTTTAGGGGGTGTACTCGTTCTCTGTTATGAGCATATTTTTAGGGGTGAACTCGTTCCCTTTTATGAGCATATTTTCCAACCCCTATGAACACATAGAAGAACAGATAACACATAACACTACGTAACACACAGCAGAACAGATAACAGATAAGAATATGAAACATAGAAGGGGTGTGTACCCTTATTTTAACATAGCAGTAAGTACACTGAGACTATGAACAGATAATACTTAAGAATACGTAACATAGCAAGGGTGTATTCATTCCAACCCCTATGTATTTTAATTACGAACACATACAAGAACAGATAACACATAACACTACGTAACACACAGCAGAACAGATAACAGATAAGAATATGAAACATAGAAGGGGTGTATTCGTTCTCTTTTATGAGCATATTTTCCAACCCCTATTTTAACATAGGAGATAACACATACGATTACGAACACATAGAAGAACAGATAACACATAACACTACGTAACACACAGCAGAGCAGATAACACATAAGACTCGTACCCTTTTATGAACACTTTTTCAAGGGTGTATTCATTCTCTTTTATGAGCATATTTTTCAACCCTTATTTTAACATAGGAGATAACACATACGATTACGAACACATAGAAGAGCTGATAACACATAGCACTATTTTAACATAGCAGAACATAAGACTACGTAACATAGCAAGGGTGAACTCGTTCCCTTTTATGAGCATATTTTTTCAACCCTTATTTTAACATAGCATAGAATACACTGAGACTATGAACACACAGCAGAGCATAAGACTACGTAACACATAACAACCTTCATTTTAGGGGTGAACTCGTTCTCTTTTATGAGCATATTTTCCAACCCTTACGAACACATAGCAGAGGTGTTATTTTAACACAGCAGAAATTACACTGAGACAATGAACACACAGCAGAACAGATAATACATAGCACAGCTAATAAAAGAACATGGCTTATTTTTCAACCCCTATTTTAACATAGCAGAAATTACACTGAGACTATGAACACATAGCAGAGCAGATAATAAACACAACAACCTCCATTTTAGGGGAGTATTCATTCCCTTTTATGATTACTTTTCCAACCCTTATTTTACGACAATGAATACCTATGTAACATAGCGATTCGATACGCTCTTTGAACCGATTTGGATGAAACTCAGCATATGGGGGTTTTCGACCATGCTGATTACAAATATCATACTTATTTTTACCTGGGTATTATAGTTTATGTGGGATACGCCCTTTGTATAACACTTAAAACCTAATAACTCAAAAACGAAGCCACATATTGAAGTGCTGTTTCCAAATCTAGTAACTGGTCATCAACTACTAAAAGTTTCAAAAATAATGGTCATCGAGGTCAAAGGTCAAAATACTTAAAACCTAATAACTCGAAAATGGAGCCACATATTGAGATGCTGTTTCCACATATAGTAATTGGTCATCAACTACTACAAGTTCCAAAATAATGACCATCGAGGTCAAAGGTCAACATACTTAAAACCTAATTACTCGAAAATGGATCCACATACTGAGATGGTGTTTCCACATTTAGCAAGAGGTCATCAACTACTACAAGTTCCAAAATAGTGGCCATCGAGGTCAAAGGTCAACATACTTAAAACCAAATAAATCTTAAATGGATCCACATATTGAGGTGCTGTTTCCAAATCTAGTAACTGGTTATCAACTACTACAAGTTCCAAAATAATGATCATCGAGGTCAAAGGTCAACATACTTAAAACCTAATAACACGAAAACTGAGCCACATATTGAGGTGCTGTTTCCAAATCTATTAACTGGTCATCAACTACTACAAGTTCCAAAATAATGATCATCGAGGTCAAAGGTCAAAGTACTTAAAACCTAATTACTCGAAAATGGAGCCGCATATTGAGATGGTGTTTCCAAATTTAGTAATTGGTCATCAACTACTACAAGTTCCAAAAATAATGAAAGCCCAATGAACCAATGAATGCAAATAACTCTTAAACAGAGCAACGTATTGAGGTGCTGTTTTCAAATCTAGTAATACGTCATCAACTACTACATGTTCTGAAAACACTGACCATCGAGGTCAAAGGTAAAATATTTAAGCCTTAATAACACGTAAACATCGTGTCGGATAAAAAACTTGTGTGACCTATTCAGTTTTGTACCAAGCAGAAAAAGTGAAGAATGAATCAATTTGAGTGGTTTATTTGCTATTTTACTAACGAGGAATGCCATTTTGTACTACTCAAACAAACGAAGGAATAAATTTGTATTAACCTAAGAAAAGCGAAAAATGCTCATTTTAATTAAACGAATTAATAAATTTATACTAACTAGGAAAAAAAAGCGAAGAAGGACTATTTTGTACTACTCCAATAAACGAAGAAGTATTCAGTTTTGTACCAACTAGAAAAACAGACCGAAGGAGGACCATGTTAACTATTTAAATAAACATAGGAATAAATTTGTACACCGAGGAAAAGCAAAGAACCAACCAACCAACTGGAAAAGTGAAGAAGAGCCACTTCAACAATCTTAGAATTTTATATCATTAGGTACTGTTTAAACAAACGAGAAATGACAATTTTAACTAGCTCAGAATTTATGTAACAAAAGAACAAATTTGAATGTTCTGTTTTTGTATCAAACCAGAAAAAACCTAAGAAGGATCATTTTAACAAGTTCATAATTTCTGTACTTTTTCGTGCTATTCAAGTGAAAGAAAGAAATAATTTGTCCTCAAAAATGAAAGTTCAATTTAGCTAGCTGAGTATTTTATATCATCTTGTAGTATTTAAATATACGAAGAAAGCGAACATGGACCATTTTACTCAAATTTGGATGGAGTATTTATATTTGTATGAACCAGAAAAAAAATGAAGGTCCGTTTTGACTAGTTCAATATTTCTGTACAATTTTGTACTACCCAAATAATCACAAGAAAATCAAAGAAGGGTCATTTTAACTAGATCAGCATTTTATACCTTTTTGTGCTATTCAAATAATAGAGGGAACAAATTTCAGTGGTCTATTTTATTTTTGTACCAATCAGAAGAAAAGCAAAGATATGCCATTCTCAGACTTTTATACCATTTTACTACTCAAACAAACAATGAAGTATTTAGTTTTGTACGAACCGGAAAAATTTGATTGGATTATTTCCTTAGGTACCAACTGGAAAAAGTGAAGGGCCATTATTCAAATAAACGAAGGAATACCAGAAAAAAAATAAGTGAAGAATGAATAAAATTTAGGTGGATTATTTTCTTTTGTACCAACTGAAAAAGAGAAGAAGAGCTACTTTAACTAGCTCATTATGTACTGTTTAAGGAAACGAAAATTGACCATTATGTAACTTTTGAACTACTGAAATGTTCTATTTTTGTATCAATCAGAAAAACCCGAAGAAGGATAATTTTAACAAGTTGATAATTTCTGTGACGAAAAAATAATTTCGATGTTCTACTTTTTATACCAACGAGAAAAAAAATGAACTAGCTGAATATACGAAATAATAAATTTAAGTGACCTATTCAATTTTGTACCAATGAGAAATGGCTCAGCAAAAGGCGAAGAAGGACTATTTTATATAATTTTACTACTCAAATAAACAATGAAGTATTTAGTTTTGTGCCACCAAGAAAACAAATTGCACCATTTTGAAGTATTCAAATAAACAAAGGAATAAATTTGAGTGACTTATAATTTGTGTCAACTCTAAAATCAATTAAACGAAGTAATGCATTTGAAAAACCGAAGTTGAGTATTTTATAGCATTTTGTATTATTTCAACAAACAAAGGAATAAGCAAAAAAAGGATCATTTTATATCATTTTAAACTAGTCTAATAAATTTGAGTGACTTATAATTTGTGTCAACTCTAAAATCAATTAAACGAAGTAATGCATTTGAAAAACCGAAGTTGAGTATTTTATAGCATTTTGTATTATTTCAACAAACAAAGGAATAAGCAAAAAAAAGGATCATTTTATATCATTTTAAACTAGTCTAATAAACGAAGGCATAAATATGAGTGAGCTATTTAATTTTGTAGCAACCAAAGGATTTTCACGAAAGAACAAAATTATACTAATCAGAAAAAGCGAAGAAGACCCATTTTAACTAACTGAAAATTTCTGTACCTTTTTGTACTATTTAAACAAACGATGGGGTAAATTTGAGTGACCTGTTTTTTATACTAACTAGAAAAATCGAAGAAGGTCCAATTTAGCTAACTCAGAATTTATATACCTTTATACTAGCTCAATGAACGAAAGAACAAATTTGGGTGTTCTACTTTTTTATACCAAACAAGGAAGAACCATTTTAACTTGCTGAGTATTTTATACCATTTTGTACTACTCAAATAAACGAAAGAAAAAGCGAAAAAGACCTTTTTAACTAGCGCAGAATTTCTGTAACAAGAAAGAAAAGCAAACATATGCCATTTTAACTATTTAAACAAAACGAAGGGATGAATATAAGTGATCTATTCCATTTTGTACCAAGGAGAAATGCCATTAACTTAGAATTTCTAGTGCATGTTGTATTATTTAAACAAAACGAAGGGCTAAATTTGAGAAAGCGAACATGAACCATTTTACTCAAATTTGGATGGAGTATTTATATTTGTATGAACCAGAAAAAAATGAAGAAGGTCCGTTTTGACTAGTTCAGATCTTTATACCATTTTGTACCAATCAGAAGAAAATCAAAGAAGGGTCATTTTAACTAGTCAAGCAGAAAAAAGGAAAGAATTAACACTTTGTACTAACCAGAAAAGGAGAAGAAGGATCAGCATTCTATACTTTTCGTGCCATTTATTGGGGTGTCCTATTTCTTTTTTTACCAACGAGAACCATTTTAAACTGACTTAGAATTTTATACGTTTTCGAAAAATTTGTATCAAATCGAAAAAAGCAAGGAAATACCATTTTAAATAGCTCAGCATGTTATAGCTTTTTGTGTTTTTGGTCTACCCAATTTCTTGACCATGTTGTACTATTTAAACAAACAACAAGGAATAAATTTGTGTGACCTATTCACTTTTATAGCAAGCAGAAAAAGGAAAGAATAAATTTGAGTGGCTTAAGCAAAGAAGGTCAATGGTAACTAGCCTATTGAAGAATGAATAAATTTTGTTTGCAATTAAAAAAGTGGAGAAGGTCTAGTTTCTGTACCAACCATAGAAAAACAAATTTGTTTGACCTATTCACTTTTATAGCAAGCAGAAAAAGCACAAAAAAAGGGAAGAAGGTTCATTATAACAAGCTAGGTATTTTTATACCATTTTGTGTTATTTTTGTGTCATCCAGAGAACAATTTCAATTGCCTCTCCCTGACAAATCAGTTGCCAGAGTCCAATGTTTGTAATATTACAATACTACAAATTGATCCATTTATCAGTTCAAGTTCTTCTATTCATTCACAATCAAATGTATATGCTACAGTTCATTTACAGAATTAAATAATTGTTTATCTTTCTCTAAAACATTTCTACTACTTTGTTGATATAATAATCACACTCTGTAATGTATTCATATACCAGATTAAATTTTTTCTTCAAAGTATAAGTGTTCTTAATATTACAACTTTTAAAATGCTTCTTTATATAAAGTTTATAGATTTTTTCTCTCATTTCACGTTTAATTAAGATCGTCCACACCTTTTGCAATAAATCGTAATCATGCTGCAGCAAACAGTTGTGATCTTTTTCATTTTCATTACGTTTAGAACATGCTTCACATAATAATACTGAATTAGGTGTATACTTATTAAATAATTGTATAACACATGTATCACTAATAGTTTCACTAGTAAAGTCGCACTCATTAGCTTCCAGTTCAAAACAGGTAATATTTGAAACACTGTCATCATCACTTTCCGGGAGTATTTCATCATTATATCTATTATACCGTCTAAAATAATACACATCTTCTATTTCCTGTGTTGGATATATGATTCTCACTTTATCATGTAATTCATCTGGCAAATCAGGGTCAGACGGGTGAATTAACAGTATAGGTTTTTTCGTTTTCACGCTGAATTTCTTTTTCTCTAGGTGAAATATAAACAATTTCTATGCTAGTCATTTTTCTGCTCTTCAGCAAAAACAAATCAAGTGTGATACATCTATTTATATACCTACAATGAAAGCATTCTATACATTCTCCGTGTTTAATAATATGTTTCAAGCAATATAAAACATCATGATGTATGTTCTATTATTTCCTAAATATACTCTATAAACTTATATTCCATTATAATAAAATATATAAATGCAAAAATATATATTTGTCTTTTTGACTTAGACGAAAAAGGAAAGTTCTAAAAAATAATTGAATCGTTGAACAATAGGCAGTACCTTACAACCTTCACTATACTAGGAATACAAATGTTAAATATCTGCAGCAACATGGAAATTTGAAAACTTCTCTTACTTTGATATAATCTCTTCTTCTGCTGTGATTCAAAATGGTCAAGTATGCTGTTACGTTAATTGCTATGTAGTCTGTTCTACACAATTATGACTCAAATTTAGCCCTTCGTTTTGTTTAAATAATACAACATGCACTAGAAATTCTAAGTTAATGGCATTTCTCCTTGGTACAAAATGGAATAGATCACTTATATTTATCCCTTTGTTTTGTTTAAATAGTTAAAATGGCATATGTTTGCTTTTCTTTCTTGTTACAGAAATTCTGCGCTAGTTAAAAAGGTCTTTTTCGCTTTTTCTTTCGTTTATTTGAGTAGTACAAATTGGTATAAAATACTCAGCAAGTTAAAATGGTTCTTTCTTGTTTGGTATAAAAAAGTAGAACACCCAAATTTGTTCTTTCGTTCATTGAGCTAGTATAAAGGTATATAAATTCTGAGTTAGCTAAATTGGACCTTCTTCGATTTTTCTAGTTAGTATAAAAAACAGGTCACTCAAATTTACCCCATCGTTTGTTTAAATAGTACAAAAAGGTACAGAAATTTTCAGTTAGTTAAAATGGGTCTTCTTCGCTTTTTCTGATTAGTATAATTTTGTTCTTTCGTGAAAATCCTTTGGTTGCTACAAAATTAAATAGCTCACTCATATTTATGCCTTCGTTTATTAGACTAGTTTAAAATGATATAAAATGATCCTTTTTTTGCTTATTCCTTTGTTTGTTGAAATAATACAAAATGCTATAAAATACTCAACTTCGGTTTTTCAAATGCATTACTTCGTTTAATTGATTTTAGAGTTGACACAAATTATAAGTCACTCAAATTTATTAGACTAGTTTAAAATGATATAAAATGATCCTTTTTTTGCTTATTCCTTTGTTTGTTGAAATAATACAAAATGCTATAAAATACTCAACTTCGGTTTTTCAAATGCATTACTTCGTTTAATTGATTTTAGAGTTGACACAAATTATAAGTCACTCAAATTTATTCCTTTGTTTATTTGAATACTTCAAAATGGTGCAATTTGTTTTCTTGGTGGCACAAAACTAAATACTTCATTGTTTATTTGAGTAGTAAAATTATATAAAATAGTCCTTCTTCGCCTTTTGCTGAGCCATTTCTCATTGGTACAAAATTGAATAGGTCACTTAAATTTATTATTTCGTATATTCAGCTAGTTCATTTTTTTCTCGTTGGTATAAAAAGTAGAACATCGAAATTATTTTTTCGTCACAGAAATTATCAACTTGTTAAAATTATCCTTCTTCGGGTTTTTCTGATTGATACAAAAATAGAACATTTCAGTAGTTCAAAAGTTACATAATGGTCAATTTTCGTTTCCTTAAACAGTACATAATGAGCTAGTTAAAGTAGCTCTTCTTCTCTTTTTCAGTTGGTACAAAAGAAAATAATCCACCTAAATTTTATTCATTCTTCACTTATTTTTTTTCTGGTATTCCTTCGTTTATTTGAATAATGGCCCTTCACTTTTTCCAGTTGGTACCTAAGGAAATAATCCAATCAAATTTTTCCGGTTCGTACAAAACTAAATACTTCATTGTTTGTTTGAGTAGTAAAATGGTATAAAAGTCTGAGAATGGCATATCTTTGCTTTTCTTCTGATTGGTACAAAAATAAAATAGACCACTGAAATTTGTTCCCTCTATTATTTGAATAGCACAAAAAGGTATAAAATGCTGATCTAGTTAAAATGACCCTTCTTTGATTTTCTTGTGATTATTTGGGTAGTACAAAATTGTACAGAAATATTGAACTAGTCAAAACGGACCTTCATTTTTTTTCTGGTTCATACAAATATAAATACTCCATCCAAATTTGAGTAAAATGGTCCATGTTCGCTTTCTTCGTATATTTAAATACTACAAGATGATATAAAATACTCAGCTAGCTAAATTGAACTTTCATTTTTGAGGACAAATTATTTCTTTCTTTCACTTGAATAGCACGAAAAAGTACAGAAATTATGAACTTGTTAAAATGATCCTTCTTAGGTTTTTTCTGGTTTGATACAAAAACAGAACATTCAAATTTGTTCTTTTGTTACATAAATTCTGAGCTAGTTAAAATTGTCATTTCTCGTTTGTTTAAACAGTACCTAATGATATAAAATTCTAAGATTGTTGAAGTGGCTCTTCTTCACTTTTCCAGTTG
This sequence comes from Thermobia domestica, assembly GCF_964235325.1. NCBI lineage: Eukaryota > Metazoa > Arthropoda > Insecta > Zygentoma > Lepismatidae > Thermobia > Thermobia domestica. The sequence continues at coordinate 71,916,014 of NC_137458.1, forward strand.
GTTGGTTGGTTCTTTGCTTTTCCTCGGTGTACAAATTTATTCCTATGTTTATTTAAATAGTTAACATGGTCCTCCTTCGGTCTGTTTTTCTAGTTGGTACAAAACTGAATACTTCTTCGTTTATTGGAGTAGTACAAAATAGTCCTTCTTCGCTTTTTTTTCCTAGTTAGTATAAATTTATTAATTCGTTTAATTAAAATGAGCATTTTTCGCTTTTCTTAGGTTAATACAAATTTATTCCTTCGTTTGTTTGAGTAGTACAAAATGGCATTCCTCGTTAGTAAAATAGCAAATAAACCACTCAAATTGATTCATTCTTCACTTTTTCTGCTTGGTACAAAACTGAATAGGTCACACAAGTTTTTTATCCGACACGATGTTTACGTGTTATTAAGGCTTAAATATTTTACCTTTGACCTCGATGGTCAGTGTTTTCAGAACATGTAGTAGTTGATGACGTATTACTAGATTTGAAAACAGCACCTCAATACGTTGCTCTGTTTAAGAGTTATTTGCATTCATTGGTTCATTGGGCTTTCATTATTTTTGGAACTTGTAGTAGTTGATGACTAATTACTAAATTTGGAAACACCATCTCAATATGCGGCTCCATTTTCGAGTAATTAGGTTTTAAGTACTTTGACCTTTGACCTCGATGATCATTATTTTGGAACTTGTAGTAGTTGATGACCAGTTAATAGATTTGGAAACAGCACCTCAATATGTGGCTCAGTTTTCGTGTTATTAGGTTTTAAGTATGTTGACCTTTGACCTCGATGATCATTATTTTGGAACTTGTAGTAGTTGATAACCAGTTACTAGATTTGGAAACAGCACCTAAATATGTGGATCCATTTAAGAGTTATTTGGTTTTAAGTATGTTGACCTTTGACCTCGATGGCCACTATTTTGGAACTTGTAGTAGTTGATGACCTCTTGCTAAATGTGGAAACACCACCTCAGTATGTGGATCCATTTTCGAGTAATTAGGTTTTAAGTATGTTGACCTTTGACCTCGATGGTCATTATTTTGGAACTTGTAGTAGTTGATGACCAATTACTATATGTGGAAACAGCATCTCAATATGTGGCTCCATTTTCGAGTTATTAGGTTTTAAGTATTTTGACCTTTGACCTCGATGACCATTATTTTTGAAACTTTTAGTAGTTGATGACCAGTTACTAGATTTGGAAACAGCACTTCAATATGTGGCTTCGTTTTTGAGTTATTAGGTTTTAAGTGTTATACAAAGGGCGTATCCCACATAAACTATAATACCCAGGTAAAAATAAGTATGATATTCGTAATCAGCATGTCCGAAAACCCCTATATACCGAGTTTCATCCAAATCGGCTAAAATTGTCCTAGAAAGGGCGTATGCCACATAAACTATAGGACCCAGGTAAAAATAAGTATGATATTTGTAATCAGCATGTTCGAAAACCCCCATATACCGAGTTTCACCCAAATTGGTTAAAATTGTCATAGAAAGGGCGTATGCCACATAAACTATAGGACCCAGGTTAAAATAAGTATGATATTCGTACTCAGCATGGTTGAAAACCCCCATATGTCGAGTTCCATCCAAATCGGTTCAAAGAGCGTATCCAATCGCTATGTTACATAGGTATTCATTGTCTTAAAATAGGGGTTGAAAAAAAAATTATGTAATTTCTGCTATGGTAAAATAGGGGTTGGAAAAGTAATTATAAAAGAGAACGAGTCCACCCTTAAAATGGAGCTTTTGTGTGTTACGTACTCTCAGTGTAATTTCTGCTATGTTCAATTAGGGGTGGAGAAAATGAATACACCCCCTGTGCTATGTCCGCCATGTTTCGTAGTCTCTGTCATGTTGAAATAGGGGTTGGAAAATATGCTCATAAAAGAGAATGAATACACCCTTGTGTGTTACGTACTCTTATGCTCTGCTGTGTGTTCATAGTCTCAGTGTAATTTCTGCTATGTTAAAATAGGGGTTGGAAAATATGCCATGTTCTTTTATTAGCTGTGCTATGTATTATCTGTTCTGCTGTGTGTTCATAGTCTCAATGTAATTTCTGCTATGTTAAAATAGGGGTTGGAAAATATGCTCATAAAAGGGAATGAATACACCCCTAAAATGGAGGTGGTTGTGTTTGTTATCTGCTCTGCTGTATGTTCATAGTCTCCATGTATTCTATGCTATGTTAAAATAGGGGTTGGAATACTCTTATGTGTTATCTGCTGTGTTCGTAGGGGTTGGAAAATATGCTCATAAAAGAGAACGAATACACCTCTTCTATGTTTCATATTCTTATCTGTTATCTGTTCTGCTGTGTGTTACGTAGTGTTATGTGTTATCTTCTCTTCTATGTGTTCGTAATCTTATGTGTTATCTCCTATGTTAAAATAAGGGTTGAAAAAATATGCTCATAAAAGGGAACGAGTACACCCTTGCTATGTTACGTAGTCTTATGTTCTGCTATGTTAAAATAGTGCTATGTGTTATCAGCTCTTCTATGTGTTCGTAATCGTATGTGTTATCTCCTATGTTAAAATAGGGGTTGAAAAATATGCTCATAAAAGAGAACGAGTTCACCCCTGAAAAAGTGTTCATAAAAGGGTACGAGTTCAATCTGCTCTGCTGTATGTTCGTTATGTTACGTAGTCTGATGTTCTGTTATGTGTTCATAGGGGTTGGAAAATATGCTCATAAAAGGGAACGAATACACCCTTAAAAATGTGCTCATAAAAGAGAACGAGTACACCCCCTAAAAAGTGGTCATAAAAGGGAATAAATTCACCCCTAAAATGGAGGTCGTAAAAGACCGTGGGCTCACGGTGTACGATGCTCAATTTCCCAGGGGCTTGTGAGTTGATTAATGTTGGCCCAGGTCTCGCCCAGATCGATCCATTTCGTACTACTGTATGCGTGGATTTTCTCGGCTTCTCCTGTTTCCTCGCACTTTCTTCATTCCACCATTTTATTCGTTTCTCATCATTACAGTCTCCTTTAGCCTACTCAGCATAACCATGGGACGTAAAACTTAAAGATTTTATTTTCATTTTTGATATTCAGCGTCGCCAGTGGCGTTAACCACCAACATTTGACAACGAAACCTACCACATAAATTAATTTCTCACATATTGTGTGTGATGGATGCAATACTGTTCATAAACACTAGAGGCAACACTTGAAAGTACAAATACTCTAAGACAACTCAACAAATTAAAAATTGTGGGTCCGATCAGATCTACCAGAACATTTTCTTAGATCAATTCCGTGGGTCCATCGGATCTACGAGAACATTTTCTTAGATCAATTCCGTGGGTCCGATCGGATCTACGAGAACATTTTCTTAGATCAATTACGTGGGTCCGATCGGATCTACACGGATCTAAAGACAAGAAAGATTTGTGTAATAGGATCAGTTGATTCGATTTGAGTTTAGAACCCCTTTCATCATCGAGACTATTATGAGACAAGAACCCATAGCTTAATGTGGGATCCCGAACCAAAAGAGCTTCCACCAGGAATATACTGCTCGTGTTTTGTCTTACAATTATTTTTAATGCAATTTCTCCAGTTTCCAGTTAAAATTATTCTACATTACTACAGGGGCGCACTCATGGGGTGGTCCATCGGGTCTGGAGCCCTTCCCTAAACTTCCTAACTAAACATACAATTGTACACTTTCTCAATAAAACTATACTGGTTAGACGACGTGGTAGATAACGTGGTTTAACGACGTGGTGCTCGTGACGTAGCATGAAAATTTGCTCTTACACTTCATCTGTAAAAACAATCTAGTTCTATCTTTTTACCGTATTTTACTTTATTTATTTATTTATTTATTTATTTAGTTGAAAATCGAGCTGGAAGTATTTCGTCGTCTGAGATTCAACACCCTGTATCTCCAATTTTGACAAATTTGAGATTTTGACACCATTAGAATCAGTATAGGATCTGGTAAAGTCACAATCTGGTAAAGTAGTACACCTATATCACGACAAATGGCTCTGTTATTCCCTTAAAAGTAATACCGCGTATAATCAGGCTGAAGCTAGTTTTCAAACAGTTTTTTTGTCTCTCCTGTAAAATTGGTGGAATGTTAATTACGCGGTATTGAATCTCAGATGATGATTTTACAATTACTTATCCTCTTTTTCAAAGCAGTAATTATTATTATTATTATTATTATTATTATTATTATTATTATTATTATTATTATTATTATTATTATTATTATTAAGTATTCTGTCTTTCGGCAGGTCCTGGGACTAGTGATGTGAGGTGGAAAATCTTCCGCGGAAAATTTTCCGCTACATTTTTCTGGAAATTTTTCCGTTCTAAACAAATATCAGTTATCAAGTAACATTTTCACATTAACCATAAAATTTACTGAATTCATGTATAGAAATGTTAAAATATGAAAGATCGTTTAAGGGATCTGAAAATTTTTATGGCTCAGAAAATTTCCAGAACTATGTAAGAACAAGTGAAGCAATTTTTTCATGAATCAAACAAATTTTCTGTCGTGTATGCAAAAATTTAAAAAAAAAGAAAAAAAGTTTTTATGAATCGGAAAAATTTTCATTTTGAAGCAAAAGTAAAACAATTTTTTTGTAAATCAGAAAGTTTTATTGCTCTGTAGAAACAAGTGAAAGGAATTTTCATGGATCGGAAAATTTCATTACAATGTAGAAACAAGTGGAAACACTTTTCATAAGCCAGACAATTTTGAATATTATATATAGTAATGTTAGGTGGAAAATTTTCCACTATATTTAAGTGCACACTGAGCTATAAAATTGAATTCCTGTAGAGGAAAGTTAGACAGCAACAATTATGTTTCCAATTACCTTCCGGGAACCAGAAAATGTTGTAATATTTAGAGTTGCCAAGTAAAAATACACATAGTGTTTCTCTCTCTCTCTCTCTCTCTCTCTCTCTTTCTCTCTCTCTCTCTCTTTCTCTCTCTCTCTCTTTCTGTGTGTGTGTGTGTGAAGTGCAGGGAACATAGATTGAGTTCGTAGAGTACAAATATCCCATCCCATTGTTTAAAATGTAACAAGAAAGCCAACAGAAATTTTTGTTATTTTTTTTCAAAACAGAAAATCCCACTATTTCTTCACGCATAGGCCTCCCTATGTAATGAAATAACTACATAAAAGTTCCTTATGAAGACTATTTTTGTAACAGAAAATAAGAAATGCTTTGATTTTATTGTGTTTAACACTCGTAAATTATAACTTCAATATCGGAGTTTTGCATAATCAATATCTTAGAGCAGATATTTTGTATTGTAAAATTACCATTATTATGTACAAAAATGTATTAGAAATAATAACTAGTCGGTAGAACAAGTACATATATAGCAAAATAGAAATACATATATTTTTTTTATTTTGCATATTAAAATGAAATTACTTGTTGGTTTTGGAATGCAGAGCTAATAGCGCAGTTTTTTACGTTTCTTTTATTGTTTATTGGAAGAACAACTACATAAGCCATCTTGCTTATTAGTTATATTTTACTTTCTCTTGTGAATGAATATATGAATAAATAAATGTTTATTTCCAGAAAATGTTCAGTATTTGTTTTCATGAGTTACTTAGACTGGAATTTTGGGTAGTCAAAAGTTTACAGTAAGTGCTTCATATTATCTCTACTTATTTATATATATGTTGGAAGTATGTAAATCCAAAAAAGTAGTAAAGCTATGAGAAAACTTCGTCTTACGCATATTAAACTGACGAAATATGATTTTGTGACATCAAAGGTGAATTCTGAGGGAAGAACACATTGAAGTTTTTGAAACATTTTTGCAGAAATGAAGAATCATTAGATTTTCAATTCATGAAACTTTTCTTAGACAATATTTAAATTTTAGGGCTAAACAACGAGTAGGAATTAGTGAAGTATGTTTTTATGATGATAATTGTATTTTGTATATACAATTGTTTTTAGACAGTTAGTTGAGAGTTTGATCAGTGTGGAGGCCGTGTCCAAGTAGAGGCCCTCGGATACAATCCGTCTGTCCCCCTTAATCCGGCTCTGGGTTCCCTACGTAACAAATATCTGAATTCTACACTGTATGAGAGAGACATGGAACTGCACGTTTTTTTAAGTGACTTCAGATTATTAATTTTAGAAAAAAAGAGTGTTGGAGATCTATAATATACAGAATAGTACGTACGAGAAAACTGCGTAATTTCACCACTTCTGCTTGTAACATGTGTTATCTATGTATGAATGGAGTCAATGAACTTCGTAAATTGCTCTCAATTAACGATGCACAACGTTCACTCAGAGCATAGCTGGTGCAGCTCGTAGTGTACGGATTAGAGGCACATTGCAAGCAAGCAACCAGGAGAGAGAGAGAAATTAACTTAGGGAATGTCTCGTCGCTGAAAATCCCTTTGAAGTTGTTGTGGAACGCTGCCAGGCCACCTGTGGGTGCACCTGGAAACACATTCGTACGTTACTTACTATATACACTACATATATGTAACACACGTGCACACACATTCTTTCAGGTTAGAATTCTCTCCAAGTCACGTTAGTTTTCTTCGAAATGAAAGGTAAAGAAAAGAGATGTTGGCTTAGGCATACTTCATCACTACATCTTTTCACAGAACCAAATATGTGTTGATGATCTCACATATACAGTATATATATATACCACCTCATAAAATAACAGACAAACATACTGTTGTTAGCAAATAGTAGCTTTTAATCTGCACTCAAAAGGGTTATCAACAACTTCCTTATAGCATCTTTTTTTTAAAAAAAAATCCTTCATTTGGATCGAATCCAGAACTAGGATCAACACAAAACGGGAAGTTTGTTACAACATAATTAGCCCTAACACACCAATATTGAGATGGACACACGCATAAATACAAAGTCTACCTATTCCCGAAATACATGAGCAAGATTGGAATTGAAAACTTACTGGTCTTTAACTGCAATAGTAGGTACAGTAGTGTTCTTATTCTAATACCATAGCTTGTGACGTTATGAATATCTTGAGAGAATTCGGAGTTCTTCACTAAGCTTATATTTTTTGAAAATTTTAGTGAATACCACACAGACAATGAAAAATATTTTAAAAAATTGAAAGTTAGTACGAAAAAGTACCCGTAAAATGCTATTATGTGAATTAAAATACCTTTCGTTTGGCTTACCGGATGCCTTACTACTGTTGCTAAACCTGTAAGTTTATTTTACTTTTCACTCACTATTAGACAAAAGCCATGGATATTACAGCAGAGCGATCGGTGTCAATTATAAAAATAGGGGGAAATAGGACAAATGACCACTTTTCGATAGTCTGAGTAATATTATTAATTATGAAGTACGACCGTGAAATAAAAGCAAGAATAGGAATGGTAAGAAAAGACAGTAGGAGAAAGAAAAGTTTATTTTGTGGAACCTTTAATAATAAGTTGAGAAAAAAGACTCGTAAAGTGCTTCGTGTGGAGTATTGTAGCCTACTGTATGGGGGCAGTACTGTTACTAAACCACCGACATTACGCAAAAATGATTTTAAAAAGAATGACTGGAAGGTTTCGAAATGTGGGTATGGAGAAGAACTGAGAGATGAGCTGGGTTGAGCGGAAAATAAATGAGAGAATGATTGAGTTGAGTTGATTTTAGTTTAGCGTCCCTTTCAGCAGCGAGGCTATATGAGACGTGGACCTACTGATTAACGTGGAATCCGAACCACATGAGCTCCCGCCAGGAATCGAACCCGGGTCTCCCACGCTAAAGGCGCGTACACTAACCGCTTAGCCACGAAGGAGCTCAAAAATGAGAGAATGGTAGAAATGAATGTGAATAGAAAAATAGTTTTGCAAATTGTTGAGAAGAAGAAGGGAAACTGGTTGGGACATTAGATAACAAGGAACTCTATCATGAGGGACGTGCTAGAGGGTATGGTGGCAGGAGAAAGATAAACAGAGGAGGGAGGTTAAAATTAATGAACGATATCAAAACAGAGAAATCATACGTGAAGACGAAGAGGTTAGCGGAAGACCGTGGAACATAGAAGCTTCTCAGTTGCGGCAAGTGACCTTCCAAAAATGGCAGAACACCTATTGGTGTTATTATTATTATTATTATTATTATTATTATTATTATTATTATTATTATTATTATTATTACCTGTAATCATCCACCATTGTCAAGTCTTAGTTAAGAATCTGGATAAGAATGAGTAAGCAGTTGCCGCTACTCGGTCTTAATTCAAAGACTGAATAAATAAGTGAAAGAAGAATGTTTTCACAACCATTCCATCACCTGAATGTTTATCCTCTGTTGTTATATAAGCCCGCAACGCCAGAAAGTAATGCTGGTTGCGTACAGACAAGGCGTTCTTAGAAAACTGTCCAAAAAATGTGGATACATTTTAATTTTCACCTGGAAAAATCCCTTTCAAGTCAAAAATTAAACAAAAAAACCTTCGTAAGCAATTAGATCTCTTCAAGATCTATCCGTGTACCAAAATTTGGTGTTTCTAGGTCACTTTTTTCTATGCGAAAAGCTGATGACAGACAGACACAGACAGACATCATTTACTATCTTTCTAAAAAGTTTCTCTAATAACTGTCTCTAAATCTTTTTTTATAGATCAGAAATCTGTATACTCACTTTATGACATCATAATAATTGTTTGGAACTAGAATTGCCCACGAGACAAGACGAGAAATAGGGCTTTTCTCGTACTGTATCGAGAATTTTGGTCGAATTCTAGTCTCATCTCGATTATCATAGGGTCGTTTTCTCGTCTCGTTTTGTAGATTTATGTACAGTCACGAACATTAATAAATGGAGGCTGAAGCCATTATTTCTTATGGCTCCAACCTCCATTTATTAATGTTCGTGACTGTACAAAATTTATGCCCTGACTTTAGGCTTGATTTCATCTAGAAGTCTGCTTAATATCTCTGCCTGCTATTCGTAGTACCGAACAAAAAAACTTACCGAATCGCACCTGTAACGGGCTTTCAAATGTGACTACGGAAACCTTGACTTTCATCTACCATCTACCAAACATCTTCAACACTTCTCCATTACATGTCAATGATGTATTCTAAAAATCTATGCTTCATATACATAGTGAAACGAGAAGCTCTATTTCAGGTGCTTATACGACAGAAAAATTACACACTCTTTATATTTCATCTACTTTCTTGGAAAATTCACCAGATGGTAGAGAAGAAAAATATGCCTTCACATAAGGAATTACATTTCCTCAGTTATCCGTGGTGGTAACTACTTCCGCAATCTTTCACAAGCTTGAAAATCATTTTATAAAATACTACAAAATTAGGGATACTACGGAGTTAGCCATACTTGTGATATATTGCGTGATATCTTTAAATGTTAATACATGCTCTTCATTGTATTAGTACGATCACTTTATCAATTTATCTATGAATCACGTGACAAAAATAGTGTTATAGGTTGAACTTATATTCCTAACGAAATTCGAGAAATTTCCCGTCTCCTCTAGAAAACAAAATGAGAATTATCATATTTCTGCCCTCATATCGAATTTGAAAATGTACTGATCGTCTCGATTCTAATCTTGTTGTCAAGTTGAGACGTGAAATTTCTTGTTTTTTGTGTAACACTATTTCGTACTTAAATTTATGTATAAATTCCATCTAGTCTCATATATATCGTCACAAAAATTTTGTCTCGTCTTATCTCGAGGGAAATATTAGCAGGGAAATTCAGATTACGAAGATCTAGTCCAGCGTTTCCCAACTGGTGTGCCGTGGCACACTGGTGTGCCGCGAATGGACCGCTTATGTGCCGCCGAGGAAATCTAAACAAAATTATTAATTCGATAGCAACCAAATTGCAAAACATAGGAAAAAATGTATATTTTTGTATTTCACATTACTATGAATTTCTACCATGGAAAAAATTCCTGTAATTGTAATATATTATTCTACATCTATTACTATGTAGCAGACAGTATTTCGGCTCGTACACATTTCCACGGTTAGCTGCTACGTTAAGCTTCAATTGAGAGTCATACTAACACCGAGAAATGGAAGCACTTGTACGGTACGCGTCAAGTGAACGTTCGTAGAACACTCATTCGCACGTGAATGACAGAGCAACATTTTGTTCAACAGCTGTGTTTTCACGACGGATCTCGAGCTGTGTGATTGCAATAATATGCACCGGTTTTGGTTAAAACAGCAAAGTTAAAAGTACAAGACATTTGTTTGTTCGTTCGTTATTTAGTGATCTTCGTTCATAAGTTAGTGAAAGGTCGGATAAAGTTTTCGAAAAAGATAGCGTATTTTTAAAAATCTGAGTCCTATATTTCATTGCAATTGTTTTCTATTAAAAAATTAGAATAAAAAATAGGCATAATGAATTAGCATAGGGGAAAACCAGTGATCGAGCTTTCATCTCTGTGAGAAGATCAGTAATCACAGAAAAATACCATGGTGTTTTATATTTGCAAATAATAATAATAATAATAATAATAATAATAATAATAATAATAATAATAATAATAATAATAATAATAATAATAATAATAATAATAATAATAATAATAATCTATGAGTATGCCGCGAGAATTCAAGTTACACCCGTAGTGTGCCGCAAGTGGAAAAAGGCTGGGAAACGCTGATCTAGTCCATTGAAGTCCATTTCCCTCTATTTCTTCCCTCCCAAAATTAATTAGAGTGTGGCTCCGCGTAGCGTAGCTTCAAATGCTTTCGTCTTTGGTGCAAGCGGTGTCGGGTTCGATTTCCAGTGGGAACACTAGGTGAAAAAAGTGTGTAAGCTTTTTGATTCTATCCATCCTGAGTGAGGTTCTCCTGGGTTTTCCTTATTGACACCAGGCAAATGCCGAAATGGTACCTAACACAGGTCCCAGACCACTTCCATCCCTTTCTTCGGATAGTCACTCATCCCTCATATATGACGGACTTTCATGACCATAGATGGCGAAAGTCTAGAAACTTAATTCCTAATCCCTAACTCCCCAGAACTAATTAGACTTAGAAATGCTTAAGAGACAAGAGAGTAGGGACGTCTCGTCTCGAAAATGCGTCATAAAACTAATGTCTTGTCTCAGAACTGTATCTGCTTTCATTGAAAGGGTTATGCCTCGACCCGAATCTCGTCACGAAAGTTCTGTATAGTCTCGACTTGTGCATAACCCTATTTGAAGTGGTTGAAGGACAGAGAAACAGCAGCAAAGACCCAATAGCGGTTCTCCTTTAGGAGTTTCGTTGACAGTAGAAGATAAAAGCGGAAGAAGAACGACAATTATTGTTTATAAATGATACCAGAAACGTGAATTATGACATACAAGTGACAAGCAGTGATACCCATAAGGACAAATGAAATGAAATCTTTAAGTTTTACGTCCCACGCTTAGGCCGGTTAGGCTAAAGGAGACGGTGATGATGAGAGATGAGTGAAATAAAGAAAGTGGGAGGAAACGGGAGAACCCCGAGAAAACCCACGATCACGGTGTTTGTCCACCACAAAGTCCTCAGCTGGGATCGAACCTGGGACCCCAAGCACCGCAGGTGTACGCTCTACCACTGAGCCACCGCGCCCCCTGCCCATAAGGAAACGAGGCTAGAAATAAGGAACATTTTGTAGGTCTCATCTCATTTTGGAAAGTTATGTACAAAATTAATGCCCTGATTTTTCTGCTAATTTTGTCTAGGATTTATCACAATCCTTCCAGGTTACGAAGGGGTATGATATAACAACATTTAAACCATATTTATTATTCGAGTACAGTGTGAAATAACTTGACGTATGTTTAAAATACTCTTATAAAAACTCTTCACTCTCTTCGTACAATCACTTCATCAATTTGTAGTTTTCTATGCTATGAATCGTGTAGCACTAAAATAGTGCTTGAAATCTAACAAGGGAAGTACGCGGGGATCTGCATGTGTTATATAGCCTATCATTGGAAAGGTCACACCGAGTACACCTCACATGCGAAATATTTCACTTGAATGAGGCCTGTAGGGTGTGTGGCGACAAATTGAAGATCAGAACAAGGCACCCTCCGAAACACCGGAAAACATGGTCAAAATAGGAAGCTACAGAAGGCTGTTTCAGCCTTATGGCAGTGAAGTACAGAACTGTGCCCTAGGTAAAACTCCGTTTCCACCAGCGATCATGTTCGATGTGAGAGCCGCGTTGGTGAACGATTGCACAACATCGTAGTTTCCACTGAAGGAGACCTCTATTGAGCACTGCCTGATCCAATTTGCACACTTTCCAAAGGCCACCAAGTGTGGTCGGACGACGCTTATTGATGTTCCGTTTGAGGTGGCCGAAAGCACAGAAGTCCATATGGGATGCATCTGGTGACTTGACAGGGATGTCTCGAAATGGGATAGCTTTTACACCTGTCTCCTGTTCTATACGTGTCATGTAGGCCGCCGTTCGTTTGGCAGTATGGCTGCTGGCCTTGTTCTGGTGGATAAACCATCTGTCAGTGTCATTGCCATACAAAGCCAGGACATGTTGGCGATAGATGGGGGGTTCCAGTACATGCTCGATATAATACGCTGCATTCACCTTGACATTTGATGACACCCGGTGTATCGGAAGCTTTCCTTTTGCACAGAAACCCGTCACTACCATAAATCCCTTTGGAAAACTCTCCTTGCAGGAGCGAACCCAATTTGCATGATCGGTTCCATCACTGCGGCAGTAGTAAATTGCACGCATCTGCTGGGATCCTGTCAAATAGACCCATGCTTAATCTAAGGTGATCACATAACGCCATTTGTTACCTGCCAGGTAACCTTCATACAGCCTTTTGCATGCCACTCGCCGTTCTGCGATGAGCATTGGCTTCAGAACATGGACCCACCGCTTGTGTGCACTTCTGAGTCCCAAATTGTCGCGTATGATTCGCTGTGCAGTTGCAGTTGACCGTCCAACACGCCTCGCTATGTCACGTTGGGTGGGTGGATTCTCCTGCGTCACAAACCGGCGGACCTTGGCAATGATGTCTTGACTGCGTTGTGGAGCCGGTTGCTTCTTTTGCCCCTTTTGACGACGTATGGCAATGGTTTGCTCTGGGTTTGGATTGCGATATGGATAACTACATTAATTCCCTTATCAGAAACTGTAAAACCTTTTTCTTGCACTGTGTTCTTATTTGGCTATAGCTGTAGCCTATATCAGAAATTGCTACGATGTAGCACTCCCAAAAAGAGTCGATTTTCGGCGGCATTCTGCTCACACTCGTCTCTCCTCTGCACGGCTTGTACACAAGTGTCTGGCTACTACGTACTGCGTGCGTCACGTTGCTGACGCGAAACTAGCGCCTCTGGTGACCAGTGGCGAAGCTAAGGGAGGGCCAAGGGGGGCCAGGCCCCCTTGCTCAAATTCTTGGCCCCTAGTGGCCCCCCTACACAGTGATATTGCTATAGGTCGACAAACGGTGAGTGGGTCGTTGCTACAAGTGAAACTACTACCAAAACGTCTCTGACAACAGAATTACCAACTGCAGAATACCATATGTTGCAATAGTCTGCGTTCCGAATAAAATACCGATATCGTTACTCGTTTTTGCTTGTAGTTCAGCAATATCTAATTCACTGAAATCTGTGGGGTGTATATGCATCGATGCATATGCATTGACCTCACCACCTGAACATTCCTTTTAACCTCTGTCCCTTATCTAGTTATCTCCTTTGTTTTGGACAAAGAACCAGAAAGAAAAATCAAATCAGTCGGCATTCTCATTCGCTTCAATGTTGAAAGTCATACTAAAATATGAGATGCTTACTTACAAATAACATACACTACAGAAAAACATTACACTTGCGTTGGACGAAAGAAGTTTTCGTACATTACTTATTAAAATTTGTGCACCAAGTAATTAATTACCATTTATTATGGCGACATAGAACAAATGCATAGCATCCATTAAATAATTTGAGATTATTATTACTTTCAAAGCATCTTAATATCGAGCCGGCTTGTTTAATTAACAATAAAAGAAGAGAGCAGAAGTTTTTATTAGTTGTGAAATAATCATTCCCTCTGTTGTTCGCATCCCGATCGTTTGAGAAAAATTAGATGCTGAATGCTACGAGCAAGTACTATTTGCTACCGATACTGGTTCTCCCGTTCGATTACCTTCTGGTCTTGTCTTTAGTACGTGTAGTTTCCTAACGCTCTTGGCCATTAGCAATTCTGTAGAATCCTTCTGGTACAATGTTAACAAGCGATACTAGCGGCCTCCAGGAAAACGGAGTCAGCGCTTGATGGACCGATACCACTAACTAAAGCCTGGGGAAATGTGATAAAATTCAGTGATTCTTTGTAAATAAATCGTTCAGAAGTATTTTCCTTTAAAAATTTCAATTGCAGTTTCATCCCTAAAATGCTACTTCATACAGAAATTCCAAAGTTTATCACAGAGCCAGTGTTACAATCTCCTGATTACTAATCATCAGGTAAGATACCGAGATGATACAAGTTGGTCGCGGCAGTAATGTTATTTTGTATAAAACTGATAGTTACTCCTGTGACCAGGTTGTGTCATCCCGTTATCTTATCTGATATTTAGTAATCAGAGAGATATCAGGAGTTTATGGAACTGGTCTATAAAGACTCCATTCAGTGAGTTCAGTCACTGAACACCAAATTTTATCGCAGATTTATATTTGTTCTTCGTCAAAATATGCTTAACTATTTCCGAGAAAATTACATTGTACAATTATGCAGAACAGTAAATCAGTGGTGACGTGAATTTTGAACAGGATGTAAGCCTACTAGTTAATGTTGTGTCTCCATATCCAATCTCAAAACTAACAATATTAATTTAGCATCGACTACAGGATAGTAGCGTTAAATTACTTCAACTACATTTGAAATTATTTTAAGGCTTTGAAACATCCGAGGCTCAGAGAATATAAACGAGGGAAATGAGTCAATTGGGCCACAAACATTTCGCTAGTGAACTAAGGAAGAATCTTGGTAAACTCCTAAGTCAAAATATTTGCCCACGAGGGATCGATCACATCATCTTCCGAATCTGAAGTCATTGTAATACCGCTAAGCTCAACTGCACATGGTTTATCATACTTTTGTTTTTGTATTCATAATCAGTTTTATTAACTACCTAAGTAAACTACATACTTTTTTGTAATGTAAACTGTTACAAACTGGTATTGATAAATGCTTCTGTGTGTTACAGCTGCCAAGCACACAAGTGAAATTAGCTATTTTAACAAGACAATATAGACGAAGCGCTGTTTTTGAAATTTATAATCTTCCACCTTTTCTGAAATAATACTGTCCGTTCTCCCGTTTAACACAACATAAAATAATTTGCCTTGTCACGTAATAATACTTGTTTATTAAAAGATTTAGAAAGGTAACGAAACTGTATAGTTTATACAAGTGTTTGAAGTGTTATATTTAATATTTTTCTTTGTTGTGAGAGTGAGGAAAATCATTACAATAAACAGAATAAGTTCAGTTTACTTTTAATGGATTTCCACTAGTCTGTTTGTGAAAACCTAACATAGCAGTATGCATATCAGCTTGATTCGAAAGTACAGCTAAAGTTCTGGTAGGTCTGCCTTCGTATATAATAAGCAAATTCCTAAAATAACTAGCATCCATTATGATATAAGTGCAAATTTCAACGAGGCACTTTGTTCCCTTTTGATTTTGAGTATGTGTGTGTATATATTTCTCTGCTTCTACGTTCCACCTAAATCAATCAGCCACACATATTTTTAACGCCGTGATTAAGTAACTACTTATATTAGAATGGAAATCAATTGTATAAATGTGCCCTAGTTGTTTGAGGTAGTAAATTCTTATATTTTCGCTGTTTTGAAAACAGTAAAATCATGAACAACAAAGATGGAAACATTCATCTTGAACACACACACACACACACACACACACACACATATATATATATATATATATATATATATATATATATATATATATATATATATATATATAATTTATGTGAATCAAGTTTTTCATTCATTGGAGATGGCCCCCTCAAAATTTTCTTTGGCCCTTCGTTGGCCCCCCCCCTGAAAAATATTCTAGCTACGCCACTGCTGGTGGCGACTGCAAATTGCTTCAATTAGGATGAAACAGCCTTCTGTGTGATGTAATTTTTTGAGACGATCTTTGTTGTTCATGATTTTACTGTTTTCAAAACAGCGAAATATATATATACAGGTGTAGAAAGGTAGCTGAATACGAATCTGATATCAAATGTTTACAAATGAAAATGGCAGACAGAATTACAAAAAACAAGCTATGGATTTGAATTTGGGTACATAGAGATATTCGAAGTCGCTATAAATCAGATACCAAAAGTATAAAATTCAAAATGGCTGATCCAAGTTGGTGGACAAAATGCAAAACACTGCTATGGAACTGAAAGTGAAAAGGTAGAGGTTTTCGTGGTCGCGGAGTACGAATTCAATGTTAAAAGTACAAATTGCAATATGATGGATCAAATGTGGCGGACGAAAAGTGCTAAAATATGTTCAGAACGGACATATGTGATTCTTACATATGTAGTAGAAGGATACCTATATTACATAACGGGGCAAGTATGGGCAGGTGATGTTTAACAGTAAACAAGAAGTGTGTTTTGCTATACAATCATGCCAAAATTAAGGCACGGAATGCAGGGCAGGTTTTGTAGCATACATGATAGTTTTATAACACGAACAAAATCTAATCATAGAAAATAATTATTTTACTACCAACTTTCTTCCCTGTCGCCGAAGATACAGGCAGAGATCGGCATGTATCGCTGAAATGCTCGCACCGAGTACACTTTATATCTGTAACATCATGCTTGAATGGTACCTGCAGGGTACGTTGCGATTATTTGCAGATGTCATCTCAAGATCCAAACAATGACAGTGAAAAGTGCACGTTGGAGTTTAAAACAATGTTGTGCTTCCTCAACTGTCTTTCCGGTTTCAGTACACTTGTGAACAATATGTATGACAAATGTCCCCTCTCATGAGTAGGGTTCGTAATGAACCGAGACTAGTCTCGGTCTTATCTCTAACTCGAAGACGAGACTGAGACGGAACCGAGGCTCGTCTCGATACGCGTATGTCCATTCTGTACTTTTGCACTTTTCTCCTCCATATTGGATCTATCATCATATTACACTTTTAATATTGGATTCATACTCAGCGACCACGAAAACCTCTACCTATGTGCTGTCAGTTCCATAGCAGTGTTTGGCATTTTGTCTGCCATCTTGGATCCGCCATTTTAAATTTTATACTTTTGGTATCCAATTCATACATAGCGATGCCGAATATTTTTATATACCCAATTTCACATCCATAGCTTTTTTTTTTTTTTTTGTAAATTTTGTCCGCCATCTTGGATTCGCCATTTTGATTTGTAAACATTTGATGTCAGATTCGTATTCAGCTGCCTTTTAAACCCATATATATCACGTCTCAAAAAAAATTACAGGCCTCATTCAAGCGAGATACTTCACATGTGAGGTGCACTCGGTATGACCTTTCCAACGAACACATGCAGATCCGCTCGTAAAACTTTAAGTACTTCCCTTGTAAGAGTTAAGTGAACTAGTGTTGCCAGCATGGCTCTTGAAATTTTTCGTCTCGTACTCAAAGATGTAGTTCTCGTCCCGTGAGGAACACTAGTAACATGATAATGATGATGATGATGATGATGATATGAATTTAGGAGCTGTTAGCCAGTAAATTGCAAAACACTAGCATTGCTTCTGGAAGCAAATTACAAAACCATAATGTATACGTATATGTAAAACATTTCTGTATAAGTCGGACGATATGAAACGTTAGATGAGAAGCATATACTTTACAATGACTTGCAAATCACCGTTCTTAAAGTATATGGCTGATATAGCATTAGATCCCATGAATAAATTATTGTTTACAGAAATGTTCTTGGAATATAGCAACGCCTAATAAGAATATAGAGCAACTCATATAAAATATATGGAGTTAATGGATTGAAAAAGTAATACCATATGCAGGTAAAGGAAGGAGAAAAGAAAAAGAAAAACAATTTGGGAAGACTTTCTTATGACTCCTTTTTTTCACATGTAAGAAAACATGAAAAAAAATGAAAAATTATGTGTAGTAACGGAAGCATATAAAATAACGTCAAGAAAAGGTGCTCTTAAGAGGCCTTATCCCGGCGAAATTAAAATACCGCTAATTTTACAGTAATTATGTGATATCTTCAAACAGATAAAAGATAATTTAAATGTGGAACAATAGCGCCCTAGACAATATCATTTTACATGAGATACCGTTATCACAACTCACTTATCTGCTTTCGATTTCGAGCCATTTTGAATTCGGCATTTATTTTCGCGTTTCTAAACGGCTGAAAACGGAAAGCCACTAGGTGACTTGTGATAACGGTACCTCACTCAAAATAACTTTGTCTAGGGCGCTCTTGTTCCACATTTCAATTATCTTTTATCTATTTGAAGATATTACATAATTGCTGTAAAATTAGAGGTATTTTAATTTCGCCGGGATGAGGCCTCTTAACACTATGTGTTCGATACAAAAAGAGAAAAAAATGAATCGGTCCCATGTTATATAGTAATATGTTGAGGAATGAGACAAAAGATAATCTATATACGGATAATTAAACATCGTTCATTATTTTTTAAATAAAAATAGGAAGAAAAATATAACTGAATCGTTAATTTAAACGAATAGTGTCTCATGAACTGATTCCGGCGCATTAAAATATTCTCTCCAAATAATATTAGATCTTCGGTTTAACGAATATATACTATAGATCAATGGTTCCCAACTTGTGTGTCGCGAAAAACCAGGGGTGACCATAGGCGGTTTTAAGGCGCAAGTTATGACCAGAAGAGAGTTTGAAACATACAATTTTACATTGAAAATGATACAGTCTAACGGAAGAACGTGAAATTCTGGGACAGACCAGTACATTTGGAGGATAATAGTAAATTTTGGGGGGAAATGATATATTCGGAGATTGTGTCCCAATCCTGGGGGGAATTGGATAATTACCGTTGCGAAATATGAGTGAGATCTTAGGAAGTGTTTGGTTGGTTGCGAAATTCTTGTATCAGACTTAACTGTTACATATAGCTTCGACAGGAGGGGAGTGTAATTAATCTGACATTTCATATGAAGAATTGAGTGACTCATGTGACTTTTTACTATACGTGTAAGAGAGGCCCATAGCTGGAGGATGGACAGAGGAACTCAACCTTCCAGAAAGTTTCAGTTGATTGTTGGTATTCAGGGAAATATGTAGGAGTGGTTTCTGAGGATCCAGACCCTCCGAAATCCCGACTTTTCTGTAAATTTAGGATAATTTTGAAGGTAATTTTATAAATTTTAATATAATTTATCCTCATATTGAATTTGAACCTCCCAAAATAAATTTCTGCATACGTCCCTGTTGGTATGTGTATATGAAGGTAATGTGAACTCAAGTTGTTCTCCCTGCAAAATTATCTCGATCCTCTACCCCCTGCCTTAGTGCTCTATTTAAAGGTTTGCGATAAGTTGGGGTGAAACAAAATTAATTTTTTTGGATTCAAATCAGAACCAAGTAAATGGCGATGCTTTATTGATTTTCGGAATTACGGTTTTAAAAGTTAATCCACAGCATTTTCAGAATTACGGCTTAGATTAACCATAACGTTCCCGGATGAAGAAAAAACGAAGAAGGAAAAGAAAAAAAGAAGATTAACAGACACTTTCATTAGCTAAGAATAAAAATTTTTGACTCTTTACTTTGTGGAGTAGCATAGTTTATTTTTTAAAAATAATAAAAAAAAAACTTTCAGTTTTAAGCCCAAATAAGACTCAGTATCCTATTAATGGTAACTGACGAACCCCGAGTTTAGCTCGGGTATTACGTATGGACTCTTCAGATATCTTCCGCGAGTGATGATCAGTTCTCGGGTAGTTTGGAAAACTTTTTCGAGCTTTCGTCTTTAAAAAAAAAAAAAAAAAAAAAAAAAAAATCACTTGACATTTAATTATGAAATTCTGAAGATTTTTAAGCTGAAAGCTGTTATCAGTTTTCTTTCTTAAATTTTACGTTTTATTTATTTTATTTTTATCTTTTTGCGGTTCACCGCTGACGAATAAATGAATGTTTTTTTTTCTTAAAGAGGTTTTAGTTTTTATTCTGTAGTAACGCGTGAAAAATATAAATAGATAAAGGACAAATAGCCAGTGTTGTAGTGCAGGCCTTATCCACGGGAACACAGGAGCCGGTTCTCCTCCTAAATTTTGACTGGCCCCTTTAAAATTTTCACAAGTAGACTTGCGAAAGAACTATAATATGGTTGGATCGCCCCTCCCCCCAATTTCTACCGGTCTCCCTACATTTTTGGGCTGGTTACGGGTCTGTTGTAGTGCTAAAATATTTACAGGGTATACGTTATTTTCTTAACATTTACGATTCGCATAAAAGACATGAATCAAAAAATTTGACCCAAGTTTAACTTTTCTATGAATCATTAAGACTGGAAATGATTTTCTATTAATAAGTTATGTACGAGTATTGTTCACAGTTACGCATTAACGTTAAACTGAGAGATTTCATGTCATTTTTCTTAAAATATTCATTAAGAAGATCAACAATATGAATACCAGTCTCGACTCTCATTCTACCACTACAGCAGCAAAGTGTAATATCTTCCGCCATTATCTACCAAGCACCAAGAACGAGAATATACGCAACATAATAATATCTCAAAACATAATTCACAGAAAATAAAAATTTAGTCAAAAAATTTTGATGCATAAGATAATAAATAAATCTCGCATACAGTTTTACTCACAAATAGAGCAATATGTCAACAAACACTTTAGACATTTGCAACTATCATATTGTAAGCAATAAAATTTGCATTTGTAAATAGATTCCATTGGGAAAGTCAAAAGCATTTTTTGGTGGGCGATACTAGAGGGAAGAGGAAATTCCACAGAAAATATAATAGAACACGCAAAGCACTGCAACTATCATTTATATTCGTTGTGACTCAACTTACCAAATAGTTTGTCGCGTGGCAGAGCTAGGATAAACACCGCAAACTGAAACCAGAAAAAAAAAAGTAATGATTTATGGCCATAACATCAAGAAAAGAACATGAATATTTTAATATAGCATACCTACTAGTTTTTAACATTACTTTTTTCTATTGTGTTTCTCATGCTCATGTTTCTTAGAAGGATATAACCAATCAGACAAAGGGAAACAAATGGGCTGCCCTTATTAACATAGATTTTTATGATGTGGCAAGAACTTTTCTTAATAAAGTATTCTACTGACAAAATGTGTGTATGTTTGTAATTTGTAAAACTTTTTTTGTGTGTTGTTTTGATAGATTTATTACCAACCATAACATTAACCGTAAAACATAAGCTTTTAGGCATAAAATGGAAAGAAAGAAAGACAAAAACATAATAGAAATTCAGATTGGGACCAAGACAAAAATCTTTGTCATAATGCAATTCACTATGATAGTACAGTTATTATTTAATCGAGATATCGTCTAGGGTGACGTGAGGACTTCAATACGGAATTATACAATAGTGATCAAAAGTTTAAGACCACCTCGAATTTGAGTGAATCTCTACTGTGGACCTTTCATTTCACCTATTCACTTCGTAGCCGTGTATCATAGGTACTCCTGTGAAAAGCATAAAATTTCACAGAAGATTTAAGACGTTGGTTGACCAGACCATCCATCCCTAGTAGCAGAGACAACTTGCAAACAACTTGCCGTAAGCTTGAATCGCAAGTCAGCCAAGCTTGCTTGGAAAACGTGCAAGCATGCCGCAAGCAAGATTCCAGTAACGAAATTACATGGGGGCAATCTTGCATTCAGTGTTCCTTTCAAGCTTGACGCAAGCGTTTTACAAGCCAAGGCAAGTCAATAGCCAATGAACGGCCAGTGATGCTATGACGCTCTGTGAGGGGTCTAAAGCATCGCTTGAAAGTACAAGAAAAGGCAGTTTCTATGAAAGCTTGCGTTTCAAGTGCAAGCATAGAGACCCAAAAGCCAAGCACGCGCCAATTGACCGAAAGCTTTCTTGCTACTAGAAATGAGTTTCCCTAGGCTTACTGGTATCTGGCAAAAATGCTTATTTTTATTCTTCTTTCCTTTTATTTGTTTCTCTTAATTCCCTAATTGTATCTGAACATATTATATGTTTATTTTGTAATAATCTATGTGTATATATATGGGGGGGGGTTGTTACTGTAACTTTTCTTGTAATTTCTATTATTATTCTATAAATATTGGATATTGTCGTATTAATCCTGATCATTGCATGGTCAAGTGGGAAACAAGACATGATTAGCCTTAACTTTGCCGTGTAAAATAAGACTAAATAAATAGATTTGACGAGATTTGCATTGTGACCTTATACAGGATGTTCGGGATAAATTTTACACTTTTGGGTATAGGAAACAATAGGGAATATCATCCTCAAAACAAATTGTATTGAACTCATGGAAATCGTAAAGTAGAAGGTGAACAAGAGAAAGCAAAATAACTTTAAAAAAATCCACTCTTTGCGGCCACAACTGCCTCAAAGCGGCTTCTAAATCTGGAGCATGCAGCCGTCACGGTGTTCCTAGGGAGAACTGCAAACGCCACCGGAATCCTGTTGATGAGCTGGGTCTTTGTGTTGCAGGCAGTGTGGTTGATGTGTTGCTCCACCACGCTCCACACATAATAGCCCATAGCATTGCAATCAGGAAGTTCGATCGCCAGACGTCGGGACATGTGAAGTCGTATAAATTGTCACGCTACTACTTCAGAGTCTTCTTAGCAGTATGATAAGGAGCGGAGTCACAGTTGCACTTCTACATTTCACTTCGTATCGCTTTTACAGTATTCAAGGAGCACTGAGCAACTGTCTTGATTGCCTGGATGGCCGGTACGAATTATCATGATGCAGGTAACTCTTTTTCAATATTCTCATGGTTTTCCACTTGTTTATTGCAGTTCTATTTGACACCAGTTGTATCTGACACCAAAGAGAAGTAATATGTGAGAACGCTGGCAATACCTTAAGAGTCTTCATCCCGGCGAAATTAAAATACCGCTAAATTTACAGTAATTATGTGATATTTTCAAATAGATAAAAGATAATCGAAATGTGGAACAAGAGCGCCCTAGACAATATTATTTTACATGAGATATCGTTATCACGACTCACTTTTCTGCTTTCGATTTCGAGCCATTTTGAAAATCGGCATTTATTTTCGCGTTTCTAAACAGCTGGAAACGGAAAACCATTAGGTGACTTGTGATAACAGTACCTCACGGAAAATAATATTGTCTAGGGCGCTTTTGTTCCATATTTCAATTATCTTTTATCTATTTGAAGATATCACATAATTACTGTAAAATTAGCGGTATTTTAATTTCGCCGGGATAAAGACTCTTAAGACAACTCATAACTACATGCAATAAAATCAACTGTCAAATATACCCTGAACACCCTGTATGTCTAATTATGTTCCCTAAAATGGACACAAAAAAAAGGAATTTTGTTCTAACAGATATTGAATAATGTAAACAAGGTGTGGAAGATGAGACAATATTTTGGTTTTATTTGAAAGATAAACAATAAGGGGACAATGCAGTGATATATTTGCAAGGATAACAAGTTGTAAATGTTTTGTAGTTGTTTCTAGTTTGTTGATGTGTTAACGTCTAAAGAAAGGCAAAAGTATTCACGACGGCCTGTATACACGCTTGTGGCTCATGTCGTCATTCAATGGGAAGCCTAGTGCTAGTTGTTGCAAATTCAACGAACAACAATTGGTCATACGAAGCTTTCTCGACTCCAAAGTAGAATCGTATCTAAGTTCAAAGTGGTCTTAAACTTTTGACTGGTACTGTATATGTCTTTATATACATATTTATAGCTATAACTACCCAGAAAACCGCGTTTCATTCACGTAATAATTGGGAAAATGGGTAAATCTTTAGGGAATGTTCTTTTGAGTTTATTTTTTTGTAAATTGTCGAATCTTTATATAATTACTATCTGAACAAAAACACTATTAATGCTGCAAAAAGTATAGCCAAGTTCGTCAACCTCAAAAAAGTATTGAGATGGAGAGTGGTTGAGCCAAGTTCCTTGACCACTGCATCTAAAACGAACATTGCACTTTGGTACGAGGAAAATAACAAATTGAATACATCAAGGTGTCTGTTCCTAGTTTCACCGCTGGAACATTCCCAGTCCTAGGGCTTGTGGTGCACCCAAAATCCGCCACACCCACAGGCGCTAGCACCCTATTCTGTATGTTTATTTATATTTTGTTTTACATATTCTGCAAAAAAATATATAATTCTGGATATTTATTGAATGTACCTTGTAGATCAGTATGTACTGAAATTAGTTTTACTTTACCAAACAATTGAGGAATCTTACGAGGTGACTGAAATTTCCTTCAGTCTATTTTTCCCCCCTTGTTCGGAGTTTATTATTGATAGCTTCCTTACTACCTAAGGTAAAAATGAAACAAGCTGCATCTTTATGGAAGAAGTGACAGCCAATTTAACTTTCAGAACATTTAAGTGAACTTTCTTGATGAAGAATATAAGGCGAACCAGGAAAATTTTCGAATATTAAGTGTCTTATTAATTTATTAATTTTGTAACCTACTGTTGTCTTGTCTTGTTATCAGGACATGACTTTCCTCTAAGGAAAGGTCAAACAGTTCCTTGGCCGAGTGAGCAAATGTATTAGAAAACAAATTAATTTTCTTTCACGGTGTGTAAACTACGGTAGCCTTCCAAACAACGTGAATTCGACGTTGTACCTTAAAGTAAAAGATCTATAACTTATAGTTGCATTGCAATAGAGGAGAAAGAGTCAGAAATAAAACATGTCCTTCGAATGCTGAATCTATACCAAAAACAGTTTCTCACTATCACTTACAATTATTACTATAAACGAACCCATATTGAAACCGGTAGCAAGAATACAGCTAGTACTACTTCCGGTTTCAGAAAAGGGATAAGAACTAATATAAAATATATTCTTGAAGTCCTGAATCCATTTTTAAAAACAGTTTCTTGGTCCGCATTACCGTTATTGCTTTATGGGGATCATTAAAACCTGAAGTAGTATATTTCTACCACTTCCGGTTACTGCAGAGAAAAACAGTCCGAAATGTAACTTATTCTTGAAATACTATATCTCTATTAAGAAAACTCTTTTAGATACCTAAAACCATGCTCTGACTGTCAGCAGGAAATTCGTCGACTGAAAGCAGAAAATACGAGTTATTATTCAGTTCAAAATCTTTTGTCGTTGCGGATGTCAAGGAGTGTGAAGCATAAAATATATAAAACGATAATCATGCCTGTTATGTTGTATGGTTGCGAAACATGATCGCTTACTCTGAGGAAGAATGCAGACTGAAAGTATTTGAGAACAAAATCCTGAGACGCGTATTCGGACCCAAGAGGAACAGAAATGGGGAATGGCGGAAATTTTATAACGAGGAATTGCAAAATTTATATAATGTTAGGGTCATCAAGTCTAAGAGGTTTAGGTGAGCAGGTCATGTAGCCAGAATGGAAACAAGTAGGAAGGCTTTTAAAGTTTTAACTGGAAATTTAATCGGAAAATGTCCATAAGGAAGAACTAGGTGCAGATGGGAGGACAATATTAAGATGGATCTCGCAGAAATAGGAATTCAAAATAAAAACTGGATCCTGTTGCCTAAGGATAGTAGTCAAAGGAGATCTTTTGTGAACGTGGCATTGAACCTCCTGGTTCCATAGGCCATAGAGTTAGGTAGATAGGTAGGTATTAGTGTTTTCTTCACTATGGCGTTAAGTATTGGAACTGACAATCGTAGTTTAATTTATCACTTCCAATTTAGATAAAGGGATAAAGGTCAAGATAAAACTTTTTTTGAGACGCCAAGTCCAGTTCAAAAAGCCATTCCCCGCTCCTTTTTTTTTTTTTTTTAAGTTTTTGAACTATCAATATGCAAACCACAAGTTCTAATGGCTTTCTATCTTTGGGTTTTAATAGAGAGAGATAAGGGTGGAGATATAGTTTATTCTTAGGACACTGAATCCATTGCAGGAAACCAGTTTCTCACTATCTATTACTATTTGTGCTCTATGGCGGTCAATGTTGAAACTGGAAATGGTTTATATCTATCACTTTTGATATGAATATACGGTTAAAGGACTAGATGGAATCTATTCTTGATTCTTGAGATGCTGAATCCATATCTCACCATAAGAAACCATTTCTAGAAATTTATTATTATTTTCTATCTAATTTCTGACAATAGATAGACGTATAGACGAACGTAGCCGATCTAAAAGAATTTCCATACTTAGGCATAGCTTAGTTTGGAAATCTAAAAATGAAGAGATTACCTATCGAATTTTCATTTATCCGGAGATAGTAGAATAGAGCCCTTTTCTCACCAGAATTGGAGAAAAGTGCAGATTTCTCACCAGAATTGGTATAATTTCGCCTTATTTCTTACGAAAATTGGTACAAATTTCCCTTATTTTCACGAGAATTGGAGAAAAGTGCAAAATTCTCACCAAAAATTGGTACAAATTTCCTTCATTCTCACAACAATTGGTCAACAGTGCAAAATTCTCACGAAAACTGGTACAAATTTCCTTCATTCTCACAACAATTGGTTAACAGTGCAAATTTCTCACGAAAGTGGGCGTAAATTTCCTCTGATCTATTTTATCATATATTTTAATACAATTTATGTTAATTTATACAATTTATGTTGATTACTTACCATTTTTTCCCCAATCCTTTAAGAAACTTGTTTCTTCCTTCCTTATTCATCCCTCAAGTGTTGTAAAATAACTGAAAAAACTTCAGAACATGTCCACACAAGACTTTTTCTTAATCTTGAACGCAGTTGGTCTTGGTATTCAAGAAACTAATTCTAAAGAAAGAAGGCACCTATAATGAAAGAATGGGATGTCGTACGATGAGGTAACTAAAGGGGGAAGACGGAAAACAAAGGATAAAAAAGTAGGCTTATACCTAAATGTAACCATCGTGTGTGGTCGTAGAACAATGGATTGCACACAAACACCCTTTGTAAACGTAAGAGATGCTTCTTATGGAGCTGTCTCGTAATTTTATCATTCTGTCAATTAAAGAAGTAAGAAAGTGTCACTTAAACGTGACATATAGATGTGTGAGAATAGTCTAACCGTAGGAGGTGAGAAAAAACATGTGAAATGACTTTTAGAAACATGGGAAAATGTCGATAAAGAACAATTGTTAAAAGATATTGACTGTCTAAGATGGAAGGCGTAGGAGAAAGAGAACCCTTTGATAGGGAGTAACGAAAGGAACATAGACACCTGCTTGTATGTGTGTGTTCCAGGGTGATGGAGTTGGGGGCGAAGTGTACTGTCGTTTTTGAGTAAAAGACCATGTTTAATTGGGACTGTGAGTTTTACCGCATGGAAACTGAAAATATGCGAAAAAAAGAAATAGGAATCATTATTTTAAGGACAGAGAATTGAAGAATGAGATAGTTAAATGTCACATGTTACTTTTTAAAAGTTAATGTATTGCTTCCCATACTGAGAGACCGCACGTAGGATTGTATAAGGGAATTGTGTTGTTATTTTGAGCAAAGGACCACTTTAAATTGGCGTGTGAGATGTTACGCGTTTTGTTAAGACCTTGCCACATACGTAGAGGGAAAAAAAAAGACTGACCCTTTTTACCTGAGTTTGAAAGAGGAAAAAGACTGAATGAATTGTGTAAGCAAGGCAATTTTGCCTTTTGTGCTTTTTGGAAGAAGTCTTCAAATAAGATTTCTTTAGGTATTTCCGCATAAATGATTTTATCCTTTTAAAAACTAGAGTAATGAATTAATTAATTATGAATATTAATGAGATGATAATGAATATTAATGAGATGCTAAAGAAAAGGATTACAAAGAATGGATTTTAGTGTTTTTCGTATATTTAGAGGTATATTGCGGATATATGTAATATACAGCACTACGTATTGTACATAAATGTATGAGATAATGTGGAAGGAAATGGGCGCAACTCTAAGAAACGTATTTTATGTAATGATATTGTATTTTCAGTAGCTGATATGGGATTTTAGCATAGAATATTGTCTTTTGGATACTGTATGGGTCTAAGGGTGTACGAAGCTTAGACGAATGACAAATTGCATGTATATATGATTAGTTTGTAAGTGGGTACATGTATGTGTAGCTGATATGTGATTTTTAACATAGAATATCATCTTTTGGATATTGTATGGGTCTAAGGGTGTACGAAGCTTAGACGAATGACAAATTGCATGTATATATGATTAGTTTGTAAGGGGGGTACATGTATGTGTAGCTGATATGGGATTTTAACATAGAATATCATCTTTTGGATATTGTATGGGTCTAATGTTGTACGAAGCTTAGACGAATGACAAATTGCATGTATATATGATTAGTTTGTAAGTGGGGTACATGTATGTGTAGCTGATATGGGATTTTAACATAGAATATCATGTTTTGGATACTGTATGGGTCTAATGTTGTACGAAGCTTAGACGAATAAGAAATTGCATGTATATATGAATAGTTTGTAAGTGGGTAGATGTATGTATGTATGTATATTGGTTTTTTGATATCGGGACATGAATATATGTATCATATTGTAGACATATTATCTTTCGTTTGCATGTAAGTGTTTTAAGCATGTGTTGTTGGCTTGCATAGCTTTAGGGGCTATACTAGGCTGGATGCAAACACCTAAAGTGTTTCTATTGTAGGGTTATATATTGTGACTTTTTATTGAGGTAGCCTTATTTATCGTATTGTACAGCTGTATATGTTGTTGTGGTGATATGCTATGTGAATGCAAATACATGAACTGATTATATTGTAGCCTTATAATTTGATTGCTTATGTATATAGATTACCTTGAATACCATGTTAGAATGTATATATTGTGATTTTTTATGTATTTATCCTCTCGTAATATTCATTGGATCGCTTGCTAAGCAAGCTCCGAGGAACTATGTTCCGAAAAATACTAAAATGTGTGAGCATGCCAAAGATGTTCTAGTGGTATTTGAAGCACAAAGGATATCACTGTGGTATAAGCCATTTACATATAGAATATTCTAATGACATTTATTGATACCTTTACTTACTTCTAAGATGCTCTTTACTTTGTAGAAGACATTATGACGTCAACATGGTTTCCAACTTAGAGTCATTTATTGTAGGAACATAAAATATGATATATACGTATAAATAACCTTATATGAAGCATAGGTATTCTTCCTTTATCTTATATAGAATACAGATACTTCGTATTATATCAATATTTGTTTGGATATAGTCATAGGAATAAAACATATTATTGTAAATTGTAACGCTTTATTGTATTTATATAGTCTACAATATTCTATTTTCCAATATTGGCGTATTGATATACATATATAAATATATTTAAATAAGATATTTACTATACTTAGAATATTCTTAATAACTTATTGACATATTTACATTATATATACGTACAAGTACCAACAGATAGGAAAACTTATGGACATATTTGATGATATTATGACCATGTTACTCCATGATGCTACCTTTAGACAGTTTACTATTTACATATACACAGAATACCAATCATTTAACACACTTATTACTTTGATAACCATATGGCAATGTTCTATAGTCAGTAATACTGTTATGATTTAATCGTCGTCTTTTATTTTGAACTTTCTGATGTGTTTTAGTTTCAGACTTGGATACGATGACAAACCCAGGCTTACGAACAATTCTTCCTGGATTGTGTAACTGTTTTTTCTCAGCTTTATCCCGAACTAGTTGATAAAAATGATCAAAGTTAATTTCTTGTCGTGTACGATGATTTAAAGTTATTCCTCTAATTTTAAATACATAATCTACTTTCCCTGTTTGAACTTCTTTCATCCTATAGGCATAATTTTTTGGTCCTAAGCCTATAAAGGCATCAATTTCCCACCCATCAGGAACTTCATTAGTTAACTGACCCAAATAGGAACCCAAAGAAAGTGGAGGCTTTTCATTACGTGGTTGTACAAACATAATACTATCAGTGTCGCAGTACAATACACGATCAGGATCTATAGCTGTTACTAATTCGTAAAGTTTTAGACGTGCCCAAGAGGTGATGAAGGCTGCAAGGACAACATTGGAAAATTTCCATGGCTTGTTTTTGTTTTCAATGTTTTTATATGATACAATGAGATGTCGCTCTCCAATAGGCAATACAGTTTGTACCTCATATTGGGGTGCCCATAGATAACTTAAAAATTTTTCTGGAGTATCCACAATTACAGATTGAGATAAATCTGTTCTTTGTCCCCATTTTCCATATAATGAATTGAGAAATATTTTGGAAATATATCTTAGACCAGGATTTGATTGAATGTTATTTTCCGTTAACTGAATGCATTCATGTTCATAATAGTCTGCAATATATTTTTCTTGATCTTGTTTAGTTTTGCACCAGCTAGGAAATCCTGAAGACTCCTGTTTCATTTTTAAGAAGGAATTGACAATCTTTAAACAGATTATTTTCTGATCCAGATAATTTGAATTCCCAAATTTCGATAATTTGTAGAATTTTGTATCCGAGATCTAAAGCCACATGAAGTTCAGGAGTACAGTATGTACCAGTAAGGACACGCTCGGCATCATTATGCATACAATTGTTGTCACTTTGTTCCATACACGTACGACATAACCCAAACAAAAGGCGATCATTACATGTATATGGTAAAATTGGAAAATATAAGTCTTTGGGAGGCAAGATACTACATTTCACTAATCCATGAATACTTTGCACTTGTGGAAAGTCAGGCCCCTTGTATATTATAGGTTTTCCTATAGGCAATGGCTTACGTGCCATTACCCAGGGGTAAAGACTGGTAACATCATAATATGCCACAAACTCTTCGCTGGTACATTCGTACAAGGCATTAAAACATTCTGTACGCCCACCATGAAAACTATCTTTAGGTACCAGATGGTCGACAAGATCATGACACTGTGTTTGAATAAACTGTTGTAATTTTTTATCATTTTTACCATGTGGTCCCATTCACATTCCCACATTTCAATGACATTAAGATTTAATTTTTTAAGAAATGCTATTTTTGTAGTGGTGTTTTCATACCGATCTTGTAGCGATGTACATTGCTTAGAAGTAGAATCTAGGGACACGTGTCGTAGTGTAGGATAACAGTTTAAACACCCGTGATAGTAACATCCATGAAATTCGTAAACTGTATTTGTTTTAGTTTCAAATCCATCAACCTTATATCTCCCAAATCGTTTTTCCAAACCATTTCCAGAATGAAGAATTTTATTACCAGTAGTACGTTCTAAGTATCGCAGCCAGTACATTGCCTTCAGACTTTGACGATCACGATGGTCAAACCCATAAGGTGGAATAATTGGAATAATTTCTTTGGGTAAATATAAGGTACGATATGTTAGTATTGCCAAACTAGCAATAGTTGGTGCAGCGATAAAACATTGGATACCATTTGTTTTGTCTTCAATTAAGTTTGAAAATTTAATGACAGCCTCTGCTAAAATTTTAACATCATTCCGACAATATT
Organism: Thermobia domestica; assembly: GCF_964235325.1. Lineage (NCBI taxonomy): Eukaryota > Metazoa > Arthropoda > Insecta > Zygentoma > Lepismatidae > Thermobia > Thermobia domestica. The sequence continues at coordinate 71,947,710 of NC_137458.1, forward strand.
TAATCATTTCCTTTTGGAGATTATACTTCTCATTACTTGCAACACGTTCTTTGTGCCATATGATAAGTTGCTCTCGATCTTCAGTGCTCCTTGAATCAGGATCAAAATATTTTAGATCAGGAATTTTGCCTATATAATTTTGGTTTTCTAATGTGTTAAACAAGTACGGAAAATCTCCCTTTCGTAAATTTGCAGAAAGACCTAACGTCTTAGGTAATTTAGATAATTTAACTCCCATATACAAATATGTGTCACGAAAGTAAATCTTTTGTCCTAAACGCATTTCAATAATTTTTTGCCCTGACATTATTACTTCAGGTGTAAAATGATGGTTTATGATCAAAGTTTTAGCACAGAATTGCATATCATAATTACTGCCATTATGGGAAAGCACAATGATTTTTTTAAACATTGGTCGAGTTATTAATACATGATTAACAAATTCTTCAATGTTGTGAAAATCAAACGAACGGAATCCATTTTTATCGCCGCATACAAAGCATGTATCATCAAGCTTCATGTCCTTACACTTGTAACAAGCATGAATACAATTTACGAAATTTACGCGATGTTCCTGTTCTCCTTGTTCATTTTTAGGAAGCAACATTGTTTCTACATCAAAGATAATGTACAAAAAGGTATGTACATGCTGCATCATAGCCGTTTGAACAAAACAAATATGGTCATCTCTTACATATGAGTAACATGTTTTACAATAACGTTCACCACATCCATGTTGAGACCTGCGTGAACGCATGTCAATCATATCACCACATTGGACACAAATTTTCTTTGTTTCGCATAAACTTTTTCCGGAAACATTTATTGTTTTATGATTAGCAAAACATTCTTCTGAAGAAAACAGTCTATGACAATCAATGCATTCGCGTTTAATATTATTGTCATTATTACAAACATTGTGATACTTTTCACACATTGGACATTTGAAGTTACACTTATGATTTTCTGTACGATGATAACCTTCCAAACAATACTGACAATAATTTTTCTTGTTTAATAGTGTTGTAATACTAGTAATTAATTCATAGTGTCCCTCAGTATACAAAATTAAAATTTTCTTTGATGCATATATTCCAGGATAAATTACATTGTAGTTTCGAGTTAAACGATTTTTTTCGTAAACAACAATTTGATAATGAGGTGCTAGCTTATTTTGAAACTTTTTTACATCATCAATAGTACATCCATCATGGATTTCAATGTCAACTTTAGCACTGACACACAAATCCTTTGCTTGTTTCATCAATCGTTCAGAATGATTTTTCAATTCATATACGTAATTATAACGATGATCAACCCTACCCATTCCAAGAATAATACTCTTGGGAAGACAATACACATCCTTTTGTACAGGAATAGTACATTGATGCATGTGTGTTACAAGATCAACATATTTTGATGAACCCATAGTTCGTCCCCTACCTTTACGTAAATCAACAATATGAATTTTGAAATTTACTTTATCACCTAATAAATAATTTTCATTACTATTTAAAACATTTTCAATTTTACGAAATAAAATGTCGGAGCTTAAATTTGACTTTTGACGCCACGAAATGTATATTGGTTTATTAATTGTGGAAGCAGAACTTTCTATTGTTATACCAACATACATATCATCATCGGCATCATTTAAAACATGATCCTTTACAAATTCAAATAACAACTGAATATATTTTTCAGGATCATCTATTCCGCTAGTGTGCATACGTTCAATTGTAACTTCCTTTCCCGTAAGTCCAAAATAAGTATAATGCTTGGTTCTATTATTAACAATACGAAAATATTCATTTGTTTTACCACTCCCATACATGGTAGGTTGTGATACATTATTAGTATTAGGACTTGGAAAGTTTATAAAATTTTCCATGAAAACGCTAAAATCATTTGTAGTTAAACTATTAGCTTTTCCTTCAGACACAAGTTCCATAAACTTCTCACGAGCTAAATTCTTTATATTATCTTGACGAAAGAAGCCTACATGATATAAATTAATAATATCTTTTGCAGACTTACATTTTTTCAAAACAACATGAGGATCACAACCAAAATGCATAAACAACGCCTGCAATAACTTGGAATAAGCTTCATTGCTTACCCTTGCACCCGTAGCATGACATTGTGTTATCACTTCCCATGTAAATAAAACTTCGTTTGGATTTTCATATCCACGTGCTTCTTGTGCCGACAACATGGTACAGATGACAGACTGTCCTTCCATTGTGTGATTGACACACTAAATATGTAATTGGAATATGAATTTTTGTCTTATACAGTAAATATTTTACACAATAATGTACACAGAACTTTGATATTTCTTTTCACAGTTTTTTAAATGACAAGGTTTCGTAAGTAGACTTTTATGATATAATTCACAATGTGTTGACCAAAGATACACTTTTTAAGAATTTTTTACACTTAGCAGTAAATATAATAATAAAACTTTCCCGAACTTGTTTTAGTTCACAACAGATTTAGTTGTAAGTTTACCGACAGCACACTTGAAAGCTTGTCGGGAATTGCACTAACACTGGCCGTTAACTACAATGATAAAACTTCCCGTAACTTTTTTCAGTTTAGTATCGATGCACTACCACTTGTCACTCACTAAGTATATTTTAGTTTACCGAAGATATACTTTTAAGTTTATCGGTTAATCCTTTAGCACTTTCCGATAATTGTAATTTACAAACTGCCGTAATAAAATTGATTTAGACTAATTACAGCACGCAAAGTACAAACAGGAAGTGTGTTTACTTTTTATTGATTGTTTATTATCAACACTAATAAATGGAAATTCCAAGAACTCCACATGAAGATTCCCGAAGATTGCCGAAGGTTCCCGAAGTTTCCCGAAGTTTTCCGAACATTGCCGAACATAAACATAAGAGTTTATCAACAATTCCTGTACATGTTGGTTAATGTACCACACGAATGGTTCCGAAAATTGCCGAACTTAACCGAAGATGGACATAAGAATGTATGAACAATTCCTGTACACGTTTAGTAAATGTAACTTGCAAAAGTCTTGTAACTTTAAAGATCAGCAAAGATATATTTCAAAGTTTATTATTAGATGTAACTTTGTAACAAAATCGGTATTTTAAAATAAATGATTTAACAACAGAGAGTATACCAATGATTGGCTTTACTTTAACAGTAGTAATTCTATAGTGCGCGGCGCGGCTTGCTGCGCGGGATTTATAGTTTAAAATTTAATCTCGTACCCAAACGCACTTAGTTTTTTGTAATCTCGTACCCAAAAGCAGTTAGCTTTGTAATCTCGTACACAGGTGCTTTAACATATTTTAAATTAGTAACAGTAATATTACATAATGTGATATAATTTGTAAATGCACCATTAAAGTTTGCAACACTTCAAATAATTATAGCTACTTGTTTTGTATGCTTTTCCACTGTGTTATCGGTCTAAAAAATTCCTTTGTTAGTAGTGCTAAGAATTTGTTTTGTCTGCATTGCTACAGGTGTTTAAACTGGTTTAAACCGGTTTAAACTAGTATATTGTTTTTGTTATACAATTATTCAGTTCTGCAAGAACTTCGTTGTTAATTTTTATTTGTTTGCTTCCAGCGTAAGCTCTTTTATTTGTTGGTTCGTTTGCTGTGCAAACTCGTTGTTAAATTTGATTGTGAAAATATAAAAATTCCTGTGCAAGCTCCTTATTTATTTAACCTTTTGTAATAAATTACTCAAACACTACGTGTGAGCATACCAAAGATAATTTGAAAATATTAAAAAATGAAGTAAACTTAGAATTAATTCCGATAGAAACACAAAGTAACATAGTTACAAATATTTTATTCGTTCGCTTCATTAGCAGCTCAGAGGAATTACATTCCGAAAATATTAAAATTAACAAAACATAAACATAAGAAAGTTATTTTAGCATGACACAAGATGATTAAACTTAAAATTTATTACATGAAGCTCTTTGATTGTTAAATGCAGAAGTAAAATTTAAGTCAGTGTTGCAATTGAATACAGAAACTATCAGTAAAAGTACAAGTTCCCAAAAGTAAAGTGTAGAAACAAAACTTAAAACACAATGTTGCAATCTAAATTGGAAAGAAAATTAAAAATACAACTTACAAACAAAATGTAGAAACCGAAAATAAAATTGCAGAAGCAAAATTAATACTACAAGTTTAAAAAATTGAAACTGACATGAAAATACATAAACAAAATTAAAACAACGCTACAATCTAAATTTAAAGTACAAGTTCCCAAAAGTAAAGTGCAGAAACAAAACTTAAAACACAATGTTGCAATTCAAATTGTAAAAGAAAAAATTAAAAGTACAAGTTTAAAAAATTGAAACATGCAAGTTTTGTTTCTGTATTTTTTATTTTTTAGTTTGCATGTTTCAATTTTTTAAACTTGTACTTTTAATTTTTTCTTTTACAATTTGAATTGCAACATTGTGTTTTAAGTTTTGTTTCTGCACTTTACTTTTGGGAACTTGTACTTTAAATTTAGATTGTAGCGTTGTTTTAATTTTGTTTATGTATTTTCATGTCAGTTTCAATTTTTTAAACTTGTAGTATTAATTTTGCTTCTGCAATTTTATTTTCGGTTTCTACATTTTGTTTGTAAGTTGTATTTTTAATTTTCTTTCCAATTTAGATTGCAACATTGTGTTTTAAGTTTTGTTTCTACACTTTACTTTTGGGAACTTGTACTTTTACTGATAGTTTCTGTATTCAATTGCAACACTGACTTAAATTTTACTTCTGCATTTAACAATCAAAGAGCTTCATGTAATAAATTTTAAGTTTAATCATCTTGTGTCATGCTAAAATAACTTTCTTATGTTTATGTTTTGTTAATTTTAATATTTTCGGAATGTAATTCCTCTGAGCTGCTAATGAAGCGAACGAATAAAATATTTGTAACTATGTTACTTTGTGTTTCTATCGGAATTAATTCTAAGTTTACTTCATTTTTTAATATTTTCAAATTATCTTTGGTATGCTCACACGTAGTGTTTGAGTAATTTATTACAAAAGGTTAAATAAATAAGGAGCTTGCACAGGAATTTTTATATTTTCACAATCAAATTTAACAACGAGTTTGCACAGCAAACGAACCAACAAATAAAAGAGCTTACGCTGGAAGCAAACAAATAAAAATTAACAACGAAGTTCTTGCAGAACTGAATAATTGTATAACAAAAACAATAAACTAGTTTAAACCGGTTTAAACCAGTTTAAACACCTGTAGCAATGCAGACAAAACAAATTCTTAGCACTACCAACAAAGGAATTTTTTAGACCGATAACACAGTGGAAAAGCATACAAAACAAGTAGCTATAATTATTTGAAGTGTTGCAAACTTTAATAGTGCATTTACAAATTATATCACATTATGTAATATTACTGTTACTAATTTAAAATATGTTAAAGCACCTGTGTACGAGATTACAAAGCTAACTGCTTTTGGGTACGAGATTACAAAAAACTAAGTGCGTTTGGGTACGAGATTAAATTTTAAACTATAAATCCCGCGCAGCAAGCCGCGCCGCGCACTATAGAATTACTACTGTTAAAGTAAAGCCAATCATTGGTATACTCTCTGTTGTTAAATCATTTATTTTAAAATACCGATTTTGTTACAAAGTTACATCTAATAATAAACTTTGAAATATATCTTTGCTGATCTTTAAAGTTACAAGACTTTTGCAAGTTACATTTACTAAACGTGTACAGGAATTGTTCATACATTCTTATGTCCATCTTCGGTTAAGTTCGGCAATTTTCGGAACCATTCGTGTGGTACATTAACCAACATGTACAGGAATTGTTGATAAACTCTTATGTTTATGTTCGGCAATGTTCGGAAAACTTCGGGAAACTTCGGGAACCTTCGGCAATCTTCGGGAATCTTCATGTGGAGTTCTTGGAATTTCCATTTATTAGTGTTGATAATAAACAATCAATAAAAAGTAAACACACTTCCTGTTTGTACTTTGCGTGCTGTAATTAGTCTAAATCAATTTTATTACGGCAGTTTGTAAATTACAATTATCGGAAAGTGCTAAAGGATTAACCGATAAACTTAAAAGTATATCTTCGGTAAACTAAAATATACTTAGTGAGTGACAAGTGGTAGTGCATCGATACTAAACTGAAAAAAGTTACGGGAAGTTTTATCATTGTAGTTAACGGCCAGTGTTAGTGCAATTCCCGACAAGCTTTCAAGTGTGCTGTCGGTAAACTTACAACTAAATCTGTTGTGAACTAAAACAAGTTCGGGAAAGTTTTATTATTATATTTACTGCTAAGTGTAAAAAATTCTTAAAAAGTGTATCTTTGGTCAACACATTGTGAATTATATCATAAAAGTCTACTTACGAAACCTTGTCATTTAAAAAACTGTGAAAAGAAATATCAAAGTTCTGTGTACATTATTGTGTAAAATATTTACTGTATAAGACAAAAATTCATATTCCAATTACATATTTAGTGTGTCAATCACACAATGGAAGGACAGTCTGTCATCTGTACCATGTTGTCGGCACAAGAAGCACGTGGATATGAAAATCCAAACGAAGTTTTATTTACATGGGAAGTGATAACACAATGTCATGCTACGGGTGCAAGGGTAAGCAATGAAGCTTATTCCAAGTTATTGCAGGCGTTGTTTATGCATTTTGGTTGTGATCCTCATGTTGTTTTGAAAAAATGTAAGTCTGCAAAAGATATTATTAATTTATATCATGTAGGCTTCTTTCGTCAAGATAATATAAAGAATTTAGCTCGTGAGAAGTTTATGGAACTTGTGTCTGAAGGAAAAGCTAATAGTTTAACTACAAATGATTTTAGCGTTTTCATGGAAAATTTTATAAACTTTCCAAGTCCTAATACTAATAATGTATCACAACCTACCATGTATGGGAGTGGTAAAACAAATGAATATTTTCGTATTGTTAATAATAGAACCAAGCATTATACTTATTTTGGACTTACGGGAAAGGAAGTTACAATTGAACGTATGCACACTAGCGGAATAGATGATCCTGAAAAATATATTCAGTTGTTATTTGAATTTGTAAAGGATCATGTTTTAAATGATGCCGATGATGATATGTATGTTGGTATAACAATAGAAAGTTCTGCTTCCACAATTAATAAACCAATATACATTTCGTGGCGTCAAAAGTCAAATTTAAGCTCCGACATTTTATTTCGTAAAATTGAAAATGTTTTAAATAGTAATGAAAATTATTTATTAGGTGATAAAGTAAATTTCAAAATTCATATTGTTGATTTACGTAAAGGTAGGGGACGAACTATGGGTTCATCAAAATATGTTGATCTTGTAACACACATGCATCAATGTACTATTCCTGTACAAAAGGATGTGTATTGTCTTCCCAAGAGTATTATTCTTGGAATGGGTAGGGTTGATCATCGTTATAATTACGTATATGAATTGAAAAATCATTCTGAACGATTGATGAAACAAGCAAAGGATTTGTGTGTCAGTGCTAAAGTTGACATTGAAATCCATGATGGATGTACTATTGATGATGTAAAAAAGTTTCAAAATAAGCTAGCACCTCATTATCAAATTGTTGTTTACGAAAAAAATCGTTTAACTCGAAACTACAATGTAATTTATCCTGGAATATATGCATCAAAGAAAATTTTAATTTTGTATACTGAGGGACACTATGAATTAATTACTAGTATTACAACACTATTAAACAAGAAAAATTATTGTCAGTATTGTTTGGAAGGTTATCATCGTACAGAAAATCATAAGTGTAACTTCAAATGTCCAATGTGTGAAAAGTATCACAATGTTTGTAATAATGACAATAATATTAAACGCGAATGCATTGATTGTCATAGACTGTTTTCTTCAGAAGAATGTTTTGCTAATCATAAAACAATAAATGTTTCCGGAAAAAGTTTATGCGAAACAAAGAAAATTTGTGTCCAATGTGGTGATATGATTGACATGCGTTCACGCAGGTCTCAACATGAATGTGGTGAACGTTATTGTAAAACATGTTACTCATATGTAAGAGATGACCATATTTGTTTTGTTCAAACGGCTATGATGCAGCATGTACATACCTTTTTGTACATTATCTTTGATGTAGAAACAATGTTGCTTCCTAAAAATGAACAAGGAGAACAGGAACATCGCGTAAATTTCGTAAATTATATTCATGCTTGTTACAAGTGTAAGGACATGAAGCTTGATGATACATGCTTTGTATGCGGCGATAAAAATGGATTCCGTTCGTTTGATTTTCACAACATTGAAGAATTTGTTAATCATGTATTAATAACTCGACCAATGTTTAAAAAAATCATTGTGCTTTCCCATAATGGCAGTAATTATGATATGCAATTCTGTGCTAAAACTTTGATCATAAACCATCATTTTACACCTGAAGTAATAATGTCAGGGCAAAAAATTATTGAAATGCGTTTAGGACAAAAGATTTACTTTCGTGACACATATTTGTATATGGGAGTTAAATTATCTAAATTACCTAAGACGTTAGGTCTTTCTGCAAATTTACGAAAGGGAGATTTTCCGTACTTGTTTAACACATTAGAAAACCAAAATTATATAGGCAAAATTCCTGATCTAAAATATTTTGATCCTGATTCAAGGAGCACTGAAGATCGAGAGCAACTTATCATATGGCACAAAGAACGTGTTGCAAGTAATGAGAAGTATAATCTCCAAAAGGAAATGATTAAATATTGTCGGAATGATGTTAAAATTTTAGCAGAGGCTGTCATTAAATTTTCAAACTTAATTGAAGACAAAACAAATGGTATCCAATGTTTTATCGCTGCACCAACTATTGCTAGTTTGGCAATACTAACATATCGTACCTTATATTTACCCAAAGAAATTATTCCAATTATTCCACCTTATGGGTTTGACCATCGTGATCGTCAAAGTCTGAAGGCAATGTACTGGCTGCGATACTTAGAACGTACTACTGGTAATAAAATTCTTCATTCTGGAAATGGTTTGGAAAAACGATTTGGGAGATATAAGGTTGATGGATTTGAAACTAAAACAAATACAGTTTACGAATTTCATGGATGTTACTATCACGGGTGTTTAAACTGTTATCCTACACTACGACACGTGTCCCTAGATTCTACTTCTAAGCAATGTACATCGCTACAAGATCGGTATGAAAACACCACTACAAAAATAGCATTTCTTAAAAAATTAAATCTTAATGTCATTGAAATGTGGGAATGTGAATGGGGCCACATGGTAAAAAATGATAAAAAATTACAACAGTTTATTCAAACACAGTGTCATGATCTTGTCGACCATCTGGTACCTAAAGATAGTTTTCATGGTGGGCGTACAGAATGTTTTAATGCCTTGTACGAATGTACCAGCGAAGAGTTTGTGGCATATTATGATGTTACCAGTCTTTACCCCTGGGTAATGGCACGTAAGCCATTGCCTATAGGAAAACCTATAATATACAAGGGGCCTGACTTTCCACAAGTGCAAAGTATTCATGGATTAGTGAAATGTAGTATCTTGCCTCCCAAAGACTTATATTTTCCAATTTTACCATATACATGTAATGATCGCCTTTTGTTTGGGTTATGTCGTACGTGTATGGAACAAAGTGACAACAATTGTATGCATAATGATGCCGAGCGTGTCCTTACTGGTACATACTGTACTCCTGAACTTCATGTGGCTTTAGATCTCGGATACAAAATTCTACAAATTATCGAAATTTGGGAATTCAAATTATCTGGATCAGAAAATAATCTGTTTAAAGATTATGTCAATTCCTTCTTAAAAATGAAACAGGAGTCTTCAGGATTTCCTAGCTGGTGCAAAACTAAACAAGATCAAGAAAAATATATTGCAGACTATTATGAACATGAATGCATTCAGTTAACGGAAAATAACATTCAATCAAATCCTGGTCTAAGATATATTTCCAAAATATTTCTCAATTCATTATATGGAAAATGGGGACAAAGAACAGATTTATCTCAATCTGTAATTGTGGATACTCCAGAAAAATTTTTAAGTTATCTATGGGCACCCCAATATGAGGTACAAACTGTATTGCCTATTGGAGAGCGACATCTCATTGTATCATATAAAAACATTGAAAACAAAAACAAGCCATGGAAATTTTCCAATGTTGTCCTTGCAGCCTTCATCACCTCTTGGGCACGTCTAAAACTTTACGAATTAGTAACAGCTATAGATCCTGATCGTGTATTGTACTGCGACACTGATAGTATTATGTTTGTACAACCACGTAATGAAAAGCCTCCACTTTCTTTGGGTTCCTATTTGGGTCAGTTAACTAATGAAGTTCCTGATGGGTGGGAAATTGATGCCTTTATAGGCTTAGGACCAAAAAATTATGCCTATAGGATGAAAGAAGTTCAAACAGGGAAAGTAGATTATGTATTTAAAATTAGAGGAATAACTTTAAATCATCGTACACGACAAGAAATTAACTTTGATCATTTTTATCAACTAGTTCGGGATAAAGCTGAGAAAAAACAGTTACACAATCCAGGAAGAATTGTTCGTAAGCCTGGGTTTGTCATCGTATCCAAGTCTGAAACTAAAACACATCAGAAAGTTCAAAATAAAAGACGACGATTAAATCATAACAGTATTACTGACTATAGAACATTGCCATATGGTTATCAAAGTAATAAGTGTGTTAAATGATTGGTATTCTGTGTATATGTAAATAGTAAACTGTCTAAAGGTAGCATCATGGAGTAACATGGTCATAATATCATCAAATATGTCCATAAGTTTTCCTATCTGTTGGTACTTGTACGTATATATAATGTAAATATGTCAATAAGTTATTAAGAATATTCTAAGTATAGTAAATATCTTATTTAAATATATTTATATATGTATATCAATACGCCAATATTGGAAAATAGAATATTGTAGACTATATAAATACAATAAAGCGTTACAATTTACAATAATATGTTTTATTCCTATGACTATATCCAAACAAATATTGATATAATACGAAGTATCTGTATTCTATATAAGATAAAGGAAGAATACCTATGCTTCATATAAGGTTATTTATACGTATATATCATATTTTATGTTCCTACAATAAATGACTCTAAGTTGGAAACCATGTTGACGTCATAATGTCTTCTACAAAGTAAAGAGCATCTTAGAAGTAAGTAAAGGTATCAATAAATGTCATTAGAATATTCTATATGTAAATGGCTTATACCACAGTGATATCCTTTGTGCTTCAAATACCACTAGAACATCTTTGGCATGCTCACACATTTTAGTATTTTTCGGAACATAGTTCCTCGGAGCTTGCTTAGCAAGCGATCCAATGAATATTACGAGAGGATAAATACATAAAAAATCACAATATATACATTCTAACATGGTATTCAAGGTAATCTATATACATAAGCAATCAAATTATAAGGCTACAATATAATCAGTTCATGTATTTGCATTCACATAGCATATCACCACAACAACATATACAGCTGTACAATACGATAAATAAGGCTACCTCAATAAAAAGTCACAATATATAACCCTACAATAGAAACACTTTAGGTGTTTGCATCCAGCCTAGTATAGCCCCTAAAGCTATGCAAGCCAACAACACATGCTTAAAACACTTACATGCAAACGAAAGATAATATGTCTACAATATGATACATATATTCATGTCCCGATATCAAAAAACCAATATACATACATACATACATCTACCCACTTACAAACTATTCATATATACATGCAATTTCTTATTCGTCTAAGCTTCGTACAACATTAGACCCATACAGTATCCAAAACATGATATTCTATGTTAAAATCCCATATCAGCTACACATACATGTACCCCACTTACAAACTAATCATATATACATGCAATTTGTCATTCGTCTAAGCTTCGTACAACATTAGACCCATACAATATCCAAAAGATGATATTCTATGTTAAAATCCCATATCAGCTACACATACATGTACCCCCCTTACAAACTAATCATATATACATGCAATTTGTCATTCGTCTAAGCTTCGTACACCCTTAGACCCATACAATATCCAAAAGATGATATTCTATGTTAAAAATCACATATCAGCTACACATACATGTACCCACTTACAAACTAATCATATATACATGCAATTTGTCATTCGTCTAAGCTTCGTACACCCTTAGACCCATACAGTATCCAAAAGACAATATTCTATGCTAAAATCCCATATCAGCTACTGAAAATACAATATCATTACATAAAATACGTTTCTTAGAGTTGCGCCCATTTCCTTCCACATTATCTCATACATTTATGTACAATACGTAGTGCTGTATATTACATATATCCGCAATATACCTCTAAATATACGAAAAACACTAAAATCCATTCTTTGTAATCCTTTTCTTTAGCATCTCATTAATATTCATTATCATCTCATTAATATTCATAATTAATTAATTCATTACTCTAGTTTTTAAAAGGATAAAATCATTTATGCGGAAATACCTAAAGAAATCTTATTTGAAGACTTCTTCCAAAAAGCACAAAAGGCAAAATTGCCTTGCTTACACAATTCATTCAGTCTTTTTCCTCTTTCAAACTCAGGTAAAAAGGGTCAGTCTTTTTTTTCCCCTCTACGTATGTGGCAAGGTCTTAACAAAACGCGTAACATCTCACACGCCAATTTAAAGTGGTCCTTTGCTCAAAATAACAACACAATTCCCTTATACAATCCTACGTGCGGTCTCTCAGTATGGGAAGCAATACATTAACTTTTAAAAAGTAACATGTGACATTTAACTATCTCATTCTTCAATTCTCTGTCCTTAAAATAATGATTCCTATTTCTTTTTTTCGCATATTTTCAGTTTCCATGCGGTAAAACTCACAGTCCCAATTAAACATGGTCTTTTACTCAAAAACGACAGTACACTTCGCCCCCAACTCCATCACCCTGGAACACACACATACAAGCAGGTGTCTATGTTCCTTTCGTTACTCCCTATCAAAGGGTTCTCTTTCTCCTACGCCTTCCATCTTAGACAGTCAATATCTTTTAACAATTGTTCTTTATCGACATTTTCCCATGTTTCTAAAAGTCATTTCACATGTTTTTTCTCACCTCCTACGGTTAGACTATTCTCACACATCTATATGTCACGTTTAAGTGACACTTTCTTACTTCTTTAATTGACAGAATGATAAAATTACGAGACAGCTCCATAAGAAGCATCTCTTACGTTTACAAAGGGTGTTTGTGTGCAATCCATTGTTCTACGACCACACACGATGGTTACATTTAGGTATAAGCCTACTTTTTTATCCTTTGTTTTCCGTCTTCCCCCTTTAGTTACCTCATCGTACGACATCCCATTCTTTCATTATAGGTGCCTTCTTTCTTTAGAATTAGTTTCTTGAATACCAAGACCAACTGCGTTCAAGATTAAGAAAAAGTCTTGTGTGGACATGTTCTGAAGTTTTTTCAGTTATTTTACAACACTTGAGGGATGAATAAGGAAGGAAGAAACAAGTTTCTTAAAGGATTGGGGAAAAAATGGTAAGTAATCAACATAAATTGTATAAATTAACATAAATTGTATTAAAATATATGATAAAATAGATCAGAGGAAATTTACGCCCACTTTCGTGAGAAATTTGCACTGTTAACCAATTGTTGTGAGAATGAAGGAAATTTGTACCAGTTTTCGTGAGAATTTTGCACTGTTGACCAATTGTTGTGAGAATGAAGGAAATTTGTACCAATTTTTGGTGAGAATTTTGCACTTTTCTCCAATTCTCGTGAAAATAAGGGAAATTTGTACCAATTTTCGTAAGAAATAAGGCGAAATTATACCAATTCTGGTGAGAAATCTGCACTTTTCTCCAATTCTGGTGAGAAAAGGGCTCTATTCTACTGGAGATTCATAGAAATACCAAATCTGAATATTAGAGGACTTCTATTGCGTATCCGTCATATGAAACCCTTTACATGAGTATCTTTGTATCATTAATGGTTGACTGCCATGAGACACGAAATCTGGTCTCTCATACATATCCTGTGTAGGCCTCGAGACCTGTTTTCAGGTTTCACTACAACAACTGTTTCAGGCCTTGAGGTCTTTATCAATACCTCACCTCGTACTTGATAATATGCATTGAAATATTCGTTTGGCCTCAGAAAGTTGCAAAGTGATCGTATCCCGTGGATTTTTTTTATAGTATGTGTTTCCAATATAGAAGTAAACAAAAATCACAGAAGTAATGGTAATTTTAAAATTTCGCGGCGTGGCCCCAAGCTAAGGAAACCAATTTACCCCCGTGGCAGTCAACCTGTTAAAAAAAAACTGACATATTAGAAACTTTGTGGGAATGTTGCGATGAAAGTAAATGTTAAAAACACGAAAGGAGTGAAAACTAGAACGAGGGGAATGCATCAACTGTAGGAATAACCAGTAATATGTTACTAGACTTTTGGAACCAGCCTGAAATACGATCTTCCTTTCGTAAATTCAAGGTGAGTATACGCTGGACCTTAAAAAATATTAGGTGGTTGTACACCGTATTCTCCCATATATGCCAGATTACAATCATGGGAATAACCATGTTATGGGAATAACATGGTTATGAGTTGTAGGTAGTGTGATTAATGGAAATCTGAAATGTGAATGGGAGATGAAAGCAAGTAAAGAAGTACACTGAGAAGAAATTGGAAGGAAGAAAAGAAGACACAGAATAATTTTATATTTTAACAACTGTATAATGTTACAGTACCTTTAAAAAAATCGAATTTTCGTTATGTCATAGCTGTTGAAATTATATGCATCTCATTTATCATTTACCTAACGGAAAGGTCATTTCTTGAAGACTATGATCTCCTGTAGGTAGCCACCACTTCTGCGGATGAAGTTTTGCATTGGAGAATACAGATTCATTTTGATCTGTTGCAACATCTCAATGCAGGTCAAGCCGATTTCTTCACAAATATTTTAGCTCAATAATGCTCACGCAGAAAGATCTGCGATCTTACGTCACCATGCAGAATCCAGTTTATTCCGCGAAAGAGGTTCTGACAGTTTTAGTAGTCTCTGGATTTTGGACAGTTTTGCTTAGTGTTGAATCTGTTGTTTCAAAACTTTCAATCCAGGCATTTATTGCGTGAGCTGGTGAATCATATGATGCCTCCGAATTTGGAAGCGACGTCGGAACTTTTGTCTTGCAGCTTCCATACAATCATTGTTTTTGTGAAGTGATTTTACTGCAAATGCACGTTTTTCATCTGACTATTCACCCATGTCTACTAAATAGCATTATTATGTAGGAACAAAATAACATTGTTACAATCTTGCCAACATAAAAATACCTCAAGTACACAAATCAAAATCTACCGTAGTATATCGCTGAGGTACTCATCACATGATTTTGGAAAGAAGAAAATGCCGTACGGAGAAGGATTATTTGAGCTACGAAATAGGAATAAAGAACTATTGAAAGCAGTCAAATCAAAACGTAGGCATAAAAAAAGAATAGACAATATTAGCTGGATAGAACCAAAAACTGATGATGAAGTGTAAGCAAAACTTGTGGATAAAATCCATCCTCACTGTCAATTGGCTAACAAGTATGCCTTTTGGTACATGAGATCCCGAGTTTGATTCTTGGTGAGAGGCATCCAATGCACTACAGTGGATGAGTCCTACTTAATACAGGTCTAGTCCTATATGCATTCGCTTCTGACAAAGGACACAAATACCAACCAATCAACAGAGGATGAAAAGAACGAAGAATATTGCAGATTTAAAGAAAGAAGAAATAATATAAGAAAATGTGAAAGACCTTATTAAATACATAAAGAATGGAAAGACAAAAAATGTAGATTGAATAGTACTAATACTGAGAAGAGGAAATAAAGAAACAGATAAGGAAAATTTGTAGAAGACCATGTAAGGAAGAAACAATAATCAATGAATAGAAAGACGATGTAATTGTACTAATACGGAAAAAAGAATAGTAGTTATAACATCTAAATTGATAAATAAGAATAGTATATGAAATCTTCATTATATGAAGCAACTTAATTGTCTGTAAAAACCCATTGTTAACCATGAAGGTAAATCTGCAATGAAATTTTAATTAGAACCTCGCCATCTTCTGAATTATCCTATTCCTCGAAAACTGATATCGGATGATAAACAATTCAATAATCCCTTACATCCAGAATTTTTGTCTGTCTACCTGTGGATGATAACCATTAATTAAACAATTGTTGTTCTCCAAATTTCATGGTTCTTAAGATACGGTTTTAACTATAAAGTGTAAGCAAACATCTGATATAAGTTCGGTGCTGTAAAGGGACGCTAAATTCCAACTACCCGAGTCAATGAGTTGGGTAATTCATATACTAGAACCTTTCTATTTTAAGTGCATTCTCGGAAAATTGTGAAACATACTTCGCCCCCACCCCCACCCCCCCCCCGCCAACCCACTTGCGGATTGAAATCTTCCCTTTGCTTCGGGGGGAAAAAGTCAATGACTTCGACTGTGTTTCCAATTTGTCATTCAGTCGTGTGACCTTGATGAGTGAAGATCGTAGACTACTTAGAATGGTTAACAAGACAGTGCACAGCGAAGCTCATCAATGTGACAAACCTGTCCACATCCACATATTGAAGAATCTTGGTCACAGTAACTTATCCCGCCACTTTCGAGGGAGGTACGGGAAAGCACACATCGACAGCAGCGCCCGCAGAGGGTACAGTTGATATAGAAAGGTTCTAACACTGGCTATCACTTTGTTAAAAGTAGTAAAGATATTGTTTTTGGTTATGAATGACGTTTAATATATATATATATATATATATAGATAGATAGATAGATAGATAGATAGATAGATAGATAGATAGATAGATAGATAGATAGATAGATATAGATATAGATATAGATATATAACTTTCAATAATCTACAATTCATCATACAATTTATCAAACTAAGTACCCCATGCTTCAAATTTTCTTACTTCCTCTTTCTTTGGCTATGTTTACTTTGAAACATTACCTTAATCAGGTTTTATTTTGCATATTTAACCAAGCTTGTCGCTGTCCTTAATAACAGTACCAACTTAATTATTGCAAGCAAGCTTAGAGCAAAGTTTGACTTGTTTATGTAACCTCAAGGTAATTGAATTTGCGTTGGCAAGTTTGATGCAAGCTTGTGTCAAGCGTAAATTGCAACTTAAGAATCATTGTTACAAAAGTAAGACGCCTAAGTCTGCCAAAGAATCCTTGTTATAAAATAAGAAAGACCTTAGTCTGCCAAAGCATCCTTGTTATAAAAGTAAGACGTCCGAGTCTGCCAAAGATTCCTTGTTATAAAAATTAAATGAAATGAAATCCTGAAGTTTTACGTCCGACGGTTGTGCCGGCTAGGCTAAAGGAGACAGTGATGATGAGAAATGAATGAAAAATAATGGAATGAAGAGAGTGGGAGGAAATGGGAGAAACTCGAGAAAAACCACGCACATGGTGTTTGTCAACCACAAAGTTCACTTGGCGCGAGCTGGGATCGAACGAAGGATCCCATGCACCAGAGGTGAACGCTTAACCACTGAGCCACAGTGGCCCCTCCTTGTTATAAAGGTAAAACGCCTTAGTCTGCCAAGGAATCCTTGTTATAAAAGAAGACGCCTTAGTCTGCCAAAGAATCCTTGTTATGGTAGTAAGACGCCTTAGTCTACTAAAGAATCCTTGTTATAAATATAAGACTCGTTAGTCTGCCAGTCGCATTCCTAATAGTTAATAGTCACGTTAATGATTGACACTAGCTGTGCTGCCTTGTAGCTGACGTCATGAAATGTCTCTAGCCTGAAGGTATTTTCCAGATAAGACTTTGAGGAGAAGAACTAGTAAATCATAATCGTAAATCGATAGCGTTTGATTGAACGCCTTGTAAGAAATAGTCATATATCCGTTATTTCGCATATTCTTCATAAACTATATCTATCTTTAGCCTCCTTTTTTTAAAAAAAGAAAGAGACGAAGAAGGAGAAAAAAGAATAGTTTTTAACTTTCCAACCCGTCATGAGAATCCGCTTCAAGCGTCCATTTTGTCGTTTCTATCTTTTTTTTCTTCTTATTTTTTCCCTCGCGATTTTTCTTTCTTTGAATATTTGATGATGTTCAATTACTAACGTAGTGGAGAAAACTTTTAGTACTTCTTCCATTGACATACCTCTCTCTATCTATCTCTGTATGTAATGTGTGTTTGTATGCGTATGTGTGTGTGTGTGTTGAATAGTCCCAGTTTTTTCTGTCCTTTCTTTCCTTCAATTTCTTACAATTCTACGTTCTTTCTTCTGCTTTCAATTTCCGGTAGGTTCCACTCGAATGCTCTCCACGCCATGGACACCGTTTGTTGGGAAACGTCTTTCATCAAGACGCAAGGACCTTTCTGCTGGGACGCCCTATTGTCGACAATCTCTCTCTATCTCTCCCTCTCTCTCTTTCTCAGTCAGCAAAACTAAGAAAGTAGTAACTCGGAAAGAGATAAAATTGCTGAGAGAAACTGAAATGCAGTAAAGACTGATTCCGATGACACTACCTTTTCTTCTTCGGCCGTTTTTCCTTTTCCATTTTCTTTTTTTCTTATTTTTTTCTCCCGTGCTATTCACTATATTTCTTTCCTGTTTCTCTTTTCTTTCTTTTCTTTATTTTTTTCTACCTATGACAAGAGCAGGAAAAACAGTGTAGGTAGTAGGTATGTATCAAAGAGAGACGTTTTTCAATTAACTTTCTGTCGAGGGAACTCTTAATTAAATATTTGCTGGTCAATACGAAAATTTATGAAATGCCTCACCTTTTCTATCTCAAGCTCTACACACACCCACACACCCACACACACACACACACACACACACACTCACACACACTCACTTACACATTATATATATATATCGGGTGTTCCAAAAATGGTGCCCACAGACAATAGAAGGCTATTCTTCAGGTAAAATAAAGCAAAATTTTATATACTCGTATACCCTCAGGAGCCTCCTTCGGCCACCACGCGGAATCAAAATTTCACTATGTGGCAACGTCGCGTATTAACTTAGAACCATTAACATTGTTCTGTGCTAATGGAAAATCTATCGTTTACCTAATATCCTTTACCAACAATCACGACCGGAGACTCCGCCCTTTGGCCTCTCTGAATGGTCCAAGAAAATTAGTCTTGTTACTTCCTGGACAGACATTGTGTATATAATATACATAGGCCTATATACAGGGTGATATCATAATCTAAACTAAGCTAAGCTTGTAAGAAGCCATGTCAACGCAACGAGAAGCCAAGTTAAGCGAACAGAGAAATGTCTCTTGTTTTCTACTGGTAATTCTTCTTCATTCTTTGCGGGGCCGCGGTGGCTCAGTGGTAGAACGTTCATCGCTGGTGCTTGGGGTCCCGGGTTCGATCCCAGCCCCTGCCAAGTGAACTTTGTGGTGGACAAACACCGTGTGCGTGGGTTTTCTCGGGGTTCTCCCGTTTCCTCCCACTTTCTTCATTCCACCATTTCATTCATTATTCATCATCACCGTCTTCTTTAGCCTAACCGGCATAACCGTGGGACGTAAAACTCAAAGATTTCATTTCATTTTTTCTTCATTCTTTGCCTAACCGAAGGATAGGATGTTGAATAGATGCTGAAAGGAGTAAAGTAAACTAAACTATTTGGAGTCAACTTCGGAATCAAGTCCGGACGCCACATCTAAATAACATTACGGTTAAAAACAAAAGATGTCATAGTAATAACTAGCAGAATACACGTACTTCGCATGGAAGAATACGTTTCATTTTGGACATAACGAGCTGAATTTGGAATTAAACGGCATCGGAAGTGTCACCGTTTGTCTCAACGACCCCTGAAACTATGAATTCGACTCTAATATCGGTCATTTTCGATCCATTTTCGATCATTTTTAAATATCTCCCCATCTTCCTCCTCCCCTAAGTTGTTCCGTCAAACTGAAATGATAGAAACCATCCCAGGACCAAACCTCATCTACATATGTTGAAAAATTAATCGAGATCGGTTGTACGGTTCAAGAGTTATTAAGTCACAAACATAGTCATTTTGATTTTTATATAGAGAGATTATTGTTTGCTTTGTGAAAAACAGGTACGTATACCTGACCGTTTCTGTATACTTCTTACAAGGAACGACCATGAACTTGTCATCCGGACGTGCGAATCAAACCTAGTCCATTCGATAAAAATAACAAAGATATGCACAAAATGCACAAGATATGCAATAAATATGCACAAAAAATTAGATGCCCTGAACAACGGAGTATGTCCCTGGCGCCCATTAACCCTGTTAGTATAAAGAAAATCATAGACTCGCGATGAAATAGCTATTGGATCAACACTGTTCATTGGAAAGTCATGATTTATGGTTCATTCTTTTCAGTATGAAACAAGCTTTTAAAAAGTACTATGTATTGGAGCCCATATCGTAATTGAACAGGAAAAATTGGGAGAATGTCATGGAAATTACCTTCAGAAATCCCTCTCATCAACATACCAATACACACTTTTCCCTCATACCTATTCTGTCTATCAATACAAAAACTTGGTACACACATTTCTTATCCCCTATAGTATTTTTCGAGATACATTTGAATTGTGTGCTCTTACCCGGGGCTAGTCCAGAGGGGGTGAAAAGTTGATGGGAGTGATTTCTGGAGGTAACTTTCCTAACATTATCGCAATTTTCCATGTTCAGCGACCATATGGGCGCCAATACATAGCACCACTGGAAAGCTGCTGAAGAGAATGAACTATAAACCATGACTTTCTAACTAACAGTGTTGATCCAATAGCTCACTGCGTGTCTACGATTTTCTTTATACTAACAGATTAGTTGGTCCCATGCAATTACTCCGTTGTCCATGGCACCATTTTTTTTTCATTGACATAATCTTTGTTATGTTTATCAAATGGACTAGGTTCGGTTCGGACGTCCGGATCACACGTTCATGGTTCGTTCCTTGTTAGAACCAACTTTTCTCATTCTCAAGATACAATGATGATATCTGCAAGTTACTGCCAAGATCTCATCAAGTTGAGCAGAGCGACGATTAGCAGTAGCGACTCATTCTCCCTCGATTTTCCCAACTTCAGCAGGATTTATAAACACAAATAATACTTGTTAATTTCGCGGAAAAAACTAACGTATAACACAGCCATAAAACTACAGATACGTACCAACGAAAATTGACACTAGTATTTGTCTATACGAAGATACATGATGTATTGCGTCCAGAAAATATTCCGACCAAGTACTACATAGCAATTTTGGGAAATGAAATTGAAGTACTAAACCTAACTTGACATTAAACAACTATAGAAGAAATAGTGCGTATGGCAAACAACTGTCTCGAAATATTATCATGTTGTTATAAAATGAAAGAAGAGCCAGAAACGATTGTGTTATAGAGGGTAACCCCCCCCCCCAAAAAAAAAAACACCCACATTTGAAAGGCGAATAAAAACAAAAAGTATTGCAGATAGAAGCTAGTTTATTACAAAAATAAATAAAATGTTATTGAAAATAGTTTTTGTGACAGTAACACAATTGCCAACACGATTATTGCCAAGTGGCCCTGCGTAATGTAGTCGCTAACGCTCTCGGTGGGATCACTCGGTCGAAAAAGTGGTAAAACGCTTTTTCAGGCCAACCACACCCTGAATGAGGTTTTCCTCATTTACACCAGGCAAATGCCGGGTGGTACCTAACTTATAGGTCCCAGGCCGCTTCCTTCCTTCCCTTTCCTCGGATAGTGTGCTCGCCGTAATTCTGTGATTACAGTGCAAAGAGCTTTTAACGTAAGGTTTGCTATTCCAAGCAATAAATATGTTCCTGATAGGAAGACAAACTTGCAGTAGGTCGAAAAGTTCTGAACAACGAATTCAGCATTGAAAAGAAAAATCATCTGGCTGACCTTCAACAGACTTCCTCCCAAATGATTTTTTTTTCTTTAGGATCACCTTAATTAAAGCTAAAGCTTACACACATCGACCCCACACTATTGCCGAAAGTAATTCAAGAGGAGGTACCAGGTAGTCCAGAGGAAATGACACGTCGAGTGGAAATAAATTTCATATATCGTCTTGAAATGTGTATTGCTGGACAACACTTACCAGACGTTGTTTTCAAAATATAGTCGTCACAAACTGTTCTCATGCCCATTGCATATTTTTAAATAAACAAGTTTCTTTCTGCAATTCCTTTTGTTTTATTACTTTTTCAAATGTGGGAGGGTGTTTTCGGTTACCCTATACCTTCTTGTTGTTTCTATGCAAAGCAATAATTTCCATTCTACCACAAGATACTGTGGTGTTATATTATTTTACGACCGAGCAATCATATAGTACTGTCAGTATATTCAGTAGAACTTTATGTGCTGAATGCTTTCTCAAGCATTATCACTAAGATCCTCAGTTTAGTGTGTGGGCAAGATTCAAACCTGCCTTGTAAAGAACGCCTCAGTTACAAACACAAACAATGGTTTGGCTCAGACTTGAATCGTAAAATTCTGTCCTCCATCATATCGGATTTGCATTATGGCGTAAAGTCAAACATTCAGATATTGTTACTCGCGAGACGAGAAATTTTTCGTCTCGTCTCGAAAGCGAGACAAGAGTTAAGACGATATGTACACTCATGTCCAAAATGATTGTCGCATATCTATAACTGTCTTCTTGTAAGAATATAATTTGTTAATGATTTTGCAGGGTACTTTTAATACTGGTACTATGTGTATAATCAGCCCACCTGTTTGTTATCTTCGATTCCATTTGTTACCTTTCTGTTTACCTTCACGAACCTCCTGAGGTATATCAAGAACTCGGTTATAATCGTTTCACATCCTGAAAATTATAAATAAATATAATAATAATTATTATTATTTATATGTTATTCTGTCGTTAGTAAATAAATTAAATTAGAATAAAATATTGAATATTTTGTACTTCAAAGTAAAAATGAAATGAAATCTTTAAGTTTAACGTCCCACAATTAGGGTAGTTAGGCTAAAGGAGACGGTGATAATGAGAAACGAGTGGAATGGTGGAATGAAGAAAGTGGGAGGAAACGAGAGAACCCCGAGAAAACCCACGAACACGGTGTTTGTATACCACAAAGTCCACACGGCGCGAGTTGGGATTGAACCAGGGACCCCAAGCACCGGAGGTGAACCCTCTACCACTGAGCCATCGCACCCCCCTTGTACTTCAAAGTGTTGGGGGGTACGTGTCCCCCTCGTCCCCCCTGCTAGAGACGCCCGTGACTAGTTCCTTTCTGAAATTACAGTTCCTTTAACCATTTTATGGTTTTTGGAAACTTTTGTTACCATTGCGTAGTATCGTCTTTGATAGCTTTCTTAGGTTCTATAAGAGGTATTTAAGCCTGTAATTTTATTGGTCAAGTCAAGGATGGACTAAAGAACACCCCAGATGCGTTTTAGAATCGGGTGATCAACTTGGCGGTGCCAAGTGGGGGCGAAGGGACGTGACTTTTTATTTTTTTTCTTAAGGTAAATTTCAAAAAATTTTCACGCCCTTAGTTTTCAAGATGTTTTGAAACTTTGCATGCGGATTGTGAATACCTTCGAGTATTTCTTAAATGTTTTTGAGATGCCTACGCGAAACCCGGCTTGGGCCCGAAGGGCGCAAGTGTTCCGAGGAGGTGATTTTTTTTTTTTCAGAAAAAATCGGTTTTTCGATTTTTCCGGTTTAAATGTATGATACGGACATGTGAGTGGTACCGTCAGAAAGGGCTTGTTATACTGAAGAAAATGACGTTTGAACCATGACTTTAGGCCAAGCAGTAGGCCTATAAGTCCTAAATTCAGACTTTCAACAATTTTTCCACCCTTTGTTTTCAAGATACAAGATTGAAATTTTTTATGCGTATTATGTATATAACAACGTATTTTTTTTTTTAAAAAAATCAGATCCCTACGTGAACCCAGGCCCTGGCCAGAGGGGCGCAAAAATTTCGAAAACAATTTTTTTTTTTTCGAAAAATCTCCCAGTTTTAGCCGATTATCCCGTTTCTGGTGTATAATACGAACAAGCGAATAGTACCGATGGAAAGTATGCTGTATCCTAAATAATAATAATAATAATAAAAAGTGTGAACCATGATCCTATGATAAATAGTAAGGAAGTAGTAACTGTTTGAGTGAAAGTCAAATTTAGCTCAAAAAGTGGAAATCCTAAAAGGGTTAAAACAGAAACATAGGAACCAAAATTTTCCATGTCATTTCCTCTACTTTGTTGGGTGTTTCTGGACTTGTGTTTGCTACAATTTCTTTTGTCTGTCCTTCTCTTGTTTCATTTTCTACCAGGAGCTCGAGATTACTCCTTTTGAAATTTATCGTGTGTTTGCAATATTCTAGATATTCATTTTTGCTCCCACATTCAAGTGTGAGTGCAATAGTTCTTTATTGGGCTCAGTATATTGTCACATTCGCCACTGACGTTATCCCAAAGAGAAAGCGAGAGACACACACTTCTGAGCACAAATATTTCAGAAGTAAAACATATGTTCCTCATCCACTTCTTTCCATAAATTCACGTGACCTCAGCATAATATTGCCAATTCCTCAGAGAAAGCTTAAACTCCAACGACCCCACGGGCTTCCTCTTCTTTTTTATGATGAGGTATTTTGAGGTTCTGCTAAATCAACGTCATTCACTGTTTATCAGAATATAACCTCCTTGTGGCAATTTTCATATACTACAGTAGTATACGCGTAACCTTCATATATAGAGTATGTGTGGCATCAGGTGGCCCAAGCATCTGCTGAAGTACTGCAATGGGAGCGAAAATAGGGAATTGTAAGGAAGAAGAACCCAGATAGTACAGCAGCTTCAGAGACGAGAGAAAATGTCTAGATGGCACTGCCTCTCATAGTTTTTTCCTTGTTCTTCATTTTCCTTCTCTCTGGTTCCGCCATGCCATAACAACACCCAATTTTATCTCCACAGCCTCTGGTTGCTTGGTAACTCTTCTCGCACTGTATCTTCAGATATTAGTAGAAGTGCCCGGGGAGAGACGGAGATGTTGCCTCCACTTAAAACCGCGGCCTGTAGCAACGACTTGAAGGCACGGAAGCACAGCAGAGCACTCTGGCTTTATTATTTTTAATAAATTTTGGAAGAATATGCATTTCGGGGAGTAAATTTATGAAGTGAAGCACATGGTTCTTTCATTTCATATTCTTATCCTCTCGCTGCTTGGTTCC
The DNA here is from genome assembly GCF_964235325.1 of Thermobia domestica. Classification (NCBI taxonomy): domain Eukaryota; kingdom Metazoa; phylum Arthropoda; class Insecta; order Zygentoma; family Lepismatidae; genus Thermobia; species Thermobia domestica. Next base: position 71,973,078 of record NC_137458.1, read on the forward strand.
TTCTCGTGTGTGTGTGTGTGTGTGTATATATATATATATATATATGTATATCACAGTTAGCATACACAGTATACTGTAGCTTCTTTTCTATTACTAAAACTCTGAGCTATGAATTTTGAATTTATGAAATATATATATTCATATATATTTTACTTAAAAGTCCACGTATATAAAGAAAATGTCAATTTAAATTTAGATAATTTCCGTTGAGACTGCTAAGCTAGAATAACAAACACCCAGAGTAGTACTTTAGATCTTGCTTTACAGTAATTTTCCCTATATTTCCAATGTATTTTGTAAAAAGCGAAAATGCTGGTAAAAAAAATCAATCTAATTTAAAAGATACAAATTCGAAATGTAAAAAGGTTTTCATAGAAGTAAAAATGTTAACATATCTGAGCTTATCTATAGAAAAAAATATAGAAAATAGAAAAAAAATGACTGTTTGTGACTTAATAACTTTTGACCCACCAGACCGATCTCGATCAAATTTTCAACATAGATGAAGTTCGGGCCTGGAATTCTTTTTATCATTTCACTTTAACGATACAACTTAGGGGAAGAAGTGGGAGATATATGAAAATGATTAAAAATGATCGATATTAGGGTCGAATCCATAGTTTTCAGGATCGCTGAGAGGAACAGTGGCACTTAGGATGCCGTTTAAATCCAAATTCAGCCATGCAACTTGGGGGAGGGGGAAGATATATAAGAATGGTCGAAAATCAAAGATATTAGTGTTGAATCCATAGTTTTCGAGGTCACTAAAACGAACAATGACACTTCCGATGCTGTTTAAATCCAAGTTCAGCCCCCGTAAGTAGTCCTAAAGGGAGATGGTGACATGTAAAAATAATTAAATATGACCGAATTAGTGTCGAATTCATAGTTTTTGGTGTCCCTAAGTTGCTTGGTAACAATTTTGGTAGCCTTTATGTCCAAAATGAAACTATTATTCCCGTGGGAAGAACGGGCATTCTGCTAACACATGTTTAAATCTATTCTTTTTACTGTGAAAAACAGACATCTTTTTTTTTTTTTTTTTTTTAATTTTAACAAAAATGTTCATAGCGATTATACAAGACAAGGTAGTGACATATTTGTGATGCATCAAAAGTATGTTAATATAAGCAAAACCGTGTACATGAATTGTGTTGGGTTGTACATTATAACAAACTTCCTATGTACTTGAAGGTTTTCCGAAAGAAGTTATTTAACCTACTCGTTGTAAAATATTATTACACCATTAAGGAATATTTAAATGATTCATTAAATTAGGAGCTGATAACAGATGCTTTGCTCCTGAGTATATGCCAGGTATGGTAAAACCAAACGATGTAAGTGATCATGTTTACATATTTGATATACTTTATTTTATTATTTTGTATTTTAGAGAGATGTATACCTTCTGCTACTTTATAATATTGTATGTATTTTGACAACTGCAATGCTCACAGGAGAATTTCCCCTGTGTTGTAACCTAATGAAACAGGAAATCGAATGAAATGAAATTTGCCCAATGAACGGGCCAAAAATCAAACTGAATCAGTGTTGCCAGATTGGGCTACAAGTAGTGATGAGCAGTGGGAATATTCCCGGTGGGAAGGAAAATAAAAAATGGGAATATTCCCGGTTTTTTTCCGTGGCATTTAAATTCCCGGGAAGGAATTTATTTCCATTTCTTTACTTTATCTTCTAAATTATAAGAACCATATGACTAATTGCATTAATTTCATTTATTATCATTTACTTCTAGGTTTGAAATAATTTGGAGGTTAAAGAACATTAAAATTCGTTGACTGTACTTTGTTTAACTAATAACATGATCTTTTAAGTTCCATTTCCATTTGCACTAAAAGGTAGCAAAGTACTAATTTACAAATGATGAAAAGGAACCAGTTTCTAAAGTAATGTAGAAATTATGTAGAAATAGAGATAAAATACTATTAATACACTCCGAACCATCGTTAGTAATAGACGTCGGTGTGTGTTCTGTCTCTGACTCGCATTTCTGAAGAAGTATTCGGACTTCTCTCATGTGACATGTGAATTAAAGCATAAAATTTCGAGAAATATTTAGGAAGAAAGGTCGTGTGTGGCAGTGTAACGTGCAAAATTATAAAGATAAGTCAGTCTCTTGGAAATATTGTGAACATAAATATGTATGTGCAAATGTTGAAAAATTGTGAGACATGTGTCTTTTGGCAGTTACCCAACCTAATTAGTTTATAACATTTAAAAATTTAATATGTTTATAATATCAGCAGTAGAGTCAAGTTTAGAAAATCTACTTACATATAAATTTAAGCTGTTTAGCGGTTTAAAAGAATGTGAAATTACAATACCATTTTTCACACATATTTACTTCCACAGAACACACTGTAAGGAAATATACATTTACGCGTACTCTCTAAACATCATAAAATATTAATAAAATAACATAATATCGTTCAGAATATACATTTGAAAGACTCCTCTGGGGACAACAATAATAATATACTTTGATATAAAAACAATTAACTTTGAAATCATAATATAGTAATAGAATACAATTTTCTTTGTGCTCGGAAAATTACCATGTTTTTGGGAATCTTCCCGGGAAATTCCGAAAAAAATATCTTCCCGGAATTTTACCCATCACTAGCTACAAGTAGCGAGTTGGGCGATTTTTTAAGTGCCCTCGCTACCAAAATTTTAAATTGGGCGACACCTTACTTTTTGGGCTACTTTTAATTATTAGCAGGCTATAACTCTTAAGAATGTGCTTTTTTTATTTTCACATATGTAATCACGAATTAGTAGTTTTATAAAAATAGGTACAATACAATTTTTGTTTCCTGCATACTTTATTCACAACGAACAATAGTTTTAGTAAAACTAACATGTTCGATGCTAGTTTAATTCTTGTTTTAGTATTATTTAATCTCCAGATCTGGCAACACTATACTTTTGTTGAGTTTGTGGGTTGCAGTATCGCTGACCATATTGATGTCTCAGAAATGCCTAGGACTAATAATTGTACGGAGCTGGGTAAACGTGAACATTTCAAATTTAATTGTGTTACTCTATTGTTCCTACGAACATAATGAGAAAGTGGAGCTAAAATAAAAGCTTGCAAAATTCATGGTTCCCAGATAAAGAATTTAGCAAACGAATTATAGAAATAAGGAGTAACAGTGAAAAAACATACTGTAAAAGTTGCAAAGTGTATTTAAGAACCTACAAAAACTGATTAATTGAACATGTCTCCTTGAAAATCAGAAATGTCTTCCATTATAGTATATTATCACCGTCTACCCAGTTTATTCCCCACACGGCAATTCTACTGCTCTTGATATAGTACTGTAAAAACTACTCTTGTATGGAGTTTGCTCAAACATACCACGGCCAACAGTCTGAAACTGCACTGTAAAAAATCGTTGTGTTATTTCAACGACATGCCTATGTGTTAACACACGATTGTGTTAAAATATAATACAAACAAGTGGTTAGAACAACTCGCTCTCCATTTGGAGTTGTGTGTCAAATGCCGGTAGTTGAAATGACACACAGCCTGTGTGTTAAATTAACACAAGTGTAGAATCTTCGGTGTTGTTTTCTGCGTGATTGCCAAATATGTTGGGCATCTAATTATAAAGGCTTATGAATTGAAGCTACAGACAAACATAGTAGAAAGAAACACTTAAACAAATCCAGGTATACGCAAAATTTCAAAATGCAAACCGCGCGATGTGTTTTCAATTGTTTTACATAATGTTTCTGAAGAAACCCTAACAGCACAAGATATGCTAGGCATGTGCCATTTAGGTGTTCTAAATTCATCTCCCACATTTGATGCATTTATTGCTTCTCTTTTTAAGCGATTGTGTAGTAGAAGCAACAAACGCATCAACTTTATTAGATGGCAACTGGTGCCGATCATTTGAAAGTGAATATGGAAGAACTATAAAATAAAGTAAATACACAGTCGTCATTTTGTTATAAAATTAGGTCTACATGGCGAGCAGATTTTATCTTATCCCGAACGGTTATTGTCGAATATACGCGGCTTAAAGGAGCACTCTGATTAGCTAAATTCAAAAGACTTCAACAATTTATCCCTCTATATGCGACGCTTTCTTCATCGCCTACGTGGCCAAATCGCAAAAGCACACGGTTAGTAATTTAAAGATTGGTAGTTCGTGCCGCCCCCCCCCCCCCCGCCACTGGAGTACATTTTTTTACTTGTTTAAAGTGCTTTTTTAGACTCAGAATAATGTAAACACATCACGCATATAGGCGATTTAACATATTTTGGGGGAGTAATTTTGTGGTTCATTAACGCTTACGGCACGGCTCAACACCGGTTGTCTGTTAAAGACGTAACACGCACCCTGTGTTAAACGCCAACACCGTGAGGTATGTGTTGAACTAACACCGCATAGTGGTAGTCACGCTGGAACCACTGCCCTGTGTTAAAATTGAGTTGAATTAAGACAACCAATTTTTACTGTGTGCGGTCGCCTCCTGACCGTTGTCAACCCGGACATCTGACGTATTTCCAAATCTAGATACTACTACTACTAAACTATTCTAATGCTACATTGACTTGATCCCTAGTCTTCCGTTGCAAGCGCTGCTATCGGCTGAAGGAATTCCACGCGCTTTCTCTCGCTTAGCAACAGCTGAACCCTTATTGGCTCAACGCGTGGGTGTGAGCTTTAGTTCACATTTTTGCCACGGCTCAAGACATTTTGGCAGCACAATACTTGGCGTAATGGACCAATTTCTGGGCCTGAGCCGCTCCACGCCATCTATCAGCGATTGGTGGAACTACGTCCAGCCTAGCTACGGACGCGTAGCTACGAAACCGGCGTATTCTTTCTACACCTAGTAGCCGTCACATCTTTTATTCACGTGACTTTCCCAGTTTGCCTCACGACGCTGCGTGGACGTCGAAAATTGGGGAAGCACCGGCCGAGAATCAAACCCGGGACCACGCGGACATGAATCCAATCCACTAGACTAAGGTGTCCCCTATTTCCAAATCTAGATGTTTCTATTAAATCGATGTACATGATTAGTAAAAAGTGTATCGCTGCAAAATAATTCATTTTTGGGTTGGGGGGTACAAATAGTTCAAATCCGCTACTTTTAGAGCACAACCTCGCTACTTTTTGATCTTCGGATCTGACAACACTGAACTGGATCAATAATCAAGGAAAAATCCCTGCATTTTGCTCATAATATATACAAGTGGTTCGGGTGAGCGTGATGATAAACGGTACTTCCGGTGAAATTGAGTTATTAGTTAGGGTTGTGATCGAACTACAGAAGAGTATGCAGGTAGTTTTATTTCGAAAAGTGTCTGCAGAAGGTAAAGGAAGATTGTTTTTGGTATATGTCATTGCATTGAATTACATGGGAATGATCAACCTTCTTTCCCAAATTAGTCGAAAGTTAGAAAATGTTACGTGTACTGTCCTGCTCATCTTTTTTTTTTTTTTTTCTAAGAGAGATGAATCACACAAAGCACTACATAAACACTACAAAAAATTTTTTGAGATCATCTATTCAACTTGCTTTTAGACAATATTTGAATTTGGTTGAATTATTATGAATGTTGGGTCTCCCTTTTACAAAATACATACCTACAGGAGAGATAGGGAGAAAACCTTGCCATCTATTTGCTACAGTCGAGCGTTTACACTCACCTTAAAGCCTCCACCCGCCAAACCCATTTCTTCTATATTGCTTCTGCCTGCCTAATCGACGGTAATTACACCATTTATTTCTAACTAGGCGATATATGACGTAGAGGCGCGCTTTCACAATTTGTCCACAGCAGAGACAAACACAAAGGAGAAAATTAGGAGTAGACTTTAAAAATCTTCTTTTTTGGAGAAGAGGCTTTCAGGGAGAGTGGAAATATTCGCTTTTTTTCTTCTTATGATGATTTTCTTATTCTAGTGCCATGTTTGTTTTCTGTGGTGAATTCTACAATTTTAAAAATCCCTTTTCAATATTTAGTACTTGTGAATCCAAGATCCGGAGATGGCCAGAGATGGAGTGGGTGAAGATTTCTGAGTGGATCGTGGGTCAACAGGACGTGACCCATTGCGACCTACCATCCACCATGACCCACTCTGACCCACCATGACCCATCATGACCCACTACGACCCACCGACTCACTCTGCTCAGTGCATTGTAGACAACATATCCTGAACACTGGTGAATTTATCCACGTTTTACTTTCAAGTCCTTCATTTTTCTTCCTTTTTCATTGGTTTCTATTTATTGCTCGAGATGAGTAAATCTAAATGACAGAAGAACTTCAAGCACTTTCTGACATTGATATTTATAATTGTAATAATAGCAACAAGACTTACTACTTTGCTTTCGAGACACAGCCCATGCGGTTTTTGAGGAACTGACTACTAAAAAAATATATTTTTGAATCATCTCTAATACATAGATTATTGTATAAAAAATTGAATGTAACTATGTATGCGTGATCATCATGGTCAAATGTCAAAGATAAATGAAACGACTTTTGATATATAGTTGGGCCCCAATCCCAACTGAGATGATATCACATCGCTTTCATTATAATACATATATTAAGGAGAGAATTAGGGTCCGAATTTTTGCAAAAAACTGAGTACCAGTATCTCACGAGTGGGTCACGGTAGGTCGTTGGTAACGATGGGTGGTGGTTAATGAGTCATGGGTCACATTGGGTGGTGGGTCAATGGATCATGGGTCAACTGATATTTCATTGACCCAAGCCACTTCTGGAGCTGGCTATCTTGATAAACTTTCAAACCGGTATTGCATTTTTTACCAGCAACTGTAAGGCTAGCTTTAGACGGAAGCATTTATCGTAGCATTTCTCGTAGCAAAAATCGTATCATCGATATCCTACCGTGTAAAGTAGCAAATGCTATAGCATTTCCCATGACATGGCATATCCTATGGCATTTCTTGTCGATAGAACCTGCTCTATTTCGTAGCATTTTTCCGAGCATTTCTACTCCGATTGCAGCGCCGTGGTGTGTTAAAATGAAGCGAAAGATTTTTTTTTGTCAAATATCCATGCTCTTTGTTTTGTGTGGGAAATTGAGTTGTAGTAAAGAAAAATGAGTTGGAGTAGGAGTACTATTATTATGTTGATTAAAAAAATATGAGGAACATCCTTGTTTGTACAAAGTTAAAAGTGTGCAGTTTTACTATACGGATTCACACAGAAATTCATTTAAAAAAATACTTTCTTGTTTCATTTATTGTACCTTCAGCAATCATTTTTGAGGTGTGCTCTTACGTTCTCCGGTGCAGGTTCACTTTAACAGGTCTTCTTCAAGACAGCTGGCAACGTGTAGTTTTACTATACGGATCCATAGTATAAGTAGTAGTAGTAGGAGGAGTAAGTAGTAGTAGTAGTAGTAGTAGTAGTAGTAGTAGTAGTAGTAGTAGTAGTAGTAGTAGTAGTAGTTGTTGTTGTTGTTGTTGTTGTAGTAGTAGTAGTAGTAGTAAAAGTAAGTAGTAGGAGGAGGAGGAGTAACAGTAGTAAGTAGTAGTAAGAGTAGAAGTAGGAGTACTTAGTAACAGTAGGAGTTGGTATAGTAATAGTAAGAGTAGTAGCAGTAGTAGGAGGAGGAGTAGGAATGGGCAGTAGTAGTACTTGGAATAGTAGTAGTAGTAGTAGTAGTAGTAGTAGTAGTAGTAGTAGTAACAGTAGTGGGAACAGGTTAGAATCTCCGAAGGGGTTGGTTGGTTTCTGTTCTCTATACAAAATGGGATAATTATAGACTTTCCAAAATTTTATGGCAGCTTATTGAAAATTACGTGCATTTCAGGTTCGACTTTAATTTCTATATTTCACGTAAATACGCACCTCAGATGTAAGTGCACACCATATTTCCATTACTTATACACTACTCTATTAAAATATTAGAAATTTCTTCTGTAAATTTTAAAATCTATGGATCTGTATAGTATGACTGCACCGTTAAAAGTCCTTTGTATCATAATACGCATATACGAAAAAGGGCTTTACAAGAAATAGTGACTGAAATATCTGTTTTTAGTTTTGGAGCCATAATTGCGCTCTTCTGCAGTGATTTGTTTGCTACGCCACGACAAAATGCTTATCAAAATGCTACCGTATAAAAGCACAATATACTTTTGATGCCGTGGAATATTATACGAGATTTTTGGCAGCATATCTGCTACGATAAATGCTTTCGTCTAAAACTAGCCTTAGTTATGCAAAGCAACATATAGGCGCCGTTTTGGTTACCTAAGCACCTTATCAAGTGCTTGAAAGTTATTTTTTTTTAAATCAAGGCTATCAAAGTTACAAAAACTATAAAATCACCCAAATAAGATTTGTGTTTAAGTTCGAGGTAACCAACACTATAGAATGATCCATACAAATTCCGCGTTGAAATTTGAAAATAACAAAATTGCCTATATAAATTGTGCATTAGAATTCAAAACCAAAACTTCTATAAAGCTGACAACATAAATGTTGTATTGGAGTAGTTAAAAGTAACAAAACATTATAAAATTACCTTGATAGTAAACTAGTGAATTACGTGAGGGCCTTTAAAACCGCGAAAGATTGCGGACTTTTCGATTATTGCAGAACCGCAACAGACATGCTGATGTGAGAGAAAGGCGAGACAAAAACAGAAAGACGAAGAAGAGCTATCAGCTCTGTTTTAACGAAGAGAGGAAGAAAAGGAAACTCGCGGAGCAAATTGACCTGGAAGGTCTCTGGAGCGCTTCCAGAACTCCTATAAAAGTAATCAACTGACAAAGAAAGGTGAACAAAGTCAGAGGGAAGAAGAAACAGCAGAAAATCGTCATTTCTTGCACCGAACGAAAGCATAAAAAGATGTTAAACAAAATGGTGGTAAATAAGTATAAAGTCTATGAAAAGATAATTGTTGTAACTTCTCACTGGAGGATTTTTATAAAGTATTGTATTCGCTTTTAACCTTGACTGAAATCTTAAAACAGTAATTCTCTTCCCTTACAAAAGAAACAGGCGAGAATGAGCATCGGTAATAACCTTAATTTCTCATGCACCATCATTAAATACGAAAGATGAGGGGGTGGAGGAATGGAATAAAAGGAAGGGAAACAATAAAAAACCAGTTAACGGCCTGCCCATTAGAATACAAAACCATTCCTTTGAGGTTAATTGTTGGCGCATCATTGTTGCCAGATTGTATGGACCTTCATCATTATCTTCCTTCTCTTCGCTGTACTTTTTTTTTTTTTTTTTTTTGTAACCATTACAACAGAAGTTATTACTATACGCAATCATCGAAGTAAGACAATTTGTAGTGTACGTATACCACTTTGTTCTGAAACTTTTTTGTATTGGAATCATAAAGTCACTTACATAGATTGTATACCGACAGTAATAGATTGACAAGCGTATAGACATGGCCACCCACAGTCAGAGGCGACTGTAGATGGTAAAAACAGGTGGGGCCAGCCAAAACCCAGACTATGATAGGTATATTGTAACTATAAACTTGCCACTCAACAAACTGGGGGGCCCAGACTAGATCCGCCACTGCCCGCAATGGGGGCAAGGATGAAGGCATTTGGCCTCCTAGATTTTTGAAATACAAATCAAAACATGTTAATTTGTTTTAACATACTGTAGTAGCCTATTATTATATTAAATACTATAAACTATAGTTATTTACTGTAGTTAATAAGGATTTGTGCTAAATAATGATTGTTGTTTTACAGTTTATAATACATGCTTTCATGCAATTATGTGCACGCAAGCCTCAAAGTGTGTGTGTATTCCTAACTATGCTTTTATGTCGATCTTTTGTCCCCCCTGGAAAAAAATCCTGCGGGCGCCCCTGCTTATAGAAGGTTAATGAGACTCTAAATTTTAAAAGTAATGTTTAATAAACATAATTTTTCTTTCTGTACATTTTCTCTGGTGTGTGACTCTTCCTATGTAGTTCGTGAGATTCAAGTGTAAAATAGTTTTTCTGTTTTCATCCAATTTACGCTTACCACATCTTCTACTATCAGTATATAAGTTTTCTATTGATTTTATGATTTCAATAATAATAATAATAATAATAATAATAATAATAATAATAATAATAATAATAATAATAATAATAATAATAATAATAATAAAATTTAAAATGCTGGGCCGCGGTGGCTCAGTGGTAGAGCGTGCACCTCTGGAGCTTGGGGTCCCGTGTTCGATCCCAACCCCCGCCAAGTAAACTTTGTGGTGGATAAACACTGTGTACGTGGGTTTTCTCGGGGTTCTCCCGTTTCTTCCCACTTTCTTCATTCCACCATTTCATTCATTACTCATCATCAGCGTCTCCTTTAGCCTAACCGGCATAACCGTGGGACGTAAAACTCAAAGATTTCATTTCATTTGCATTTAGAATGTGCAGCTATGCCATGTGACATAATGTAGAAAATAGAATGGAAAAACAAATAATATTTGTAGAAACTATTTTCGCGTGTGAGGCACAGTTTGCAGAATACCCACCATTTAAGTGTACTACAATACTAAACCAGACAGCATCCCTACAGCGCAATTTTCTTAAATAGTTATAGAAGTGAAAATTCAGTAATAATAATAATGGTGATAGTGCTGAAAATATCAAATATTTACACGTTAGAAACCTATTGACTATGCTAAAGAGAGAGAAATTGAACAGCAATAACATCATAGATCCAAGAAAAGAAGAAAACGAACTAAATATGCTTCATCAATACAAAAAGTGTATACCTATTCATATGAGACCTCATATATACCTTTTCTCTGTATAATACGTGTGTGTAGTGTATAATACGTTTATAGTGAGAGTTTTTAGATACAGGATATTTTTATTTTTTACAGAATCTTACTACTTAATCTTTATATCGCGGATACAAGGGAGCTATAGGCCCCCCTTGATGCTCAGGTATACACTGGATAAAATGGGCTGGCTTCAATCCTGCTTTACACTGGATAAAACTGTAAACATGGTTTAGCCCCTCCCCTGATACATATAAAGAGAGAGAGCAAAAGGTCTGAGTTAAATTGTAGGCACCAGGTTAAGATTACGCTGGTTCCCACCTCATTTTGTTTGAGTAAGAAATTTGACATCTTAGGTTAAAGAGAGGGATATGTCATGAATAGAAGATACTGAGGATAAATCGCCAGGAAGACGCAATGGCAAGGGAAAAATGAAAATGAAATGAAATCTTTAAGTTTTACGTCCCACGGTTGTGCCGGTCAGGCTAAAAGAGACGGTGATGATGAGAGATGAGTGAAATGGTGGAATGAAGAAAGTGGAAGGAAACGGGAGAACCTCGAGAAAACCCACGAGCACGGTGCTTGTCTACCACAAGGTTCACTTGGCGGAGGCTGGGATCGAACCCGGGACCCCAAGCACCAGAGGTGAACGTTCTAGGGAAGTCGGGGATTTTAAAAAACATCAGGTGATACTGGCACCTTGACATTTAAAATTTTCGAGCGAGTCCTATGGGGTAAGCAGAACTCCCCATTCAGTGGAACCTCCTGACATTCTCCAATCTAACTTTTTGTTTCATCTTCTATCTCTAACTATTTCTAAGTACGTATATGCATTGGACATGCCCTGCATAAGTAAGCAAGCTATTCTTTGATTTTGTGCGTGTAATACGTATCTATTCTAGTATGGACCTGTTCAGTTTAAATTGTGAATGTTCTCAAAGGACACAGTGTATAAAAGCTTACAATAACTTCTAGAAACTGTATAGGGTTCAAAACAGTCTCGTATATGTATTAAGCGACATGGTGTTTATTCTTAATACGAGTATATTTTCGTTTCTTGATTCTCTGTGGAGACGGTGTGGCGCCTGTTGTAATCTTCTTTCTCTTTCGATACAAAACTTGACTTTCTTCCTTCGCTCACGCAATTTTTTAAATCTTTTTTTTTTCTTTTCTTTGAGGAAAAGTAACCTTCAAACAATACGGGCCACTTCAAGGAACATTCTTCCCGTTTCCAAAAAGGAAACAGCGAAGACAACCCGTCTGGTCTGGTCTTGTGTGAAGTTCAAATGGGCGTATCCTGCAAAAGAAAGGTGGGCTCGTTAAAACAGACATGGCAACGTTACAACTTACGGGATGCCAGCAGATAACAATGGGTCCATCACTCTCGTAACAATCAACCCAGAAGGGGTTAAAGAAGGAATGACCTTGGAATGTAACCAAATTTGGCAACAGTGCCAGAGTTGCCGATATGCCCACATGATGAAGAGAGAAGGAAAGTGTAGGAGGAAATTCTATCACCTGATTGTAGTTCAGATACACACTAAGGTGCGGGGCGGGGTGAGTAGAGTTGCAGGTATGGTAATATTGTGGTAATAGGAAGACGAACAGGTTCCTCCAGACTGAATAGGAGGCATGCAGTGCGGTCCATCCATCTCGCGGTTAACAAAAAAGAAAGAAAAAAAGAGAAGATTTAATACTTTGTGATTCATAAGCCGCTGGACTGTTGAAGGAGACAACCTCATTCATATGTATATATGCAAGTAGTAATGTGTTACCCTCACTCGACCGCTGGTTGCGTTGTGTCTACTTGGGTTTTCTGCTCAGACAAATATTTCACTTTGGTTTTTAAAAGGAAAAGAAAGAAAAAAAATATCTTTCTTCCGCAACACAATTTGGGAATGTCAGCACGCGTCATAACGTCTTCTCGCACTCCAGCGCCTGGATATGGAAATACATTCAACATCCTTTGCTTTGTAAAAAGAGATATAGTAACCAGTTCTTCATCTTTGTCGCCAACCGTTCTTTAAGACTTTTAATACCATTTCCGCTCTTTCTGATTGAAGAGTATATCGAGATAGTCAGTGCTTACAACACATTTTCTCTCTCTCTCTCTTTCTCTCTCTCTCTCTTTCATTTTGTCTCTTTTGAACCAAAAGATCCAATATATTTCATTCAAAAATTTTCTTGTAAGCCTTGTAACTGGAGAACTACATATAGTGAAGCAAAACCCAAACTATCACGTAACTCAGTGTAATGTGCATATTCCGTTAAAAAAAAAAAAGTAAGAAGAAGAAGAAAGAAAGAAAATTCGATTTAGGGCCGTTCAAAAATTTTGTGGCCCCTGATCCAAAAACTTGTTGGCCAACAAAAATTTTCTTGTAAACCTTATCTGGAGAACTACATATAGTGTACCTAAATCCAAACTATCAGTTAACTCAGTATGATGTGCTTATTCCGAAAAAAAAAAAAATAATCGAAAACTCGATTTAGGGATCGTTCAAAAAATTTTGTGGTCCCTGATCCAAAAACTAATTATTGACCAAGAACGCAATCGTTTTGATTCATTTTTTTTTTTTTTTTTATCATTCCTAAAATTCTTCTTACGTTTTCATTGAAACTTTTTAAAACATACATTAGTATTGGAGGGTGCTAAAGATTTCCGTAGCTGCCTGTATTTTTACATCACATGAATGAAATAGGTGGGTGATCTACAGTAAATGTTCAAAACTCGGTTTTACGGGCCTTGCATTGAATCTTCTTTACATGTTTCATATACAATAATTCAAGTAAGTTTTTTTTTATACAATTCGACATAAGTAAGACAGTCTGGTCCTCAATAAGTTAATCATATTTTCAAATTATATAAAAATAAAAACGATAATTTTGCATCAATGATTTACATGACAATAATTTTCATTAGATACTTCTAATTTTCTTCAGGAAGCCTGTCTTAGATTTAAAACCATGACAGTAATGTGTACATGCTCTATGTTTCAAGCTATACAAAATATTAGTATTAATTATACATTGTTAACGTTTACGTTCGCTGCCGAAAGGGACCTTAAACTCAAAATCAACTCTACTCTTTCTTCTATTAGATGTAATGTAATGTTTGTGTGAAACTTAGGGTAGTTTATGGTCAAACATATTGTAAGAGAGGAGCATTGTTCCTCTCAAACCTCTCCTTGCTTGAAAGATCGATAAAGTAGTGTGATCTGCTAGAGCAGTTTTTTTTCTTACTCTTCGTCTTTAATATCTGGATCCCAGACATACTACATTAGGAATGGAAATCAGGTAACTAAAATCAAAGTGTTCGATAGGTATCGATGATGTACCATCATATGTAATAAAAGGTTGTGAAGAGAGTTTCTTATTACCATTACATATGCTATTTAACCTAATAATCCAAACCAGCACGTTTCCAGCAAAATGGAAACTTACAAAAGTTTGTCCTATTCCTAAGAATAATGACAGTAAGAAAATTCAAAATTATAGGCCGGTTTCTATTCTAAGCTCGTATGCATAGATATTTGAAAGCATAATTTATAAGCGCATTGAAAATCACATTAAACCCGTAATATCGGATTATCAACATGGATTCGTTCCTGGCAGATCCACCGTAACAAACCTCACTGTCTTCACTGATCATCTAGTTGATATATTGGAGAGTAATAATCAAATAAATGTAGTTTATACAGATATTGTGAAAGCGTTTGATAAGGTAAACCACAATTTGTTAGTGAATAAACTTAAATTTCTCAACTTTTCTGATCAGTTAATTGCTCTTATGATGGACAGAAAACATATTTGATGGACAGAAAACAGTATGTGCTTCATAAATCCTGTAGATCATTCGAATACATTCAATTTTCTGGAGTCCCACAAGGATCTAATTTAATGCCTTTCCTTTTTATAATATTCATTAATGTCTTTCCTAATTGTATTAAAACCTACATAAACTACTCTGTGCAGATGATCTAAAATTAAATATGAAAATTATAACAGCACAGGACTGTGTCAGTTTGCAGAAAGATCTAGACAGAATAAATGAATGGTGCAAGTGCAATTTGTTAACCATAAATACAGATAAATGCAAAACGTGTCCTTCACTAAGAAACGGGATGTTGTTAAATATCAGTATGGTAATCAATTAAAGGGGGAACAAACTGTCAAAGATCTTGGTGTAATATGTGATAGCAAACTATCGTTTGAGCATCATATAAATCAAATTGAAAGTGACACAAACAGGAATCTTGGATTCATTTTGAGAATGGGAAGGGGTTTTAATAAGTCGGATGCTGTACTGAAATTATATTTTTCATTTGTTAGATCAAAATTAGAATATGCGTCTATTATATAGAACCCCCACACGAAGAAAGACTCTATTAGAATAGAAAGAGCTCAAAAAAAATTTCTGCGGTTTCTGGCATACAAGAGAACAGGCACCTTCCCCAGATATGAAAATAGTACTTCTTTTAAAGAAAAATTTTACACAATGTTTCTCAATCACAGAAGAGTGTTAAATGACATGATATTCTTGTACAAAATATTAAATAACAAATTAAATTGTAAGGAGTTGGTCTCTGCCTTTCATCTCAGGCTACCCAAGGGAAAAATACGTGCGGGCACTAGAAATTTCTTTCATTGTAAGAAATCTCAAACAAATGCAGTAAAACAGTCACTAACGTGGAGGATAGATGCAGTGTACAGCAAACTGTATAAATGTAAAAATATTCTGGATATACACGGTATGAGTCAGGGTAGACTTCGCAAATATATTACAGCTATTCTATGTAACTTTGATATGAACACTGTAGTTGGGTAGAATTACCTGTTGTGTTCTTAAATAAATAAATTAGCCATAAAACTAAACCGACTATCCTTATATTCTGAAATAGAAATTCGGCTTTGTGTTCAGTATTTGATACGGCAATTTTTAATTTTATTTTTCTGTTTGTTTGTTTCAAGAATATATTTGTATTTGTCCACCAGCATTAGGACATATTCGCCTTCCAGCGAAATTAGGTTATTCGCTAGTTTATTTTCCATTTCTTATAACAATAGTTACCACATGCTATGCAAATCAGTTTTCAGTTGTTACATGTAATTTTTTTTAGCCAATCATACCTACAATTTTACATGATGTCATTATCGTAAAAGTCATGGTTGTATGCAACTTTACATTATTCGTCAATAACTTAATAGTTTCTCATAAGATATTGGTGCAAAGATGTAAGGTTCTTATCCAAAGATAAAAATAATCAACGGATTCCTTATCCAATCTTAATCCTCGACTGAGCATAAGAAGACTAGCTTACTCATTAAAAAAAAAAAAAAAAAAAGTTTTTGGAGTAAATCCCAAGATGATGGACTTGACTGCATCTCCCTGGATGCAATGAACATAGCCCAACAAAGAATGATTCTATTGTGCGGTTAAGGAAGGCTGGCGTCTGTCAGTTGAATCGAATACGTAGTGCGTTGAAGGAGTTCTTGACAGAGACTCTGCAACAATAAAGAGCAGGTCTGGCGACGTACTTAGAGTGTTTAACAAGTCATAATGTTATTATCGTAATAATATGACAGAGTGATTTGTAACGCATGACTTCCAAGTAACAAAAACAATATTTGAGGCGCCTAGCATCACAACCCTCCAAATCTTTTTTTTTTTTTTTTTTTTTTTTTTACCGAAATTGAGTTATATATCGTTTGTTATATGTTTGATCGAAAGGAATTCCATGGAAACAGAATTTTGTTTAAAAGCTTAATATATCATAATAAAAAACTAATTCAAACATGGGACTTTGTATGCGTATATATGGAGAGTCACTGTACGTTTTGCAAGATTACTCGAAACTAAGCTGAATGAATGTGGCGGACTTTGATGCTAGGCGCCTTATTTGCTATGCTTGACAGAAGGTTCAGCGTTGAAAAATCTTCTGCTGTGCAATCAGTAATCTTGGTTGCCTAGAAACAGTGAAAGCATACTGCAGTGATTGGCGAATAACCCAACGCTTCATTTTCAATACAGCACATGTAACTATTAGCAGACGCAACCTTTCCGTAATCGTACTGTTGTAATCGTACTGAGACTATCGAATCTAAAATAAGCTACATTAGAACAATAGCCTTATCCTGTTTTCCATTCTAGCCCCTTCAAAACAATAATTTACAATTACATCTTGAGACAGTATTTTATCCAAACATGTCACAGGGGAGAAATCAACCTAAACTTCTAGAATCCCTCCCAAAATTTCTGAAAATATAACTCTAGAATGTAGATGATGAATATGGTTGCCCCCTAGAACTTTAGATTTCCTCTTGAAATCGAGAAGACTGAATAAAGTTGCGCCTTTAAAGTTTCTCCTTACACCAAAACAACCCTCTGGACAAAATAGTATAAAAGCTAAACGTTATCTCTGTTCTAGGAGAAAACAAACAAGCATGCTACATTATGCTGTCTTCGAATCACCATAAGTTTGATGTTATCTTTGAGTATTCAAAATTGACGTCCTAGGTCCCAGTACTAAAATGGAACAAGTACGATATGTATGAATTTGCGTCTCTTCAATGAAAATAATTTCAAAAACATAAGTGCATTGCAAACAATTGGTCCACGTTTAAAAATACGTTATACAAGTATAAGAGTTTTTCATTTTCTACTTTTCTTTCCGCTTTAAAAGGAACTGAATATTGCTCTGCACTCTATACGAATATAGAGGGTGAGAATACTTGAGAAGTAAAAAAGAGTGTTTGAATTTCAAAAGTAAATACGATAATACATGAGATGGAATTTTTGTCCCCCTCCCCTCCTCAAGTTGAATCGTTAGTAAAAATATTGACGTGCTGTCTCGCTTAAGGATTCTCTCTCCACGCAGACGCGCGTACCTACGAGTATTGCAATGTCAATAGTTAGATTTAATTTTTGCCTCGCTAGATAGATACAGCAAAGCTACTTCATAATCCTCTTCTCCTCCTCCCCACTTCACACTCAAAAAATAAAATACTTCAAGAAATGTGATGCGTATAATACAAGTGCAGGTTTGATTACGAAGTATGTGACATTATAAACTTCTAAGTCGTGGAGGAAATTTCTTTTTTCTTTTTTATTTTTTCTTTTTTTTTTTTACAAGGTTACAATTAGATTATCTTTCTGTTTGATTGTTAGTGTCAAGTCTTGCAAATTAAACAAAGTTATCACGTACTTTCATACTAACTGCAGCGCTGAAATTCTGTAGAGATGTGTAAACTTTATGACAATACAATATTTTAACATATTTTTTCGCTTTAGCTTACTGTTCAATTGTGCGCCTGCTGCTTATACTACCCGAAACTTCAGAGTAGTTTGGTTGGTTGCAGACAATGAGGAATTGCATTGACTTCGCATCAAGAAGCTTCGACGGTTGTAAAACAGGCTTTATTAATGAATATTATTACATATTAGGGTATCTACTGCAATATGCTCTTCCTAAGGTTCAACCAAGAACTGATTGTATCTGAAAAATCTTTGTAAGAAGGATCCTTTTATCCTCGCGGTTGTGGTAGCGGTTGCTCAACCACCACGTTTTCTGCGGATTTCTAACCGCCGCGGTCTGAAAATCCAACCTCTCGTTCTTACGATCCGTAGCAGCTGGGCGGTTTTTAATTATGAGACCTTTTATCCACAGCAGTTCGGTCCACCCTCCGCTTACAGAGCGCTACCTACTTCCACGATTTATAGTCATATGTAAAGTTGTTTTTTGTTGTCTAAAGTAGACGGATCAAAACATGAGTGATTTTTATCCAGATTGTTATAAAATTCCACTTAGTAGGTCATTAACACTGTGTAAGAGATACTGCCTCCCCACCATTGCTAGTAGCGTCCGCAGACACAACCGCAAGTGAAAAGGACATTAGCAGATTCGCGGCGGTCGAACAAACGTTACCGAAACCACGAAGGTAAAAGTACCCTAATAAGTAAAATATAATAAAAGTAAAAGAGTTTTTAAAACAATGCTTTTCTGTAATGCACTACAAAGATATCCTGCCGGGTAAAGTGAAGAAATAGTACTAAGACTAAAAGCATTGGCCACTCTTCATAAAGTTAAGAGCTAAAGAAAATGAATAAATGGGACTAATTCTTAAAGCATTGGACGTTTATCTTAAGGTTGGGACTAAATAAAATGAAGAAATGAAACTAAGACTAAAAGCATTGGATACTCTTCCTAAGGTTGAGGGTTAAATAAAATGAAGAAATAGAACTAAGACTAAAAGCATTGGCCACTATTCACAAAGTTAAGAGCTAAAGAAAATGAATACTAATTCTCAAAGCATTAGGCGTTTATCTTAAGGTTGGGACTAAATAAAATGAAGAAATGAAACTAAGACTAAAAGCATTGGATGCTCTTCCTAAGGTTGAGGGTTAAATAAAATGAAGAAATAGAACTAAGACTAAAAGCATTGGCCACTCTTCATAAAGTTAAGAGCTAAAGAAAATGAATACTAATTCTCAAAGCGTTGGGCGTTTATCTTAAGGTTGAGACTAAATAAAATAAAGAAATGAAACTAAGACTAAAAGCATTGGATGCTCTTCCTAAGGTTGAGGGTTAAATAAAATGAAGAAATAGAACTAAGACTAAAAGCATTGGCCACTCTTCATAAAGTTAAGATCTAAAGAAAATGAATAAATGGGACTAATTCTCAAAGCATTGGGCGTTTATCTTAAGGTTGGGACTAAATAAAATGAAGAAATGAAACTAAGACTAAAAGCATTGGATGCTTTTCCTAAGGTTGAGGGTTAAATAAAATGAAGAAATAGAACTAAGACTAAAAGCATTGGCCACTCTTCATAAAGTTAAGAGCTAAAGAAAATGAATACTAATTCTCAAAGCGTTGGGCGTTTATCTTAAGGTTGGGACTAAATAAAATAAAGAAATGAAACTAAGACTAAAAGCATTGGATGCTCTTCCTAAGGTTGAGGGTTAAATAAAATGAAGAAATAGAACTAAGACTAAAAGCATTGACCACTCTTCATAAAGTTAAGAGCTAAAGAAAATGAATAAATGGGACTAATTCTCAAAGCATTGGGCGTTTATCTTTAGGTTGGGACTAAATAAAATGAAGAAATGAAACTAAGACTAAAAGCATTGGATGCTCTTCCTAAGGTTGAGGGTTAAATAAAATGAAGAAATAGAACTAAGACTAAAAGCATTGGCCACTCTTCACAAAGTTAAGAGCTAAAAAAAAATGAATACTAATTCTCAAAGCATTGGGCGTTTCTTAAGGTTGGGACTAAATAAAATGAAGAAATGAAACTAAGACTAAAAGCATTGAATGCTCTTCCTAAGGTTGAGGGTTAAATAAAATGAAGAAATAGAACTAAGACTAAAAGCATTGGCCACTCTTCATAAAATTAAGAGCTAAAGAAAATGAATAAATGGGACTAATTCTCAAAGCATTGGGCGTTTATCTTAAGGTTGGGACTAAATAAAATGAAGAAATGAAACTAAGACTAAAAGCATTGGATGCTCTTCCTAAGGTTGAGGGTTAAATAAAATGAAGAAATAGAACTAAGACTAAAAGCATTGGCCACTCTTCATAAAGTTAGGAGCTAAAGAAAATGAATAAATGGGACTAATTCTTAAAACATTGGGCGTTTATCTTAAGGTTGGGAGTAAATAAAATGAAGAAATGAAACTAAGACTAAAAGCATTGAATGCTCTTCCTAAGGTTGAGCGTTAAATAAAATGAAGAAATAGAACTAAGACTAAAAGCATTGGTCGCTCTTCCTAAGATTGAGGGCTAAAAAAAAAAAATGAAGAAATTAGACCAAGACTGAAAGCATTTAGTCTCTTCCTATGGTTGAGGGCTAAATAAAATGAAGAGATAAAACTAAGACTTAACTCCTTATGGTTGAGGGATGAAGTCTTTACGGATACCTTAGAAGTGGTTCACTATAATCCAGTATAATTAATCGCGTTTAATGTTTCCATTAGTCCTAGTCGAATTTCTTCATTTCATCCCACCGCGTCAAACCCGGATCTCTCACGCCAAAGGCGCGTACGCTAATCGCTTAGCTACGAAGGAGTTTATTTACTTATTTATTTTATGGTTATTATGCTATTTATATTATTCTGCTATTTGAGCAGGCATCAATGTGCTGCTACCGTTAAGCTACTGATAAATAGCTCGTCCGCAGAGTGTGTTATTCTTTTTATGAAGAACACGATGAACAAAAATGAAACCTGAGATTCTGATTTCACTTTCTTAGTAGTTTAAACACTTAAACATAAGTACTCAATTTTCATAATGTTATTAAATATGGTCATTTATCTATTATTTTCGGATCAAAAGATCCAAAAATATTTCAATGTCGTGGGAGATCCGGATTCGATTTCCTGCGGGAACTCATGTGGTTCGGATTCCACGTTAATCAGTAGGTAAATGTCTCATATAGGCCTCGCTGCTGAACGGGACGTTAAAATCAAATTCAACTCAACTCACCAATATATTTCAACCAAAAATGTTCTTGTAGGCCTTAAATATGGAGAACTGCATAATAGTGTAGCCAAACACAAACTATCACTTAACTCAGTGTGATGGCTTATTCCGTAATGAACACAAAAACTCGATTTAGGACCCGTTCAAAAATTTTGTGGTCCCTGATCCAAAAATTCATCAAAAGATCAATATATTTCAAACAAGCCAAACCCAAACTATCACTTAACTCAGTATGATGTCCTTGTTCCGTAAAAATTACAAAAACTCGATTTAGAAGTCGTTCAAAAATGTTATGGTCCCTGGTCAAAAAAAAAAAAACTAATTACTGGTCAAGATCACAAACTTTTGATGCATTTGGGGGGAGGGGACCATTCCTAAAATTCTTGGCCAAGATCGCATTTTTTCTTTTTTTTTAATCGTTCTTAAAATTCTTGTTAAATATCGCTTTCGAAGCCTGATTCCTGCATTAGTGGAACTAATTTAAAATATTGCTGCACGAAAACAAACAAACAAACAAAATTTTAGAACACCGTTAATATGTAACACAAAGTGAACACTTTTAAAAAACGAACTGCTTGATTTATCTGCTAGATGTTTCTACAACAAAACAAAGGAGCGCCCCCATTAGTTCTGCTGAAGATTTTTTAAGAACCATTTCAAATGTGCCCCTGATTTAGTTCGTTCATGGATCAGAAACGATTCTTAAAATAGCTCCCGCACTGTTCCTTGGGTAGAAGATAAAAAAATAAGAAGAAACAAAAAAGTATAAAAAGGAAATAAACACATCACTCTTCAGCCTGTGTTTAACGATAAAATTGTCATCCCTATTTTAGGATGCATGAGCTTAACTCGAATAATATATACTTGAAATATAAGTTATCGCCTGTCTTCTTTTAAAAATGTATTACACTTATTTTATTTGAACATTTTTAAATAAGCATTTTTTAAAGTTATTAGGAACTAAACTCCGGATATTTATGATTCAGAAATGTTTACTAAGTAACTAACTCTATGGCCTATTGAACCCGAAGATTCATTGTCACGTTCACAAAAGCTCTCCACTGACTTCTATCCTTAGCCAATTGGATCCAGCTTCTACTTTGTATTCCTATTTCTCCAAGATCCATCTTAATATTGTCCTCCCATCCGAGCCTAGGTCTTCCTAATGGTCGTTTTCCGATTGGACTTCCAGTTAAGACTTTGAAAGCGTTCCTACTTCCTTCCATTCTGGCTACATGACCTGTCCACCTGAGCCTCCTAGACTTGATGATCCTAACAATGTTTGGTAAACGATATAAATTATATAGTTCCTCGTTATGAAGTTTCCACCATTTCCCACTCCCGTTCCTCTTGGGTCCGAATATTTGTCTCAGGATATTGTTCTAAAATTATTTTCAGTCCACGTTCTTTCCTCAGAGTAAGCAACCATGTTACGCAACCATACTTAATAACAGGCATGATTATCGTTTTATATATTTTGAGCTTCAAATTCATCAACAGAATTCGCGACGACAAGAGATTATAAACTGAATAATAACATTAATTCCCTGCTTTTAGTCGACATTTAATTTCTTTGTGAATATGGTTTTGGTCTGTTAATATTGATCGTAGATATTTCAAAGTATCAACTTTATCAAAAGTATTATTTAATATTTTAACGCATGCATAATTTGCCGTATTACGATCCCGACGAACTTCCATGTATTTCGTTTTTTCTGCGTTTACTTCTAAACAGAAGTCCTTACAAATATGCAAAAATCATTTTTATTTTCTTTTAAATAATTAATTAAAATATAATTACATTTAATAATTAATTAAAATTGAATACCAAACACTTCACTACTCTTAATAATTAATTTCTTAATTAAAATGTATTTTGCTAATCTTTTCAAAAGTTTATAAATTCCAAAGGCTAGTGCTTTATTTGTTTTTTTTTTTTTTTTAATAATAATAATAAAAATGAACTGAAAAGAATCAGCCTAGTCTTAAGAACATAAAGATAGAAATTTGGATGACGTTTAAGAAAGAGCAAACTAAAAACATAACTCCTGTGATGTCTACGAACAAAAAGGGTAATGGAAAGATATAATTGAAATTCCTAGCGGGGGGAAGAAAAAGGAATATTCTATTTTATGAGTTAATTCCGTAAAATTACTTCTTTCAGATCATCTTCCTGTTTCCTTACATTATATTAATTACATTTTTTCCTCTTTCTTTTTGTTTTGTTCTTTTTTTTTACTTTTTTCTTTTTTTAATGAGCACTAAAGATATTCGTATCCTAGAAAAGATTCCCTTCTCAATTGTTATTAATTACTTCAAGCAATAATAGGAGACTTTTGTTTCAAGCAACTGAATATAGTATAAATTTCATATAAGGAAATAAGAAATTTGATTAAATTTCTTTATAGTGAGTTTTGGCTTCTTATTTCACAGGATGTTTCAGGAAGAATTTCGCGTCGTTTTCGGATTCAGTTAGAGGAAGGAAGGGATATATTTCTCTTCTCACATTCAGGTCTCGATAACTTATTGAAGCGATTAAATTTACCTGCTCGTTCCAGAGATAGCATGCTTTAATGAAAACTTGACTCATGATTAGAGTGGCCAAAAAAGGGGAATGATTAAAAAGCCGGACACATTGACTCAGAAGGCTAGACTATAAATTTGTAAACCTTTTCCCCTCATATGACAATTCAATTAATTAATTGCGTTTAGGTATCTTTGGCTCAAGCAAGTTGTGAAAGCTACATTTAATGTTAAAGTTCTTACCTCATTGATCTATATTTCTCTGCTCCTCGGGCAGCTTTCAATTGATGCTCGTTCTGTAAGAATTCTTTAGATATGTCACTACATGTTCCATTCTCCCTTTTTCCTTCCAAGTTGATGCAAATTTGAAGTTCGGACTTAACTGTGGAGATATTAAGCTGGTTGCGTTCTTTTATCCAAGCAGCATTCATTAGTGAAAATACCCATTCGCAGTAAGCATTACTCCTTTGTATGGAAAGAATATATGAACTGACTTTCTTCAAATTCTCAAAATTTTTTTTTCGCTCAGTGTTTTCGTACGTTCGAAATTTTTTAAATACCTTTCTTCAACAATTGTACAATTCTTGAACATATCTGAGGTTGCTCTTCTTGAAACACCTTGAATTCTTCGTCTTGGAACACCTTTAATACAACTTACAAAAATGTACTGATAATAATTTGCAAATTCTGAAATATCTGAGACTGAAGCCATCAGAATAATGGAAAGTTAAACGTTTATGAGACAATTGAAAAGCAAGACAAATAGGCGTTGGTCTCGACCACTAAGCCGGATACGGGACAGAACCTCCAAAAGCCGGACTGTCCGGTGAAAAGGACATCTGGCCACCCTACTCATGACCCGCTGAACTACCCCCCACTCTGACACATGACCCACTGGACTCACGACCCACCGTGACCCACTCTGACCCACCACACATCATGATCCACTTTCATCCCACCATCCACTAAAACCTATCGTTATTAATTATGACCCATGATCTTTCATCCCTCCTCTCCACTGTGATGGTGGAGACTGTGAAATTATCACTAATCGAATTTCTACGGTCAATTGCTAAAGCACCGCTCTGTAACAAAATGGTAAGATGTTTTTCATGGACCATATTACGACGAATTTCAATTTCCTTATCGTATATTATAGATATTTTTTTTTACTGTAAAATATTATGAAATTTGTAAGTCTCATATCAAGGTAACGTAATCCAACGTAAAGAAAAAGAAAAAAACAGTGTAAAATTCGACTGCGTATCAAAATCCAAGTAGTAAGTCCTATTGCTATTTTTATAATTACAAATATCCATGTCCGAAAGTATCTGAAGTTCTTTTTTAACTTTTATATATACTCATCTGAAATAAGTTGATATAAACAAATGAAAAAGGCCTTGAAAGTAAATCGTAAACAAATTTACCAGTGTTCAGATGATCTCTACAATTCACTGAGCATAGTGGAACGGTGGGTTAAAGTAGGTCATGGTGGGTGTATGGTCAGTGGGCCAGAATGGGTCATGGTAGGTGGTGCGTCGTAGTGGGTCACGTCCTGTTGACCCACTAACTCACAAATCTTGACACACTTGACCATGACCCACTAATCCACTCCATTTCTGGCTTCTTCCATTCGAATGATGTGTAGGTCTATTTTGTGTTTGCGTCTGTTCGTATACTTCACAATCACTTTTTTAAAGATGTTTGGTTTACCAAAAATGCCTACTCTGTCTGTCTGTCTGGAAGACATTAAAACTTAAGAATTACTTACAAGGAGAAGGCACACTTTGGTAAATGAACTTCGGAGCCATTTTTTGCGAGGTGGTAGCGCACATTTAAAGAGTTAATATTACAAACTGGGAGAGCGCAATGGGCAAAAATGACGGAGAAAAACCGTCTTAAAGTTTTCTACTCGACACATATATCGTACGACGCGCAAACTTATCAAGTGACGGCGTGGCAGAGTGAGAAGAATCAGCGACTCAAGTGCAAAGGGTTCCAGGTTCGAGTCAAACTTGTTTCTTGTTTTTTGCTTCAACCAATAAAGTAGACATTTGTAACTATAAGCAAAAAAATATTAATTCTCCATATATTTATAATGAATAAAACAATAGAAACTTTCAATCACTTGTAAATTCTTTTGATATTCCATGTTAACTAGGAACCAAATTTAATCTCTTCCGTAAATATTATTGTTACTGCAAGCGTGTAAAAAATGTTCTTGAAGCTTTGTGTCTACATCTGTTGACAGTGTGAGAATTACAAGTAAAATGAGGGGGAAATTTGCTTTGGTTATAGCAACATCCAGTATTAGCAAAGGAGATTTTCCCCCTCAACTCCTTTGTAAATCGCACACTGTCAACAGATGTAGACACGAAGCGTCAAGAACATTTATTACACAACGACTGTCGTCAAGGGCCCGTCTCCTTAAGCTCATGTGGGCCCCATGTATTTTTATGAATATATATTTTCATATGTATTTTTTATTGTTACATGTATTGTTGTATTATTTTTTATGAATGCCTCCCCCCAAAATTTACAGAGAAATCGGCGACGTTGACTGTCGTAACCATAATACAACTCGTGATATCAGTATATTTACGGAATAGATTAAATTTTCTTGCTAGTTAACATGGAACATTGAAAGATTTTACAAGTGATTTTAAAATGTCTATTGTTTTATTCATTATAAACATATGGTGAATTAATATTTTATTTATAGTTACAAATGGTTACTTTATTAGTTGAAGCAAAAAGCAAAACAAGGATTGACTCGAACCCGGGACCCTTAGCATATGAGTTGCACACTTTACTCACTCTGCCACACTGTCACTTGATAAATTTGCGCGTCGAACAGTATATGCGGCGAGTAAAAAACTTTTGAAGACGGTTTTTCTCCCTTATTTTTGCCCATTGCGCTCTGCCAGTTTGTAATATTAACTCTTTAAATGTGCACTACCTCCTCGCAAAAAATGGCCCCGAAGTTCACTTACCAAAGTCTACCTTCTCCTTGTTAACGTAACACCATCAATTTTGGCCAAGATGTAGAAATGGTCAAAAGTTTGGAGTCAAGTTCGTTTGTGTAGATGATCCACCCAATTGATCCCAAGATATGAACAAACAAAAATCGAGTCTCTATGTGTTCCTATGACAGTAATTAGGTCTATGGACAATAAATAATCAGTAATCATCCTTGGTTTATAGACAACCCTCAGTGTTGTTTAGATTAGCGGGTTAGCATAATATCAGGATATCAAATACTAATCAAATATCAGGATATGGAATGCAATACTAAAATGAAACTAAATGACATTTCGAGAAATCTAAAGACATCAATACTTTATATTTTCAAATATTCATGCAGAAAAATTTACTTTTTCACGTTCTGTACATTGTGAGTGTTAAACCAAACCCCTGTACATGATGCACAATGTCATATTGCTAACTGTTCATTTTCCTCGATTTTTGTTTAAGCTTGACGTGTGTTTTCATTTAGAGTCTTCATTCGGGTCTATTACTTGGAGTTGTAAACAGTGAAACATATAATGAGTTAAAAGGATATAAATTTAGCTTCAGCTTAAAAGTTTTGGAATTAGACAGTACTAACGTCAATTATCCGCTTCGCTCGATTAGAATAAGACAAATTAGCTTGTAATTTGGATTTAAGGAGTTTAAGGAGTATCGGAAGTGTCACTGTTCATCTCAGCGAGACAGAAAACTATGGATTCGACACTAATCTCTGTCATTTTTGATCATATATATATATATATATATATATATATATATATATATATATATATATATATATATATATATATATATCCTCCTCCCCTCGCTTACGTTGTACCGTCAAAATGAAATGATAAAAACCATCCCAGACCCGAACCTCATCTACCTGGGTATGTTGAAAATTTGATCGAGACCGCTAGGGTTGTTCAAGAGTTATTAAGTCACAAACATAGTTGAGTTGAGTTGATTTTAGTTTAGCGTCTCTTTCAGCACCGAGGCTATATGAGACGTGGACCTACTGATTAACGTGGAATCCGAACCTCATGAGCTCCCACCGGGAATCGAACCCGCGTCTCCCACGCCAAAGGCGCGTATGCTAACCGCTTAGCCACGAGGGAGCTCAAGTCACAAGCATAGTCACTTCAACTTTTATTAATATGCATTACAAATACTTTAACTGGTTAAAATGTTAACTGGTTTAGAATTGCGTGATTTTGATAAAAAGCTGTAGCATGTTCTTTTGTCAAGGTTACTAATCACCCAAATACTGGGGTTGAAATCATTGAAAAAATAAGCTAATTTAACCCTGAAATTTAACAGAAAACGGTTCCCCTCAGGGGCGGATCCAGGGGGAGATCAACACCTGTCTCATATCCCATACCTTTTAAAGACAGGAGAGCCTCAACATCTATCTCACATGGCACACACCTTTTAGAGACAAGATAACCTCAACATCTGTCTCGTATCGCACACATTTTAGAGACGAGATAGCCTCAACATCTGCCTCATACGCAACTTTAGTCAGGATAACAAATTCAATGATTCGAGCTCAGAACATCAAGTTACAAACCATTTACCTACCCTAGTCGGGAAGTAGATAAATACTGAACTAATGAGAATCAATACATTTTGAAATTTAACAAGTTGATAATGTGTTCAGTAGACGTACAAAAGCTCACTACAAGTAATTATGAGAAAAGTATCATCTCCTAGGACACAGAAAAAAAATCATTGGTTTTCCCCACATATTTCTATTGCTTCTTCCGTATCATTACATTTTGTGTTTTTATAGTTTCTATTTTTCAGTCATTTCTCCCTTGGGTGTCGTCGAGTGTATCTTTTTCAGTGACTGAAAACATTTTTGAATAAATTGGATCCAGTGCAAGTAATATTATGGAAATAACATTCTAACATTTTGAGAAGTACATAATCTCCTTCTCTTTCTCTCTCTCTCTTTCATCTCTCTCCAAACAACATAGCTCAAAACAATATCAAAAATGATGAACAATCTCTCTTGGAAAGCAATTCAACTCGTCTCCAGTTCGGCTTTCTCGCAAGACATTTGCATTTGTAAATGTGTTTTGCAGGAAGTGTGCAGTATACACCACATGGCTTAAACGACTTTAGAGTGTTCTTGTGTTATTATTTGTCAAAACAAGACGTTTTACCGTTTGGACTTTGTTCCCTCCAGAGCAAAGCAATGACGTTGTAAAATGCATACTGTACTTGGTGTAAATGTAAGTACTTTTTTCTTTTTGTCTACTTTTCCCTTTGTCCATCGTCGATGGACTTTGCCGTGCTGAACAAGTTTATTTTCACTTCGTATACCACTACAAGAACTGCCAACCTAAAGAGTTTGCCTCTAAATGAGAAAATATATGTACGAGGAGAAGCCTAAAGCTTCTTAACCTTACTGTACTACAAATTCTAGACTCCAAAATTTTAGACAATTTTCGGTTGGTAATTTAGTAATTATGATGATTTATATCATTACATATACTATTGAATTGGAGTGGTAGTCGCAAGAGTAGATGACTTCATGCTCTTGAACAAAATACATGATCGAGCTTCAATTAACAAGGCAGGTTACCCCGGTGTAACATGCTGATTGTGATAAGATTGCACAGATATATTGAACACCGAAAAGAAGCGACACATATTATTTTTTTATACTGGCCAACAAGTGCATTGAAAGGGTAAACATGGGGTCAACATTAGATTAAGCGGAATATATCGAGAACGAGAAAAGATATCGGAAAAGGTTAAATGTACGACAGTCGACGCAAGGCAATGAGGTAACACGCACCTATGCGAAGAGAGCAGAACATCCGGAAATGAAAAAAAATCATGTGTACAACATCGTCACAGTGTTCTACGGAAATGAGTGAAGAGAGTGGCAAGAAGCAGAAAGAAAGAAGAAACGAAAACGAAAAATATGTATTTTTTTCTTTGGGTGCATACTACGCCCGTATGCGAAAGAGACGCAGGTTCATCTCAATGCATTAAGATTCATCTTTGCATGCAAGAAGGATGCAAATGCCATTCGTATAGGCAGCCACCAAGACAGTACTACACAGCGGGTCACATATATATCAGAACCTTGAGTGATAGAAAGGACTAATACATGAAGGAATGCAAGGTCAGATGACGTAGTGTATCATGCCACGTGCAGGTACTGTAAGGAAAGAAAGAACAAGTTGACATTGAACACAAAAGCAGTTGTGAACAGTGAGAGTATGGGACGCAGCGTATGAGATACGAACTGGATTGGGCATGCGAAGTAGCCAAACGCGAGGAGTAAAGTCAGTAAAGTATGTATACATTTGTGTGTTTCAAAGCTACTATCCTCAACAAGACAAGCAAGACGACGTTCAACTGCTTGTGAGACTTAGTGGTGAACATTGGACGATGTGGTATCTGGAGTGGTATCTGATTGTTGTGCAACTGCTGGTGTGTGTCTGTGCGTATTTGTATTAGTCCGTGTGTAACGAATTGGGGCGAGGTGCAAGTAAACCTGTGACGTGACGTTTGTAATCGAAAGATGGTCTATATAAATCCTCTAAATGTGCTGGATATGTTAGTGGTGGCGCATCAGGCAACACAATGTCTCCAAACAACACGAACGATATCGGAAATGAAGCTCAAGGACTACTTTTTTGACATTATGGACGGTTACAAGACAAATGGTACATATATGTTTAAGAAGACCTGTTATGGAGGAATAGATCAGACATCCCAAGTATGCCCAGTGAAAATGATATCATTGAGTGGGATGGCCCAACGAGTACCAACATACAGACAGTCCGACTCAACAACAGTGACACTGTGGACGTGGAATATAAACGGAAGGCAATATCGTTTTGGAAACGTAAAAAGAAGAGGAAAGTGGCCTGAAACATTTCAAGCGTGTTAAATGCAGAGCAGACCTATATGGATGTGAGAAACAGATCTCATAAGGTAGAACCAAACGTGAAAGGCTAGCCGTGATAAACCGAACTCTGTACGAGAAATTTACGACACCAAAACAGCGGCATCTAATTGCCCATGTCACAGACTTGCAACGTTGGGCGTTAGAAGCAAACTAAACAACAGCTGATGCTAATTTCAAAGCATCGAAGAAGTGGTTATGGAGCTTCAAAACCCATCACGGTAATATTTCACGCAAAGTTACAAAATTTGTAACACATAGAATTACAGTAAAGGCCACGCAAGTGCACAAAAACGCTAACACCTTCGTCGACAATGTACGTCACTCATTACTGCTCATGGCAAGGATAACGCATATAACACATATCAGAGCGTTTACTTTAGAATTTCATTCTGGAGGCTGTCTGGCTCTGCGAGGCGAGAAGCATATTGCAGCAACAATGCAATCTCTAACTGCCATTACACATAGCTATACAATACAGCCTGTTATATCTACCAGTGGAAAATTGAGGTTGTCCATGCTCATAATCTTGAAAGAGTTTGATGGTATGTTGATTCAACAAACAATGTTCTGCCCGGAAAACTTACACATTTGTGCATCATCATCTGGGAAAGTGACAAAACAGATCATTAAGACGTAGTTCCAATCAGTGTTCCTTCCACAAATCAATGAGCAAACGTTATTGATAGTCGACTCGTGGACTGATCATGATCGAGCCGACTTGGTAATAATAATACCACTGGACAAGCAGTGCAACATAAGAACGATATCTATGCACACAACTAGGTTAGTACAACCTCTGGATGTGTGTGGTTTCAGAATTTAGAAAAACTTCGTACGCAAAGTGTCTGATGCGGTACACCTTGAACAATTCAACATCAATCTGCACAGTAGAGACAATATCCTGACACTTCAATCCCTTATGCATAATGTATCTCCACGGTACATACGTTTATTCCAATACGCGTGGTTTCGTTCTGGATATTTTTCAACACGACAAGGTTACTTTCAAAATTCAGTGAAGTTTTGCTTTCATCAGTTGACGTCATTGGTCAGCGAAGCAGAGTTCCAAAATTATATATATATCGCGATTTTTTGCATAGAAACTTAGATTATCAATTATGTGCAATATTAACCTAAAACATACCTGTTGCAGTAATTTTACAACAGTGTTGGCAGGGGCAGTGTTTATGTCAAAAAAACATCCATTTTATGGACTTGCACTGGAGCCTTTTTACATGACAACACTACATTCTCTTTGCCACATTTTGGCACCAATTGATAAATGCACATATACACATATACATAGGGATTCACCAGCAGAAAACCAGTTTTCCGCAACTAAATATTGATTTTCTTTATTTTGTACATTATATCTATATCTATATCTATATCTATATCTATCTATCTATATATATATATATATATATATATATATATATATATATATATATATATATTAATTTTACACTTTTGGTACTTTCTTTCGTTACTTCACAAAAACGTTACAAATTCCAACATTGGTCATGATCTTGGAAATATGTACATAGAACACGCTCACATATGTTTTAAATCTCAGGTCTTTGTCGTACTTGGTTCAAAAGATACACGCAATCAAACTTTTTGTTGCGCAACTTTACGGACACACTGTATAAGCAAATTTCTCGTAATTGTTAAATTACTTCAATATGCTGTATTAAAACCCCAAACACCAAGGCGGGCCTGTGGGGCCCACACCCTTTGTTTTTTAATGTACTCAAAAGTACCTTGGTGTTCTTAGGGTTAATCTGAATGTATTACTCAGGGGAGTTCTTGGAGGCTCCAGTGGAGCAATTGTAACCCTCCCCGAGTTTGACATTTGTCTAAATTTTAATCCGTAATATGATATATACCAATAAAAAATATGAAAATCTAGTGACATCTAGGGTTTTTGTCCCCCTCCCTTTCCAACCAAAATTTCAAATGAAGCTGCTGGTATTATTTCTTTAGTTTTGATTAAGTAAAAAAATACTACTGTCTATCTTTACTACTGCCATTGAGTCAACCTCAACTCTATAATTTATTTGAGATTAAATATAACATTTATTATTATTATTATTATTATTATTATTATTATTATTATTATTATTATTATTATTATTATTATTATTATTATTATTATTATTATTATTAACCTAACTAACTCTATGGTATGGAACCTGGAGGTTCAACGCCGCGTTCACTAAAGCTCTCCACTGACTTCTATCCTTAGCCAGTTTCTACTTTGTATTCGTATTTCTTCGAGATTTATCTTATTATTGTCCTCCTATCTGCACCTACGTAGGTCTTCCTAATGGTTATTTTCCGATTGGATTTCCAGTTAAGACTTTGAAAGCGTTCCTACTTTCTTCCATTCTGACTATATAACCTGCCCACCTAAGCCTCCTTGATATGATGACCCTAACAATGTTTAGTGAACGATATAAATTATGTAGTTCCTCCCTATGAAGCTTCCGCCATACCCCATTCCCGTTTCTCATGGGTCCGAATATTTGTCTCATGATTTTGTTCTCAATTACATTTAGTCTACATTCTTTCCTCAGAGTAAGCGACCATGTTTCGCAACCATACAGAACGAGAGGCATGATTATCGTTTTAGGCCTTATTATAAGATTCCTTGACAGGACGACAAGAGATTATACACTGAATAACACCACGAACTCCCTGCTTTAAGTCTACATTTAATTTCTTCGTGAATATGGTTTTCTGTTAATATTAATCCTAGATATTTGAAAATATCCACTTTATCAAAAGTATTATTTGATATTTTAACGCATCCTAAATTTGCCGCATTACGATCACGACGAATTTCATGTATTTAGTTTACTCTGCATTTACTTCTAAACCCATGTCCCTGCAAGCGTTTAATAAGACCCCTGCATTTGTTTGTACCTGTATTGTTCTCCTATCATTTCCTATTAAATTTACATCAGCCATAACCTAGTGAATAACATTCAGCTGTAATTATTATTATTATTATTATTATTATTAAGGTAACTGCAGGTGTATACGCCAGTGCAGCTAAATACGCCAAGTGTTCAATACTGGGATGTTTGTGTCGAAATCCGCTAAAATTCGCCTCCAATATGTGCCACGGACTTGGACAAGTCCGATTTAAAGAATACTCTTTGAGACAGCGCTGAGACTGCCACACCGTGCAATGTTGTTTGCTTCGGGAAGGTTCCGTGGAAGGACGTTATTATTTCAACAGAGGTAAGAATCTGTTATTAGTACCGTGCTAACTCAGAACATTGCCGATTGTTTACAGCAATGTACGCCTTATTTCGTGTCCGTCTAGGAACACTTTGTTTTGTAAGTGTAATTTTAGTATTTGTGATTCCATTGCTAATAAATCAATACCAAGCATGGTACGGCGAGGGCTTATGCAGGACTGACTGTAGAAGACAAAGATGTTTTCATTTGTCTCATGATCCAAATTTCATGTAATATCGATGTAGTCTTTTTAAGTCACAGTACAGTGACACTGTTTATCTTCTTTCAGTTTGGAACTTCATTTCATCTTTGGCGATTATCGTTTTTACATTTTATCTTTTTATCTTCATCTTGCACTTTTGTTATTCTATTTTTTGCTTTAGCCGTGTTATGTATAACACAACCAGCGAACGAGTGCGGGCGGCCGGTTTTGGAACTAAAATGCAAGCAGCAGTGTTTCTAACCGGACTACTTGTAATCAATCTATCACAGTTCTTTCTGTCTTGTTCGTAATAAACCACTTCACGCATATGCTCAAGTCAGGGGCGGAGCGATTGGGGTTCTTGAGTAAGAAAATTCTTTTGCATTAACATCATATTCGGATGTACTTCGAAAGTTTGGTGAGAGAGAGAACTGATAATCTTTCACCGCCACATTCCTAACCGTCTCCCCAGGGGTCCTGGGTCCACCCCCTGATTGAGATGGTACATAATTTTGTCTAATCTCTGTCATTATTTAGCATGGTTTAGTAATTTTAAAAAAATATATATTTCTGCCACAATTTGAAAACTTTCAAATAAAGTTTTGTCAATGTGGCAGAAATATCGTTTTTTTTTTTAATACTAAACCATGCTAAATAATGACAGAGATTAGACAAAGTTATTTTTATGTACCATCTCAATCAGGGGTGGACCCAGACTCCTGGGGAGACGGTTAGAAGTGTTGCATTGACGGCGGAGGGGGAGCGATTAAAATGGGGTGCCTGATAATTGAAGGTTCCTTATAACTCCAGTAAAATTCAGACAAAATCTCTGAATTACGTAAAAAAGAAAACGTACAAAATAAATTTTCAGGGTAACTCTTACAGCCATTACGTTATTCTAAGATTAATGTTACTTCTGAAATTGATTACAGCGAATATGTATTTGAATAACAAAACCACTTCATAAGTTTTTCAAATTATCAAGTTTGAAAAGAACGAAGTTTGTCTTCCATTGTTATCTCATTGTTCAAAGATACCGGTGATGAAGTAATGGCTGGAAATAAATCGGCTGTTTCTTACATCAATTTATAAAGAAGATGAGTGCCAATGTTAGATGTGTCAGTTCAGTATTTTTTTTTTAAAAAAAAAGCACCCAACCTCTTACAACCATGCGTAGCGCATTTTAATACTTACACTTGAAATAAAAATAGAACTAAATAACGACGATTGACTTTGCCTTTGAATTTCATATGTGAATAACAATATAGGGCTTTTCAGATAGAGGACAGGGAGGAGCAGGTTTATTAAACAAGACCGTACATCTGATATGTTTGAATTAAGGGCAACTTGTGTTTACGAGCTAAACTCAGTCCTTTGAAGTCAATCGACAAATACCTTTAAGATGTTCAACAGAATAACGTATCAGCATTATTATATACTACAGACACAAATATAACACTAGGCTCCCAAGTTTCAAAATTATATTGTGTGTGAAAACAGTTAGTAGATTTAATTCTTTGTCACATGATAGCTAAAACCTAAGAGAAATTCAGAGTTAGTCCAGAGGTAATTTCTTTGCTCATAAATAAAATTTATTGTGTGCTGAAGCAATGATACTTACTCTTACACTACACACACGCTGATTTTTTATCAATACTTATATTCGAACTCTACCAAAGGGCTGGATTTCTATAATGATCCTAAAAGAAGGGTGCACTGAGCCAAATTGTACAAATCAATACCTAAAGGCAAGCTATCCAATCCCATAAATCTTTAAAAAATGAAGGAAAAATTTCTTCACCTCCTTTTCCCCCAAAGAGTTCAGATTTCTCGAACAAAAAAAATGAAATTTCTTTATTTTAACATCCCATGATTATGTTGTTTATGCTAGAGAAGACAGATGATTAATGAAAGTGAAGGATTGTAAAATTAAATTTTGTTCTCTCAATGGGAATCAAACCCAGAACCACATACAATAAAAGCACATGCGCTGGCCAATAGACCATCGGAAAGGACTTTCACACTTCTCGAGAGGAAACGTTTCGAGATTCCTCCCTGGCTAAAACTCGAAAAAATAATTTATTTGTCAATCGATAAACATACACTTAAACAGCAGCATCATGAGCCTTAACCTTAACTTGATTTAAACTTACAGTTACAAGATATTGCGCAAAACTCTAAGCTATCAACCCAAAATTAATCTTTTAGTCACTGACATTGTCATTCCTGCGTTTTACAGGCTGCTACTGTTTTATAATGAAATCGAATAAAACGTAATCAATTTTTATACAATCTGCTTAATACACGGTAGAAGCTCACTGAATTGTCAACTGTGCTATGTTGTTCTTAAATTGGTAATTTCCATTCATAAATCACTATTCACAATACATCTGCATTACTGCAGGAATGGTTCACTACAATACATACATAAGTTACGGCGTAAAGAGATTAGACTATGGATAACATCTAAACTGCAACTTTAAAAAACCGTTGGATACACTGCAAAGTAAAACTCTCCGCTCCCCTGTCCCACCGCGCTTGCCAAGAAACTGATGTAAACACAACAGCAGCGCCATCCTTCCAAAACCGCACAGCTATCCTGGTCAGGTAATAGTAATATTTAAGTTCGTATAATACAGACGATGTAAGCAGTTGCAAGATTTATTACAGGTTTCTAGTAGTATCCTAGACTTGGCGTAATTACCTGCACGTGTTGGTAAATGTATTACTTTGTAATCGTTTTTTGTTTTACTTTAGGTACAAAATAGAAGTGAGTCACAGCATTGCCACATCCTTTCTATACGCAGAAAAGGCTACTTTACAACGCACATGTCTTGCTCTTTGTGTTTAAACACTCTTAACATGACGTATTTACCTGCCCCTACCTTATTATTATTTACCACTACGAGTAACTATTCTAATTTGTATTATCAAAATATATAGGGGAGAGGAAGGGAATGGCTATCAGTTGGGAATGGCGTTCAGCCTACTTTGCCCTGCGTGACCCGAGGAGAAGTCAAACTAGTGCTGCCATCTGCCTCTTGTAGCAAGGTTTCTTGTGTATTATCGAGGAAGATGTCAGAGAAGACTGAAGTCTACAGCTTGCTCAAACTTGTTTTTGTTGATTTTCTTATAAGGATCTGTATATTTCAACTCACGATAGGTACAATTTTAAGTTGTAAGATCTTGAAGTACTAAGATTTACGAAAAGTTATATTTACGTCTTATGCACGACACATATTTCAAATAAACTTCGTTTTGCAGCATAACCAGCTCAATTTTTAAAATGGCGCAATGTTGGGAATGCCGATCAACGTGATCGGTTTACCATCATGGTGATTGCCATTCCTAAGAAACATTTGGAATACT
The DNA here is from genome assembly GCF_964235325.1 of Thermobia domestica. NCBI lineage: Eukaryota > Metazoa > Arthropoda > Insecta > Zygentoma > Lepismatidae > Thermobia > Thermobia domestica. Next base: position 72,010,618 of record NC_137458.1, read on the forward strand.
TCTCCAGCCAAAAATTATAAAAGAGGCTAGACCTAAGATAGGTAATACGCCTACTTGAGTCAAACACTGAAACTTATGGTATCGATGTAACCTTTGTGGATCGTGGGTGCATGCTGGTTGTACTGTTGTGGACTCACCACATGGATATATCTGTGACGTGTCTTTAAAAAAAAAACGTCAATAAAACATTCAGTTGACGTTTCTCAGTCTTTCGAAGGCGCTGTATAGAAAAAAAAAACTTGAACTGCCTATGAAACTATGTGTGTTATTAAGCTTGTATTGTGATCGCCATTACCAACATGTGATGGGAATGGCGACCAAAGTAGCAATTTGAGTTTTTTCCATCGTGTTCCCTAACTGAAAGAATGATTCTCTTTTTATTTTACACACTTATTGTAGAAGGATTGGAGTATATATTTACAAATTTGTTTCAATATATTTTGGAAATGCAACTACGTAATAACCCATTTTTCTTTGGTGATCGCCATTGCCCACCTCTCCCCTATTAACAAAAGATAAGATTTTTATAGCATTAATAAGAGTGTAGTATGGCTCTAAACTATTTTTCCTCACCCTCCTTATTTTTAATATATTAAATGAGAGATGTAACAATATTGACTGACTGTTTCACTCAAAGTAATTGCAGTAATAATAGGATTATACTGGAGCTAGTTTACTTTGCAATACTGAAGTAACTGTATGTAATCACGATTCATTACATCACGAAACATATAGTGTATGATTAATGAAGTAACTAAACACGAAAGCAATGTTACGACATAGGAGGATGAACTATATTGTATGGAATATCATTGCGCGCAGTTTTCCAGAGCATATTGCTACATTTATCTAGTTACCAATAATTACCTTTTTTTTTCAGTATAGGTTTACTCTGTGGTTTTGACTACGTACACTCACATACAAATATAGATTCACCAATAATTCCCAAATGAATTGCATAATTAGAATACAAAGTCTAATAGTAATCTTCTATCAGATAATTTACAGCATATGACACTTTATCTCCCTTGAAGAGCTTATTCAGAAATTAATTATAGAGGAAAAATTATGAGACGTGACTGTTTATTCTAGACTCATCGCAACTATCGTTTCTTCCTGTCAATCAAGTATTGCAAACTATTCGCAGCAGACCCTCGTTTGACATCAGCAGCGCTCTGACACTTTGATCAACCAACCTCCCTTAACACGAATTTTTAGTCTTTAAAATAATCACAGCACTGGTATGTCAGTTATCGTTGCCGATAGATTTCTTTGTTAACCCTTCTTCGCAGACTCTTTCCATTATCCACTCACCATCTATAGAACCATTGTGTCCCAGATTGGAAACTTGCAAACATAAGGTACTGTAACTAAATACTCTATTCTTCACCTAATGATCGCGAGAATATAGATGATCCTCTCTCACTTGAAAGCTTAAGGTGGTAGTGGAAGGTTTGCTGGAGGGAGAAAGGGGATGAGTCGATTGCGTTTCTTACTTTGATGACTCATACACCCATCCTGCCTGTAGGTCACTCATTTCACTCACAAATTCAATACCTACTACTGCACCACTCTTCACTCTCGTTGTTGTATTGTTATGAATGCTACAAATATAATTTACAATCAAGTGTGTGTTTCGCATCTCTCGTATCGATCATTTATTTATTCTTTAACAGTTTATTTTATTTTTATGTCCCTACGCATGTGAAACCATGAAGGAACAAGTTTATCAAACTACAGGAAAACAGGTGAATTTGGCTATCTGAAGAAGGCTAGGCTTTCAAGCGTTTTCCGTAGTTCATGCAACTATTTCATGCATTGGTAACAACAACTATTTTATCCATTGGCTATAACAACTATTTGATCCATTAACTATAACAACTATTTCATTCAACATAATGTTATAATTGTTTATAATGTTATAATTGTTTGTAATGTTATAATGTTAACATTCATTTTACTTTTATTTGCTGATGACGTTAAGTTATACAAGAAAATAAGGAATTAAGCTAATTGTTTAGAGTTACAAGATGATTAACGATTTCATTTATAACTTATAACAACGATTTCATCTAATGGCTACGACAACTATTTCATCCATTGGCTACAACAATTATTTCATCCATTGGCTATAACAACTATTTCAATCATTAACTATAACAACTATTTCATCCATTGGCTACAACAACTATTTCATCCATTGGCTAAAACAATTATTACATCCATTGGCTATAACAACTATTCAGTCATTAACTATAACAACTATTTCATCCATTGGCTACAACAACTATTTCATCCATTGGCTACAACAATTATTTCATCCATTGGCTATAACAACTATTTCAATCATTAACTATAACAACTATTTCATCCTTTGGCTACAACAACTATTTCATCCATTGGCTACAACAATTATTTCATCCATTGGCTACAACAACTATTTCATCCATTGGCTACAACAACTACTTCATCCATTAACTATAAGAACTACAGCTTATAACAACGATTTCATTTATAGCTAATAACAACTATTTCATCTAATGGCTACAACAACTATTTCATCCATTGGCTACAACAACTATTTCAACCATTGGCATTGGCAATGGGACGGCAGAATGATAACGGTATTGAAGGAGCTCACCTATCTTCCGAGAAGTCGCTAGGATTCAAACCAAAGTCCTGTAAGCTTACAGTGGAACATCTCGTCCCTGAGTCTATTTGGAATTCTCCCGTTTCTTCATTAAGTTCTGACTCCATGAATTCTTCTTTAATCATCTGTCCTCTTTAGCCTAAAAGACACTATTGTAAAACATTAAAATAAGGATTTCAATCAATCTCTGTAGTTAAAAGGAAAAATCCAGAAACTTTCATAGTGCAAAGCACTGTAGTATTTAGCCTGTAAACCTGAATATAGTAAATTTCGAGCTTTGGGAGTTGGCAACAGTGTTGTATTAGCTTGAACGCTGCCATTGAATTGAAACCGTTTGAAGTAAATAACATACACGCAAATACAGCTCTTGAGAAATAAAATAACAAGACTGGGGAAAAATGAGACACAAAGAGGGAGGGGGGTGGCACGAAGGAATCTAATATTGAAAGCACTCAACATGTAGTGAAGATATTGTTCCTGTCGTTGGTGTAAGCATATTTATGTATTCCACTTGCATGTCAAATAAAGCATATAAGCACATAAACATTCTCCATAATGGAAGTGACATGTGTGAGTTAGTACGTGACACTGTACGTGCGTACCCCTTGTTTGACTCGACGTGCAGACCACAATTTCAATACTCTCCTTTTGTTGTTGTTCTGTAAACGGTCAATGTTCTATATAATTCCGTAAATAGGGTTGGTTGCTTGTTATTTGTTCCATATATATTCCGAGTTCGATTTCATGTATATCGCGACCACCATAGTAGTAGCACCATGTGCTATTTCATCGAACTATGTTATGTAGTAAGCATCGAACTCAGAACGTTACCAACTGGAAAAAAGAAAACAAAACTCAATATAGGAAAATTGACTCCACTACAAAAGGAAAGAAGAAAATCAATACTGTAACAGGTGAAACTATAACGAACTATATACTTTTCAATTCAGAGGATCAAATTCTTCTCCTCATTCTTCCTTCTCCCTGCACCCCATCTCAAATGAACTTACATGGACGTCTTTTTCGTCTTTGCTTTTCCTTTCCGGAAAGAAAGTAGGTTAAAAAAAAGTTCTATATATCAAAAATTAAGGTCGAATGTAAAGGTTCGTTACTTTGGTTAGGAACCAAGTGTCATGGAAATATATTCAATTTCAACTTTATTAATATTGGGTTCCGTTAGCCCAATATCGTTCACTATGATCCATTTAAAGATTCAAATTCCAGCCATTTCCTTCATAAAATATTGTATATTTTGAGGAAGTATGTCCATACACAGACAAGGTTTAAACCAAACAAATGAACTCCCTGGCGTAAAGCTAAGGTAACGAGTAGGCAATGTTAAATTGAAGTTTGCATGGTTGGCACACTACAAGTTGCATCGTGTTATTGCTGTTTTTCTTGTCTGGAGTTTGCTCTTTCGTTCATTCAAGAAATTCCAAAATTGTCCACACAACGCTGGATGAATATCATTTCATTCATTCAAGCCCCATCCTTGTAGCGGACTGGCATCTTCGGGGAGGTAGGGGAGCTGAAAGGGCTGTTTCATTTCTCATTCATGTATCATCCTTCATCCACATGTTCTTGCATACCCTTTCAGCGGCGAATACCGCTACTTGACTCGCATCGCAGATGGTTAGTAGGAGTCTTGGGAAGTGGATGGTCCGTGGACGTCTTCTTCCATCTGGGGTGAACATGCACCTACTCCGGCCTGCTGTTGTGTACGTCCAGTTACTGTGTTCTCCGGTTTCCAAGACTTTGAATATATATATATAATGCAAAAACGCCATTAAAACAAAAAAGTGCAAAAAGTAATAATAAAAGCACAGAAAGATAAAAGAAATTTGCATCTTTTGTTCTCTTGGGCTGATGAGAGTCTAGACTTTTGGTTTGATAGTTTAGTTCCTCCCTTTCAGTTCCAATTCTTCCTTTTCCGAGGTCATGTGGTTTTCTCGACTGGAATAGTTTTCTTGTATGCCCATTCCCCTTGATCGCGTCGGATCCACGATGATCCTATGGTGATGGTTTGCTTATGGGGGGGAGTAGAGTAAGTTCTTGCAAGCTCCTCGTTGAAATTGCGCGTTCACACACATTTTGTATCAACATGTCATGGGTACTAAAACTATAAAATCGGGTCCGGGCTCATCCTCTAGTAAGAAGCCCAAACTAAACGACAGCGAGACAAAATCTCAAGTTTTCAATAGATTGGAAAAGAGAAGTATCGTGATGCCTGTAATCTGATATCTTATAATTAAAGGTAAAGATGGTAGTGCAAATGCTGAATCTAATCGTTAAGTGCTACTCAGGATGATATTAAAAGCATAAACGATTACAAAGTAATTACTTATAACGCTGGACAGGTTGAAGATGTCAAGAAATTACGGAATGGCACTTTATTGACTACCATTGCGTCTCTCGCGGTCTAGTATCAGGTTGGAACTTCCTAAAAGATACCGAGAAAATGATTGAATCGGAGCTGACTGATCAACATGTAGCGGTAGCTCGCATCAAAGCTAAGAACTTAGAAGAACTAAGAAGTTTCATTGCTACTCAGTCACTGATTGTTACTGTCACTTTGCCTGCATTTCCGGGCTACGTGAATGCTTGTTATTATCGATTTAAGATGCGTCCCTATATTCCCAGTCTCCTGCTCGGTTTGAAATGCCAATATTTCGGGCACATCAGCAAGTTGTGTAATACAAGTACTGCTCTTTGTGTGAATTGTGGCCAAAGTAGTTATGATGCGGAACCGTACTCAAGAGACCAAGCCCTTTTGTATCAACTACAAATGCTAGTATTCAGCTTTGTCTCGAGACTGTCCAGCCTTTCAATGTGAGAAACGTAAGCGAGAGGTAATGGTTGTTGAGAAAATCTCCGCTACTGATGCTAAGCGTAGCATCCCTTCTTCGTTTTCTGTGGCTTTTGCTACTATTGCAGTTACTTCTTGTAAATTTGTAGCAACCCAGACGTCCAACGTTTATACCCAAACAGATTTTGTTCCCTACAAAAGTCCAGAAATTCAGACCCCAATCACATCGACTTGCGAATTCCCCAAAGCTCCACATGTTTCTGTTAGTGTTGGTCTTTGGCGAGCTCCAGCTCTTCACCCCTTGCCTTTTATCGCCGGCCTAAAATTTCGCCAGTATATACGCCAACTCCGTGATACGATTCTTTTCCCGAAAAGAATAAAAATCTACACCTGTTCACAAGCCACCTGCAGTTTGTTTGAAATCTGACATGGTGAAAGACGATCTGATTGATACTTGGTCCACCTGGAAAGATTCACCTCAAACCGTTTATTCTATTGCTTTTTTACTATTGTTATTGTTAAATATTTTCTCTATTGTTACTATTATTGATATTTATTGTTTTTGTTATATATTTTCTCTATTGTTGCTATATTCTCTATTGTTACTCCATTGTTCTCTCTATATTCTATATTATTGTTATATATTTTCTTAATCAATCAATTATTCAAGGAACTCCACAATTATAATAACGACGCTGGGTGAGCGCCGTTTCATTCATAAGAGGTTCCATAATTATTCTAACGACTCTGGATGAACATCACTTCATACATATAAGGAATTCCACAATTGTAGTCACGACTTTGTTACGCTGTTTTAAATCACGCCAGGATAGATTATGTGCATTTCATCACTTTGAAGTGTAAATTTCAGTTTACAGTTGTTCTTATGGAGGTTTTCTATACATATTTTGATAGTTGTTTTCTCATACTGCCTGCAAATATTTTACAATATTTTGTATATAATCTGAGTTAAATAAATTGACCTTCGTCAAATAAGAACATTTTTTTGAACCTTTGGAAGTACGGGTTTGTTTAATAATAATATTTTTATTATCTTATATGCCTTGTATGTTCATGCATAGAAAACCAACAACTGCTGGAAGTAATAATAATTATTTTACTTCTAATAATGCTCAAGCAAATTATTAAAAAAGCTCTCTCTCACTCTCCTCAACACACTCACAGCAAGTAATTCACCATCAACTTTTACATTAATTGAAACTCCACCTATCAAAAAGACGAACTAAAACAAAAAGCTGTAGTGGTTATTTGACAAATGGAAAAGGACAGAGAAAAACTTTAGTCTAAATTGACGAACGTATTTACAAAGAAAATAGCTTCTGACAATAATTTCGACTTCATAAGTTTTTTTTTTTCCTTATGCTTCTATCAAATGGAATCGCACTAAACTTTCAGAGACTATACTCATGTTATTCTATTGCTAAAAATTGAAACTTATTAACTTCTGCTTTGCATCAATAGAGAGGGGAGATACGGGGGCCCGGACATCAAGCAACTGTGAGAACAATACCTAGTTTTCTCTAAATTTTTCTCTTCTTAAGGTGGATCACTAGGTGCTCTCGGTGCAATGCTAAACACTGCTTGAATAGTGCGGCGTTTCCAGGTAGTATCGAGTGTTTACTGGTGCCAGATAGTAAAGGAAGTAATCATGGAATTCTGCGTGAATATTTACTGGAGAAATTAGTTTCACTGCAATTCACAGCTAAGTTCTGCTTCTCGAACTGCAACGCTACAATCCAGAAATTAAACGTACAAATATGGCAACAACGCATTATGGCGTTCTGCGCAAGTTTCTTCTCAAAATCTATTTCCTTACATATGAATTAATATTTAAATAAAATGTTAAACATAACACGAAAAATGGTCAAACAACATATGTATTTCGTAATAAGATCGTTACTTTTAAAGTACTTTACACATTCAAATAAACATTTCATAAAATTGATCACTTCTAGTGCCATCTTGTGTGCTCATTGTAAAACGAATCAAATATTTTCTTCTATTTGTTACTTTTTTTCAATATCAGAAGGCACAACCAAATGAATCAGTATCTTGTGTTGTAGCTAAAACATAACTTTATCTTATAGTACAATATTTATAATATATAATGTTTCACTGTGCAGTAGTTAAGAAAATGAGCTAAAATATGTACTGACTTCCGGGTGGTGATCCACCTTAATAATGAACAGAAAATAATGTCCCCCGTCTTCCAGTTACACTCAACTCTTAGATCATTTCAACTACATCTGACGAGGAATGAAGTTACTCAAAAATTGTCTCTCTTCGACAAAATATAACATCAGAAAATAAAGGAAATCTTTCAGTTTAACGTTCCACAATTATACCTGACAGGCGAAGAGAGAGGGTGATTTTAGGCCAGAGAATAATGACGAACGGTTCGGTAGAATGAAAATGTGGGAGGAAACAGGAGTACCCCGAGAAAACCACAAGCTTACTTGACCAGGGATTCAACCAGGGACCCTACACACCAGAGATAAGGGCTGTACCATTGAGCCACTGTGCCCTCCTAATGTGAGAAAGAATTTGTTTATATCTAAATGTGATATTTTAAGTTCAACATTATTGCTGCTGGTACTTAGGCTACTTTGGTGTGTTAGTAATGTCCAAATTTATTTCTGAGTGCTAATAAAGGTCAAAAGATCATTTACAATGTCGTAATTTGTTAAAGAAACAGAAAAAATATTTATAACAATTTCCTCATATGCTGTACATTTTGGAAATTGGCATTTCTGATCATGCATCTACTACTAAACATCATTTCTGTGACCATTCAGTAATTCCTTAGCTTTCTGTGTTGTTGAGCCCTATGGTCGGCCATATTTCTTCCGGCTCTCATGATTCTCCATGTTGCCCTCAGCCGCTATAAATTTGCATATGTATATAGTTTCACACCCTCTTTCATATCTGATACATGTCGTTCGGCAACTCGAGTACCTCATTCGGACCCTTCCCTGGTCAGGCATGTTACGATAGGTAATTGCATTTAAATTGCCCTCGATGAAGAATGGGCCCACCACACACCGCACCACACCATCACTTTGTCAGAGCCAACGACCCAGAATCGTCGTTCCAGTCTAGATTGTTGTCACACTAATATCGATGATTTTGCTTGTTTACCTCGCCCGACACACACACACACAAAAATGGCCTCGTTCGAGAACAACATGTCATGTGCGAGTCGAGGATTCTGTCTCATTTGTTCCGCGGCTCACTCACAGTATTCGACTCGGCAGCCTGGATCATCCTCGGTTAGATATTGGAATAGCTGTATCTTATATGCCAGATACGATTCGCAAGATGGACGTTTGGGATACACCACATTCTTGTGCTAAGCGACGGGTATTGCGGGTGGGACTTTTCGCAACACAGCAGTGGATGTAGCTTCGTCAGTAGCTGTGGAAGGTCTCCCTGATTTTGGTTTGTTTTCCACCGACCCGGTTTCTTTAAATTTCGCTGTAAATTTCCGCACAACACTATGTAAATGGGTTCCCGTTCTGGGTGACGAGCGTTGAAATCGTCTACTGCTGCGCTCTCCTGAGATCAACACGATCTCTATCCGCTCATCCCTTGTTAGTGCCATTCCATGTTACACCACCTGAAACAAAAGAAAATCAGTTAAAACTTTACAACGGTTGTTGTAGAGCCAAAAACACTTCACCACTGGCTTCATGGGAAAATTTCAGTCCTATTTGATGTTTCACACGATAGAGTTCCCATTTTAAAAACTTCCTGCTATTTCAAGATGGCAGATTTCAAGACGGCGGACGATGGTGCCATTATGTCTCAAAAATCTTTCCCCCTCGCCTGTTATCATCACTTTTTCCTTTTCTTTCCAATTCTGAATGGTTTGGATTTTATTTGGATGTTTCCGCACTTTTGAACCACCTTGTAGTATTAAATTTCTAAATTCTATCTTGCGAGCGATCTAGTGATTGAGGTATGAATTACTGTTAATTTGGAATAATTTGTTGATTTTTCCTTATTTTTCTTACTTGATTACGAAAATGTTTATTGCAAAAAAATCGACTTTTCGTAAATTCAGACTTGTGAAAAAGAGCCCTGGATTGATCTATTTACGTAAGTTGAGGGCTGTTGATATATCAAAACTTTTTCTGTCATTTGCCATTAAAACTTTTAAGCAAATTCTAATGATTATACACTGTTCACACTATAAACAAAGACTGAGAATAGGGATGCGCACGAGACAAGATTTGCAGCTGTCTCGTCTCGAAAATGTGCTGTAAAAGTGACGTCTCGACTCGAAAAATGTATATTTCTCTATTGGAAGAGCCGTGTCTCGACTCGAATTTTGTCAGGAAAATCCTGTCTCGACTCGTCTCGTGCGCATCCCTAGGTTGGGAACCTCTGGTATACTGTGAAATGGTAAAGCATATGTCTCTTGTTCTTTCAGTTTTAAAAGTATTATGAATAATAAGTCAGGTTAAGGCAACGTATGGTTTTTTAATAGTTTTTTCAACAAAAATAAGCAATTACAAATTTATCGTGTGTATTTCCAGGTAAAATTGTGATATGACGGAAACGAAACTAATTTTTTTATCACCAAAATGCGCCTAACGAAACAATGCAATAGAAATTAATTCTTCAAATTATTTGTGAATATGGTTTGCACCTTTCATTCATGCCAACGCTCGTTTTTCTATCAGTATCGTCCCATCTTCTGCTTCAGATTCTCATCCAAAGATCATTTCATCTTTAAAAAATAATTACTTCTTCATTGCCTGGGCTTTCACAAGTGTTTACAATGTATTTTAAAGATGCATTCACAAATATACTTTTTACATACAATAAATGAAACAGAATCTTTACATACTTCTTTACATACAAAGTAGTACAATAAATTAATACAATGCATTCATAACATCCACGTGTGATGGCCAATTCATGAAGATAGTAATATTTTAATCCATTTCTGACGAGGATAATTCAATAATTTCCAAGACGATGCCTGATAATTCCCTACTTCATTAGTTAACACCTTCTCCAGCGGACCATCATATTACTATAAGCCGAAATGATATGATGTAGATTAATTGAAGACATAGTTTTCCTCCCAAACTTATTTTTATGCACCAAGGCTCGGCAACTACAATTCAAATTTTTCTTCTTCTTTTTTTTAAGTTCCAAAAGGATTTTTAGTGCAATAAGGATTCGAAGTATCAGAGAAATTAACTCCTCCTCAGTGTCGGCGTTGCTATTAGGTAACCAAAGTGTTCCCTGTTGTAGGCGTCTATAGTTCGAGTAGATGGCTCTAAATATACACGCAGAATTTCCCTTTATTCAATTACTGTTGAAGCAGCAACAAAACAACTTTCTCCGCCAAGTTCTCTTTGGCGGTTGTGACTTTGCTATGCTGTCTGTGCTGTCGTTGAGAAGAATTCTGCCCAACTCGGACTCTGAAATGTCCTCGAGGACGTCATGTTCGGATATTTCGCTTCGAGCGTCGTCTTCACCGATGAAGCAGCAACAACACTTTCTCCACCAAGATCTCTTTGACGGTTGTGGTTTTGCTAAACTTCCTGTGCTGCTGGTAAGGAAGATTAAGTCTAAATCGGACTCTGTAATGTCCTCAAGGATAACATGGTCTGATAGTTCACTTGGAGCATCATCGTCGGATCCAAGCGCGGTGCACGACTTGTGTGTGTATGCCTTTAAACATCTATTCTTGTAAGTGGAAGATATCAAATTCTTCCTCTCCTTTTCCAGTATTAAGGCAACAAGAGCGACTCGATTTATCACTGTTTTCGCTGTCGAGAGAATTCAGGTACTCTTCTAATGCCAGTAATTGAAGTGATGGATCCTTATGGATCTCCCTAAAGACGCGTCTATCAGTTCTGACACTGACATAAGAAAGTAATGCTTTCAGACGCCTTTCCTCAGCTGAGAACCAAAATACAGCGAATCCTTGTAAGGTGTAAATCAGGGATGCAAATAAGCACTCGCCCGGGGCGAGTGGTTCATCGGTGAGGACGAGTATTTGATATCATACCGAAGGTAAGTAAATCATTTCTATTGTGGGATCTGGGCTAGTAGCTTTTTTTCTTGGGCGAGTAAAATATTGTTGCTTATTTGCATCCCTGGTGTAAATGAAAGCTGTTCTTATTACTTCTTCATCAAATCTATATATATATATATACACCATATTACCATTAATATCACGACTCTGATACTCCCGACGCCTCTGTTCGCAACTGATTGTAGTTAAAGGATCGTCTATAAAGGGAAGCTTCTGCTTATATTTATGAAGAAAAGAGGTCTTTTCCCACTTTTTCCACTTTCCACAAGAATTGCGTTTAAAGAGCATTTTGTCGCTTTTGTAGAGCAAGTATCAATACGTGTTATGTTCAAATCCTTGTTCGCTGCACTGAATTTTCCAGCTCTTAGTAACGATAACAGTGAGTTCAACAATATAAACTTTTAATTCTATTAACAACGATTTACAATAATTTATATTAGGCATAATATAGAGAATAAACTAACAATATTGACATACTGAAGACAGATCAGCACAACATTGTTGACCTTAATGAATGTACGTATATGTTTGCATATGAGTGTTCTGCTCGAAAGAAAATTTTATAGCATTTGCTGAGTAGGATCAGGTGGGCCATTAAGAAAGTACAGAATGGCTAATGTAGTACAGTTTGTTTCCCATTAATTTGGTTCTGTGAGAAAGTAGAAGTTAGTAGTCAGGGGATAGTTTAGAAATTAGAATCGGGGATTCAACGTGTATAGAAACTGAGAAATAATGAGTATTTTTACCCGTTTCTTTTAAATTATTATGTGTATGGGGAAGGTCAGTGCCGGATTTAGGTATAACCTAAACAAGATATAGCTTAGGGGCCCCATACTCTTGGGGGCCCCAAAAATTCAAAGAAAAAATTGAATGTACATTTCCAAAATATAAGAAAAACGATAAATAAAGTAACATCTACACATAGCAACAATGTTTCGTTTCTGTAGGCTCCTATGGTGTAAGTAATGGGATCCCTTCTGCTAGTCTGCTTCCTAAAATATCACTGGTTTCTTCATTTCTGTATATAGGGTCCTACATTCATCTGGACACATAAAGGGTCCATTATCTTCAGTAGCTTAGGACCCCACCAAACCTAAATCCAGCTCTGGGAAGGAGGCATGGCGGCACAGTAATAGAGGAATCACCTCTAATGCAAGAGGTCTCTGGTTCAATCCTTGACGTCACGAGTACTCTGAGTTCTGTCGTTTCCCTCATATTACCATTCCATCAATTATACCTTCATTCACTTCTCTTAATCATCCATCTTCTTTAGGTTAAAGAGTATAAACGTGGGATACAAAGCTGGAATGTTTATTTAACTCCACTCGAGCTTTTGTGTAGGCATCTTTATTCAACACCGGGAATATGAAGGACAGGACCCACTATTACCATAAACTCAGAACCACGACTTGGGATTAAATTCGGTCCATCATCTAAGAGCAACGCTTAGTATATACACCCTTCCCCAAGTTGGATGACAAGATCATGCCACCGGCCGTTCATTTGAACATATTAATTCCTATTCTTGCGACACAAGGCGCCTTGAAGAAGGAAGCCAAACCCTTAAGTTTGTATAAAAACAATATAAGTCACGAAAGCATTCATGACAACCATTAAGGGTCTACATATGAAATGAAGAAACTTAACTATTCTTCTGTGTAGGCAGTTTTAGACATTTAGCAACTGCTTAAACTACAACTAATTACTTGCTAGACCTAACATATTTATAAGAAATGAGGTAACGGATTCCAGAAACTTATTACGAGTAAAGATAACCTGATCGGATATTAAAACAAAAGTTAAAGTACTATCAATAGAATTATGAAAATTGAAGAGAATTTTAGTAAAAGAACTGGTTTTGTAATGTTTCGTCCCAATTGATAGTGAAGCAGGCCGGTAGCCAGCCCAAAACTGTAAAGACGTGAAACTTGTAATGGTACCTACTTTACGTAATGACTTGAGTATGGGAAACGTTTGAAATTTAAGGAATGTACTACGGGAATTTTTCATGGGCGAAAAACTGTCCGTAGCTATTAGGTACTTCTTAATGAGATAAAAATGTGAAACTGTCCATAAAGTTACCTTATAACGGCTTGAGTTTGAAATTCAAGGAATTTGCTATGGGAAATTTTTCAATGGCAAAAAACTGTCCTTACAATCAGCATTCGGGAACGATTCCGTTATTCAACACATCATGTTCATAGTGATAATGTTATCAATCGTCAGAGTGGTCGGGTGGGTGCCCTCCCCCCTGATCTATTGGTTAGCACGTGAGCCTTTGCTGTACGAGGTACCGGGTTTGATTCCCGGTTGGTTATTCTTTGGAACTTTAACTGTCCTCGATGTTTCTGTGTTCATGTCCCTGTCCTTTTAGATTAATAGGAAAACGAGCTAAGCTCACTGAGAAAAATCTGTTATCCAGAGACTTCTGTATATTGTACAAATATGCGGGATCCTTATGTTTACTACAAAAAACAGTACTTAGCATACTTGATCCATATGCTACATACATACTGCTCTGTTTCCCTCCTATATTTTACACCATGTCGTAGCTGGATGTCTGACATCTAACATCTTCTGTACATTATATACGTAAACGTTTGTTGCGTACGTCAGCTATAAGTTACATACGTCCATCTGTATGTGAGATACTGATCGCCTATACAACAGTTCTTCCGTTCGTACGGAAAGTACGTTTGTTCGGAACACTTATACAGAAAGTACTATAAGATGTACTTTTTTTAGTTATACGTTTAGTGTACGTTAAGTCCAAAAACTACAGAATTTAAAAATGTAACCTACGGTTTTACGTACATCACATACTTTTCTCTCAGTGTGCGAGTAAAACAAGTGAAACCTAGTAATAAATAGTTAAGTAAGTCCATGAGGCACGTTCGGTGAATCAGTTTTTAGAAAAGAAGTGGGTTAAGGCGCGTTCATACTGCAGTAAATTTCGTGGTTGAAAACCCAGACAAGGAAAGCTAGTATCTTTTTTTTTTTTTTTTTTTTTTTTTTTTTTTGCGAATAGTTTTCCTTTATTGCAGTCATTGGTATTAAATAGATATTGAAATTAAATTGATAAGTAAGAGAACGTAGAGGTGGAAATATTTAGAATTAATGAAGTTTTCCAAGAAATGAGAAATCCAATTGTTGAACTTTTATATGAGATATGTTGGTGTGAAATACATAAGCTATTTAAAAGGTGTATATCATTGGAAGGAAAATCCGAGGCAGTATGTAATTGTGTAACATGCGCATCATGTAATTAACTCCGTAATTTCGCAATATGGAAGGGCAGAGAACAACTAAGTATATTGAAACAGCAACCATATCTAGTGATGTAGCATCGAGCATCAAGGGTTTTGGAGCCCTGTTGATACTCTTCGCATTTAGGTAATGAAAAATGAAATGTTAGCGATCGTGATTTTGTAGTTTGGTAAATGAATTAGAATCTCGTTTTGACATAACTCTCTAGAAGAAATCCTCCCCGCTGGTCTAGTGGCTAGCATGTGTACAGGGTCCTGGGATCGATTTCCGGTGGGACAGCCCTTGGGAACTAATGTTGCATGTGACACATTATTATGACTCTTTTAAAAATGTACAATTCTAAATTTAAATCCAATAATATGCCACAATTGAGAATCCCAATATACGATATTGATATGGTGAACTACAAAAAGAAGTGAAATCTGAACAAAAACACCAGAGATGCAAAAAGTGCAGCCAAGTTCGTCCGCCTCAAAAAGTATTGAAATGAGGATAGATGAGCCAAGTTCCTTGGCCACTGCATCTGAAACAAACACTGGAACTTGGCGCGAGATGTTGAGGAAAATTATGTTAAGGAGCCTTAGGGATGGTGGTAGTTCCAGTGGTGGGTTTGGAGCCACTATGAACCTTAGAAAAACTTCACTAATACACTTCGTATACTTCACATATACAGTATACTGCAGTAAGATTGGTACTTCGAAAACCAGACAAGAAGAACTTATAATCCTCCACTAGGTGTCAAGGAAAATGATGTTGACGAGTCTTAGGAATGGTGCTTGTGAGCGTGGTGGATGTGGGGCCACCACCAGCCTTAGGGCAGGGCTGAAATGTCCCGGTCGTGAAACTAGAAACAGACATATTGGTGTATTCTAATATATTAGACACATCGCGCCAAGTTCCAGTGTTCGTTTCAGATGCAGTGGCCCAGGAACTTGGCTCATCTATCCTCATTTCAATATTTTTTGAGGCTAACGAACTTGGCTGCACTTTTTGCACCTCTGGTGTTTTTGTTCAGATACTTAATTACAAAAATGCACACGGACTAAGAATATTGGTAGTTAGAAAACCAACTATAACCCCAACTACATACGTGGAAAAGTTAACATTTTTTTTCACATAATAAGAGTAATTTGCAGTATCTAGACATGATTCTTTCTTTTAAGCTGTGAAAGGAGCTTCAGATACTGGGCCGGCTCTACTATATGTGTAACTCGTGCATTTGCACGGAGAGGCAAGTTTCGAGGAGCGGCAAAATCTGTCATAACTATATTATTTAAAATAAATATTTCTTGTTGGAAATAGACTTCATGATGATGATAGTAAATTGGCTAAACTGACCTTCTATTTGAATACTACATTCATAAATCATGTTTAGGTCGCATTAGTTTAGAGTCACATGAAACAGTGCTAAAGCAAATTGTCAAACAGGTCCCAGCATGAATTGCTTGATTGTTGTCAAATACAAGAACTCAATTCTCGAGCAGTAGCGAACACGTGTTTCATTTAGTTAATTGTCACAGTTTTAATATGAAAACTAGTCTTGTCTTTGTCACAAACAAGTTTCTTATTATTGGAGGTAAAAACAAGTTTTATTTTATTTTTTTTAAACAGGTGTAAGGAAAATCAAGAAAGAAAGATAGAAGAACTAGTTGTACTGGAATTACAAACTGATATATTGAATTTGAAGCTCGATATTGAATTTTATAAAAAGAATTACCATCTTTCCTCAACAGGTCTGTTTGCTTTATCTTTTGCTATTATAATACATTCTTATCTTTAAAAAAAACATAACGACATTTTATTTGTAGTTTTAGGCCTTTCCGAGTGCGGGTGTTCTTTCCCTCCCCTTCGTTGTTCATGATGAGGTAGCTTACTTAAAATCGCAGCGTTTAAGATTTGTTCTTTCTGGGGAAAGAGGGCGGAAAATTGCCCAGGACCAATCCTGTTCAGATACAGATTTTAAAGATGAAATACATGTCCAAAAAGACAAAACTGTGGACTTGTTTCCCTTGTGCACTGAAAACTCCATTTTTATGTTTTTTTTTCTTTTTTTAAGCAGATAGAACTCACTATATAGCATTGGGTACCGATTGCAAATACTTCAAATAAACCAAGCGAATGAGCCGAGGTTAATATTCTTTTGTGATGATTAGAATCAGAATTATGTTGTGAAGTAGCAAATTATAAAGTATCATAAAACACCAGGGTGGGTAATTCCACTCACCATCGAACTACCGCACGCACCGCCATAAAACTTGACACGAAGTTACTTTCTGTCCTTGTTTTTCACGAAAAAGTAAAAAAAAAAAAAAAAAGGAAGCTTAATATTCCAGAATCAAGAAGTCAGAGAGTAAACTGTATGTTTTATTATTATTATTATTATTATTATTATTATTATTATTATTATTATTATTATTATTATTATTATTATTATTATTATTTAACTTTGTTGTCTTCTTTTTCTGTATATTGGGCAAAATTGCTCACTATCAAAATGTCCACTGTGTTCCAAAGACAAAGAAACCAGATTTACGTTTCTACCGTAATTAAGTCATAAGTTGCAATTTTAAAAACAATCATTATGCAGCCGCCGATAAGAATTACAATCATTAAATTTTAAGTATACAATTCCAGTTATCGTTAGTGCTTCGACTGTATAAATATTGTGTGTACATAGGAATACTTGAAGTTCCTTAACATCCTTTTGGATTAAAGATTTAAGACGCTTATTCACAACTCATCCAGGCATATACCGATACATGGACGTCAAAGGAGGCAAACACAATTAGTTTGCATAGGAATCTTACAATATAGAACATTACGTAATATAGATTTGATTTTTCTTGTTTTATTTTGAGCGATTCAGTTACGGACAATTAACCAGCAGCCAACTTTGGATGGAACAGTACAAAGTTTACGGATTCAAAATATAACATTTTTTAAAAAAAACCTTCTCAGTTACCCCTTCTAACCCACAGATCTGAATACATCTATGCATAGAATATAGATGGTTGACTGTGTTTTAAGTATCATGGCTTCAGGAGACGGGACTTGAGGCGCCTAGTATCAAAATGCGCCACACCCATTTCACTTAATTTCGAGTAATCTCATAAAACGTGCAGTGAAGCTTCATATATACGCGTACAAAGTCCTATATTTAAACTAGTTTTTTAGTATGAAATATTAAACTTTTAAACAAAATTCTGTTTCCATGGAATTCCTTTAGATCAAACATACAAAAAGCGTTATATAACTCAATTTCGTTTTTTTTTAAAAAAAAATGGATTTGGAGGCTTTTGATACTCGATGCGACAAAACATTCTGCGGATAAAGTGGTATCCGAACCACTATTCTGGTTTGCGGAAATAGAACCATCGGAAATAGAACCCTAAACCACGCATACAGAAAGCCGTAACCCACGCACCCAGTAGTCACTTTGCCACGAAGTGGTAACCGGTAATTGATGAACACTTTCGATTCCAAGGCCTGATGAAGACTCAGGGTATCATTTTAATGAAACTGAACGAAGCCCGGTTCTAGGTTGGGGTGATACGTACGCATTTCTTGGAAACGTACCGTGAATGATAGTGTTGCCTGTGTAGAAAATTTATTCGGACTCGCACCCAAAACAAAACATTATTTGTTTGACAACTAACAATGAAATCACGAATGTTTTGTTAACTAAAAGCTGTTGTGTCAGTTGTCTTGTTTTGTGGTACTTAACTGATGAACATAGAATACTTCGCTGAATGTTTTGTGCTAAACTCATTTTTTTATCCTTTTTTTTAAAGTAATATATGAACGAATCAGAATGAATGAAGAACAAACAGTGAATGTTCTGGATGTGCTAATATATGAATTCGGTTTTGATAGCGAAGTTTACAATTCCTAGATATAACGAATTATTATTCTCACAATTATCAGCTAGGTATTCTTAAAAAGTTGAGTTGAGTTGAGTTTTATTTTAGCGTCCCTTTCAGCAGCGAGGCTATATGAGACGTGGACCTACTGATTAACGTGGAATCCGAACCACATGAGCTCCCGCCGGGAATCGAACCCGGGTCTCCCACGCCATAGGCGCGTACGCTAACCGCTTAGCCACGGAGGAGCTCTTCTTAAAAAGCAATCAGAAGAAGTAATTAGAAGAGAAATTTTTTAAAAAAACTCCAAAACATCAATTACATGCATGGGCGGCCGCACAGTGGTTGCAGCGGATGAAACTGTACCCACATTAATTTCGGTCTTCAGTTTTCCTACAACAATTAAAGCGGTTAGACCATAAAGGTGGTATGTAACAAATTGTATATTTCGGGTATTGACTTTCACAACTATGTCTGTTAACATACACCCTTCATCGTTTCCGAATGTCTTCAATGGAACGAGGACTCACTAAATGGTGTGTTAAGTAGCATAACTAACACATAACACGTTCATGAACCGCTGGAGTTCAACGTTTCGAAAAATGTAACATGACACCTTTATCCTGTAAGCGCTTCAATTCATTCAGATTTGAATATCTTTTTTCCCCGTGTTTGGCTCATGTTGCTCCATTATGTTGTTTTATGATGAAAAGTTGATTTCTATGAATATAAATTTTGAACATGTCATTGAAGATTTTAAGATCATGGTTCCATTCAACAGAAGAATGTCATTATAAAATGTCTTGTACTTGTTGTACTTATTTAGTTACATTTTAAAACATATATACACATATATTTTCTCATATATTTTCTTGAATACAGCCATAGTTTTCAGGTAAGTGAATCCATTTATTCAGTTTCTTTAAAATATGTGTATAAACGCACACGTAAGTTTTTTTGATGTTGCTCTGTCTAATCCGTCCGAAACCTACACCTATATTACCAAAATTCTGAAATGAAATGAAAATGAAATGAAATTTTGAGTTTTACGTCCCACGGTTATGCCGGTTAGGCTAAAGGAGACGGTGATAATGAGTAATGAATGAAATGGTGGAATGAAGAAAGTGGGAGGAAACGGGAGAACCCCGAGAAAACCCACACACACGGTGTTTGTCCACCACAAAGTTCACTTGGCGGGAGCAGGGTTTGAACCAAAATTCTGAGTTCGTTGCTGATTACACGTTCAAAAGGCATTCAATACAAGTTTGAACATATGATTTTGTTTATTTACTCACCTGTGGTATTGTTCTCTGCGTATGTATCAAATTGAATGATACAAAAGAGTACTATACCTACAAACATTTTCCATATTGGTGTTTTTGTACATTTTTTCATGTTGCGAGAAGCACTTATTTCATGTAATTCGCAGCAGTTTCAATCAATGTTAACAATAAATGTAAGTTTTGCACCTTTTCTATTTCATATTTTTATGTAAAACGTATTACGAAGCAAATAAATGGGAATTTGTTTTAAGTAATATTGTAGCAATTGCGACTAACAATCTTGATTAATATTGTATTCAACTTAAAACATAATGTTTAAAGATGCATTTCCCATGTATTTCGCATTTCTACTTTTATTTTACTACCTAGTATACATCTTTTGAAAGTACACTAAACTGTTAGGAAGTAAGCACAGAAACAAAAATGTTAAAAATACTGTACTGTCCCAATGCATGTGCTCCTCGACTAAAATTTACTTCCAGAATTAAACATCATATTAGAATCTATGACGCATTAAATTCGGGTAGAGTAATACAAAAATTGTCTTATACTAATATAAACCTGGTGTTGTGCAATGCATATCTATTGTCACTCAAAAATTGCTTTTGCAAGACGAAACAAATCATTGTTTTCTTTCTCTAACAAGATATTTTCCCGTTACATCTAAACATAAGGTCACCGTAATCATTGTGTAAAATAAACTTGTATTAAATAAATGTTCCATACATGCATTACAAATTCATTATGTAACATAAACTTCAGATATAAAATAGATGTTCCATATATGCATTTAAAATTCATTGTGTAAGACAAACTTGTTGTATTAAATAAATGTTCCATATGTGCATTACAAATCCATTGAGTAAGATAAATTTGCTGCACAAAATAAATGTTCGATATGTGCATTATAAGTTCTTTGTGTAATATAAACTTGTATTAAATCAATTTTTCATTTGTGAATTACAAATCTATTGTGTAAGACAAATCTTTGTTATAAGATAGATGTTCCATATTCTCATTACAAACCCATGGTGTAGAATAAATTTGTTGCATTAAATAAATGTCTCATATGAGCACTACAAATCTATTGTGCAATATAAAGTTGTATAAAGTAGATTATTCTTGTGAGTATTAAAAATTCATTGTAAAAAATCAATTTGCTGCGTAAAAGAAATGTTCTATATGCGAGTTACAAATTCATTGTGTAAGATAAACATGTTGTATTAAATAAATGTTGCATATGAGCATTAAAAATTCATTGTGTAAGACAAACTTGAACAAAGTCTATTTAATCAATAACTGGAAAAGTTCTATAAAAAATGCAAAACTTCGACAAAGTTTGTGACTCTTTGTTATTTTTGGTGGTGCCCTAGAACTATTATCAGATGAGCCTGGCACGCTTGCCTCGCGAACAGGATCCTGGGAATCAGTGAAACAAAATGGCAGCATCCTTGCAGGTTTGCAAAACGTGCAGCAGTGGATTGTTGCATTAGATTTCTATTAGCTGAAGGGTTAAAACCAATCGAAATTCACCGTCAGATGGCAGTGCAATATGGTGAAAGTTGTTTGAGTCGAATAGAAGTGTACGAATGGACAGATAAATTCAAACGGGATGTAACAAGTGTTGAAGATTCGCCTCGCGCAGGATGCTCTGTTTGTCCTGTTACGGAGAACAACATTGCGAGAATTGATGACTCGCACACACTTTATTGAACATCAGTACGTCATGAACTATGTGGTGGTCTTATCCGACACTAATGTTTATCTTTACTGCAATATCACTCACCGTAATACGCCTGTTTTCACTATCAACTTTCGCAACTCCAGAAATCTAAGACAAACCTGCAAGATGTCACTATTTCGTTTCACTGATTCCCAGCATCGTGTTCGCAAGACAGTGTGCCAGACCCATCTGATAATAGCTCTAGGACACCACCAAAAAATATCAAAGAAGCACAAACTTTACGAAGTTTTGTATTTTTTATACCTAGTTGTATAAAAATGTACATTATACAGTATTTAGTGAATGGACCTTGTATGAAATAAATGTTCAAAATGTACATTATACAGTAAATCGATGGTGTAAGATAACCTTGTTGTATGAAACAAATGTCTCACATAAACACTCGTATAGTATAAACTTGTTGAATAAAATAAATGTTTCTACGTATGTATTGCATTCACAAGTACAAAAAAAAAAAAAAAAAACTTTCTCTGGCTTGAAGAAGTTGAAAACCCAAGACCATTTTAGAGCTGAAGGAGCATTATGTTCGAGTAAATGAGGTGACGTTTGCTTGATGGAAACTCACATGCATGTACTCACTAACTTCGGAACAGATAATTGATTCGGGAAAGTGTTTTTCGTTTAATTGTCATGCAGTGTCAGTCAGGTTGTGATCGCTTCATATTCCACGCGATGTGGATATTTGATCGAAACTTATGAAGATATTTTGTATCATTCGCTGCATACGTTATATATATATATATATATATATATATATATACACCTAGGTATATATGTATGCATGTATGTGTGTAATTGATCGTATCTACAGTCAATCAGTAAGTAGTACTGATCATGCAAAAAACATTGGTGACAAAAATTGATTTGCGTTGGTTGTTGCTACTTGGTCGTGCTTTTATCTGTCACATACACACAACAATAATCTGTTTGCTAATTAACAGTTGTGTTACAGAAAGACACGAGGACATGCGTACTACTGAGGTTTTTAATAAACTTTATTTTGTAAGTTCTTTAGGTTCAATAAATCATAGAACACACTTTTACTAAATAGTTATTTTCGACTCCCTTTTATTATCTTTGCAGATAAATATCGAAGAAAGAGAAAAGTAAATGAGTTTGATAAATTCGAACTTACGTCTTATACTTTGGAAAACTTATTGAAAAAATACTCAGAATAACAGTTTTGGGCTTCTTATAGACCATACTATTCGGATGATGGATAATTTGAATCTCCTATTAAATTCAATTGTAGACTCACTTGCTGAGATGCACATTCTAGCCGGGTACGAATCCGAACCAAGAATCCGGATATCGGATCTAGAATCGGATCCCATGTTGATCTAATAGATCTGGATTTTGTGTTTAATTTTGGATATCGAATCTGGATCGAAATCCAAATCTTGGTGCGAAATATGGATCGATATGGTTTCGTAATCGAACCTAGATTCCGTCTCGAATCCAGATTCGTGATGGCCCATAATTTGAACCTTGGATCCAGATTTGTAACCAAGATCCGGAGTTCGTAGTCTTCAGTGCGTAACCGAAAATTTCTGATCTGAATCTATTCTAAGTAGGCATCATGCAAAACATTTGTTTTTTTTTTTTCTTTTGTAAGATGTTTCTCGGCTGGAGGATTGGAGTGTGAGGCATCTTAAGTTCTTCATTGTAAATTTTGCTTTTTATAGTATTTTTAGCATCAAGAATAGCATGGTAGGAATAGCATCAAGAAATTACAGTTTCATCGTTAATAACTTTTAACGTTATTTTTTGTTTGTTTCGGATCAAATATGGCTACTTTTTAAATTCTCTCTTTTCTGCGATCAAACTAGGGATCCCACGCACAAAAGAGAACAGCTCTACCAATAAACTACCGAAGTCCTTCATGATGATGGGTCAATACTGGAAAATGTTATCAGTCCATTTGGTAGTAAAACCAGAAACCACGTACTACGAAGTCACGTGTTCTAACAATTTAGTTAAGGACATCAATAAATTTAAAGAAAAAAAATTGAAAAACCTGTTTTTCTTTTTTTTTTTTTTATGTTCTTAGTCCCTTCGAACAGTGTATTTTGATGTTTCTGCTGACAAGAAAGAGTTCTTTCCCCCAAAAGAAGAAAATTCAGTACATAACCAATTTGTTGAAATTGCATGTAGAGCTAGAGTTTTGTTTTTAACACAACATGGCTGTACCATCGTCATGAAGTACTGTACTTATAATCTGATAAATTATGAATAAAGTTGTATTAGCATGGATCACGAATAGAATAATATACTACATATTTATTTGTAGATGCAATTTTTGATGTCACTAACACTATGCTAAGAAGAGGGTAGGCTTAAGCGCGTCAGCCCCTTCCCTACGCCACTGGTCTACAGTGTGGATTTAAGCATATATTACAAATAATATGGTGGAATAAAGTAATACCAGTTTTAGTTCTCACACTTCTGTCTTGCACACAGGCAGCTGTGTATGTCATTTTATTAAATGCAATTCGAGTTCACTTTTTTATTTTCTACAAAGTTTTAACATGTTGTATAGTCCTTCTAATATTTGAGTGCATTACTTCATGTACTGATTTTTTTTTTTTTTTTCGTTTCAGTTTTCCACTTCAAATTACAACAATCATTAACAATATTATATCAAGACAAACTAAAAATGGACTTGTGTATTGAATTTTAGTGGTCGTATGTTCCTTCGTAGTAAAGTAATGCAGAAAAGCATTTGCACCTCTCTTCCTGACAACTCTTTCAAGCAATAACAGCATATAATAACATCCTTGATGTAAAGACACAGGAACGACTCCACGAAACAAGAGCACGAACTTACCAGATTTATTATCCGTTTAGTTGGTCGTATTATTATTATTATTATTATTATTATTATTATTATTATTATTATTATTATTATTATTATTATTATAAATAATAATAATAATAATAAATTTGGTGAAACAACCTAAAATTGGGGTAATGAATGAAAGAAATCATTCTGTACTAAAGAAAATTATTTAGATTTTATCTTACATGTAATTATTTTGCATAGTAATTAGATTTTTGGCTATTTTCCACGTCTACATTAATTTCTTATCATTAGGTTAATGGCATGTACCATTAGCCAGGCTAAACTTTACATGCTTACTATACTGTTTGCCATGATTGAGACTAATTTTATGTGTGTGTGTGTGAGAAAATTAGTATGCATATATATATATATATATATATATATATATATATATATATATATATATATATATATATATATATATATATATATATATATATAATTATGTGTGTAGCGTTTTTTTCATTTTCTCATGTGGATTGTTTGACAGTGCATTGCGTGTTTTGTATGGCTTCGTAGCACCAGTCTCCGAAACTCGACTTCCTTTTGTGGAAATAATTTGTGAGCCTTCTTTGATCCCAACATATAGTTTGAGCCTTGATTTACTTTTAATAGGTTTCTTTTCCACGGTATTATTATTTCCTTTATATTGTATTTATTTTGAGTGTTACGTACGTGCAAAGAATGAATGTAGTGTCAATATTTTCAGTTTGCTAAATCTTGCTATGTAATTGTGCTGTTAGGGTTGTTTTGAGAAAGTATACAAATTCATGTTGAGTTAGAAAGTTTTAGGGGAAGATTAGGACCCGGTGGAACCATCCTGGTATAAGATAATATATTTAAATAATTTGTAAATCCAAAGTATGTCCTGAAGAAACTTTAACATCTTAATTTAAGGATTATTTTCATCAAATTAGAAAAGGACTTTAGTTCGTGACTGTTTTTAACTTTGCAGCAAGTGCCCTTTCATTGATGTCAGAGCAACTGATAGTGATGATGATGATGATGATGATGATAACTATATCTGTAAATAAATCGTTTAGCACACAAGGAAATAAAATGTTATCATGCGTGTCCTATTGACAGTATGAAAAATTCCCATTTCTTTTACGAAATAACCTTGTTATTATAGATCTCTATAAGAGTTTCCTGTCATTTTTTTTTTTTTAAAGTGACACTGTCAGACGTAGAAAACCAAATAAAGCAGGTTTCGCTTTATAAAAGAAATCGAAGCGAAATATACTAAAAGAGATGGGGCGATCACAGGATTGACAGTACAAAATTGCTGACTATATGTAAACGATTTTGAGAGAAGAAGAAGAAGAAAAAAAAGGATTTGATACAGTGCTACTAGTGAATTCAAAGATAGAACATAGAAATTACAGTTGACTGGCATCCTTAGTGCTTGTGCTGTCGTCAATTTTTTATTCTATCTTTTTGCCTTCTTGAAAATTGATTTCAATGGGGGGGGGGGGCGGAATACCACGCCTTTCAAACTACGTCACTATCCGTTTCTACTGACAGCCTATCAAACCAAGTAAACGCACAAAAGTACCGGGGGTAGACATTTATCGTTGGCAACAAGCAGTAATTTTTCCCATCGTTTTGTATGACACGAGCCATTAGACAGTCAAAGTAATGTATTATTTTCTTCTCATTTTTAGAGACAGTGCGCCTTGTTCCCGGAGAAATATGAAGGACGTTGACTCTCTTTCTGTATAGCTATATGGATAAATATATATATATATATATATATATATATATATATATATATATATATATATATATATATATATATATGTGTGTGTGTGTGTGTGTGTGTGTGACACATACGTACCTACATGCTTATGAGAGAACACAGAAAGCGGCATGTGATTCGCAACGTAGCATTTAACATCACGAAGCAAATTTTCTTATCTATTTTCTAATAGGACTCCTGAAAAAGATGGTAATCTAATACACGTGTACAGAGAATAATGATACCTTGTAAGCTCACAAGTGGTCAAACTGGGAGGAACGGGAAGAACAAATTTCGCATTTATTTGATGGACTTTTGTAAGTACGAGAGACAGCAGAGAGAGAGAGAAGAAAAGAAACTGCAAATAATTCATTCACTAAAACCCGTCTATTCACGTCAAATAATTCACGAAAATTATCGCTATTGCGTATTGTTTAAACTCCTTTTCTTTCTACCATTTCTATCTTTATATGTACTTACTAACCTAACTGGAAACTTAAAAGTTACGTGATAGTATTGTGACAGATCAAACTTTCGATGTGGTTGCATTTTTTATTGCATTATTATTTGATGAGTGCAAATCTAGGCTTTTGGAAAAAATGAAGCTATAATTTAGCTCACGTGTTATGTCAATCACTACTTTAAAAAAAAAAAAAATAAATTAAAAATACAATTGAAGAAGAAAGTTTGCACTGAAATGCATCTAAATTAAAGTCTTCTTTTGTTTTAAAAGCATAAAAGAATACATTTAAGTTTCATTTTCTTCAGCGGTGCAAATCTGTTTTCAACATTGGGCGGGGCGAAGGGTCGGATAAGACCGTTCCCAATTTTTTTTAAAGCAATTTTCAAAATATTTATTAAGTTGAAAACAATGCTGTGGAGGATCAAGAGATCTATGTGTGACTTCAATATTGGAAGGTGGGCATATTTGAAGCTTATTCTGTGTGTGTGTGTGGGGGGGGGAAATGAGACATATTACAGTAAATGAATCTTTATATATCAGGCGGTGTATATGAAATTATGGTACATTAAGTATTAGAAATCAGTTCCGTGAACCTATTATGATATCTGAGTACATGCATATTTATACCTATAATTGGTATGTTTCTACCTAGGCACCCATAATGATTCTGATCCACAATGTTGATGCAAAACACATTTCAAATTGGATTATTGAGAGAACAGTCCCTCCAGTTTCAAGATTGGGGGGACATGTCCCCCTCATCCCCCCGTGATTTGCGCCAGTGATTTTCTTTACCTATATACATCCAAGGAGATTTAGAGACTATGATCCCTATCCAATTCTGTTGAGCTCTAAAGAACTAATGACGATGCCATTTAGTAAAAAGTGCCCCACTTGGATAAATTTCTAATTTCAGGATGCTGAACCAAATGAAATTATTTTCAAACATATCCGCCCATGGAGTAACGAAAAACATTGCCTTATGTTAGTACTTTAAGAGAATTTACTAACCAATAATAGATATAAATTTTAACTGTGCCACTAATATTATTCAGCACTCACACATGGCTAACGACGTTTTTACATCCTGAACGTTATAATGGTCCTTTGCTAACAAATCATGTTCTATGAAGCGCAAATTTTCTACATATCCAATTGTGACCGCTTCTGTATCCTCGTTCCAGATTTATCTGTGTTTCATGTACCTTGAGTTTTTCCTTGATAATCTTCTTAGATTTAGAATCACTTTCTGCTCATTGCTTCTGCTGCTGCATTGTTTGTGACTGTTTCAGTACAAATGTAGGCTCATATTGCATGCTGATTCTGCTGTCCTTGTTAGAACTATGACTTTTCCCGTAATATTCCTTCCTTGTCCATATACGGGTTACACAGCTTTTTGTGGTTTTGCACGAAAACACAAGAACCATGACACACAAACACGGGAAAAGTGATTAAATCCAACACAGCGAAAACATCTTTTACAAAAAGCTGGACAAATCTCCGGTTTACTTGTATGTCTTACCGTATAGAACATACTTTACATATACGAACACTAGTTAGACTCTCCTGAGATTTTTGATTATCACTTGGTATGTTCCATTCGCCCAACATATGTAGTTCATTTCGCAGACTTAGAATGATACTATCTCGTTCAGCTATAAATATACCACATTGACTTGACACCTAGTCTTCCGTTTCAGGTGCTGCTATCGGCTGAAGGAATTCCACTCTCTTTCGCTAAGGCTCTCTCGCTTAGCAGCTGCTGAACCCTTATTGGCTCAACGCGTGGGTGTGTCGGGGTGTGAGCTTTAGTTCGCATTTTTGCCACGGCTCAAGACATTTGGGCAGCACAATAGTTCTTATGCAATCCAACTTTTGAGATTCAATTTATCTACCTGATTCATATTTGCGAATAACTTTCTTTAATGCAACTGCACCAATGTTAATATTTTAAGAGAGTTCACTAACCAATAACAAATAGATTGAAAATATATAAACTGTAACTGTGCCACTAATGTTATTCAGTACTCACAATCAGAGGAAGCAAGTCATTTACCAGAATACATTTCTTAACTCCAAGTAAGGTTTACAAGGGAAGCTCGGGAGAAAGCACTTGCCTACAGAGAAATTAAGCATGCAATTTGAAGGACCAATTTATACTGATTATAACAAGCTAATAAAATTCCTGTACGGTTGAGAACTGTTCAAGAGATTCAAGGTTATATGAAAAAAATGAGTATATGCGCATTTAAACACGTTAAGTACAACCTTATTAGCAACGAGTTTTCACATACGAATTGAAATCTATCGGAGGTAACAGAAAAAACTGTCTTCCAACAACTAACGGGTTTGTTAGTTAAAATTAGTCATTATACTGTTTACAATAGTGATAGGTTAGGGATGAAAATTGATCACTGTTATTTTTCTGTTCTATGAAGAAATGACGCAGGCAAAAAAAAAAAAAAAAAAAAAAAAAAAACCCTTGCACCATGAGCATTTTATAGGTGCAATTGCGTTGTATCAGTCAAGGAAACAGTTCACATAACCAAAGCGAAAAGCAAACTTGACATGTGATTCAAAAGGTATATAATTTGTTCGGTAACCTGCCTTGTGGAACGCAAACTGAAAGAAGCCAATGTATCGAGGTGATCGGAACTTACTCATTAATATGAACACGAACTTTATTTGGTTGTTTCGTTCGAACATTATAACGTCCGGATGAAGAAGTTCCATACTATGTACAAATCTCTTGCCATAATCTTTGATTGATCGGAATATAAACAGATCAAATGGTTGTACAAATTGTGTGCACTTAACGTTGAATCTCTCGAAAAGTTCTCAACCGTACAGGAATTTTATTGGTTTGTTGTAATCAGCATGAATTGGTCTTTCAAATGGCATGTTAAGTTTCTCTGCAGCTCCCGAACCTCCCTTGTTAAGCGACCTACGACGACCAAACATAAATACACTGATTACTAATTAAAATATTTATTATACGAGACTTAAACATAAGAGTCTCCGTTACCTATCTTGATCCTACTAAGCCTCCTATCTATTTACATAATCGGAGATTGCACCTAAGAGAGAACATTTGAGATTCCTAGAATTCATTATCCATCGTGATTTGTTTGAACAGAATCTATCCCAACAACTAACATTCTATTTAAAGGGATGTGCAAATATTCCGCAACCCATTGTGTCTGTAATTATTCCCTTAATATTGCGATATTTGTTTATATCTCAAATTTGAGGTAATTCTTTAGGCATCCTATGGACGCGTATGTTTAAAAAAAATAATTCCATTGGATTCGGTGTCCCTCAAATTAGTACAAAATTGAAATTAGAAATGTATCCAAGCGTGAGAACTTTTATTATTAGCATAGGTGCTATTTTAAAGATAGAACTTTGAGGTCAACTTTGAGGACCACATGGTTGGATATGTTAGTAAATACAGTGAGACATAGATAACTCAAAGTTGAAGTTAATATATAAAAATTCGAGTTATCGAGTTTTTCTAGTAATCAATCAAAGTTCGTGCTATCAAGATGGTCACAACAAAAGTTCGAGATATCGAGGCTCCGTGTTTCTCATTAAAACTGTGTATATAATCTTGGCGCGCACAATAGACAAGCTCGGACTGATTTGCGGAAGGAAGATGCAGGGGTGTAGCCAGCAATTTTATGTAGGAGGGGCCCGTCGTCTTTTAGGGGGGCCAGCTATAAAGCCAAAAGAAATTATGTTGCAGCTAGTGTTTTTGAGGCCTGAAAAAGAGGTGGTTTCCTTCCGGGAAACTAAAAAAAACTAGTTTCTAGGTTATTATTATTATTATTATTATTATTATTATTATTATTATTATTATTATTATTATTATTATTATTATTATTATTATTATTATTATTATTTGCTTTTTGTCCATAAATTATATTCCAATTAGTTTTTATTATGTTTAACCTATAATTACTGTCCCGGACAAAACGTTATACCTTTGTGCATAACTATTTTAGTGTAAGCCCTTGTACACAGAACCTATCTACATACGGCTGGTTTTCTTTGAAATTTCACTTATTTTCTTTAAGATTTCCTGACAAACATATTTATTTATTATTCGTGACTAAAAGAAAAAAACATAATTATTTTATTAACACCTATGTCTCATTTCCTGTTCTAGGAGCCATCTATATATTACGTAACGCTATTTTTGACCAATTATTACTCCCTCCCTCCTGCTTATCACATTTCGTAATGCAAGGCCGAACCCCTCCCCTTTGTTACGTAACACTTTTTGATTTTTCATTATTTTGATTATTTTAGGAGTTATTACAATAAAAAAATATTTTTAACTGTAGAACTTTTTATTACAAAATGCTTATATTATTGTGAATATATTTGTAGCGTTTTTCGCCAACAAATAAAAATATTAGAAAGTGGTAGAAAATGAAATGAAATCTTTAAGTTTAACGTCCCACGGTTATGCCGGTTAGGCTAAAAGAGACTGTGATAATGAGAAATGAGTGAAATGGTGGAATGAAGAAAGTAGGAGGAAACGGGTAGAAAACGGTAGACTCGTAATAATATTTTATCCCCATAAGGTTGTTTAATTAACCAATCCTAATTCTTCAATGCTACTGTTGTTTCCCCAAGGAGATCGCACCCATCATTTTAGGGGATGCGGCACAGGATCGACACGGCACAGGATCGACACGGCATACGACCGACAATTCAGCTCAGAAACCTGTTTCGGTCCTGTGCCGTGTCGATCCTGTGCCGTTTCGGTCCTATGCCGTGTCGATCCTATGCCGTGTCGATCCTGTGCCGTTTTGCTCTCACGCCGCTGCTCTGAAATAATTTAACTTTTAATCATGTGCCTAAAAAAATAATATTTTTATTATCTGTTTAATCTTTGCTCTTACAAATTATAAACTCCTGTCGATTCTATGCCTGTGCAAGTTATATGCATAGAATACGTACGATCGAAACGGCATAGAGCCGACACGGCATAGGATCGACACGGCACAGGATCGACACGGCATAGGACCGAAACGGCACAGGATCGACACGGCATAGGAACGAAACGGCACAGGATCGACACGGCACAGGATCGACACGGCGCAGGACCGAAACGGCATAGGACCGAAACAACGCACGATCATCCCCACTGCGTAGTATCTATAAAACCAAATATTTATTTCTCATAAAAGCAATCAGAGACCTGTCAATTGATTTTAAAATATAAGAATTATAAGATATTTACTATATGAATATTAATAATTGTGAGTGACAAAAGAATGATAGTGCTAAATGGACAAAATATAATTTCTTGTGTGCTTGGTCAAAAGCATTTCTATATGTATGGAATACTTATATTTATTATTATTATTATTATTATTATTATTATTATTATTATTATTATTATTATTATTATTATTATTATTATTATTATTATTATTATTATTACGTTTTAACTCGTTTTGAAATCATGGCCTGATTCCACTAGAAAGCGAAAGCCATGAGAAATGTAAGCTAAGTAGTAATATGGAATACTTTTAATGT
The DNA here is from genome assembly GCF_964235325.1 of Thermobia domestica. Classification (NCBI taxonomy): domain Eukaryota; kingdom Metazoa; phylum Arthropoda; class Insecta; order Zygentoma; family Lepismatidae; genus Thermobia; species Thermobia domestica. The sequence continues at coordinate 72,042,897 of NC_137458.1, forward strand.
TGCTCACTAGAGGAAACATGCTTGCATGTCTTCTCGTCTCGATATCGAGACCACAAGAGACTTTTTTAATAAGAAGCTCAGTTGGGAAGTAATAACTGAGCCGATGGCTCGAGCCGGCTCGCTCGGGGTGAACCATCGGCTAGAGCTGGCTTGGTTAGATGAACCATCTGCTCGGTTCGGCTCATCTGGGCCGAAGGCTCTTGCTGACACGGTTCGGTGAGCTGTTGGCTCGGCTCACTTCTCGGTTCGGGTCCATAGTGAGTGAGCTGTGAGCCCAGCTGCTCAAGTTGTTTACAATTGTAAACCCGGGCCGAACAGTTTTGAAGATATTTGGCCAGTGCCCTATAACTTTTAACAATGTTTGGCTCGAGCCCGAATACTCAACCTAAACCCTCAACCCAAATTCACAAGCTCGTGAACAATATCCTTGACTCCTAGAATTCACGACTACCGAGGTTAGCAATCAACTAGTTTTTTAGTATTCAAACACAGACCGCGTTTCTTTCATGTTTAAACACAGTGTTGTTATAATTATAATTATAATTATTATTTATTATTATTAATAATAATAATAAAAGTTGTACTAGTAGTAGTACTAGTATCATTGATAACCTATATTGTCTATGCAAGATACTTGAAGAGAATACTCGAAACTACAAACCAGATTTGGTTCGACTCGACCCGAATTCGAGTCGAGTTGGAGGAAATTTTTCGAATCGCGTTCAAAGATGTCTGTTTTTAGTCGAATCGAGTTTCAAAGAATACTCGCTCGTACTCACTCGTGCCCATCGTAGGATGACCACATTCTAACAATCGAAAAGTAGGACACAAGTATAATAGTACTGTATATGATATCTTACTGCGTCGGCAATACGCATATCATTATTTCAATTAATGTTAACCTTAAGTTAATGAACATTTTTGTTAAGAAGAAGCACTGAACAAAATTATTAAAGGAATTAAACACAACTCCAAATGCTTTGATGAATAACAAATTGGTTTATTTTATGAACGTACAGTCAAAGTTCGTGTTGGGCTAAATAATAATAATAATAATAATAATAATAATAATAATAATAATAATAATAATAATAATAATAATAATAATAATAATAATAATAATAATAATAATAATAATAATAATAATAATAATAAATTTCGAAGCGTGGTATTATTTTAAGAAATGAAAGAAAATTTAGACCGGCACAAAGGAACTTCTATTTAACTTGGTTAGCATCACTGTCATAAGTTCAATAAGAAACCTTTCCTACTTTACCGATATCTCAACAAGGCCTTCTCAGTAAAAGCGATGTATTGTAAAAAATGGTTTGTTGATTGTTCTCCATCCCTAGTCTTCTGAGGAGTGTTAAAAAACACAGCGGTTCATCATTCAGGAAAAGAGTGTGTTTGATTCAAAATATTGTGAATAAAGAATGAAACATTAAGATATTGCAAATAAATTAACTCTGGACATTTTGCAGGACATTTTAAAGAAGAAGGATATTTCTCGATTTCCTAGACATCTTCGCAACACGCAGGACAGCTCTTTGAAAAACAGTACTGTACTGCGAAAATCAGTACGTCTGGTTACCCTAGCCCATCCCTACGAGTAACGCAGTATGGCATTTTAGCCAATGTTACCTTATATGAAAATATTCATAACTTATAGCTGTCAAGTAAAAATGTGTCCTTGCATTTACATAAAGCAATTCAGAAAGGGCAATAATAATAATAATAATAATAATAATAATAATAATAATAATAATAATAATAATAATAATAATAATAATAATAATAATAATAATAAAAGCGATAGTAATAGTAGTACGGAAAATTGAAGTGATAACATTTGTTCACATATTCTAAGTTTCAGACCTAAAAGTAACGCGTTACATTTTAGGAAAAAGTAAAGTAACTTGTAACGCGTTACATTTTTACATGTAACTTACCCAAAACTGTCCATGGGAAAATTGTTCACTGCTCGGGCCAAGATTGTTTCTGACTGTCGACAGATGGATGCCGTTTATGGCAGACCTTTGCCTGAAGTACTGCCCAAAGTTTGTAGTCCAACGGGCTAAGATCCGGGCTGCTAGAAGGCCAATCAGTGGTAGAAATGAAGTGAGGGACGTTCCGCGCCAGCCAGTCCTAAGTTGGTTTCGCTGTGTGGCCTGGAGCGGAATCCTGTTGGAAGGTCCACCTTTCTCCAGGGAACATGGTAGCAGATAGTGGTTACACTATAGGTGTTAGCACTGTGTCCTGGTATACCTTGGCAGATGTTTTAACACCTTGTTCGCAAAAATACAGCTGGGTTGTGCTTGAGTAGCTCACTCCCCACCAAACCATCACTGAGGCAGCATGATGTGTCGGGTGTCATCCAGAAGTCCTAAACGGCAGAACTCCTAAAAATATAGGCACTAGACCTGAATTTTAGTACTTCTGCAGTTTAGAACTTGTGGCACGGTATGATTTTTAGGATTTCTGCCGTTTAGGACTTGTGCCGCGATATGATTTTTAGGACTTCTGGCGTTTAGGACTTCTGCCTTTTAGGACTTGTGCCGTTTAGGTCTTGTGCCTTTTTCATTCACTTGCTTTAGTTCTGAAATTCGCCACCACCCCACGAAATTGCGACGATGCAGCAACTAGTTGGCAATAATGTCACGAACGTAGCTAATTCCAACAATAACAGCTATATTTGTACTACTAAGATTATTATTATCACTATCTGTTCTGCACTTATACGTGAATTACATAATACAACTTATTTCATTCTAAGAATTAATTACATAATTAGTTAAGAAATTCGTTTCTTTCGAATGGAGATACGAGAATCCCAAGACAAATTCCTAAAACAAAAATAAATAAATAAAAAATTGAAAAAATGTTTAAAAAGCATATTTTACCAGGCTTCTGAAAGCAAGAAAACATTCAGAATTTCAATATATACTGTGTGGAGCGAATTTTATTAAGAGTAAGACAAAAATCCACCAAAGTTTACTTAATTAAGACAAAAGCTCACTAGACATTTCACGAGTGAACATTAAATACCAACGGTATACATAAAGAACGCAGTAGATTTAAAATTGAACAAAGGACATTTATTATGCAATACATTGGGTGACATTCATAAGTTCTAAACGGCACAAGTCCTAAAAATATAGGCACTAGACCTAAATTTTAGGTCCTGTGCCATTTTTGCAGAAATTACTACATAGTCATTTAGGCGTGTAGCCTGCAATTTTTTCTAGGGGAGCTTGATTTTTATATATTAAAAGCAAATCAAAAGTTTATTTTCAGATTACGAAAGCTTCAATAAGACAATAAATTTATACATATTACACATGTACATAAATACATAATATTATTGTATTTCCAGTTACTTCCTTTTTGAAACCTGGACCTTGACAGAGCGTAAATTTAAAACCACAGCTTGTGGGAAATGTACGAATAAGTTAGTTATAAGAAATCGGAAACTGTTCATGGAAGTCCATTTGTTTGACTGTAATTATCTTCTGTACTCTTATATAAAAGAGTAAAGATGAGTGATTTTTGGGCAAACTACTACAAGTAGAGTCGATAAATTTTAGTTATAAAATATAATTTTCTTATAAAAGCAGTACATAAGAAAGAATTTTTGGAAATAAGTATCGTAAAAAGGGTGGGGTAAGATTTTTTTAAAGGGTAGTGTATCTCGCAAGTTTCTAAAGCTAGTAAAATAAAACTTGGCATATAAGCTTTCCTATTAAAAAAAAACAACTGAAAATTGAAAATTAAAAATTGAACACATAAAAGGGAAAGAGCAAAGGGAGCACATTTTTTTATGTTCGATTTCCCCATTACTTACTCAGAAAATATGTAAATAAATTAAGGAAGGATTTGTTTAAGCTAGATGCGTGAAACTCGGCATTTGAACTTTTAACTAAAAGTAATAAAATACTATATGTTTCAGCGTCTTGAAAATTACACTTCTAAGCGAAAGGAGGGTCAGTTTCTATAATATTAAAATATCCCACTGCTTATGAGATTTGGGCAGAAAACTCTTTTTCCTTTAGGCCTCGGTTCATCCAGTTAAGCAAACGAGAGTACAAAGTGGCTGATTAATTAGGTTCTTTTAATTATTTTAACATGTTGACATAGTTTAATTCTTTTAAAACTGTATTCTTTCACATTCTATTATAAACATATTTCATTTGCTGTAATTATTAAACACGTTTAATAAACATAAAACAGACTAACCTCCGGTCCCGGCCAGAATATGTTTTTGGTGTTAAGCCATCATTTGCCGTCCATAACATAACCTTTGATTTAAACTTCACGTACTATCAAGACTCAAATCTCAGAAATGTAGCATATATGAAATATACTACTTCTACTACTACTACTACTACTACTACTACTACTAAATATTAATAATAATAATAATAATAATAATAATAATAATATGTACTTCTGAAATACATATGTATCTATGTGTTATTAATTCTTTCATAATCTTGAAAGAAACTTTTGATTTGTTTTTAGTTTGTAAAAATGAAGGCCCTCTAGAAAAACTTGCTGGCTATACCCTGAATGACTATGTGTTGGTTTCTGTACACGTATTGTGTTATCACTTACTAGTCTAGTGTTATTTTTAGAACAAGACAATGGTTCTTGTCTTGGAATATTACTAGTTTGGTTTGGTAGTACAGTGATAGAGTGTGACCTATGATTTTATTTCCCTGTAGGGTATGCTATCTGCAATGCAATAAACTGTATATGCTTCTTCTTCCTAACAAGGCTGGGCGATAAGCCCCTGCAATTCCATTACAAATAAGGACGATATTATTTTATAAACTACTTGGTGAACCTTTGTTAATATAACGCTATTGGTTCTTACAACCTTTTGTTAATCTTATTTAACAATTGCAAAATGGAATAAGAGAGAAAATATATAATGTTGATGATAGTTTATTTACATAAGGTATACATACAACAAAAGGGAATCTGTTGGTCACTACTGTGTATGTGCTAAACCAGGGTCAAACTCTGTGTGTCACAAAGGTTAGTTTAACAGAGTTTAAAATAATAATAGATATTTTGTTTGACTTACAAAGATTATCATATTAGCAAAATGATTTGAAATAACACGCCAGACATAGGATAAGCCTTGGGCTATATCGCTTAGAATTGTTTTAAGAGTAAATATATCATTTATGCATTAAATTTCATTACTGGCTACTTACACGTTTCGGCCTCGTATTGGAAGTCAGCTTCTCGTGTTCTTTTCATATTCCACGATAACTGTTTTAATTGCACACTCCGCCAAATTACCTTTCCGACCTTACAATACTTTCTTGGAAAACTTCGGCTAACATATATCACCAGACGTTTCGAAAACCGACATCCTTTACTTCAGGATACAATGCGTTATTTATCACTTCACCCAACACCTCACCGTTACTATCATTCTCCACTTTCGCTCCTATAATCTACCACCGTTAGATCCCTCTTTACTTATCATCGCCGATTACGTCATTCATGAACATCTTCCTCTCATTCACCCATCATTTCCAGCACAGTGATTACCATTATTTACTAACATGGGACTCATTCATTTTCATCATTGAATAGAGCAGCCTCTAGGCTAAAGATAAGCTCATTTGTCTAACTAATATCACCCACGTGTTGTCCTGTGTATGCATCTCGTCACATCATTCACGCCCATTACTATATCATACGTATCGTGCATTCTATACCTAATCCTTCGTTATGATCATTAATGTTCTTTCCTTATAATATACTGCCTGATTATTTTCTTATTTATCTTCTTACTAATAACAATCATATATATGTAAAGTAACTTGGCTTCAGTTATCGCATCCTTATTGGTATGCAACCGTGCACATCACATTGCATCAGTTTGAGGGAATATTATTGATGAATTGGCAATGGCTTTCATGTTCTTGACGCTAATCCTTACATTTCCGACGATTTGAACTCACGTTTACTGAGTATGAGTGCATTCTGGGGATTTTTCGTAAAGTGTTTCCACACATTTGAATCACCCTGCTTCACTGTTATGCTCTACCGACACTGCAGATGTCTTTCTAGAGCATTTGAGTACAAATTCGCTATACTTAATACTCAGAACATCACTGTTGTCCGGCATCCATACCTGGCGATTATGCAACCACACACAACGGGCATGGTGTCCGCCATTTTATATTTGTTCCAGATATCGACTTAATACAAACGAATTATTGTTACCTGGTACAAGCCTATCAATTCATATCCATTTAGACCAAGTTTCACTTGGAAGATTATCCGGGACTCCCTACGTTCCTTTGGGGAACCCTTGCGCGTGCATGGTAGGATTGTGAAACATGCAAAATTCAATGGAGCAGGTATGACTTCTTCAGTGAATTTTTTACCCGCCCTCTTTATGTTGGTTAGTTTCCGAACTATTGGCGTCCGAAACTCAGTTTTCCACGCTTTGTAGATCTGAAACTATGTCCGATAGCCGAAAGTTCAAGAGAACTTTTTTTCTTGTCTCAGTGGCAGGAGTCACCTCTCAAGAGTTGTAACACTTATTTTGCAACACTCGATATCTATCTATCTATCTATATCTATATCTATCTATCTATCTATCTATATATATATGTATATATATATATATATATATATATATATATATATATATATATATATATATATATATATATATATATATATATATATATATATATATATATATATATATATATATATAGTAAGTAAAGATCTAAGGGTTTACTTGTCCCTACCATAAATCCTTCATTGTAACCAGATTCCGGCGTTGCCGCTCTAACTCAGGTAGAACTGTATAAAGCTCTCAGTATGGCTAACCCCATTACGGTTATCATAGTAGCCCGAGCCCGTGCAGACCTATAAACACATTACCCCACAGAAATGAGTGCCATAAGTCCATGCCTTCTAAAGGCTGTTGCGCCATGAATTTAGTTATCATTATTATTATTGCTAATATTAATATGTAATATTAGTAATAGGCTTAATAAAGATTCTGCCTGTTTATGTGCTCTGCTTGTAAGTATATTATTTCTAACTTTAAGATATAGTTATAGAGGTCATTATATAATTGATCAGTTTCTTTCTAATGTGATTCGTCACGTATATAAAAACTGGACAAACTACAAATTAGGATACTATACACAGGAAATTAATAATGATAGCTTTATTACTCAGATATTAACCTGCATACATTAATACATATGAGATTTAGATACTTAATAGAATGCTTTTTAATCATTTCTTTCTTTAAAAATAAAGTTTTAAATTGTCATTATAGACAGATGGCCTGTCGAATATTATTATTATTATTATTATTATTATTATTATTATTATTATTATTATTATTATTATTATTATTATTATTATTATTATTATTATTATTATAGGACAACAGTGATGGCTTATTGCTTGCAGTGCCCAGTAGTAGTTGTTTCCTTTCATCTCAGTTAGAACTTCAGACTGCAGGTCAAAGTGAGCTTCATGGATCACCTGCAAATGCATCTAAGAAGATAGTGTAGAATCCTTCAGATGATCTCCTGAACATGTATGGTTCTATCCAAAATCTGGAACTAGAAAACTGACAGCTCGGAAAAGGAAGAGATGTGCTATTCTCACAGACACTCTAGAAAAAAGTACTTTCGAAATGAAAAAGAAGCATCTAAAAGCAACCGAAAACGTAAAATCATCAGCTGAGAAGAATTTATTCTCAAGTCGTCTGTTTGGTTTCTGAAGAACCGTACGAAGAACAGGATACAGAAGAAGACTAGGTACAGTGTTTATGTTGTGAGAAGTGGTCTCATTGGTCGTGTTCCGAGAGAAATCCGTACTACATCTGTATAGTTTATAGACATTGACTGCCACAGTGAAAATGAGTGAAGCGATGTTCAAGCTGTAGATTTGATAGCATTAAATTTCTGAATCAAGTCCGATTGTTGCAACTTACCCCAGATGATGTTGCAATTTACCCCATGGGTGGGGCAAGTGTCAACAGTCGGACTTAGTTCAAAAAGTGGATGCTATCAAAACTGCCGTTCGATGTTTTGCACTTCTCTTTTTATGGTATGTAGTTAAGGCATGTACCTTTTAGTACACTCAATATAGTTTTTATATCTATAATAATTTTCGAGTAAAAAAACAGACCTGAAAATTGTTGCAACTAGCCCCATCTTCCCCTACAATCACTTTTTCAAAAAAATAATGTATAAAGCCAGTAAAGCAATTAACATGTAGGTCTATTTTCGAAGATAATATAGGAATTTTTCGTGCTGCTAATTATTTATTTTTAAAAAATCAGATGCTGAAACCAATCGATATAGCGCAGTTTAAGCAATTCAGTTTGTTTTATTTAAAAAGAAAACTCTCTATTTACAAATTTGATTGTTCCTATGTATTAGAGCAGTCTTCGAAAAATCAGTGCCTATTGTATTTCTAAAATATAGCTGGAGCCGCGGTGGGTCAGTGGTAGAGCGTTCACCCCTGGTGCATGGGGTCTCGGGTTCAAACCCTGCTCCCGCCAAGTGAACTTTGTGGTCGATAAACGCCGTGTGCGTGGATATTCTCGGGGTTCTCCCGTTTCCTCCCGCTTTCTTCATTCCACCATTTCATTCATTTCTCATAATCACCGTCTCCTTCAGCCTAACCGGCATAACCGTGGGACGTAAAACTCAAATATTTCATTTCATTTTCTAAAATATAGCTGTATTGATTTATTGGTATATATTTACCTTCAGTTTGTTTGAGAGAAAATTATTACAAGAACTAAAAAGTGTTTCTCTAGTAAATACGTTTACATAGTTTAGCTATTGACGTTACTAAACAAATTTGGTTTTTTTAATACATAAAATGGCGCCCGTATAGATATAGGGTGTAACTTAATTAATATAACAAACGTCGTTAGGTGATTCCTGACACCGAAATAAAACAAAAACTATACAACAACCTGGGTGTAACACCCGAAAATTTGTCGGAAAAATGTATAAACCGCCATAACTCATGAACAAAACGTCGGATTGAAGTCGGGCAAAAGAATGTCCATTGTTTTTAGTCGTAGATTCGATTAGTGTACAGTGACAATGCAAGGATGACTTCCAAAGAAACTGGAGTATTCCTTTGAGTATTTTATCAAACGTTGAATGAAGAAATGATCAATCAAGTACAGGATTTAACATTAAAAAATAATAGTGCATCGTTCAAGTTAGAAGAACACTCAGAATTCGAAAGAAAGAGAGATACACATGTGTGATTCATCTATTTTGTCTCAGTACATAATGACGTCTCGGAAGAAGATTTTAAATGGAACGAAGTCTTTAACGTATCACACTTATATCTTCTAGGCTAATGGTAACGGATGATAAATGAACGGCTTCCTGTCCAAGAGTGTGTGAAAAAGGAAAAATAACTTTGATCCAGATTAGGTTTAAAACGACTGTGCATAGGACAGTCAGGCGGCATGTAAATAAATATAACATCGAAAAATGCAAAGATCATATGTGATGAACGAGTGTACAAGGAATTCTCCACATGACCCAGGGATTCCAAATATTGTGTGAATAGATATGGGGCAAAAGTAAGCTGCATTAAACGGTTTCTTCCTCGTAATATGTAATTCCGTGGAATATGGTACTTCTGTGCACAGAAGCAACAAAAGTGGAGAAACAAGGGATGTTGTACACGTTGCATAACGATACCAAGAAGTGCGCTGGAATAGTATACTTGATTTATCCGTTAGATGAATCTTCTCCCAGGAATACTTTTGATGGCGTTTTCCCCTTCCTTCGAGTTGGCAAACCTCAACTTTTCCTTGAGCTATGAAAAACTTCATTGCTATTGTGAATATACCAAAATACTATCCTAGTGTAGACCACTTACATTTTGATTTTATCATTGCCGGAGAAATTTTCTCAAAGAAAGCTCGTTGAAAGTACATTTTAAAAAAAGGATAGTCTTTTTTCGACATTCTAATGTACATACCTTAGAGCTGTATGGAATACCTACACGGAGGAATACCTACGGAACTATCGTCCCTTGTGTGCCAATTGCGAGTGGCTTACAGAAGGCTGTCTTGAAGTTTTATTGTGGAATGGCTTCAGTTAGCATGGCTGAGTTGTAATAAGCATCTACGCAACTTGTGAGTGATATACATAGTCAGATGCTCTACTGTTACACGTGTAATTGCTGTATAACAGGATGGGAAATGTTGTGTTCAACGGTAGAGGGTTGTGTCCAGGTATTTAAGGTCGTGTAAAAGTGTAGACGTTGGTGTTTAAGTAAAATTGATTGTGTTAACCTGTACACGCCTGCGCGATGGAAGATTACCCTGTCCACGAGCTGGCAGATATGCAACTCACTTATGGAGTAGCAAAGGGCAATAGCCCAGAAGTGAGGCGTTTATATCGTGACCGTCGCCCTCAAAAGAGAGTAACTTTCCTTGTATTTTTCCACGCCTCCATATTCGACTTCGAGAGAGGGGTCCCTTCGGTTTCTCGTACGTGAAATCGGAGGAAATAGCCCCATATGGACAGCTGAACTTGAAGACAGCGTACGTCGAATGATCAAAACCGTCTTGAAACTATCATGTGTATGGCGTAAAAACCCACATGCAACTCTAGTAAACGATCAGCAGCAGAAATTTGGTGTGGTGTGGTGGATAATTTTGTGGTAGGAACTTATTTATTATCGGTCTGCCTGTGTGGGAGTACGTATCTTTTATTTTTACGTAATTTTCTCCCAAAATTGATAGAACATGTGCCCTTGAAGATAAGACAGCAGATGTGATTTCAGTATGATAGTACACCTGCACATTTTGACAGGAATATGCAGACTTACCTAAATGAAATATTCCCAGATTGGGAGAGAAAAACCTGTGTTATGACAACCTCGTTCATTCTACCTCACGCTGCTTGATTTTTTATTTCGGGGATACGTATGAAACTCCGGCCACGACAGTCGAAGAACTTGTAGCTCGATGTAATATAGCTGCGGCAATCATCTACGAAATTTCAGATGTGCTTGATCACACGCGGAAAAATTTGCTTCGCCGATGTCATCTTTGCAATGCGGTCAACGGTTGACAATATCAGACTGTGAACTGTTATTCTTCATAGCTGTCTCGTGTACACATACTGCATTGCACAAATACTGTACAAGGTACCTCTGAGTATTTCAGTTATCCTACCTTCTCCGAAACAGAATAAATCGATAATTTGAAATTGTATTTCTTTATTTCATTGTGCAACACGCGCAAAACCTTGAGTATCGTCGAGTTTCATTCCTTCTGTACTCGTAGTTATTATCTTCCACGAATTTACGCATTACGGGGAGGAAATCTTTTAATCTAGCTTACTTTGGCTCAAATTATATTCACATAATTTGTGGGAATCACTGTTGTTATGTGAAGAATCCCTTATACTCTAGTTCATCGTACATGATCTTTTGCCCCTGACTGTCTTATGCACAGTCGTTATAAACCTACTCTGGATCAAAGTTATTTTTTTTCTCATTTTTACACACTCTTAAGTTGAACAGGAAGCCGTTGATTGATCATCCGTTACTATTGGCATAGAAGTTATAATTATGATAAGCTAAAGACTTCGTTTCATTTAAATTCTTCTTCCGAGTCCAGGAATCACCTCCAGACGTTCATTACATTAATGAAGTTACACACTATATATATAATGATAAAAAATAATACCGATATTAGTGTCGATGAAATAGTATTTGGAGTCACTCAGACGAACAGTAACACTCCCGATGCAGTTTAAATCCATACTCAGATTCCATTGCCCTTTATGCTCAAAATGAAACTATTCTCCCCGTGCGAAGAACGGGTATTCTGTTAATAATTTATTATTAAACATCACACCATAAAATACAAAGTGTATCACGTAATGTACACGTTATACTGTTACTTCTTAATGTATAAATGGAGGATGAAGGACTATTATTGGATCAAAAGATCCAATATATTTCAGACAATAAATTTCTTGTAGGCTTTATATCTGGAGAACAACATATAGTGTACCCAAACCTAAACTATGACTGAACTCAGTATGATGTGCTTAGTGCCTGAATAAAACGAAAGCTCGATTTAGAGGCCATTCAAAAATTCTGTTGCCCTTGATCCAAAAAATCTAATATATTTCATTCAATAAAAAAAAAAAAATCTTGTACGTCTTACATCTGAAGAACTACATATAGTGCAGCCAAACCAAAACTATCACTTAACTCAGCATGATGTGCTTATTCCGAAAGTAATACGAAACCTTGATTTAGGGACCGTCCAAACGTTTGTAGCCCCTGATCCAAAAAGTCCAATATATTTCATTCAATCAATAATTTTATTGTATGTCTTATATATGGAGAACTACATATAGTGTAACCCAACCCAAGATATCACTTAACTCAGTGAGATATGCTTATTGCGTAAAAAATATGAAAAGTCGATTTAGGGACCGTCCAAAAATTTTGTGGCCCGTTATAAAAAAAATCCAAAATATTTAATTAATCGAAATTTTTCTTGTACTCCTTATACCTGGAAAACTACATATCTGGAGAAAACTCGATTTAGAGACCGTTCGAATATTTTATGGTAACTGATCCAAAAATAAATATTAGCCAAGATCATAATACTTTGATCCATTTTTTAGATCATTCCTAAAATTCTTGTTTTTATCCAATCTTTCTTTTAAACAGTATCACTCTCTTTGTTCTCAATTTGAAATTTATCAAGCAATTATAAAGCATTGCTTATTATCCAATTTGTATTCGGTGTAGAGCTTCAATTTTCTCAAAGTTTCAAATAAGATAATAAAATATGATTTACTATCGGAATTCGTGTCAGGTATTATTATTACTTTTATTGGTGTTTTCCTTTCTTTCAATTGTTAAAACAAGAAACTACCTTGCACTGTCGTAAAATATGTGCTCTTTTCCAATAGCATAATAAGTGCTCATATAATTTTGAACTTTAAAATTAAGGATTGAATCAGTACAAGAAGTACAATTTGGATAACGAATGACTTATAATTGATGTTTAGTGGCGTACTGAAGTAAAGGGATTAAGGACTTTGAAACCCCCCTTGAGCAAGGTATTATGCAAAATTAAGCACGTTTATCATATTAGCACGTTTATATATATAAACACTTGATATATTTTATAAACTTGTGTTCCTAAAGCCCCTGAACCCCCTAAACATTTGCGTAGAGTACTGATTGTGTTTCTCTTATTATTTTAACCGTTTTATGCTTTGAACGAAATTTGAAGTGCAGGAACCCTGTGAAGGTGACCACCTTTACTATAAAAATTTCTTTAATGGTTCTTAGTTTTTCTTCAAAACAATCAATAACGAACGAAAAATAAATGATTGAGTTTGATTTTAAATCGAAATTTGAAATACCACCAAAAAGTTGGCCCACCCAACCTTATTTTGTAAATGACTCTTAATAATTTTCAAAACAAACTATTTCCTCTTCAAACCAATCAATAAGAAAGGAAAACATGTTATTAGCTTGAGTATTGAATCGATATTTAAAAGCAGAAAAAACAGTATGAAGTTGACCACCAAATGTATCCTGGAAATAGATATATTTTACTGGTTGTTTTGAAACAAGTGATTTTTTCTTCAAAATAAGCAAACCGCCCCGAAACAAATCACCTTCATCAACATTATTTCTTAATTATATTCTTATGTTTTTCGAATCAAATTACTTTTCTTCCAAACAAGCAACAACAAATCCATATCAAACGATTGATTTTGGTCTTGAATCGAAATTTGTAAGTAAAGGAATCAGATTGAATTTGATCACATTCTAAATTTATTTTGTAAATCTCTTTCTCTATTTTTTCGAAACAAGCGATTTGCTCTTAAAATCAACCAATAAGAAACGCTTGGCTTCGGTTTTGATTCGAGACTTTAAAGTGGAGCCAATATGAAATTCCATCACCCATTTCTCTTGAAAAGACTCTTTATGTTTTTCGAAACAGACTATTCTTTTTCAAAATAATTAGTAGCATACGCATATCAAACAATTGATTTTGATTTTCAATCAAAATTTTAAGTGGAGGAACAAGGGTAAATTTGGCCATATACCAACTTTATTTTGTAAACATCTCTTTATGTTTTAAGAAAGATACGATTTTTACTATTTTTCTTCAAAAAAGTCAATAACAAACGAAAAACAAACGATTGGCTTCCGATTTCAATTCGAAATTTGAAAGGAGGCAACTTAACATAGGTGCATTGCTTCGCTTAAAAAAAGAAATCCAAACGCAAATTCTAAGCCTACAGTTTTAAAATTGCAGTTACATGTACATACTTCAACTTAGTATACATAAAAAATTACAGCATTATAAAAATATCAGACAAATAATATTATTTATTCGGTATTGAAAACCTCGAATCAACTATTGGAGTTATTTAGCGTATTTTTTTTAATATCACAAAATTAAAGGTGTATTTATTACGGCATGGATATATTACGCACAATATTTTTATACAATTTGTATATATATATATATATATATATATATATATATATATATATATATATATATATATATATATATATATATATATATATAATTTTTTAAAAAATAGACCATTTAGAATTATTTATCCTTACAATTTTTTATATCCACAAATTCAAGGTGAGGGATATGCGATATTGATATTTTCAGAAAGTGTTAACCACCCTACAGAGTGTCGATCCTGTGCCGTGTCGATCCTGTGCCGTGTCGATCCTATGCCGTTTCGGTCCTGTGCCGTGTCGATCCTGTGCCGTTTCGGTCCTATGCCGTGTCGGCCCTGTGCCGTGTCGATCCTATGCCGTGTCGATCCTACGCCGTTTCGTTCCTATGCCGTTTCGATCGTATGACGGTTCTCTCCTATATATCCTTGAGAAAATAATTGTTACTTAATATTGCGTAATTATAAAATAATGTATTTTTTATTATTTCGATCGTATGAAAGTTCTGCTGTCGATCCTATGCCGTGTCGATCCTGTGCCGTTTCGGTTCTGTGCCGTGTCGATCCTATGCCGTGTCGATCCTACGCCGTGTCGATCCTATGCCGTGTCGATCCTACGCCGTGTCGATCCTATGCCGTGTCGATCCTATGCCGTGTCGGTCCTGTGCATGTAACCCTCATTTTAGGTCACTGGTGATTGGCAAGGAGAAAGTACTGCGGAAGATACCGTTAAAACAGGATTTAAAGAAATAACATCGAACCTCTTCTTCCGAGATCCAGGATGCTTCGTGCACTTGAAGTTCGCCAGTGTCAACGATGCAAAGTTCTGTTCCTCCTCGACCATAGATTCGAAGTGGCTGAACACGTGAAGGAGCAGGACATCTCGTTTGTGAACAAGCTTTCGAGCATCTTCTTTGGACTTCGGACTTCAGTTTACCACTTTACAAATTCTTTTTTCCTAAATCAGTGCGAAAATGCGAATAAACTCGATTTCTTCAGAAATATTCAAATCCAAAAATAATAATAAAAAAATAGTACGACATTAATATCCAACGAATTAGGTTTTTAATATCCTTAGGCCTGCAAATCGTGCATCGTTCCGTCGTGGAAAATATTATTTCTTCTGTTTCACCTGCGAAACTTCTTCGAAGAAAAGAGTGGGTAATGATTCGAATCAGAAGTTTTAAATAATATTCTCAGAAATAGCGATACAAGTGGGAACGCGAAGGAATTTTAAAGCGGTGGTTACGATCACTAACAACTAACTCCAGAAAAGCGTGTGGCATGAATGCAATGCTGCGATAGCTATAAAACGGAGTTTTATTCTATTGTAATACACACAGGGTTCTTCACCAATCATGCTGGTGTCTAGTGTGTCTTCGAATCCCTTCTGTATGATTCAATTTATATAGGCTATAGTTCGCAACTTCTCAAAATAATGGAAATATTTATCTATATATACAGGGTGAACGGTAACTACGTGGACGAACTTGGACGGGTGATAGTACATCTTTAAAAAAGCAGAAAGTCCTAGTGAACATGGGGGAAATTCCGTCCCGTTTAGGAATGACAGAGTGTTCAAAGCGTGGGAACATGAACTTCAGAGGCCAACAGCTTAGAAACAACACATCGTAGAGGGTGCGGTTAAAAACGCCATTTAGAAAGTCGTACCTACTCTATTGAAAAATGCATATTTGAAAATGCAGCTACGTGTGCGCAAGGGGATTAACAACGTGTGACACTTCTTTCCTTTACAGGATGTCCGGGAATCCCTCCGTTCCTTTGGGGAATCCCGTGCGCATGCATAGCTATTAGTACCATTGTTTTATGGTAGTATTTATAGTGCCTTGTTGAAACGTTTGTCTTCAAAGTGTCAAATATGAATGGCAGTAAATTGTGCAATCTGCTGTAAACAAAAAAATAAACAAACGATACTGTTTTCCGATTGGTATAAGGAGGAGATACCATACTATTTTTCGATTGGTATTTTTCCATACTATTTTACCGTAAATTATTAATTATATGTAAACTTTGTTATTTTTAAGTGACTGAAGAGAGGTAATCTTACAATGATGTTTTAAAAGCTGGTCATTTGGGGGGGGCCAGGAAATCATTTGGGGGGACTAGACCCGATGCCCCCCCCTCGTGGCTACACCCCTGGAAAGAAGAAAAGTTATTGACCTAGAAACAGTTGCCGTTGGGCTTTCATGTCCAGACATGAGTTAAACATAATTACAGTACACATCAACAACAATGACAATGAGAGGCCTATAGCATAGAGGTAGGCCTATAGCTTCTTAGTTATTGAGGTCACATCAACAGAAATTCGAATTATAGAGGAAAACGTAGACTTGTAGAAGTTCACAGATACGAAAGTTCGAGATATCGAGGTTTCCAAATATGATTATCAAACCCTTAAAATTCGACATATCGAGGTTCTAATTATTTAAACATTCTACTTACATTGAATGTTACGAAGAGTTAAAGAAAATGTAAAAAAAAAAAAAAAAAAAAAAAATAGAGTTGTCAAGAAATTCGAGCTATCTATGTTCAATTGTACTTTCATTGAATTCAGTACCCTCAAATTAGTATAAAACGGGCAGTTGGAAAATTATCCTAGAGTAGGCACTTTTTACTAGTGTCGTTATCCTTAATTCTTTTACACTAGATAAAATAGCAGATTATAACATTTCCCCCTATTAATACTTCCATTGTTTCCTTACTCTTCACAATTTTCGTACATACTACCTTATTTCTTCCCTTCTTCCGTCTTCATATTTTCGATTCTTCTTCCAACCTATATTTCAAGTACTTCCAGTGAATTTTCAACCGTGCAGGACACCCGACTACGATTTATAGTGTATGCTCATGTGATTCAAAGCCTTAAGCTAAAATTTTAGGTTCTAAGTTTCATATAACCTGAATACTGAAAGTGACGTTAAATTTAAAAGCCAAATCGACCAAGTCATTACTCTCTCGCAGCGTCTAAACCGGCAGCAAACAGTGGAAAGATGACAATGTAAGAATAACGATAATTGGAAATAGAAATATAAACTAACGCTTGTACTCAATAGGTATTTGACATTCTATTGGCAAGAGAGTTCCCTAATTTTTCCCTGTAGTATTGTGATTGATGTCGCAAAGTGGTTAGAAAAAAGC
The DNA here is from genome assembly GCF_964235325.1 of Thermobia domestica. Lineage (NCBI taxonomy): Eukaryota > Metazoa > Arthropoda > Insecta > Zygentoma > Lepismatidae > Thermobia > Thermobia domestica. Next base: position 72,060,563 of record NC_137458.1, read on the forward strand.
AATTATACTTTTTGTACAGAGTGGCCAGTGGCGTGTGACGCCCAATGACAAATGCGGGTTGCGGATGGCCGCGTGCTCATTATTTATTGCGACAAATGAAGAAAATCGCTTTTATGCATTGTGTTTAGTTTTAATGGTTATTTTCTTCTTGGTACCTAAAGAACGCAATTAAATCTATTTTAGAAGCAGAATGCAATTCGACAAAGAAAGATTATTACAATTTTATTTGAATATATTTTTATTCTATATGTTCATACATAATGTAAGTTTTTGAACTCCCAAATTTTGCTATGCATAGGTATGGGCCAAGTCTTTTATAGAACGGCTATGGCCATCCATCTGTCTGTTGACAGCTATTGGAGCCGAAACGAAGAGAGACATCGAGAAACATTTTTCCAAATAAAACTCCCTCACATGCGCATTGTCTGTGCTTTGAAGAACCATTTGATGGATTACCATCTATTTTAGCCAGGATATAGAAATGCAAAAGTTAGATCGTTGAAAATAGAGACGGCATGGGTTAATGAAAACTTGACCTATGGCCCACTGACCATGACCGACCACCCACTCTGACCCACCAACCACCGAAACCTATCGTCATCAACTTTGATCCATGATCCATGCCCTCCTTTCAACTGAATAAAGAGTTTACACTTATAATAAAGCAAGGCTGTGAAATTATCACTAATCGGAGTTTGAATTTCTACAGTTAATTGCTCAAACACTGTCTGTTACAATATCGATGGATCTGACCTTGAAGATATAAAATGGTAAAGTGTTTGTCATTGGTCATATTAAGATGAATTTCAATTTAATTGTCATATATAATTTTTTTCCTTGCTGAATTACAGATTCTCTTTACTGGAAAATAGGATAAAATTTGAGTCTCAAAATAAGGTAAAGTAGACCAATGTAAAAAGAAAAGAAAGAAAAAAAGGACAGTGTAAAATTCAACTGTGTGTCGAAAGCCAAGTAGTATGTCCATTCATACTGTTACAAATATCAATACCCAAAAGTATTCTGAAGATTTTTTTTTCTTATACATACTCATCTCAGATAAGTAAATAGAAACAAATGAAAAAAGAAGAAAAATGGAGGTCTTGAAAGTTAATCGTAGACAAATTAATCACTGTTCAGAATATACTGTTTCCAATGCACTGAACAGAGTGGGTCGATGAGTCGGAGTGGGATTGTGGGTCGTAATGAGTCATGGTGGGTCGGTGAGTCGAGTGGGTTGGTGAGTCGTAGTGAATCATGGTGGGTCGGTGGGTCAGAGTGGGTAAGGATGGGTTGTGGGTAGGAGTGGCCATTGACCCATTCACAAATCTTCACCCACTTGACACACGACCCACTTCGTCACTGTCGCTGAAGGAGGTGATTCATCCAGTTCATCCAAACATATGGCCCCCAATATTTTCCCATATGGGATTTCTATAATAACCCAATTTGGGAATACATTGGGATCATTGGTTAGTTGCATAGCATTCAATTACAATATTCTAACCAAATTCTTTCACGTGGTGTACGCATTGACACTGCTACCTGTTTTGAAATTTAATACTTTTATCAATAGACTCCGTCCTTATGACTGTACTGTAAGCGAAAGTGGTTGAAATTAGTGATGAGCGCAAGAGTCTTGGTCTTGCAATTTTTGCAAGAGTCTTGCATGCAAGACCAAGACCAAGACCAGGAATCCCGATGCAAGACCAAGACCAAGACCAAGGGTGCAAGACCAAGACCAAGACCAAGACCATACCTGCAAGACCAAGACCAAGACCAAGACTCTTGCGCAAGAGTCTTGCACAAGTACCGACACTACTTGATTTTTTAAAATATAGAATGTAAAAAAGAAGGAGATGGATTTCTTGACTTCAGTAAAAATGCTGCTGAAGTGAATGTGTTCCCAGAAGTTTATGCAATCCATGTGAGTCGATCTGCCCCTGTAGCATATAGCTACAGTATGTCGTTTTCTGAATTGGTTGTTCGCGTTTTCTGTAGATATTGCTCGTTTGCAAGCCACACAGGTGTCATCTTGCGCCATGTGAGCTTTTTTGGTGAACAAACATTATGTGCGTGGATTTTCTCGGGATTTTTCTGTTTCCTCCTACTTTCTTCATTCCACCATTTCAGTCATTTCTCATCATTACCGTCTCCCTTAGCCTTGATGCATAATTGTGGGACGTTAAACTAGATACTTCGTTTCATTTCAAAGCAAATTAGTGGTGTTCTTCTTCCAAAACTAAATCGAAATGTAGCATTGAACATCGGTAATACCGTACACCATAGGTGTCGACTACATGGGTATGGCCTTGGCTCCGAGACTCTAGCATCCGTTAAAAATTTTTCATGTCTGCTCATAAAATTAATATCGAAATAACATTTTCATGACATTGACAAAAACTTAGTGCGTGTGACCGCAAGTTTGATTGGATACTTGTACGTTGGCAAGTTTGGATGGATGCTTGTACGTTGAATAATTGTTTATTAATATAACTTTTAGTCTCCTTAGGTATATGGCACATCGAGGATTGAGCGATATAACATTATACTACAACAATAAATTTATATTATAAAATTGAAAGTGACTATTTTTGTGACTACTAATCTCTTGAACCACCTGACCGATCTCGATCAACTTTTCAATATAGATGAAGTTTGGGCCTGGGAATGTTTTCATCATTTCACTTTGACGGTAAAAATAAGGGGAGGGGAGAAGGAGGAGTTATAAAATTATAAATAAAATTTAACAACTCTTGAACCAAACGACCAATCTCGATCATTTTTTTAAACATAGATGAGGTTCAAGCCTGGAATATTATCTGTCAGTTCACTTTGACGGAACAACGTAGGGGTGGAGGAGGAGGGGTAGATGTACAAAAATTCAATAAAAATAAAAATAAAAGTGACTAAGTTTGTGACTTAATAACTCTTGAACCGATCTCAATCAAATTTTTAACATGTATAAGGTTCGGTATAATATATAATAAAACTTAACTTTTGAAACACCCGACCGACCTTGACCAAATGTTCAATATAGATGAAGTTCAGGTCTGGAGCGATTTTTATAATTTTACTTTGATGGTGCAACGTAGGGGAGGGGGAAGAGGGAGATATATGTAAAAAAAAAAAACTAAACATATAAGTGACTGTCATTGTAAGTTCATCACTCTTGATCCAGCCGATCGATCACAATCAAATTTTCAACATAGACGAGGTTCGGACTTGTGGTGGTTTATATCAAATTACTTTGACGGTAGAAATTAGGGGAGGGAAAGGGGATGGAAAATGTATAAATATAAATAAAATTTAATAACTCTTGAACCACCCGACCGAATTCGATCTCATTTTCAACATAGATAAGGATCGGACTTTGAGATGGTTTCTGTCATATCACTTTGACGATACATTTAGGGGAGGGGGAGGGGAAAGATATTTTAAAATGATCGAAAATGACCGATATTAAAATGGAATCTATAGTTTTGGGAGTCGCTGAGCTAAACAGTGATACTTCCGATGCTGTTTAAATTCAAATTCATCCCCGTAGCTTGGCGGAAGGAAGGGAAGAGATATAAAAATGATCGAAAATGACGAAGATTAGTGTCGAATCCATAGTTTTGGAGGTCGCTGAGTTGAATACTGACCTTCCGATATCGTTTACGACCAAATTCAGCCTCAACTTGTGGGAGAGGAAGATACATAACAATGATCAAAATTGAACAAATATTAGTGTCGAATCCATAGTTTTCGTCATCGCTAAGGTGAACAGTGATACTTCTTATCCCGTTTAAATGCAAATTCAGCACCGCAACTTGGGGGAGGAAGGGGATATATAAAAATTATCGAAAATGACTATTGAAAATCAATGTCGAACTCATGGTTTTCGTGGTCATTGAGATGAACAATGACACTTCCGATGCCGTACCTCGCAACATGGAGGTGAAGGAGATATATAAGTTTATTGAAAATGATCGATATTAGTGCCGAATACATAGTTTTCGGGGTCTCTGAGACGAACAGTGACACTTCTGATGCCGTTTAAATCCAATTTAGCCTCGCAACTTGGGGAGGAGGGGGAGAAAGAAATTTAAAAATAATCGAAAATGATCGATATCAGAAAGCGCTTTACTAATAATAAAAAGTGACTGACTAACAAAATATATTATTATTATTTTTTAGTTAAACCCAACGAAGTGAGTAATTGATGCTAGTAATCCATATTCACAAGTGAGACTTCAAATAACTTGGAGTTTGATGCCGTTATTTTGTATTTCTAATACAGGTCGAAAGTATTCATATAAATTGAGTTTATAGCAGAAATAGATAATTCAGTCATTTTCACTTTTCACTCAAATTGTTCTAAAATATTAAGGTTTGATTATAATAATTATTATTTTAATTTTCTCTCTCTTTTTGGTCAATATTGCTAAACATGTCATCATCATCATAGTTATTCTGCCATTATTGACAGGTTACTTGCTGCAACTGAGAAGGTTCGATGTTCGGTGGTCCTCAGCTAGTCTCTTCGTCTTGACGTAGCAATCTTCTGTTTTAATATCTGCCTTCAACTACAGTCTCCTTCGCTCCCTCCCTCTCTTTCCTTCCATAATACTCTCTAGCACGTCCCTCATAATACAGTTCCTCCTCAGCCAATATCCTAACCAGTTCCTCTTCCTCCTCTTAACAATATCTAAAATTCCTTTTCCCCCTACTGCTAATATTTCTAACACCTTCTCATTCGTTTTACGTTCAACACAGCTAATTTTTTCTTTTTTTTTCTCCATGTCCACATTTCGAAAGCCTTTAATTCTTTTATTCGCTTTTGCGTAATGTCCATGTTTATGCCTTATAGTGTACATACAGGAATCAGTAAAACAAAAATCTCAATATTTAATTGGAAGTTTGTTTAATACAAGGATTAGCTAATCGTGGTTGGAAAGAAAAATCTGACGCCTTTACAGTGTAAACATTATTTTGCAATTCATGGTATTTCAATAATCTGTGCCGTCTTTATTTTCTTTCATGCATCTCAAGGGTACCCTCCCCAGTTTGGGAACCAGTGGAGTGTTAGATATGTTAAAAAATATAAACAGATTACGAAACGCTGTGATTTAGGTATATCTTATAAGTAGTGAAGCGTGGGCACCCATTAAAAAAAGTAAAGCTCATCACCTATGTTGTACACTATCATCATACTTACACGAAGTTCATTTAGAAACATACACTGTATTTCCGTTACTATTGGCGCATTGTAGAGTTTATTATCCCTTATATCCATGGTAAAATTTACCTATGAAAATCTTGAGATTTCTTGAATGCAAGACTTGCAAGACTTGCAAGACTCTTGCATGCAAGACCAAGACCAAGACCAAGACTGGGTGTGCAAGACCAAGACCAAGACCAAGACCAAGGATTCCTGTGCAAGACCAAGACCAAGACTGGATATGCAAGACCAAGACCAAGACCAAGACCACCCCGGTCTTGGTCTTGGTCTTGCATTTGCTCATCACTAGTTGAAATTCACTACAACTTCCGGTTTCTCCGTATCCATAGAGCAGAAAACGGTAATAGATAGCGAGAAACTTTTTTTTGCCATGAATTTAGCTTCCCAAGAATACGTTGAATCGCGGCTCTACTCTTTCTATTGTAACCGGAAGTAGTAGGAATCTACTACCGGTTCTGGTTTCATTATTTATTAGTGGGACCGTTATTAGTGCAAATATGGTTCTAGTGAAACCGCGGTTGTAAAAATATGTTCCGTTTTTCTATCAAATCTAAAATCTGTTTTCGGTTCTAAAATCTGTTTGGTTTTCTATTTTTTTAAAAATGCTTCTTCGTTAAGTTGCTTAGAAATTAGTACTATACAAGAACCAGAATAGACACCGGCTTTGGAGAAAATCACTCTGGTTTAAGTAAAATTCCAAAACTCTTTTGGAGTAAATGGAAAGAACCAGTTTTGGTGAAAATCAAACAGATTTCTGGAGAAACCCGAAATATCGGTTTGTCATTTTTCTAGTTTTTTTTTTTTTTTTAAACCTGTTTTGCCAATGTTTATTATTTGTCCCTGTGGAGCAATCACTGGAACAGATAGGGTTTTAATATTAGATCGTCATTGAGCTAGAACGCGTTCGAACTGCGAGACATAGAAAGAAATTGTTTCCGACATAGACTCAGCGTTCTAAGAGTAGATGCCATCTCCTCCCCACTCCTTATACGCCAGTTGAAACTGGAACTGATAACTCTGCCATTACTACATGGAATAACGCGCATTCCGATAGTTTGAAACCTATTCTTTTTTTTTTTTTTAACACAATGTGAAACGAAGCTTGCTTGTTTCATAAAACTTTACTAAGAATTACTGTATTTTCATATGATATTCTTGTCTTATTAGTATTAAATGTGCACGTACCGCGAGAGACCCTGGTTCTATTCCTGGTGGTAGCTCATACAGTTCGTATTCGACGTTAAGTTGTAAATCCGTGTCTTATATAGCCTTGGTCCTGAACGGGATGATTAACTCCGTATCAACCAACAAAAAATACATAACTAATGATTTGCTGCTACCATTATATTATTGAATTTTCTGTTTAATATCAATCATTTCTTTGTTTTACACCTTATGACCTGAACGTTTACTGACAGTTTGGAAAATATATATTTGGTACGTTTCCCTTGGAGATTTGTTTGTATCGTTATTGCTTGTAAGTCTTTGAGGAAATTAGTTTGTATCGTTAATATTTGTACAGTATTTCTTTTACAAGTTAGAGGGAAATACTGTTTCTATCGTTACTGCTTGTATTTCTCTTGGAGTGAAATACCGTTTGTATCGTTACTGCTTGTATTTCTCTTGGAACGAAATAGCGTTTGTATCGTTACTGCTTGTATTTCTCTTGGAGGAAAATAACTGTGTATATCGTTACCGCTGGTATTTTTCTTAGAGACAAATACAGTTTGAATCATTACCGCTTGAATTTTTCTTGGAGGATAATACTGTTAGTGTCATTACTGTTTGTATTTCCTTTGGAGGAAAATATCGTTTGTATTGTTATTACTTGTATTTCTTTTGGGTTTCCTCGGGGTTCTCCCGTTTCCTCCCACTTTCTTCACTCCACCATTTCATTCATTACTCATCATCACCGACTCCTTTAGCCTAACCGGCATAACCGTAGGACGTAAAACTCAAAGATTTCATTTCATTTTTTTTTGTATTTCTTTTGGAGGGAAATACTGTTTGTATCATTACTGCTTACATTTCCCTTGGAGGGAAATACCGTTTGTATTGTTATTACTTGTATTTCTTTCGGAGGTAAAAGCTGTTTGTATCATTACTGCTTGTATTTCCCTTCGAGGGAAATACCCTTTATATTGTTATTACTTGTGTTTCTTTTGGAGGGAAAAGCTGTTTGTATCATTACTACTTGTATTTCTCTTGGAGGGAAATACTGTTTGTATTTCTTTTGGAGGGAAATAATATTTGTACCATTACTGCTTGTATTTCCCTTAGAGTAAAATACTGTTTGTATAGTTATTGCTTTTATTTATCTTGAAGGGAAATGCTATTTCTATCCACTGGCGCAAATCCCGGAGGAGGATGAGGGGACGTGTCTTCTCCAATCTTGGAATGGGGGACTGCCCACAAAAATTTTCCGATTTGAAATGTGTTTTTGAGAAGAAATGGGATGATTTGTGTCCGATTACCACAGAGGAAAGTGAGATAAAATTACTGTACCCCCCCAGAATAAGCCTCAAATATGCCCGCCTCCCAATGTTAAAGACAACTCTGCCCCCCTGATCCTCCACAGCATTGTTCTCAACTACATAAACATTTTGAACATTACATTATATATATATATATATATATATATATATATATATATATATATATATATATATATATATATATATATATATATATATATATATATATATATATATATATAGGGTGGTAGGAAACTCCACCGACAAAATTCGGGGGGTGATTCCCGACACCGAAACAAGAAAAAAGTTCTTCTGCACTTTTCTCTAGGACACATAGTTTCGGAGCTACATGATGCCGAAAACGGGGCAAAATACACTTTAGAGCGCATTCGAAAACATTAACGGTTATTTCGAATGATAGAGGGAAGGCGACATGGTCACATCAAAGGAACCAAACCTGTTCTATTCAAAGATGGGTATGTCGCAATCGTGAAATCAGTGCACAAGGGATTCCCCCAAAGGAGCGTAGGGACTCCCGGATAAACTGTCAGATAAAGATACGTCAAAATAGGCGCGAATGGATAGGTTTCCCACCTGGTAACCATAATTAGTTGTAACCATGTCGAGATCTGAAACAGAGACGAATTGATGGACGCGTCATTGTAACAAAATATATCTTCTGTCTAACAAATATATAACTCACTGGTTCGCAAATTGACCGATTTTTAAATTACCTTGTTATATCTTTTATTATCTTTAGATGCTTCGTAAACATTAACTCACTTTACAATGTAACAGCGAAACTATATCATTACATAACATGTTTGTTTGTTACTTTGACAACCTTCAGTTCGTCGTTCTGGTTACATATCAACATTCCAATTATATATTCGAAATAATATATTATTCTTATCTTTTCTTCTTTTTCTTCCTCTATAAAATGAACTGGTTTGTACCTATTTATAAATCAATTATTGCTCGAATACAAGTATATAATACAAGTTATAGAATACAAGTGTACAACATACCATTGTATCATATTAGGTATGTGCGGTTGCATAACCACCAGGTATTGATGGTGACCAACAATGAAGTTGTGGATATGAAGTGTGAGTGAATACACTTCGGGAGGTGACTCCACAACTGGAAACAAGGAAACAAATCATGAACAGAAATCGAAAGAGGCGGCGTGTTCCAGCAGGAACCCAGCAAAAGATCGCCCACACACCGTGCGTAAAATAGAATATCTCCCGAACGAATTGAGATAGTGACGTCGGGCCACAAAATGAGAAAGAAAATCATACTCAAGGGAAATGATGGTGCAAACTGAATGGAGCAGATGGAACTGCGCAATGGGAGTCCATAGAGGAAGAAGGGGATTCCGCAAAACAGACATGGTAGGGGCAGTGAAAAGTGAAACAGACGTATGTACTATGGCGTGTTACGTATGGCTTACGTACGAACTGTGGGGTGAGAGCTGGAAAAGTAGGGATTCCCCATTGCAGCGTCGAGGACCAATTCAAGGGAACATGGGTGTTGGTGCAGCAGTTCCGCAACAAGCAGAGTCGCAGGGCCGAGAATCGCTGTAGGCCCTACCGAGTAGGCAACTGAGGCATGGAAGACATGGTCAAAAGTAAGCATGCGTACAGGTAAACATGGACTGTATTTTCAAGGATGATACACTACAGCTCATACTGGTGTCCGTGATGAATAAGTATCACAAAGGATGACACTAAAGGTTTCAGAAGTCTTACAACAGTCTTAATTGCAATACTAAAGAAGATGCTCAAAATGACGTCCACCACTCTGAACACAGGCATTCAGACATCGTCGCACAGACCGGCGCACACGTCGAAACTTGTCTGGTTCTTCCCGCAAAGCGTCACAAGCGGCTCGGACGCGTTGTTCCAACGTTTGGATATCAGGTACCGGAGTAGCATAAACAACAATTTTGAGATGCCCCCATAAACAGAAATCCAGAGGGTTTAAATCCGGTGACTGGGCAGGCCATGACATAGGACCGCCACGGCCGATCCACTTGCCCGGGAAAACAGTGTTCAAATAATCACGCACGGGGCAACAGAAATGCGCCGGGGCACCATCGCGAATATACCACATACGTTGTCGTAAGACCAACGGCACATCCTCCAGAAGTGTAGGAAGTATCTTGCGCAAGAAGTTCAAATAGATAGGCCCAGTGAGTCTTTGTGGAAGAACAACTGGTCCAATGAGATGGTCACCCAGAATCCCTGCCCAAACGTTGATACGAAACTGGTGCTGGTGGCGGGCCTGTACCATTCCATGTGGTTTATCCACAGACCACAGATGACTATTATGAAAATTCTGGATACCATCCCTTCCAAATTGGGCTTCATCTGTGAACAAAATGGAGGAGAGAAAACCGACGGTTGTTGCCACTAAATGGAGAACCTGATTACAAAAGTCCAGCCTGGAAGGAAAATCCCCTGGCGATAGACCCTGTACCCTTTTCAAATGATAGCGGTAAAAATTGTTGGCATGAAGGATCGACAATACCCTCTCATGACCGACATTATGCTGACGGGCAAGCTCCCTGGAACTTACACTTGGGCCATCGAGCACATGTCGTAAAATACGTTCTTCGACATGCACAGTGCGTTCCTCACGTGGTCTTCCTGTGTCATACATGGCAGGGTGAAACGTTCCGGTCTCACACAAACGACGAAACAGCGTTACAAATGTTGTATGATGCGGTTGGCGTCTATGGGGATATCGATCGTTGTATAAACGGGCTGCCTGCTTACCATTTTCATGTGCTTCTCCATACACAAAAATCATCTCGGCCTGTTCCTGATTGGTGTAATGGGCCATTGTCACAACACACCACACTATGAACGTGATTCACAACACACAACGTAGTAGTTGCGCACTTCAACTTCACGGATGACTTTGACAGACAAGGTAGGTGTACTCAATGGTGATGTATTGTTTGTTGCTTGTGCATTCAGTGTTTCTTCAGTGCTAACTCCTTGTGCATCGGAATGGCCTGGACTGGCAACTTGGGGGTCCTCTCGAGGAAAATCAACGAAGTACGTATGTAGTGTGGTTTAGCCGTCTGGTAGCTATGGCCCTATGTTTATGACCGTGCAATGTTCCCGAAAATAGTCAATGTTTTGCTGTCAGCAGTTTTCAAATAAACGAGGGGGTGCAGGGGAAATCACCCTCACGTAAAAGCTTATTCCCGGCTTATATCATGAAAATAACATAGTATCCCTGGCAGGAATAATTAATACCACTCCATTGTTGGCTACCATCAGTACCTGGTGGTTATGGCTCATCACCACAGCGAAATGAAACTACCGCTAATTTTAGTTTCTTTTTTAATCTTCAAAACAAATAATATTATTAGAAAAACAAAAACATAGTGCACTAGATAATATTCTGCATGTGATACCGTTATCATAACCCGCCTATCTTCTTTGGTTGTACCGCTATTTACACAACTCGCAAAAACTGCTAAATCTTTCGGCAGTTGCAAATGGAAAGCAGATAAGTGAGTTGTGATGACGATATCACATGCAGAATCATAATATCTAGCGCACTGTGTTTTTGCTTTCCCAATATTTGCATTTATTTTGAACATATTACAGAAAAACTATCAAATTAGCGGTAGTTTAATTTTCGCTGTGGTTAAGACCCTTATGCAACCACACATACCTAATATGACGCGTCCACCAATTTTTGTCTCTGTTTGAGATCTCGACATGGTAACAACTAATTATGGTTACCAGGTGGGAAACCTATCCATTCGCGCCTATTTTGACGTATCTTTACCTGACAGTTTATCCGGGAGTCCCTACGCTCCTTTGGGGAATCCCTTGTGCACTGATTTTACGATTGCGACCTATCCATCTTTGAATAGAGCAGGTTTCGTTTCTTCGATGTGACCATGCCGCCTTCCCTCTATCATTCGAAATAGGGAAGATATAGCGCTCTAAATTGTATTTTGCCCCGTTTTCGGCATCATGTAGCTCCGAAACTATGTGTCCTAGAGAAAAGTGCAGAAGGACTTTTTTCTTGTTTCGGTGTCGGGAATCACCTCCCGAATTTTGTCGGTGGAGTTTCCTACACCCTGTATATATATATATATATATATATATATATGGCAATGGTATTACCTGTACCTCCCCAATGTTGAAGACAGATTTGCGCCGCTGTTTGTACCGTTAATGTTTGCGTTGTTACTGAACAAAAAATAAATAAATAAATAAATAAATTCCTTAACTTTCCTTTTGATGGCCCACTATCTCAATAATGCAAGTCCACAGCCCTTTTATTTCCAAGACTTGAAAAAAAAAAAGTATCTAGAATGTAAGGTTAGATCTCTCAAGCGACTAATAATGGATAAAATGGTTAGAAAACTCAATGAGCACACGTTGAGAATGCTTATATATTACATTTATTGCAGTTTGGTAAAACTTGTACGAAGTTAGAAGACTGGCTGAAATGAAAAGCTTTTAATAGAATTGGTAATGAGAGTTTAATTAGATACAAGGACGGTCTGGAAAATTAGCAGTCAAATCTACATCTTATTCCAAAGAAGAGGCATTGGAAATTTCAATACAATATACAGAGCACACTTCTTCCTTCGCTGTACATTTTATTTTAGCTACTAATTGCAAATTAATTTAGTGCAATTTAGAGAGCTTTTATTAAAGGTATTTCATCCTCATAGGATCTGTATGGGTAATTGTTTCAGACAGTTTCTCTCTAATACAATACAGCGTTATTAGCAGTTGAACATAATATAAGGTAATTATATATATATATATATATATATATATATATATATATATATATATATATATATATATATATATATATATATATATATATATATATATATATATTTTTTTTTTTTTTTTTTTTAAAATATACCGAAATTAGGTTAAGTGCTTTGGTTTGCGCTTTTGCTTCCAAAGGAAAATGAATTAAGTTAGTTTGTGAGTGTAGGTTAATATTTTATAGAAGAATTATAATGGAAAGTATAATTTTTGGATTAATACTAGATTTCTTTTAGGATCAAAAAATCCAATGTATTTCAATCAAAATTTTTCTTGCATTCCTTATACGGTATCTGGAGAACTACATATAGTGTTGTCAAACCTAAGCTATCACTTAACTCAGTATGATGTGTTTATTCCGAAAAAAAAAAACTCGGTTTAGGATTCTTTCAAAAAAAATTGTGGCCCCTGATCCAAAAATGCATAAAAAATTCCAATATATTTCAATCAAAAATTTTCTTGTACGCCTTATATCTGGAGGACTACATACAGTGTAGCGAAACTCAAACTATCACTTAACTCAGTATGATGTGTTTATTCAGTAGAAAATATAAAAACTCGATTTAGTGGTTGTTCAAAAATTTTGTGGCCCCTGATTCAAAAACTAATTATTGGCCAAGACTGCAATCTTTGGATGTATTTTTTTTTAACCATTCCTAAAATTCTTGTTACGGAAGAAAATCGTTCTTCAATATTTCTTTTTTTAAAAAAGAAAATAACTTGTATTTATTACAAGTGTACACTAGTTTCACAGTATACTTAATTAACCGTCTTATCATTTGCCTCAATACGGAAGATGAGCATTCTAATATTGAACCACTTCACCCTAGATTTCTCTTCATAATTGGTTTATTTATTTATTTATTTAATTTTATACAGATTTCTTGACATTACTACCATCTATGTTCTTGAAAGTCCGTCACGTTTGACAGATGACGTTCCTCGGTCTGGGGAAATGGGAGGACGGAAGACAGGAAAGGGGAAGGAAGGAAGCGGTCTGGGATTTGTAGATTAGGTATCATTCCGGCATTTGACTGGCGTGAACGAAGCAAACCTACAAAAAAAAAAAAAAGAAAAGAAAGAAAAAGAAAACTCAATCAGAATGGCTGGCCTGAAAAGACTGTTATACAGAGGTTGTTCAGCCTACGTTTGGCCGATTTCGTTCCTTCCCCCTCACGGGCAGAATGGACTCACACAACCTGGCTCGTGGCGTCCTGCAGTGTTGTGCAGTGGCTTCCTGGGAACGGAGTTGGTTTTCCGCGCAGACGACAATAACACACAAAACAGGACTATTGTTGTGAGTGTTGTGTTAAATTGGTTTCCAAGTGTGTGAGTTTGCGCTCTGTCACAAAATGCCGCCAAAACTAAGCCGGTTTTGGGAAGGCTATGTTGCGGCTCTTTATGACGCCCACTTTAGTGTTTCTGCCATTAGAAAACAGTGCAAGAATGGTTGCAACATCAATTTAAGTGGAATAAATAATGTTATTAAAAAGTACAAGGGCAACGCAGCTCCACCAATTGGATCATCAACGAAGTTGCCTAGGAAGCGAGAATGCACCAAGGCCAATTCCATCATGCAGAGGAAACTTCGCAAAATGGCAATGCAAGAAAATCCGCCAACACAAAGGTGTATGGCTAATCGTCTTGACGTGTCTTTGGGGACTGTGAACCGGGCGTTACACCATCAACTCAAGCTGGAAAACATCATGAAAGCTAGCAGCCATCTTCTCACGGATGCTCACCAAAAGGAACGAAAATGTAACGCCCGGAAGCTGTGCGAACGGCAGCTGGCAAAACGAAGGTGGATGTACGTCGTATCGCTCGATGAAGCATGGATTTACCTTTCCGACTGCGGCAAGCCGAGAGCCATCATGTACTGAGAGAAAGGCGCCAAGAACTTCAGAAGGTGGGTCCGTGTCTGTAAAGAATCTTTCCCAAAGGAATTCATGGTCGTTACTGGCTACTGTTACCAAGGTAAACTGAAGATTTGTAGGGTGGCGAAGAACTGCAAAATAAATTCGCAGTATTTTCAGGAGCAGATCATGTGGCCGATCTACGAGCATGAGATTCCAACAATGTACGGAAATGACGCCAATCTGGTGCGCATTCACATGGACAAGGCCTCATCACATCTCACTATCGTCCCTCGCATTCTACAGGAAGATGGAGGAGACAAGTGGTATACAGGTGATATACCTTTCAATAAGGTACCTGTTAAATCTCCAGATGCAAGACCTATGGACTATTGTGGATTTGGATTGCTGAAGCGGGCTTTGGGAAAACGGCGTGTGACAACTGTGGAAGGACTTTGGAAAGCTATGCAAAGGGAATGGGACAAGATTCCCCTCCCAGTTCTTCAGAGAAGCCTATTACAGTGGAAATTACGCTGTCGGGCTATTGTTAGGAACCAAGGGAAACACATCGAGCACTTACGAACCTGCCGCCGTGGATTCTTCTAAATTTTTAGATAAGTCGAAATTGGCCAAATGTAGACTGAACAACCTCTGTACTATTTGGACCGAGTGACCCCATTAGTATTCAGAGTTAAGCTGGATCAGTTAACTATACTCTGTAATCACGACTTAGATTGACATCTTAAGTATTATATAAGTCACTATTAGAAGCAAAATGTATCCAGGGGCGCATTCAAGCGGAGTCCAACGGTTCCGGACCCTCCCGAAAACTTCCTAACTTAATATACACTTGTACACTTCTTCAACAAAACTATACTTGTTTAATAGGCAAATGATAAATATAACATGAAAATTTGATCTTACATTTAGTCTGTAGTTTTTTTTTCTTTCTTTTAAAAATAATCTAGTTCTTTCATTTATGGGGTCCGCGGTGGCTCAGTGGTAGAGCGTTCACCTCTGGTGCTAGGGGTCACGGATTCGAGCCCAGACCCCGCCAAGTGAGCTTTGTGATGGACAAACACCGTGTGCGTGGGTTTTCTCGGGGTTCTCCCGTTTCCTCCCAATTTCTTCATTCCACCATCTCATTCATTACTCGGGGACGCGGTGGCTCAGTGGTAGAGCGTTCACCTCCGATGCTTGGGGTCCCTGGTTCGATCCCAGCTCGCGCCGTGTGGACTTTGTGGTGGACAAACACCGTGCTCGTGGGTTTTCTCGGGGTTCTTCCGTTTCCTCCCACTTTCTTCATTCCACCATTTCACTCATCTCTCATTATCACCGTCTCCTTTAACCTAACCGGCATAATCGTGGAACGTAAAACTTAAAGATTTCATTTCATTTCATTTTCTCATTCATTACTCATCATCACCGTCTCCTTTAACCTAACCGGCATAACCGTGGGACGTAAAACTCACAGATTTCTCACAAAACAAAAAAAAAAAAAAATCCGGGAGGACACTTTGAAAAGCTTTAAAAGGGATATATTTCACTGTTAGTTTCATCTTAGTATATGAGATTGTCGCGATTCAACTTCGATATTTATAAATAAAGCTTTTCTCCTCAATTTTCTCAAAAATGTCGCATAAGGATTTACATTCACTAGTATCATTTTGTTTAGCTTGATGGCATCTGGGTTCAGCCGATTGGTATATGTCTCAGATTTTTACATTTAATTACTTTTATTACTATGCGTTAATAATAATGTGTATTTTTTTTAAAACCAGTTCATTTTATACTGTGAAAAGGAGTTGTGTTGAGTATAAATTTATGACACGTGATAAATGAACGGAGGCAAACAGGCACACTATACGTAAGAACATACAAGATCAATCATTTCATTGAAACACTAAGAGACTTGTGCCCCTGTCACTAGTAGCGTATCTAAATGGGATGTCTCACTTAAGATCAATGACCATGGTAATTCTACGAAAACTATGTATAGCACCCCCTCCCAAATATATATATATATATACCGTATTATTTTTTCTCTATATACGAACTGTATATTGTTCTGTTATAGGCTACATAGAAGATGATTTCTGAATAACAAATCACTCGAATCTCTCCTCCACCAACCTCAAACGCCATGATTAATGGTAAATCCTATTCAATTTTGCTGACGGTACAGGTGGCAGGCAACTCCCCCCCTCTTCCCTTTCCCCCAGTCGCCACTGGCTCATTCAAATTATTTCTAGTTTAGGCGTCGCCCGGGTGATATGCGTTGCTCTCCCTACCTACACATCGTGGAACAATGGCATGCATTGATAAATGTTAAAGAGGCCCAATCCGTGCGCTCGTACTCGAAAAAGCAAGAGGCTGGGAAGACCCTTCTAGCTACTACTCAAGGTTTCCAACTAATTTCTTAAAGTACAGGGCTTCCAGCATGTTATTTTATCTTAGAAAAAGAAGCCGTGTGCATTGACGAAAGACATATTTCAATTTGTACATTGAATTGTGTGTGTCATCATTCCTACAAAGTGGAAGTATGAGATTTGATTAATCGTATGACCATATGTGGAGTTCGAGATGCATAGGCTTACCTAGAGAGGGACCAGCAACAGTGATGTAACTAGGGGGGGACAAACAGAGCTTGTGCCCCGGGCGCAGGATTGGGAGGGCGTTTTGGTTTGGTTGGGTCAGGAAGGCGCTAAGGCGAGTTCTTACCCCGGGCGACAACTAGCATAGTTGCGTCGCTGACCAGCCACTCTAAGCAATGTTACCTCCCTTAGAGTATTGTTGGACCACAGGCAAGGTTCTTTCAATTCAAAGAAGTAAGGGACCATGCTCCCCCTAACAAAATATCCTAGATATTTATCCGGAAGTCTATACCTCCCAGACTTTATAAGATTTAAACATGAGCCAATTGCTACTTATAGTTATGGAGGGAGCTTTTACAAACTGTCAGAATTCTGACAAACCATAATACAATTCTACTCACTCCCTAGTAGAGATTTGCACAGGCTCGGGCCGAACTCGGGCCTACAAAGCATATATCACTTCGGGTACGGGCCGGGCTCGGGCCGTAAATTTTTAAATATACAACCATATTTCTAGGGCCTTTTCGGACCTAACTTTGTAAATGTAGTGTACAATGATATTTATTAGACGTTTGGACCGTTCTTTCTGGAGAACTTTTAAAGCACAATTGCAAAATTAAACTTCTAGTAGCTGTAAATAAAACTACAATTTTGTGTAAATTATAAAGTTTTTGTAATTCGGGCTTATTTCGGTTCATTTGACTATCACAGAGCTCGGGCCTAAATGATAAAATATATTTCGGACTCGGGTCGAGCCTCACATTATAAATTCACGGGCCAGGCCGGGCACGGGCTAAAAATTCCGGCCAGTGCAGATCTATTACCTGGCACCAGTTTAAACCACCTACTTGAAATTATAGAATCCTGAAACATTAATTGGGGTAGCGATTCTGAAGTTGAATTTCATTTACAATTGCGCTGTTGTGTTTTGTCGCATTTGCGCATTTCTCCCCTAGAAATATCTTTTTTGGATCAGTAATCTCTCGAATAGTTCCCTACACTAGAATCTTTTCATTCATCCCTATCCTAAACCAGACTTTTCATTTCCTTGTAGTTTTAGTTCCATAAATTATGGTCTTTCTTCTTCTTTTTCTTAGTTTAGCAATCTCTTGATTACTGTATTTTGCCTCAGGTTTTTATTCTCCCTATTCTGAGCTAGACTTTTCATTACTCTGTAGTTCCACTTCCATGGTTTTTCATTTTTTCTTAGTTCAGCAATCTATCGATTGGTTTGACACAGCTTCTTATTCTTCCCTATTCTGAGCCAGACTTTTCATTTCTTTCTAATTTTTCTTCTCTACATCTTTTACTTGACCCATATACATTACTTCAAGCTAGGATTTCCTTTGGATATTTTTCCTTCTACCATTCCCTCCATAGCTATTAGCACAATCCTCAATGTATCATAATGTGTCAGAATATCCTATCTCTTCTTTCCGACATGGTCTTCAGTATACTCCTGTTCTATTCTACCGTTTTCAACACTCTTTTATTGGACACCTTTCCCACCAATTTACCAGTAATTCTTAACCATCTTCTGTAACACCACATTTTCCACGTATCTTCTTCTCTTCTCTTAGAGGCCATGACTCACATCTATACAACACCACACTTCAATTCATACGCATGCTTTCATCAGCCCCGTTTTCAGTTCCTCCATGTTGATGTCAGCTCCATGTCGATGTCGATCATTTCGTTTAGAAGTGTTGGTTTTTCGTTTACCAAACATTATTAGGGTCATCAAATCTAGGAGGCTCAGGTGGGCAGGTCATGTAGCCAGAATGGAGAAAGTAGTTTTAGCTGCAAATCGAATCGAAAACAATCATTAGGAAGACCAAGACACAGATGAGAGGACAGTGTTGAAATGGATCTCACAGAAATAAGAATGCGAAGTTAAGTTGGCTAAGGACAGAAGTCGACGGAGGGCTTTTGTGAACGCGCCACTGAACCTCCGCGTTCCATAGGCCATAGAGGTAGTTTTAGTTAGCGTTGGTTTCTCTTTAAATGTTTTCTTTACCTAAACTATTATGATTTTATTTATACATCTTATTTTCCTCTGCTATCGTTCGTTATTTTAAACCCTAAGAAACAAGAGTTCCTGTACCTTTTCCACCATCTATTCTACGTTGATCTTAATTCATCTTGTACTGTTACTTTCAAATTATGCTATACACAAGTATGAGTAGTCACAGAACGGGTATGTCTGTATCGATCGGTATAATGGCAAAACTAGTAAGAAATAACGGAATTTTCTAAAAATTGATCGTTCCTAGAATAAGTTTAATCTCGTTCATTAACTCTCTGTTCATATTGGAATTGTACTTCCGGTTTTAATAGAGACAAGTACGCTTTACAGAAGACGCTGAATCAAGAGATCATGATATACTACAACCTATATGGCAGAACTTGAATGAATGGATGCATGTTCAATGTGTGCCAAGTAGCAAGGGGATACACATTGAACAACTCTGATATGGAAAAGAGTTTTGATGTGAAACAATGTTTCTTTTAGTTTCCAGTAATACCACTTCTATGTGTACGAGTGCCATTTAGAGGACGGGACAATAATAAACGACCAAAATCGTCATTATTTTTAATGGTAAATTTGGTCGTTTATTTTTGTCTTTTACTTTAGAATATGTAGAACGTAGTCGTTAATTATGTGGGGATGGAGCCAGAAACAAAACACACTGATGAAACGATAGCTGCACAGTTCTGTATCCCTTATTTACCATTATCTTGAAGCAGGCCTGTCCACAGGCAGGTTTCAGGGTGGAGATTGTGTCCATGAGATTAGTTGGGAGACATAATTTTTCACTTAAAATGGTAAAACCAAACTGGGGTATGATGAATTGGGCGGGAGAGGAGAGCAGACTATCAAAGATAAGGGGGAAAGGTAAATTTAGGGCAAGCATGTTAAATTTAAGGGGATTGCGCCCATGCCCTTGAAAGAGAGGATAGGTACCCTGTCTTGGAAAGACTGTTCAGTAACAATACGACAGAAAGGAAATATGAGATTGTGAATGAAACACAACTTATCCCAACATTAACATTAATGAAATTACTTTCATAAAAATAGCAAAAATTTCTTGAGCTGCTAAATTACTTTCTAGAAATTTGTTCGGAGAAATTAGTGCTGCGCCACTGACTTTCTGTATTCCCCGGGTTTTCTCAACTCTGGGGAGACGAAAAATGAGGTGGAAAACATTAAATGTAACTAGAATCTAGTAGCGGAAAAATATATTGTTTTAAAAATTATTTGGATATATTTTTTAAATCATACTTATTATCAAAAATATTTTTAAAAAAATCTTAAACAAATAAAGAATTGTTTGAAAACAAATTGAAATAAAAGAGGAACTCAATCAGCAGCAATAACCGTAAAGCTTATTACAAATTCGAAATTACTCACGAAGATAGCTGGAAATATTATATGATAAAAAGGTGCTCGTGATATGAACATAGGTTAATAAAACCTTGTGTACTCAATTGTTTCCGTCTCCACCAAGCTGATTCTCAAATGTACCCTATCATACATTAGCAGATAGAGTATACTCACAAGTAAACCTTACGTTTGGGTGAATCGAGTTGCTGACTGAGACACATATGAGAAAGTAGTACTAAATGTGGTCAGTATTTCAGTGAAGTTGTAGGTGCGAAGCTCCAGGGGTTTAGGAGATACAGCTACCAGAACATCACATGGAAGTACAGAATAGTCTTCATACAGTTGGAGGTAAAAGCTCTGTAAGACCTCTTGTAACGACAAAAGGTGAATAACAAATATATGGGTATATATTAGGACTAGAGGGAAGTCATATAGTAGGGGTATACCTGACGGCGGCCATCTTGAAATACGCCATTTTGAATTAAGGTTAAGTTTTTAAAATAAGAATAGGGTCATGTGATACATGATATAAGGCGCAAATTTAATCAGAAGAACAATGGTCACGTTAATTTTGAGTTACGCACAATTGATAAAAAGTTACAAGGAAATTAAATATTGTTGCAGCATATGTATTAATCCTTTACCCCACCTTGTAAATTTTGTTTTAATGATAATAATTAAATAAAAAGCAGGTTGATAAATATTAGGTCTATGATAAGAGTTGTCTTGATGGCGGCCATGTTAAAATCCGCCATTTTGAAGCAGACAAAAGTTTTAAACAAAACGCATAACATTGACACCTTATTAATAGCAAATTTTACCATAAATCCAACGGTATAACCATTTTTGCTTTATCATTAACCAGCATTTATTATCGCATAAACAAGTTGCTAATTTAAGGAAAAATGACCAAAGAGGAATTGAGTCATAATTGAACTAAGATCTTTCTTCGAGAAAAGTCCTCAATTAGTACAATCAATATGTAGTTCAGAAAAGAGTGAATGACTTGCAAAAATGCTCTGCTCACAGTGAGCACACCTGACAAAGGCAATCGAGTTACACTTGACACATCTGTTGTTAACAATTCCGTCAAAGCAGTAGTCGTAAAGAGCGATCCATTTAATTTTGTGCTGGTTAATGATAAAGCAAAAATGGTTATACCGTTGGAGTTATGGTAAAATTTGCTATTAATAAGTATCACTGTTATGCGTACTGTTTAAAACTTTTGTCTGTTTCAAAATGGCGGATTTGAACATGGCCGCCATCAAGACAACTCTTACCATAGATCTAATATTTATCCATCTGCTTTTTATTTAATTATTATCATTAAAACAAAATTTACAAGGTGGGGTAAACTAATACATATGCTACAACAATATTTAATTTCCTTGTAACTTTTTACCAATTGTGCGTAACTCAAAATTAACGTGACCATTGTTCTTCTGATTAAATTTGCGCCTTAAATCATGTATCGCATGACCCTATTCCTATTTTAAAAACTTAACCTTAATTCAAAATGGCGTATTTCAAGATGGCCGCCGTCAGGTATACCCTTACTATATGACTTCCCCCTAGTCCTAATATATACCCATATATTTGTTATTCACCTTTTGTCGTTACAAGAGGTCTTACAGAGTTTTTACCTCCAACTGTATGAAGACTATTCTGTACTTCCATGTGATGTTGTGGTAGCTGTATCTCCTAAACCCCTGGAGCTTCGCACCTACAACTTCACTGAAATACTGACCACATTTAGTACTACTTTCTCATATGTGTCTCAGTCAGCAACTCGATTCACCCAAACGTAAGGTTTACTTGTCAGATGGATTCAGAAGCATAACTATCACATATTACGTAGGTGTAGCAATTGGGTACACCTATATATAGGCCATCATCATTTAGCGAAAGTAATATAGTATTTTTTTAAAGTTAGAAAAAATCACTCTCTTTTAATATTCTTAAGGAAAACGAGTCTTGATTAAAGAAGTTGGGACTTTTTCACACGTAGAGCTATTGTATGCTGAAAAGCAGCTGTTTGCAACTCGAAAATTAATGACCGCTGAGAACGAAGATACGTTAGGAATGTAAATTACATGCTATTCACACTTGCTTAGAACGATTATTACACGTACAATAGGAAAAAAAAAGGAACAAAAACTGGAAATGTTAAGTAAGAGGAATAACTTGTAAATCGTGATACAGAAAGTTTTTTTTTTTTTCATTGTTGAATTTTAGACACTATGATAATAACGAAAACATGAAATGAAATATTTAAGTTTTACGTCCCATGGTTATGCCAGCTATGCTAAAGGAGACGGTGATGCTGAGAAATGAATGAAATGTTGAAATGAAGAAAATGGGAGGAAACGGGAGGACTACAATAAAACCCACGCACACGGTGTTTGTTCATCATAAAATTTACTTGGTGCAAGCTGGGATCGAACCAAGGACCCCAAGCACCAGAGGTGAACGCAGTACCACTGAGCCACCGCGGCCCCTAAGCACTAATAACAGATTAATAATAATAGAAATACTTCTTGATCACAGTTTGAAGGACGCTATTTATTGATAGATTTCTAATAACAATGTTTGTGAAGGTCTTGGCATCAATTAAAAAAAAAAAAGTTACATTTGAAACGTTCAGAGCAAAAGAGAATCAAGTCCAATTATGAAATCGTATCAGAAAATAATGTGATTTCGGTTCAATATCCCGTTCAGCGTCGAAGCTATATAATAGGAGACGTGGCCCTACAGCTTAACGAGAGATCCGAACCACAGAGCATCCACCTGGAATCGAATCTAAAGACGAGTATGCAAACCATATAAGTGAAAATTTGAATTGGGGACAATTTGCAAGCACTTAGTGGCAAAAATTGAAAGTGAGAGTGTCGCTGATTGTACAGGTATCAAAAACATAGTAATCGCCAGAAACTCGATAAAATGAGAGTAATGAAAAATATTATTATTATTATTAAAAAGACAAACATTACCTGAGGGAATTGTCATTATGCTGAACCATAACATACGTAATTTGTATTAAGATAATAAAAGAAAATCCGTTTAACGTCCCACGTTTATGCCCTTTAGGCTAAGGGAGACAATGATTCAAGCAAGTGATGATGAAAGACCTGGTGTAGCGAAAAAGTGGGAGAAACGGGAGTACCTCTAGAAACCACACGGACACGATATTGTCCACCACAAACTTATTTGTGCCGGGATTGAACCACGTACCCCATGCATCAGAGATAAACGGTCTAAGACTGAACCACCGTGCCCGTAAGCTAATAAAGAAACTTATTTTGAAGAATTAATGAAAGAAGTAATTACAAATTAGTTTTAAAATATGTATTTCCTTCTTTGATATAAATACAAGCGTTATAAATACTGAATGTATTAAAATGCGGAACACTGCATACAAATACTGAACATTGAAATAATGAACAAATACGTATTGAAATACTGAACTTAAACTACAAATGTAGAATATAAACAGTGAACACAAAGAGTTTCCACACCAGTGTTTCTTCCCGACATGTTTTAAGGGGGCAGTGCCCCCCAGAGGAGACAAAAAAAAATTCGTCTATAATATAATAACAAATAGAATAGTACCAGCAGTATTCCCCGGAATACTAAGTGTGCCCCCCCGGAACAATGTTTCTGAAACAAGCACTGTTCCCACACTATGATTGAAAAACCTCTCTTGAAACTTGGTTTTGTTTCCGTTTCTTCCTTTTCTTGTGAGCTCCTCCGTGCCTTTGGCGTGGGAGACTCGGGTTCGATTCCCGGCGGGAGCTCCTGTGGTTCGGATTCCACGTTAATCAGTAGGTCCCATCTCATATAGCTTTGCTTCTGAAAGGACGTTAAACTCAAAATCAACTGAACTCTTCTTTTTTTGTGAGTACAGTTTCGAGTTAATGTTCGCTTCCAGAAATCTAATATTACCATACTTATTGGTCTTATTTATTTATTTATTTCTTTTAATTTTGTTGGCAACTGTGCTTCAATAGTTAGGTTTCATATGAGTCCTAATTTGAATCAAACATCCTTCATCCATTTTAAGTATAACTGTCTTTGAAGATACTAACATATCGTAGGATTTAAATATTTTTGTTTCAGTATCATCAAACACTATTTTATACATATCCGACCTTGCTCGTTCTTTCACCAATCAACGGTCGCGGTGGACCGCCGTAACATGGACCGGCATGATTTTGTTTCAATAAATTAGTAACAAACTGCAAGATTAAAACTTTTTTTCGAAAGCAATCCAACGCCAGAGATGGAGTGAGTCAATGGGTTGTATGGGTCAAGTGGATCAAGATTTGTAAGTGGATCAGTGAGTCGTGAGTCAGCAGGACGTGATCCACTACGACCCACCACCCACCATGACCCACTCTGTTCAGTGCGTTGTAAACAGCATCTTCGGAGCACTGGTGAATTTGTCTACGTTTTACTTTCAAGGCCTCCGTTATCTTCCTTTTTCATTTGTTTATATTTACTTACGGAGATGAGTATATCTAAGTGAAAAAAGAACTTTAGTAACTTTTGGATATTGATTTTTTAATTGCAATAATAGCAATAGAATTTGCTACTTCGATTTCGAGACACAGTCTCGAATTTGACCCACTATTTTTTTTCTTTTCCTTTACGTTTCCCTACATGAGCTTGATTTGAGCCTTTCAAATTTCATCATATTTTTCACTGAAAAATATCTGTAATTCAACAAGAAAATAAATATATATAATAATTAAATTGAAATTCATCGTAATATGGCCCATGACAAACGCTTTATCATTTTATATCGTAAAAGTAAGATGTACCAGTATTGTAACAGAACAGCGTTTGAACGATTAACCGTAGAAATTCAAACTCCGATTATTGATAGTTTCACAGCCTTGTTTTATTACAAGTGTAAACTCTTTAGTCAGTCAAGAGGAGGCTGTGGATTATGGGTCAAGAGTTGATGACGATGGGTTTTGGTGGGTCATGGCGAGTTGTGGGCTACTGGATCACGGGTCAAGTTTTCATTGACCCACGCAATCTCTGAGCTAAGCTATGATTGCATGTAAAGCAGCTTCGGACTGGGGGATATAAGGCCCCGGCAGGAGTCTCACTTGGAGGGCCCGATCTAGCCTCACAAAATATACTAAGTCCTTCTTCTTAATTTGGTGCGATGGGGAGGGGGGGTCTTCATAAAGATGTCAACTTCATTTACGCTTGGTAATGATGCCACAGGGTGGGGACCTGTTCTATTTCTTTATGGTGTTGCAATAACTTCTTAAACGACAAACAGAAGGCTGCAGCAGGATTTCATAAAAGCCAGTCTCATTTTGGCATTCATGGGGCCCAAATACACATTTATACAATATGATGCTGGGGCTCCATTCTTCATATTGTTGAAATATATTCTTACTAGTCTACAACGATATTGTATATTTTGTAATACTTCCATTATACTTCCATTTTTGTAATTTTAATTATTGTGGGCCAAAGGTGTTGCTTAAAAATGCATAAACTGTGATGACGAAGATATATATAATATTTAAACCGTTGTTATTGTAATACCAGATTCGTCATTTTTCGGGGTTGCTATGACAACCAGTAGTTGTTGATTGATTGTGATACTAAGAGAGAATATAGAGATAATGAAAGCCGATGCCGGCTAGGCTAAAGGAAACGGTGATGATGAGAGATGAATGAATTGATGGAATGAAGAAAGTGGGAGAACCCACGCACACGGTGTTTGTCCACAACAAAGTTCACTTGGGGGGAGCAGGATTTGAACCCGGGACCCCAACCACCAGAGGTGAACGCTCAACCACTGAGCCACCGCGGCCCCTGTCAATAGCGAGAAACAACATGGCATTACTGTATCTCTTCTACACTGCACTAGAGCTCACCAGTCAACACCGAGAACTGTGGTTCAAAAATGGCTGAAAACATTACAAACACGATTAAGAAGCCAGTGGCGGATCTAGGCCAGGGCCGGGGGGGCCTAGACAACTCCAGGGTTTTCAGTGACAAAAATAATTTAAGGTATTATTTTATATATTTTTGAAAGTTTATAGTAAACTCATGATATACCTATCATAATCTGGATTCTGGCGCCTCCCTCCCCAATTTTTATCTTCTAGATCCGCTATTGTAAGAAGCAAACATATTATAAGGATATACTGTAGGTAAGAGTTTCCTATCATTCTTGAACAAGATCTTGGTGAAAGTTGTGTTTCGCACCATCAAGAAATACTTCACAATAAAGGCTGGGGAGGACGACCAAAAAAAAAAAAAAAAAAAAAACTTTCTAAATGAAGTGTTCTGTAGTTTACTATTCTTATTTTAAAATCAGGATCAGGTAAGCGTAAGCATGCACACCACAAGCTTTTCCAACCCAGAAAAATTGTTACATCAACACCGCACACGGAGTTACTTCAACACCGAAATAGGTGTCGTAGTGACGCAGAACTGGAGTCGAACTAATACCAAAAACGGTGTTCATCTAATGATCTGATCTTGAATTTTAACACAGGGAGTATTGAATTAACAGCAAAACGGTGTTACTTATAGGGCTTTGACCTTGATTTATGACACAGATTGTGTGTTGAAATAATAACAAAATGATGTTAAAATAACACAGTGACTGTGTTATATTGATACTTGACATGGGGTAATATTAACACACTACACACTGTGTTACTTTCTTCGTATTAGTGCAACACCGTCACAAGTAACACTCAACACTTTTCCCCACACTACTGACCCTGATATGGTGTTGAATCAACACCAAAAATACTAACACAGGTCCGAATTTAACACCGCTCAACACCAGTTGTGTGTTAAAAACGTAACACACCCCCTGTGTTAAACATCAACACAGCGGGGTCTGTGTTGAATTAACACCGCATAGTGGTAGTCACGCTGGAACCACTGCCTCGTATTAAAATTGAGCTGAATTAACACAACTATTTTTTACTGTGAAGTCTTGACCCGACTACAGTAGGTCCCATAGTTTTGGAGCTATGGACCTTCAAAGTTCATTTGTCGATGTTTTCGTCAGCCTATAACTCCGAAAAAAGGTATTTGTGCACCCAAGTTGGTCTAAACTTTTCGTCTTGGTGTCAGAAGTCGGGTCTAGGAAAATTCGGTGTAGGAAATTTCGGTGTAGGAAAATTCGGTGTAAGAAAACTCGGTGTAGGAAAATTCGGTGTACAGAAAATTCGGTGTACGGAAAACTCGGTGTGGGGAAATTTAGGTGTAAGGCAGATTCGGTGTAATACATATTGAATACTTACGGTATACCACTTACGATAATTTACGACACTTCATATTGTGAAAACGAAAACCATAAAATGTAACGAATAAAATGTTATTTCCTATTTCAAGAAAAGCAATTTTTTTCCCTTCAGTCCACTACCTCTTACATGTCTTTCGCGGGGTATTACTATAAACTACTTTTCATCACACAATGAAGCTGACACTTTTTGTCAGAAATAAAACAATTATAAGTTCAGAGAATAGTTATAGGAACAACTAAAAACACCTTTCCTATAGTACATCATAGAACATACACAAGGTGATTCTTTTAAAACTCACGGATTTCATTTGGGTCTAGAATTTCTAACTGAAGTCCGATTTTCATGCGGTTTGTGGCAAACGATCAAGGAACGTTGGGAGATTTATGGAACTATGTTTGCTGGTTTAAATTCATTTGGGGTAATATCGGCCACACCTCTAGAAAAAACAGCAAATATTCGCCACTGTATCGAATTGGAATTAGGTGAGGTGCGGTGTGGAGATTTGAGTTTCTTCGTTAGAAGGCAACCTCGCGACGGTCAATAAGAAACAAGAAACTGGGCCGTTGTATTGAGAATTATGCTGTGCTACTGTATCAATATGATCAGGACAAAGTTACAATAATGTACTCTTTGGAGCAACGTGATTTTATCGTTAAAAAGCTTTTGGAGAACGGGATCTGTTGTTGCTACGCAAAGGGCATTTACACGCAACTTTGCCTCACGTTCTGCCCCAGACAGGAACATAATATGGTCGTTAGTGAATAAATTGCAGGAAACAGGATCGCTTCTGAGGAAGACAGGAAAGCATCCGACCTCGCTGGCGGATGTTGTGAAAGATGTCAGGTACCGACTCTAAGTCACCCAAGAAATCTCTATTCAACATGTGATTTCGCTTCAAATATCCAATATCTCATTCGAACTGTAACGTACAATGGCGAGTATTTGCTGTTTTTCTTGTGGCTTGCTTTATATTACCCCAGATGAATTTAAACCAGTAAACATAGTCCCATAAATCTCTCATCCCTCCTTGGTGATTTGCAGCAAACCGCATGAAAATCTGACTTCAGTTAGAAATTCTAGAGCCAAATGAAATCCGTGAGTTTTCAAAGAATCACTCTGTATATACATATGTAAGATGCAAAAATATATTTATCAAAAAAGTCTTGGTGGAAAGGGCAATATAAAGCAGGATAGTTTTATCAGATAATAGTTGTACAAATAGTTGACTTCTCCTCCAATCAGACACTTTAGTTTATTTGCCTTAAGGTAAACAAACTAAAGCGTCTGATTGGAGAACTTTGAGGACTAAATTGGAGGACAAATTTCTCGTCATGTAAGGACCATAAAATGTTAAAATCCCTCGAAATCTAGAATTCCAATAATTTCAGGAACACAATTCAGTATAAAGCAATATAAAGTAGACAGTAAACAGTAAAAATGATAGTAGACAGTAAAAGTACGTTCTACACAAAATTTGAACTTCAAACTAATACACTCATTTATCCTCAAAGTTGAGTTTTTAATAAATCCTACGGCCTACTACAACGAATCTTTCTTTACACCTAACATTCCCCATACCGAGTTTTCCGTACACCGAATTTTCTGTACACCGAATTTTCCTACACCGAATTTTCTTACACCGAAATTTCCTACACCGAATTTTGCTGCTCCCGTCAGGAGTCATCTGCCAAAACTTGTCAGTGTTTTTCTGAAACACTCTGAATATTGAAGAAAATGTGAGACATACAATAGTGTCATTTTTCGTATGTTCTTTTTTATTTTACTGTAATTTTGTTGGGAAATCAAAGAGCAAAATGGGAATTCCAGCCTCTCAAGATGGGAGTTTATAATGTTTCAGGTTATAAGGTATAGATGAGGAAACAGACCGTCGTCATGACGCAATCATGGAATTTTATTTATTTCAATCAACACAAGATGTACTTATTACGACTTCAACCCCTGGACCTTTCTATTTTATAGACATGCAGGGTTATTAACTGCAATATATGAAATAACTACGGAGTGTGCATTTTAAAATGCACGAAATGAAAAAAGGGACACAAAATTATCCCCAATTCACTCATATAGTCATAATGAGCTCAAGTTGTGAGGGAAAGAAACATAAAGTTTGTACGATACTCAAGTACATGGAGAAGTTAACATTTTTTTTCTTAACTTAATAAGTTATTTACAATATATGGAAGTTACTCTTTTAAATTCTGAAACGAACTTCAGATAGAAATCTTAAAAATGAAATATATTGTAATTAACCAAAATTGAATTTAATTCCCTTGTTCACTGAATGCGTAATATTTTCAAATGCACGAAAATAATGCACTCTAAATGAGATCGATATCAGTTTCACAAATTCGAAAAAAAAAAAAGTCATGTTATACGAGTTGTGCTGTGACAAATAGATCCAAGGGAAAGAAGAGCACAGATCAATTTCATTTTGGCTTCACCTGCAATGTTTCAGCCCAGGTTCGATCTCGGAACATCTTTCTTCGTTTTCAATAAAGAGACAGACATCTGAACTAAAGTACAGCAGATTGCACTAAGCTGCCTTTTCTGCAGGTGGAAGAGATCTCAGAATTGATGGTTTCCGGAGTCAAATACGATACAGATCTGTTTCGTGAGGGATAAGAAAGAGAAGAAGTTTCTAGAATAAAGTATTTCTTCGGATGATGTATCTCCCAGAGAAAGTAGTCGTTTCCCATTTTTATAATAAAAATCAACTGGAAATGATGTCGTGATATACATGATGCACATTCAACAGGATCAAGGGTTGAATGATCGACTCAAATGGACCCAACATAAATTAATGAGAGGTATAGTTGGGAAATGGTTAGGGAGTCTGTAGGAAAAATAAAGTCGAAAAATACGTTGACCCAAAAATTTAAATTGTATGTTGGGGAACCAACAATTTGCCGTCACGTACTCAGCAGTTTCGACTAGGAAGCAGCAAAATCAGTTTATATATATATATATATATATATATATATATATATATATATATATATATAAACCTAAAACCGGCTTGTAGAAAAACCGAAACACCAAAATTTTGGTTTTGTCTAAACCCTGTTCGCTCTTTCACCAAAAACCGGTTTTTAATGTAAAAAGACGAAATCGATTTGACAGAAAACTGAATAGGTATAAAAATAACTGAAGCCTGTTTTGAAGTTTTCATAGGAAACCAAACCAGTTTTAAAACCGAAGCTGTCTCTTTGATTAAAATAAAAATGTACTTTTTCTTTTTTTTAAAAAAAACTGAAAGTTCTCAGAAACCGAAAAAAAATGTTTTGTGCCTCCAACTAGAGCCTTTCTATTTGAAGTGCGCCCTAGGAAAATATGTGAAACATACTTTGGTCCCACCCGCACAGGCCCGTAGCCAGATCAACAATGTATGGGGGGCCGGCTGAAGTTAGGAGGGGCGACCCAACCATATTATAATTCATCACCATATTATAGTTCATTTGCAAGCCTACCGTGAAAATTTTAGGGGGGCAGCAAAAATTTAGGGGGGCAGGCCCCCCTAGACCTCCTCTGGATACAAGCCTGCACCCGCAGCACCTTCTTACTGAGGAAACCTTCCCTTTTGTTTGGAGAAAGAAGCGAATGACCTCGACTGTATCGCCAAATTATCATTCAGTAAGTTGGTCGTGACGAATAAAGATCGTAGGCTACTTAGAATGGCTAACAAGAAAGTGCACACCGAAATAAAATAATTCATTGTCGCAATGCTGTTCGTATCCAATTATTGAAAGCTCTTGGTCGCAGCAACTTATCTCTCCTCTTTCAAGGGAGATGCGGGAAAACACACATTGACGCAGCGTCAGCAGGGGCACACTTGAAATAGAAAGCCTTTAGTATTGATATAGCACTCATAGTAGCAATTTTAATTATTCCATAGGAGTTGCGTTGGGCAATTGATTTACCATAGTTGGCAAATGCTCGGCAAAGTAGCCAGTCACAACGTAGAGTCAATGTTGGCCGATTGGTGAGCCTCGTCCATTTGCCACTGTTGGGCCTATTGTACGTGCTGCTACACTGTAAAAAAAATCGTTGTCTTATTTCAACGACATGCCTATGTGTTAACACAATTGTGTTAAAATATAACACAAACAGCTGGTTAGAACAACTCACTTTCCATTTGGAGTTGTGTGTTAAATGCCGGTAGTTGAAATCACACATAGAATGTGAGTTAAATTAACACAAGTGTAGAATTTTTGGTGTTGTTTTCTGCGTGATTGCCAAATATGTGGGCCATCTAATTATAAAGTCTTATGCACTGAAGCTACAGTCAAACACAGTAGAAAGAAATACTTAAACAAATCCAGGCATTCGCAAAATTTCAATGTGCAAACCGCGTGATGTGTTCTCAGTTGTTTTACATGTTTTTTGAAGAAATATGCCAACAGCGAGAAACAACACCGCATTGCTGTGTCACTTCTACACTGCATTAGAGCTCACCAGTCAACACCGGGAACTATGTTTCAAAAATGGCGGAAACACGATTAAACACGATTAAAAGGCAAACATACTATAAGGACATAGGTAAGAGTTTCCTATAATTCTTGAACAAGTTGTTGGTGAAGGTTGTGTTTCGAACAATCAAAAAATACTTCACAATACGTGTTGGGTAGGACGACAAAAAAGTTTATGAAAGTATTCTAAATGAAGTGTTCTGTAGTTTACTATTCTTAACTTAAAAGTAGAATCTTCGGTAATCGTAAGCATGCACACCACAAGCTTTTCTAACACAGAAAAATGGTTCCATCAACACTGCACACGAAGTTATTTCAACACCGAAATAGGTGTGGTAGTAACACAGAACTGGAGTCGAACTAATACCAAAAACGGTGTTACTCTAATGGTCTGACTTTGAATTTTAACACAGGGAGTATTGAATTAACACCAAAACGGTGTTACTTATAGGACTTTGACCTTGATTTATGACAGAGATTGTGTGTTGAAATAATAAGAAAATGATGTTGAAATAACACAGTGAGTGTGTTAGACTATATTAATGCTTAACATGGCGTAATATTAACACAGAATAATTAACACACTACACACTGTGTTACTTTCTTTGTGTTGGTGCAACACCACCACAAGTAACACTCAACACTTTTCCTCACACTACTGACCCTGACATGGTGGCGAATCAACACCGAAAATACTAACACAGATCCAAATTTAACACCGCTCAACACCGGTTGTGTGTTAAAAACGTAACGCACCGCCTGTGTTAAACGATAACACCGCTGGGTCTGTGTTAAATTAACACCGCATAGTGGTAGTCACTCTGGAACCACTGCCCTGTGTTAAATTTAAGTTGAATTAACGCAACCATTTTTTACTGTGTAGGGGTATTCTTTCTAGTTTTCTTCGTCCACGATCTAATAATTACGATGTTGGATGAAAGCCGAAACGTCTTGAGTTACCATTACCATGAATGGAACACTAGACAATGCGTGTTGAAGGCAAGTACTAAACCACGAGAAATCATAATTTCT
Organism: Thermobia domestica; assembly: GCF_964235325.1. NCBI lineage: Eukaryota > Metazoa > Arthropoda > Insecta > Zygentoma > Lepismatidae > Thermobia > Thermobia domestica. Next base: position 72,093,724 of record NC_137458.1, read on the forward strand.
TCATTTAAAGATCAAAATCTAAAAAATTAACTTTATCGTTAACTGGCTGAAATGCTTGTTCTTCCCACGGGGAGAATAAGTTTATGGAAAATTTTCAACCCACTTCAATTTTAGGATACGCATTTCAATGAAATTCTAATGGTAAGAATACATATGAAAATTAAAAATGAAATCTTTAAAGTTTTACATCTCACGGTTATGCCGGATAGGTTAAAGAAGACGGTGGTGATGAGAAATGAATGAAATGGTGGAATGAAGAAAAGTGGGAGGAAACCGGAGAAACCCGAGAAAACCCACGCACACTGTGTTCGTCCATCACAAAGCCCACTTGGCGTGAGCTGGGATCCAACCAACTACCTCATGTACTAGAGGTGAAGGCTTTACCAAAGTTACCGCGACCCCCTAGTAAGAATCCATGGAATTTACTTTTGACACAAATTTTCAAGTAGTCTACCCTCATAGACTTTTTCTTTAAATGGCTCCACCTTTCCTTGCCTTTGTTGTTTCATACGAACGTATTAAACGGCAGATTCGAATGCCTCTTTCTACTTATTCTATTTCGTGGTTTTCTCCTCGTTTCATTTTAAGCCTCAGATCAGGATGGGATGAGGTTTACCAAATTGTGGTACCTAAAAAGTATTTAAATCATACTCCATTTTCCTTTTTAATTGTATTTATTTACTTCTTTTATGTTCTTACAAAAATCAATCCATAAAAGACACACACAACACTTAGACACAGACATCTGAAAAGAGATAAAGCTGAAAACAAAAAATGAGGTTTATTAATATGAAATAAAATGAAGATTCAGGCAATTCCTTTCTTGTTATTATATTTGTTTCTTTAGTTTCTCACCTTAATTTTATTTATTTCCCTTCAGTATGTCTTTTGCGATTTCTTTAACTTGCTTTTATCTATTTCTACCATCAGCAGAAGTGAAAGAAAGGAGAAACAAAATGGCTCACTTTTAGTTTATTAGGAAATCGATATTCCAGATTTCCCTCAGATAGTTTCTCTTTCAATTCGGAAAAAAAAGTGTTTTGTTAGTTTCCTTTCTTTACTAAAATATTCTTGATTCTTCTTCTCTTTTCAAACCATTCTACACGAAAATAGAACACAACACTATATTAAAATATTGATAGTAAAGAATAAAGATTTTACGACTTCTTGGTAAACATCAGAATCTACATTCTTTATTATGTTTGTTAGTCAGATTTCATATAAGCTTTGCTCTTTACTTTATTGCGATTTCAGATATAGGTTCTTCTGAGAGCTCCTTCGTGGCTAAGCGGTTAGTGTACGTGCCTTTAGCGTGGGAGACCTGGGTTCGATTCCCGGTGGGAGCTCATGTGATTCGGATTCCACGTTAATAACTAGGTCCCGTCTCATATAGCCTCGCTGCTGAAAGGGACATTAAATTCAAAATCAACTAAACTGAACAAGTTCTTCATCTTTCATCTCATATAGGTTTTTAAGAAAATGCTTTGCTATCTCTTGTAGTTTTCCTAAATGTGTTTCATTTTTTATTATTGTCGCAATTATATCGCGTGTTCTTAATTTATTTGTTATTAGTTGTTTTATTTTCAAATTTGTAAGATATACATCTTATTTCCAAAATACATGCTTGGATGTTTGTAGTTGTCCGTACATACCATTGTCGTCATTTACTACGTTAATTCTCTTTGTGTTGTTTAAAGAGATCAATGTCCAGAGAAGTATTCGATTAATTCATTATTTACTACCCCCATTCTCTTGTTTAGGTATGTAATCATGTCTCTAGCTTTTTTTACTCCTTCCTTGATTCTTTCTCATTCTTTCTTCCATTTAAATGTTATTATTTTATCTATTTCGTCGTCAATATTTGAATATTTTTCTGTTATTTCCATTTTCGTTATTCATTTGTTATTCTTTTCAGATACATGTTTATGTTATTCTTTTCAGTTTATGTTCAGATACATCTGTGCACAGGGCCGGATCCAGGATTTTCTGACGAGGAGTGCACCAATAACCACCCAGTACATTTGAATTAAATTTAAATTTTTAAAATGCCTTGAGCCACCTGTGGTGAATGAGCAACGTCCATGCAAATGCTAAGTGTTTGTCCTCTGTAAATTCCTTTTCTTCAAAACCTCAGAAAATTGACTTAAATTATTGCTTTTTCCAAAACTTCACTTTCTTATAAGCCCGAAACGGAAACATAACATGAAATTTTCGGAAAGTATTGCTATTTTCACTGCTATAGCACGTCCAACAAGAGATGGTCCCTGACGTTTCTTACCACATGCGGTGGGACATTGCAGCCCCTACTTTGATATCAGTGTTACCAACCACGATCACTCTTTCTTATACCATTAATTAAATTGCCACTACAGTTGCACCGAAAAAAACCTTGACACACGAGCAGAGGCAATGTCACTGCGAGCTGTCAGAGACGTTCTCTTACTGGACGCACTATAGCTCCTTTCTTTAGACAGTGTATATTCAGAACGAAGGGAAGGGGTGCACGTGCTCCAGTGCACCCCCTAAATCCTGCCCTGTCGGTGCAGTATCCTTGAGTGAATTAGTTCTTCATTAGTCAGTAATTGGATAGTTTCAGCTGGAATTGTCTTTATAATGTTGTATATTTTTGTTAATACTTGTTTTTGTACCCCCGATTAATTTTTATCTCAGCTGCGTTTTTATGAATAAACTCTGTCCCCAAATACACGCGAAATATTGTTCTGCAGCCATGAAAATAGTTTTGTTATATACTTGAAAAGCTTTCTGTCAATATTAAAATGTTTGAACGCTATTGTTAAAATTTTATTTATTTTCTTTGCTTTCTTTTGTTACCTTAGTGACATGTTTTCCGAAGTTATTATACAGCCAAACACCAAGATATTTAAATTTCTTTACAAACTTCCATTTTCGTATTTCTAATTTTAATTGTTCGTTGTCTGTAACGTCTGCCGAAATACTGTTAACTTTTATTTGCTGACAATGTGAGTTTATTGTCTCTACACCATTTATCTAATTTTGCTAAAATAACTTCTTTTTTCTTCAATTTTTCTTCTGGAGGGTACTGATAGTAGTACAACTAAGTTGTCTGCATGAACTACCACAGTATTAAATCGTAAATTGTTTAACACGTTTACGCCATGTGCATCACCGGTGATTCACAGAGGGTGTAGTTTGCGGAACCACCTGCATCATATTAATTTACAGGCTTTGCATTCTAGTTTTTGAAGCTGTGTGAATCACGGGTGATCCACAAGCACATAAGTTTTAAAGGGTGAAATAAATTTTCCGGCCTCAGAAGCATCCTTGGTTACCCGTTTCTGATAGTTTTTTCCCAAAAATTATTTGATCATTTTGATACATACGTCTTTTTTCTCCAATAAAAATGGCTTCAGGAAGCACCTTACCCGATTTCGGTCTGGCAGTCAACGTGTCAATTGATTTAAACAGGCTGGATTATCATATTCCACATTGTGTGTCTACATTTGCTCCTAGTGGGTATCCCTTTGTATTTGAAGTTCCAAAAGATATTTCAAACTGGTCAATCGTTCTCCTGGCCCTGAAAACTTTGAATTCGACACAATTTTAGGTGATCTTGGATATTTTATTTTTCACCCTATCTCACTCATCATGCCAACGGGGCTGAATGTGGACTTAAATGACATCGAAAATGATATTCATCTCAGCGTCCACGAAAATTATAAATTAGATTACTTATTTTATAATAATATAATAAAATAATAATATTACTTATTTTGAGTATTTTTCATGTCACCTTCTTACCACCCTAGTCCCTAGAGGGCCCCACTGGGGCAGAATTAGCAACAACCCTAAAATATATTAATTGACATTAATATATGTTATTTTCGATTATTTTTACATGTTACCTCTTCTTACTCCATCCCTAGTAGAGCTAGAGTTATCTTACTCAATAGGATATTTTTTCCTAGATAGTAAATCATAAGCATGTGTGCAAAGTTTGGTTAAAATTACTCCAAACGTTCCAGACTTATCGTGGAACATGCATATATTTACATGCACAGATATCGTGGAACATACACAGATACATCCATCTTTATATATCTAGGTACATTAGAGCCGCCTTTTAACCGAATTTGATAAGACTTATAATGGTTCGATCGGTTGAACAGGGGTAAAGGTTTTATGACATATAATACTGTATATTTGATATATTTTAAGCGTGAGAAAACGATATTTGCAACATATGATGCCTTCCAAACGTAACATTACAACTGAGCATTGCTAAGCTAGAGCCGTACGACTAAAACAATGAAGTTTAATTCAGATTGTGAGAAAAAAATATTTTTAACTTTTCTTGGTAAAGATTTCTTGAGCGATTCGGTTAACCCGGAAATTTGATTAATCAGGATTTGGTTAAACGGAACTATAATGTATATAAATGTATGCAACGCCTTCGTCGTTGCCCTGTTAATTCCTGGGCCAAGTGTCATGCCCATTCTTGCCTAACCTTGGGCTTAAATGTCATTGCGCATGTTCGTAATCAGCTTAGCGACCCCGAAAACTGTTGATTCGACACTAATCTAGTAATGCTGGACATTTTATTTTCCACCCCTTGTCATTACCACTTAGATGGCATCGGGTGTGTCACTATTCATCCCAGCGATATGGAAAACTGTGAATTTGACACAAATAACGTTGTTTTCGATTATTTTTAATGTCATTTGTTCCCAGCGTGATCCCTAAGGATGCTAGGAGTGTCTTACTCCACAGAGGGCTGAACCTGAATTTAAACTGTATCGGGAGTGAATCTAATAATCTCAGCCACTCCGAAAACTATTAAATCAACATTTAATATTGGTCATTTACTATTATTTTTACATGTCACCCCTTCCCACTCCCTAGGGGTGCTAATGAAAGCTGAACTTGTAGTAAAATGTTGAGAATATCACTATAGATATCAACGATCTCAAAAACTGTAAATTCGTCACTAATATCAGTCGTTTTCGATTATTTTTACATGTCTTTTTTTTCTCCCTAGGGTGTCCTAGGAAGGTTTTACAACCATTGAGAGTCAGGGGCGGATCAGGACCGACTTGTGGGGGGGGGCGGTGGGTTGTCATACTTCTACTTGGAGCTACTTTTAAGAGCTTCAAACTCTGGGATGGGCTTTATATATATATATATATATATATAATAAGAACGTTTCCTCTTCTGGGGGGCAATCGCCCTGATCGCCCCCCTGGATCCGCCACTGCTGAGAGTTACACTTAAGTGGTATCAGAAGTTTTACTATTAATGTCAGCAACACTTAAAACAATATCTTTGACCCTAATATTGGTCGCTTTCGATTTTTTTTTTTTCCATTTTGTTCTTAAGGGTTTCTAGGGATGCAAAGGATATCTTACTCTCATGGTATTTTCTCCAGACTGCAAGACATAAGTGTACCAAGTTTGGTTTAGATTGCATAAGGTATTCCAAACTTATACTGGCATATAAATCCATACACACATACTTACATTGTATACATATATATATATATATATCATTTTCGAGAGGAGAAACGAGATTTCTTTTTTCAGGTTTCATGACCAACATTAGTTCACCCAAGTCTTAGTTCTCAAACAGCTTTAGTGTTATATGATTCACATGTATTAGGATTAGGAATTAAATTTCTGGACTTTCGGCATCTATTCCGATGTTAGTCCATCACGTATGAGGGATGACGTCCCTTGGCGGTCACACTCCTCGTGGAATTGCAAAGCAAAAGAGGAATGGGAAGGAAGGAAGCGGCCTGAGGTCATTTTATGAGGTATTATCCCGACATTTGCCTGGTGTGAATGAGGAAAACCTCAATGAGGATGCCTGGCGTGAAAAAGGCTTAACACCATTTCGATCTAGGATCACCACCAGAATCGAACCCGAAACCGCTCGCACCAAAAGCTAACACTCTACTCGAGGCGACATGATATATACAGGGTGGCCCATAAGTAGGTATACACCCCTACATTGAACCTTATGGGTTTATTTGTTTCTGCTCTCAACGAGCTTAAGATGTAAGTAAAAACACATTAAGAACAAATAATACAGAAACTAAGTCTACCTGATGGATAACAATAAGAAATGATATAAAATGCAGTACGGTACTGTATACCTACTTTTGGGCCACCTATATACATAAGATATAAATTGACAAAATCTATTATACGAACAGAATGAAGAGCGTTCATCACTGTTTAAAGATACATGAGTAGTCATTACACAATATATCTAATAGTAAACATTTTTTAAATGTTTCTATATGGACGCTTTGTGGACTTTTCGTGACTCGGAATGACTCTCGTAACTTCTAGATGAAATTAAGAGAAAAGACTAAGGCAAAAATTTTTACAAAAGTCATTTAAAAAATATATATATATATATATATATTCAAAATTACACTAGAAAAGCTTTTCGAGAATCGAGACACTCGCCTCACAGGAAACACTAATTCAGTTATAAATGACTTTATGGTTGTCGATTCGCAATCGAGAGATACCGGATTCGAGCCCATTTGCAGATCACCTCGACTGAGATTTTTCAAGAGTTTTTCCTTAGTGTTATCAGATAAACGCTAGGATTGTACTCAGTATAGCGAAACTACTATGGTGCAAACCTCACAATACAGTAGGGTGCCGAATCTTCCAAGGAGGACCTTCATTCACCCCAGCCTCTCAATGGATCGAATGAGGGGCGGATCCAGGACGGACTTCTGGGGGCTGGCGGTGGGTTGTAATACTGCTACTTCGAGCTACTTTTAAGGGCTCCAAACTCTGGGATGGGTTTTATTTATATATATAAAATAAAAAAAGTTTTCCTATTCTAGGGGAGAGCGATCGCCCCGATCACCCCACCCCCGGATCCTCCCCTGGATCGAATAGACCTTTTTAGTTTCAATCGTTAATGTACGATAGGCTTCAATGATAAATAAATAATTAAACTAACTTGACATGCTTCAAATGAAATAAGATTACTTGAAACTGCTGCTCTTATAGTTTTCAAATTACGGTGATTAAATTTAATATGGACTCTACTACTTCAGTACCATTATTTTTCTGTCACGTGACAGTGAATGCGCATACGAGGGGCACTCAAAAAGTTCTCGTAATGTTGTTGTTGTTTTTTTGGCAGTTGTGATGCAACCACAATGAATCTTGTGCAATACGGTCCTTAGGTTGCGTAATTATGAATTTGATAAGTGTGAACACATCTTAAACTGTTTTCGGTGAAAACTTTTCGAAAGCACATAAAACTATTTCTGTGGAAATGGATTCGGTTTCCGGAGAACAACGAAACACCATTCTGGTCAGAAATAGAACAAATTTTGGAAAAAAAACCGGAATCGGTTTTGAAGAAAACCGAAACCGGACCAGGTAAAAAACCGAACCGGTTTTGGAGAAAACCGATAACCGGTTCCGGTGAAAAACCGAAACCGGTTTCGGTGAAAAACCGAAACCGGCTTTTTGAAAATTTTCAAAAACCGGTTTCGGTTTTCCTAAAAACCGAAAACCGAAAAACCGGTTTTTGTGCCCACCACTAGTACGAATAGTGTAGCTCAACGGATGAGTGTGTTGTGATCAGTAAGCGCAATTTCACAGATCGAGCAACGCGCAAACATCAAATTCATGTTCAAATGGGGAAAATCTAATTCAGAGAGTTTGATAGCCTTAAAAACAGTTTAGCACCATCGGATGTTTGGCTCTTTCCGAAGCTAAAAGTGAGCCTTTTCCATTTCGCTAATGTAGAAGAGATCAAAACCTACGCGACGGCTAATCTTTGGAAGATTTTTAAAAAGCCCTTTCGTCGGTGTTTCCAGCAATCGCAGAAGCAGTGTTTGTGTTCCAAAAAGCCTACTTTGAAAACTAGAAAGTAAATGTGTAGTTATATTGTGGTAATAAGGCTACAACAAAATCCCGGAAACTTTTTGACAAACCCCCGTATACAACACATTATTCACAGATGTAGCGAAGTTTGGTTATAATTATGTTATAAACCATTCTACCAAAGGAAATATTAATGAGGGGGCGGGTCCTTGGGTATTGTCTTGCGGGGAAGCATAATACTTTGTTACGAATCTGATTGTACGAGTATATACAGTACCTTTAAATGGGCCTTGAGTGACTTCCTGTCGAAACCCATAACCATAATATTTCGTTCTTAATTTAATCAGTGGATTCGAAAAAGGAATTTTGAACGGTAAATTAAGTTCGGTTATGGTTTAGGCTGCATTGCACAGGGCTAAAACAACAGTTTTGCATGAAAACAACACCAGTTAGAAGTATATCATTGCTACAGTGAACTACTGAATAGCTATTTTATATGTTTTGAAAGAAAATCAGTCATCGATGTTCATATTTATTTTTGGTTTAGCGCAAAACTATATAAATTTCATTCGTTGTCCTTTCTAAGACTACTAATTCAACTGTTTCCTGTGTAACATGGTTTTAACAGAAGTATCTGGAATTGTGATAATGGATTATGAAAAAAAAAAAAAAAAAGTACAGTTTGCTCCATTGTTCACAAAGCAAACAAGTCAATTAACCTAAACCAACTTGATGCAAGTTTTTCAAGTAGCATTTCATGACATGCAATCCACCCACATTTAAAGGTGAATTGAAGCAACAATGTAGATAATAAATGCTCGCTTTGTTCAATATATACAAAGCAGATAGTTATCTCTAAACCCTCGTAAGTTGCTGAAAATCTGTCAAGGTTAAGCTCCACACGAACAGTTCCGACACAAACGATTAAAACAAAGAACTAGCATTAAGTTTTGTTTGAAGTTTGGTACCGGGAAACCTGTAAATGGGTGGTTAAGTGCTTAATTTACTGTGTTTCACTTAAAGAACTTTTAGTACGAATTCGTTATTGTAAACAGGATACATCCATTGTCACATTTATTCTTACGTAAAGATGGGTGATGGAGAACATTTAGAAAGAATCAGGGTTTCTGCTTGAGCAATATACAATACAAATTATAAATTATAATGACGAGACATTGATTACATACCATTTGTCATTTATTTTTATTAATTAATTAATTTATTTTGTTGATATCTGAATTAGGCTATTAATTAGGAACGTAACTGAGAGTGGTGGACAAACACCATGTGCGTAGGTTTTCTCCGGTTCTCCCGTTTTCTTCCACTTTACTCATTTCATTCATTTCTCACCATCACCGTCTTCTTTAGCCCAGCTGGCATAATCGTGGGACATAAGACTGAAAGATTTCATTTTTATACGCATTTTCGCAAACAGTTGTCTTCGAAAAGTAGCTAAATGAAGCACAAAAACTTTCTAAACATGGCCAAAGTTTTTTTTTTTTTTTTTTTTTTTTAAAAAAAGCTAAACTTACTGGTAACAGAATTTAACAATACAACAAGGAAAATATTTCTAAACTTTAGTCCTCTAACTTAAAATATATGCCTATTCTTCGTCAAAATCAACATTCTAAAATCAACATTTTTTATAATTTCCACTTAAAAGCTTTGAAGTGCGTTTTCGTGCGTATTGATGAGAAGTACCCTAAAAATTCCTCGAAATTGCGCACAAATAAGTTGCAGCTGCAATGTTGCTAATCACATGCAAAATGTACAACGAATATATACTACTATTTTGGGGAAATCCGGCACAAGAAAATCGAGGAATTTGACAGTATGGGATTACTAATTTATTTACGTTTCGTACTCGGATGCCATAACATATATCCTTAGAATCATTACTGTTTTGTTCTCAAGAGTAAATATCGTGAGAGACTGTGTGAGAAAAGAATCTAAATACAGTTCGATTACTGGGACAATGAGTGAAGCTGTTGATGGAGTGAAAACGGTGAAGCTTTAGCTTCTGTTCACACTGTATATGAAGTTCTCCGAAGCACCCTAAGAGACCAGATACAATGTACAGGGTGTCCGAGAATTATCTATACAACTTTACGACGTTATATTTAAAGAAGTTAATGTGATATTTACATGCGGTTTATTGCATTCAATGCAGAAAGTCTTAAAGTTTTTTCAACACGATGGAGCTCTGCCACACTAGTCTTTAGAAGTTCGAGAATACCTGGATGAGGTGTTTCCCAATAGGTGGACTGGTCGCGACGGTCCGATATCATGGCCTCCGCGGTCGCCGGATCTGACACCACTGGACTTCTTCCTGTGGGGGTACCTTAAGGACATCGTCTTCGCTACGAAGGTAGCAAACCTTGAACAGCTGAAGCAGCGTATCCTTGCTGCTTTTCACACAGTAACTGATGATTTGCTGCAGCGCACATGGGCTGAAATTGATTTTCGTCTGGATGTGCTTCGTATCACACATGGTGTCCACATAGAGGTGTACTGAACAGGTAAAAAACTTTAATACTTTCTGTATTAAATGCAAAAAACCGCATGTAAATATCACATTTTCTTCTTTCAATATAACATCGTAAAGTTGTATAGATAATTCTCGGACACCCTGTATATGCTCACGCCCAATGTTAGGTAATCATTCAACTTTTATACCCGAATAAAAGAAACAGCTCAAAGAAACATTATGCTAATTACACGTGTGCGACTATGGGTTTTTATATCTCTTATTTACATATAGCCTTTCAGTTGCAGAGAAAAATACAATTCCACATCGATTCAACAAAATGTCTCAAACGGCTGGATATAACTGGGCAGGCCCGTATCCAGGAGGGTCTAGGGGGCCGCCCCCTAAAATTTTCACGGTAGGCTTGCAAACGAACTATAATATGGTGACGAACTATAATATGGTTGGATCGGCCTAACTTCAGCCCCCCCCCCTTACATTTTTGGTCTGGTTACTGACCTGTGACTGGGTTCACACACATAGATGTTTTGTCATCTGAAACTAAGTGTGCAGAATGCAGAAATATTATTGTTCACAAGGGCCAGAGCAATAAATAGAGTACATGTAGATGAATTGAAGACTTTGGGGCAAAAACAGATTAAGTCCAAAAAATGAAAATGTAAAGGAGGTAGCTTCACAATGGTTTCCACTCATCCAATTTTCTTCAAACTTAGCACATATATACTAGACCGAAAATAATTCGACACGTTTTTTTTTTTTTTGTTTGTTTGTTTGTTTCTTTCGGAAAATAGGTTAAGGGAACAAAGGGTCCCTTTTCAACAAAGGGCCCCCTTGACTAAAAGGGCCACATTAAAGAAACGAAACTCTTCCCATGCAAAGATGACTTCAAAGTAGGAAATACGGGTTTTGTCGTTTTGGGGAGAAAAGAGTTTCAGGGGGCAATGGCTCCCTTCAAATGAAAAAGGACCCCATACAATTCTTACGGAATTAGATTTCGGTGGAATTGCTTGAAATCGTGATATGTTGTAGCTATTGTGAACCTGAGAAAAAAGTCTCAATGGGCACAACCACCAATCACTGACCATTTGGTAACTACGGGACCACATTTCTTAAAACAGCAGAAGGTAAGGATATTCTGGAATTTTGGTGGAATTGTATGAACCAACGAAAAGTCCTATCCAACAACCCGAAAAAGGGAAGGGCAGAGTAGCGTCTAACATCATTTAAGAGACAAAATTCGGATGTTCATCTTGAGGGACAAAGGAAAACCCTGGAGAGCACTAGACAATTTTTCTCAGGATCATGGCATCTACAACGTAGAACAGTTTCATTCATTTACATCATAATCAAAAATATTATACCCGGCGGTTTTCAAAAATCAGCATCTGTAGTGGCCATACCGTCAACAATTAATGGTTGTGTCCATTAAGACTTTCTCTCACGATGAGAAAATCTACAACATATCACAAATTTACTCATTCTTACAGAAATCCAGAGCGTCGTTCTATTTTCAAGAAACTACGACTGTGGTGACCAAACGATTAGTGACTTGTGGTTGTGTCCATTAATACTTTTTCTCTGGATGACAATATCTACAACATATCACGGTTTCTGTCACTTTGACCGAAATCTAGCATATTACTATCTGCGGCTCGGCTGCTTTCAAAAAAGTGGCCTCGTACTGGCCAAACAGTCAGTAATTGGTGGTTGTGCCTATTGAGACCTTTTCTCAGGTTCATAATATCTACAACATATCACAGTTTCAGTCATTTTCACTTAAATCCAGAATATCACTATCTTCAGCTGCTTTCAAAAAAGTGGCCCTGTAATGACCAAACAGTCAGTAATTGGTGGTTGTGCCTATTGAGACCTTTTCTCAGGATCACAATATCTACAATATATCACAGTGTCAGTCATTTTCATCGAAATCCAGAATATCACTATCTTCAGCTGCTTTCAAAAAAGTGGCCCTGTAATGGCCAAACGGTCAGTAATTGGTGGTTGTGCCTATTGAGACCTTTTCTCAGGATCACAATATCTACAATATGTCACAGTTTCAGTCATTTTTATCGAAATCCAGAATATCACTATCTTCAGCTGCTTTCAAAAAAAGTGGCCTTGTAGTGGCCAAACGGTCAGTGATTTTTGGTTGTGCCCATTGAGACTTTTGAGACTTTTTCTCAGGTACACAATATTACAACAGATCACGATTTCAAGCAATTCCACCGAAATCTACTTTCCGTAAGAATTGTGCGGGGTTCTTTGTCATTTGAAGGGAGCCATTGCCCCCTGAAACAATTTTCTCGCAAAAGCGACAAAACCCGTATTTCCTACTTTGAAGTCATCTTTGCATTGAGAGAGTTTCGTTTCTTTAATGTGGCCCTTTTAGTCAAGGGGGCCTTTTTTTTTTTTTTTTTTTTTTTTGCAAGGGGGTAATTTTTAATTGGGACTTATCAAGGTTACAACTGGTTTATAAAATGGGAAAGGCGACGTCAGTGAAGCGAAAGAGAGATGTTCATTTGCAAACAAGTGGTGAAAAGGGAGAAACTGTTACTATAGCAGCGTGCTGGACAATCCATACCACCCTTTGTACAAGGGTCGTTCAAGATTGATCAGGACTTCTATTTCTTCTGAGGAAACAGATAGCACGAGAAGCACCAAACTATGTCAGCTTTTCAAAGTATTCTCCGTGCGCGTCGAGGTACCGTTGCCATCGTTGTGGAGTTCCCTGATTCTTTTGGCGTAGAGAGAATTTGGTTGTTGTCGTAGCCACTGGAGGACATCATTCCGCAGTGCTTCATCTGTCGTGAATTTCTTCCCTCCCAGATGGTCTTTAAGGGGTACAAACAAATTATAATCAATGGGAGCTAAATCTGGACTGAAGGGGGGGGGCAGAATTTCCCAGCGCATTTCGGCCAGAGTTGTTGTTGTCACATTGGCCGTGTGAGGGTGGGTATTGTAATCGAGAAGAATGACATTTCCAGACAACATCACAGGTGTTTTCTTGCGAATGGACTTTCGTACAGCCCCACTCAACAATGTGTAGTAATACTGGACATTAATTGTGCTCCCTTTGTCCAGAAAATCCACACGGATAACAGCCTTCATGTCCCAGAAGACACTTGCCATGATCTCTCCAGCGGACGGCTGCATTCTGCTTTTCTTGGGCGGCGGGGGACCTTTATTGTTTATTCACCATACTGTGCTTGCAATCTTCTGAAAATAGCTGGGTTAATTTTCTCCTTCACAAGAAATTTGATTACACACCGCTGCTCCACAGCCACAGACACACTGCTTGCCGCCATGTTCTCTGCAACTGCTGTGCATGCGCCAAATACGTCATGCCGGGTGCTAGTTAATCGAGAAGAAATACATTACGTCACCCGCAAGTTTCGTCATGATCCGGCTATTCATAGATTATTTACGTACGAAAGTCCCGGTCAACCTTGAACGACCCTTGTAATTATGAAAGGAGAGCGAAACAAGGAAGAGTTTGGTCTAGAAATGTCCACTAGAACGAAAGTAGCAATGTCGATATAAAGGATATATGACGTTTGAAATTTTTGCTAACTGTTTAGATCATCTTGCAGCTCACAAACCAGAAGCCCCGATATTGCTTGCTTTGGATTGGTATGGTTCGCACTGCAAGGTCTTGAGCGTTCTTGAGCATGCATTGGAACTTGAAATCCATATGATTGCCTACCATTTCATTTTACTCAGGTAATGGAACCCTTTGACATAGCATTTTTTTAAAAATCTTTTAAAACAATATTACAATGACCTTCCATGGAAACCAATTTCAAAGATACAATTTGGATATCATTTCAATAAAGCTTGTTCGAAGTCTGCATGTTTAGGTACTACTACCAGTGGATTCCAATCGACTGGAATATATCCTTGTGATGCATCGAAATTTGCAGTCAGTAACTCGTTCATTCATCGAAATTGTTCACCGTGAAAAGGAACAACAGACGAAACATTAAGTAATAAAGTTCCAGAAGAACTTCCTACTACTTTGCAGATAGCACAACCTGTAAGTCTGCATGATTTGACATTACACTTAAAGAAAACACTGAACCGTATCAAAGTGTGAAAGAAAGAAGATACACTAATTGAAATCAAAGCGAGACATCTATTCAATATATGGATGGACTTCGAAAGAGAGTTTCGCCCGTCAAGTTCATAGAAAGGAAGTTCCCAATCGTTTGCTTTCAGAACTAAAGAAGAGTCGTTAATCCATGTATGTAGCTGTAAAGCTCCAAAATCAATGCTCATCAACAAAGACACTATCGAGTATGTACTAGTCGATACAAACTTCGAGCTATAAACGTATAACTATCGACATACATTTTACAACAAATCTGATAATTGTGTTGACTGGTCCAACCAGTATTACCACGTTTGTCAGCGACAAAATAATTATGTGGGGGGCGGAATGGGGCTCACAGAATGTTTGGAACCTCTGACAGAAAATTTGCCTGATGATCCATGATATCTATGGGCACTCTTATACGAAATTGTAGTTAGTATTGAAGTTTTGTAAAGTTAAAGTACATTGAACAAGAAAACTAACACACTTGATAATGTTCTAATAAATAACTATTGTAATGAAAGGGACTTCTCCTTCCCTGAATAGGAATGCAAATCATATGGAATTTCACGTAATATGTATGCAGAATATCGACAATTTAAAAAGAAATGTAAAATAGTGTTCATTGATCAGCAATGGCTGCATAGATATACTGGGAAACAAGTTCAACAAATAAATTAATCAATATAGTATGTGTAGTTAAGCGTCTTATTCTGTTGGAAGAAAGATAAGTAAATTATACTGAAGAAATATTTGAATTGCTAGGTAGTTTATCTTGTTCTTGATAGAATTAATTGTTTTAAAGGCAGAACTATGCACAATGGTTTGGGTACAAAACCTCGCGGCGACAACCTCGCGGACCAAAACGTTGCCTGGCCAAAACCTCGCCTCCCAAAACCTCGCGGCCCAAAATCTCGCCGGGCCGAAACCTCGCCTGGCCAAAACCTCGCCTCCCAAAACCTCGCGGCCCAAAATCTCGCCTGGCCGAAACCTCGCCTGGCCAAAACCTCGCCGCCCAAAACCTCGCGGGGCAAAATCTCGCCATACCCAAAATCTCGCCTGACCAAAATGTAAATGTTCCAACAGATGATAAGAATGACGGTATAAAAGACACTGTTTCAGAAGAAGTATCATGGGTATTTGACCAAGTCCCGCGATACCATATGAAAATTCTATTTCTGTATTAGAGGATTTCAATGTGAAGGTAGGGCGACAGGATGTTTTTAAACTGGTTATATGGAAAGAAAGTCTGCATAAGGAAAGCAATGACAACTAACGGGGTTAGTTTCGTGAACTTTGGAACATCCAAAAACTTAAAATTTTAACAAAAATCTAATAATATTTATGAAAGTATGAAATAATATATGAGTTTCTACGACATCCCTTGATTATGTCCTGTAGGTTAAAGAAGACGTAGATGACCAGGATGAAGGAAATGATCGAATAAAAAAAGTGGGAGGAAACGGGAATAACCTGAGAAAGCCCACGCACACGATGTTTTGTATATTATTATTGTTATTATTTGTAATGTGGAATTGCATATTAAGAATTGGGTAAATTTTAAAGAAAAGTTTCATTCGCAGCGAGGTTTTGGCCACACGATGTTTTGGGTGGCGAGGTTTTGGCCCGGCGAGATTTTGAGCGGCGAGGTTTTGGCAACGCGAGGTTTTGGCCCGGCGAGATTTTGTCCCGCGAGGTTTTGGGCGGCGAGGTTTTGGCCACGCGAGGTTTTGGCCCGGCGAGATTTTGTCTCGCGAGGTTTCGGCCGGCGAGATTTTGGGCGGCGATGTTTCGGCCGCGAGGATTGAATTTTGTGCTGTTATTATGTTGCCATCTCTTGCGCACAATTTGCACGGTTAATTAAAGCAGAAATTGGAAAGTTGGTTGGTATTTTTGAGCACATTTTGAGTAATATAAAATCTGCTTATTCTTGTTTTTAATCTCAATGTACAAATTTGCTTTCAAAGTACCTCCAACCAGGCACGTAGCCAGCCCAAAAATGTAGAGGGGGCCCGGTAGAAGTTAAGGAAGGGGGGAGCCAACCATATTATAGTTCATCAAATAGTAACATCAGCAATTCATCATATCTACTCTTGAATGTTTAAATATTTTGCTTCTACTCAATTCTATTGTCCCCCCTTACACACACACATTAAGTTAACATTCTGAAATCTACATGAAAAAAACTTGAATTTTATTAAATGGGTATTACTAACTACACGAATTAGAATTAAAATATAAATGTTTAATAGTCCCAAATGTAATACTAACATTAAGATCAAGAACGAGAGATGATCTACTGTGAAATAAGGAAATTCAACTTTACTTAGGCTCTTGTTTAGGGTAAACTTGGGAATTTGCACTTCCGTTTTTATTAAAATTTTGAAAATTTACCTAGAAGAAATTGATAATTTGATTGCTTGTGTGCTTGATAACATGTAAGTGAAGCGTAATTTATGCGTAATATCTTTTGATAAGCGGTTATAAAGACGGGACTTATTCGCAAGTAGAGGGAACTACTTGTCCCCAGGTTGGATTGTGGATAACTTTCGAGTAAACATGCCTGCGGGTCTTTGCACTGTATGTGAATTGACAGTACTAACATTTTTAAAAAATGTTGATAATGAGGTTAATCTTTTGAATATTCATTGCTTAATGAATGAAAGAACAAAGACTACCAACAATCGTTCACGTGTTTCTGCTTGAGATAGGAGAGTTCTATACAAACCTAATTACGTACTAAGGTAAGTGCGAAGTAGACATAACCTAACCTAAGTAACCTAGTAGTGCGCTATCCAACCTTACTTCGGCTTATCTCTTCGCTCGTTCTTCCCTCTCAACTCCGCACTCCCCATTAAATACCCACAACCGTGCTCCACGCGGCCGGCCAGTCTTCCCTTTAGGTTAATAATGGATTTCCATATCTAATTGTGGTTCCTCCCCCGTACTCACACCCTCGAGATAACGTAACAGAACATAAAATGAGTAAAGTTTAAGTAGAAATTGATGATTGTAGATTTTATTATGGTTTTTGTTGAAAATTAGGTGGACGGGTAACTTTGAAGTAATTCCCTTGTTTACAATTACAGTTGTATTGTTTTAAATATTTATACTAAGTTCTTGTTTAAAATCTTAAATTAAACTCGTTTTATATAAATGAACCACCTGCACACTATACCAAGAAGGCATACCAAAACGGCTAAAAAAATACTATAATGTTATTCAAAGCTACACTGAGAAAAAACTGTATGCAGCATACGTAATATCGTATGTTACAATTGTAAATCCTGTAGTTTTTGGACAACGTACAACAAGCGTATAACTGAAAACGCATGTTTTATAATACTTTCTGTATAAGTGTTCCATCTATACATAATTTCCATATGAAACAATATAGGTGGTCAGGATCTCACATACAAATTGACGTATATAACATATAGCTGACGAAGGTAACATACATATATGTATGTAATATAAGGAAGACTCTTAGACATCAGACATCCTGCAACGGCATGATGTAACACCTAAGGGCAGTGCCTATGTAGCATACGGATAACGTATGCTCCGTTCTGATTTTTGTAGTAAGCCAGAGGATTCCGTATATTTATACAATATACTACTGTCCTAAGAAAACGGATTTTTCTCAATGTAAGTAAAACGCTACACCCATCTAGTATCGAGTAGAAAAGCATCACTGCTTTTTTCAGGTAGAATTACAACATTATTACGCGTACGCAGGGGCGGATCCAGGACCGACTTCTTGGGGGGCGGTGGGTTGTCATAATGCTACTTTTAAGGGCTCCAAACTCTGGGATAGATTTTATTTATATATATAAAACAAGAAAGTTTCCTTCACGTACGCCACTAGAAATAGTTCCAATTTACGTTTTTATATGAAAACTAGCCACTTCCACGGGATCCCCCACCCCAAGTACAATACAAAACATTTTGCTACTTAATTTGTCCTCTAAATCTTGCAAATTTTACTCCACAACCCGGAATTTAATCCTTAAACTTAAACGTTAAATATGTTCACTTGCTCAGTCACTCATCTAATTAAGAGGGGCGCGGTGGATCAGTGGTAGAGCGTTCACCTCCGGTGCTGGGAGTCCCTGGTTCAATCCCAGCTCGGGGTTCTCTCGTTTCCTCCCACTTTCTTCATTTCATTCATTTCCAATAATCACCGTCTCTTTAGCCTAACCGGCATAACCGTGGGACATAAAACTCAAAGATTTCATTTCATTTTCATCTAATTAAGGTAATTTAGCTTAACTTTATTATTCTACGAGAACAAACATATGAAAGTCTTTGCAACCACTACTTTTCGGTGAATGTTCCATCACAGTTCTTGTTTTACATATCACACCACAATAATTGGGACTCTACTAGAATCAATCGCCTTTAACGGAACTCGGAACTCTTAATTCAATTCACAACTAATTGTTCCACAGTTAATCTAAGGTTTGCTGTTGACGAGGATTTTGCAATGCATGTATGTACTACAACTACACAATAAAATAACAATAACCTACCGCCGTTACTGCAATCGACAAAAGACAAACGCTTTGTTCCTACTCCTCCTTTTATGATTTGGCTTGCAGCAAGCACTTCACACTTCCTCTGCTACCTCCCAGATCGCTATTACAACTGTGGCATAAAGTATTATGAACATATTCTTCTTTTCGTAAAAACTTGCTTCAATATGTATTGTGTCATTTCATATCGAGATTCGGAAAGACTGATAAACTTGACTTTAACTCCTTTAAAATATGTTTAGAAGTGTTCGTCAAATAGTTAAAATGGAAAAATTCTTGGAATAATCTCTTTTATATTGCATTTTATTCTAAGTGTTTACACATAGAATTAATCGAGATTTTTTGCAAGCCTTCCATGAAAATGTTAGGGGGGCCCGGCCCTCTCTTGCCCCCCTGGATACGGCCTGTCTCCAACACATTGTATTGGTTTGTAATTAGTTGAGCAAGTAGGCTGAAAATTAGATCTGAGCAATGGTCAGTAAAAATGAAACTTAAGTGAAATCATTAATGTCCCACACCTGTCTTCTAAGCAAAGGAAGACCAATGATTATCCATTGTGAAATAATTGCTAGAATAAGAATGTGCACTGAGAAAAAAAACGTACGTGCGTAAGTAAAGACGCATAGTAGGTTACATGCATAAATCCTGTAGGTTTTAGACTTAACGTGCAACTCTATGTAACATCCTGTAGCGAACATATAACTGAAAACGTATGCTTTTTACGAACATCTCGTACAAGTATTCCATCTATATGTACTTTCCGCACAAAAGAAAGAACTGCATATAGGCGGTCAGGATCTCACATACAGATGCACGTATGTAACATATAGCTGACGTATGTAACATACGAATTCGTATGTAATATGTGCAAGACGGCATTAGTGCCGTATCGCCGGACACTTTGAAAACTGAAAAAAAGAACCAAAATGTACTGCATTCGGTTATATTTTATTGGATTACATTAAGTTACGTTAGATGACTTTACTTTACGTTAGGGGCATAAAAACTAGTGCAAAAACACAAACCAACCTGTGCTAGGTGGCTACTAAAAAGCAGGAATGCTATCTAACAGGGCAGGAGCGTAACAGGGGTGCGTCCGAAGGGAGCAGGCGTGTCAGCGACGGTAGGTATACACGTAAGAAGGGTAGTGACAACACGTGGGTTTTGGCGGTCATAAAAATTTCAATACCTCTTGTCATGATTACTTTCATACTTGCAAC
This sequence comes from Thermobia domestica, assembly GCF_964235325.1. Classification (NCBI taxonomy): domain Eukaryota; kingdom Metazoa; phylum Arthropoda; class Insecta; order Zygentoma; family Lepismatidae; genus Thermobia; species Thermobia domestica. The sequence goes on from NC_137458.1 coordinate 72,113,895, forward strand.
ATTTCACTTGTTAACATACAATGCAGCTTCTGAACACAGTGCAAATACATTCCCGTTTTTAGAGCCGAACCAAATATACGTTTACTCAGTTCCTGCATACGTGGCAAATCACTTACCTTCAAAACTGAGGCTCCCGGCGGGAGCTCATGTGGTTCGGATTCCACGTTAATCAGTAGGTCCACGTCTCATATAGCCTCGCTGCTGAAAGGGACGCTAAACTAAAATTACCTTACCTCAAAACTGAGGCTTGTTAACTTTTCCAATTTCAAGAAGAAAATCGTGTACAACAGTTTCCTTAGGTTTCCTTTCCTTAAATAAATACTCCGCTAAATAGCCCTCGAAATGCTCTTCCTTCTTTTCCAACGCCATGCCTTTCGCGCTACTATATCATAAGAAATGTACCTCTCCTCGAAATAGTCCTTCCGCCTACACATACAGTGCCGCTTACAACTTCAAAACCAACCAACAAAAACAACAACTTTTTCACTTTTACTATTTCACTTACCTCACTTTCATCATACCTCCTTACAAACTTAAATAAATTCTTCAATTGACCCTGTAAATTTCCTAAAATTGGTCCGGCGATACGGCACTTGACCCTACAAGACTACTAAATGTCAGACATCCTACAGCCGCATGATGTAACATCTAAACGGTGAAAGTGCAGTACGTAAGTAGCATATGGATAACGTTTGCTCCGTACAGATTTCCGTAGCAAACATATGGATACCGTATATTTGTATAATAAACCGTAGTCCGGATAACGAATTTTTCTCAGTGTGGCAAGAAACAGGAGAATCTCGAAAAAAACCACTAGCACGATCTTGTCTACCACAACCTCACATGGCCTGGGATCGAACCATGGATCTCGAGCATCAGAGGAGAAAGCTTTGCCACTGAGCCATAATGCTTCTTACCTTCACACACGAACACACACACACCAGCAGGATGGGTGTGGTATATAAACGCAAAATAGGGGAACAAGTGTGGCTTAATTTGCCAAATAAATCATTCTATGTTTCGCCCCATATTAAAAATTCAGTTTTGTTATTATTATTATTATTATTATTATTATTATTATTATTATTATTATTATTATTATTATTATTATTATTATTATTATTATTATTATTATTATTATATCTTAACAAATACTGGTTTTAAAAAGCACTTGGTAAGTGTTATGCTCTTGGATCTACCCTAGAAGGAGTTCAGCAGGTGGAACAAAATTGCAGAATTCATAGCCCTTCGCCCTACTATTGAAACGTAAAAAATTCTATTTACATACACAAAGAGAGGACGGGGGCATGACTCTTAAAAATTGTCCAAATGAAATAAGACTCAAAATTTATTCTATCTAACGTCCTGGGAACGGATTTTTTTTTTTTTTTTTAATTTTTAAATCTTCATTTATAGGGAGCATATACCCCCTAAAAATCCAATGGTTCGGCTCTAGGATCGCGCCTAGAAAGAGGCTCTACTCCCTCTGCACCCTCTGAATAGGGACGGAGAAAATTTTAAAAATTATTTTTGTCCTCAGGACGTTATATAGAATAAATTTTGAAAATTTCATTCTATTTTGCCAAGTTATTAGGGTCATGCCCCTTCATCCTTTGTATGTACAAATATAAAATGTTATTTAAAAAAAAATAATCGCAGGCCGAAGAGCTATGAGTCCTGCAAGTTTCTTTCCAATCGCTCAAATCCTTTATTCTATACCCATGAACTGAACCATAGGATTTTATGGGAGAATATGCATCTCTTTTCCTTCTAAATAGGGATAGAAATTTTAAAAAAATGTTCCCAGGAAGTTAGATGGAATAAATTTTGCAAGTTTCATCCCATTTGAATAATTTCAAAGGGTCACGCTCCCCGTTTCCCTTTGTGTGTGCAAATGGATTTTTTTTTTTCGTTTTAATCAAAGGCTGATGAGCTTTGAATCGTGCAAGTTTCGTTTCAATGGCTCAAGTTCTTCTAGGCTAGACCCAAGAAACGAACTATTACCCAGTTAAAATACGGAATTAAAACTTGCCCATTCCTTAAGAAGTTGTTCAGGATAACATGTGGATCCTATGTGTGAGTTCACCAACTTTTGCGTTAGGGAATACGAGATGACTCGTTCTTTACTATAGTACTCGCGCCGAGTCGTGAAGCTTGACTACCCAATAGAATGCGAGGGTATGTTCCGGTCGTCAACCCCCGTCCCCCACCCATCAAATTTTATCAGTGTCTTCTCTCGCGCTACACGGAAAACATCTCCCGAGAGTACAGTGTTGTCGGATTGACGTCAAGTTCCGTTTGGTTAATTATTTTTTGTTGCGTTATGTTTTCGTTGTTACTACTTGTGCTATTGTTACCATTTTAGAATAGTTGTTACAGTAGTTATTGTTGTGCAATGTTATTATTGGTAATTTTTAAATGCCTTTTTTATATACTCGTTTACTATGTCTTCAAAGTTCGGCAACATAGTTGGTGAATTTCAGCTGTTTGACGTTTCCTCAAGTGTGCGCTCGGGAAGCGGCTCCACGAATTGTACCAAAGTTTTCCGATGTGTTGGAGCGCAAGCAAAATATTTCTATGATTGGTTTAGAACCCAAGCTTCACGACTCGACGAGAGTACTATACGCTTATATTAGCTTATAACAATATATATATATATTACAGAGAATTTTCGTTATATGTGAAAGTTAATTTCATTTCCACTTCATTATTTAGACTTTAAAAAGCTATACAAGATAGGTTCATCTTGTTTTGAAGTTAGTTCTAGATCCTCTCCCACATAAAAATATCCTATGATGAGAATATCTTTAAGAAATCTAGTCATCGAGGCTATGATAGAATCTTAATCACTAGTTAAGTGAGTAATACCGTAATATGGAGCACTTCATCTTTTACGTGTAATAAATCAAATCAAAATTAACCGCGTACACCGGGTATTTCAACATCCAATGTGAATGACAAATTATCAAGAGTTTGTCCACATTTCTTTAGTGACTCATTCTCCTCAAGGCTTCCAGTCAGTGAGCATAATAAGGAATTGACAGTGGAATAATCGTATCTGAAACAAAGAGCAAACTTAATCATTGCGATATAGATGTACACTTCGATACTAATATCACCTGCAACAGAACAGGAGTGCTATCTTAACTTTCTTTAGTGGTTTATTTTGTTCAGTGAGAATGAAATGAGTCACCTCTTTACATTAATCACAGAGTGAAGCCATTCGTTATCAACTCTGTGGACACCTCCTCTTTTTTTTCTTTCTTTTGTGAACTTATCTTCCGTGGAGTGAATTCAAAGCTGATTCATTTGAAATCTACAGAAACAAAGAATAATACGTATATCTTTGAAACAAATGTTTAGGTTAAAATCTTGGACCGTTATTTCTTAAAAACACAATTGGCTCATGTATGAATTAGATTGAACACCTTGAGATAAGAGCTGCTCCGATTCTTATAGGCTTCTAACCGTTTGTCATTTGTTTTCCTCTATGTTCTATTGAAAGCTATAGAGAATCTGAAATAATCAAAGTTCTTTTTCTTTTTTCCTACCTCTAAGAAATCAGAATGTTTATATCAGAGAAATGTTAACTGACATATGCAAATAAATATTATTATCTACGTTTACTCAGTTCCTGCATACGTGGTAACAAATTCTCAATCTGTTACTTCAGTTTCCGATTTTCCGCATTCGGTTTAGACCTATAGGAGAAAGGAACTGGCCATCCTTTGGCTTAGTGACCCAATCTACATGGCAAACTTATTAGAACCTACCTTTGGACAAAATTCGCTGATAAGATCACTAGAGAAAACTTAAGACGTGTGGATTAAGGGCTTCGATTTCATATCATTTTGAGTTTAACGCCCCTTTCAGCAGCGAGGCTATATGAGGCGGGGACCTACGGCTTAATGTAGGATTCAAACCACAAGAACTCCCTCAGGAAATCGAGCCCAGATCTTCCACGCCACATGGCGTGTACGCTAACCACTTAGCCACAACGGATCTCGACTTAAATTTAACATGGGCCATAAACATTTTTTATTATACAGGGTATTCCAAAAGTAATTAGGTTAGTTAAAAAGTCAATAATGCTTTCTAAGAAATTTATCCTACAAAACAAATTGGTACAGAAAGATAGCATAATCTATGAAATTTTGTTTCCATTACTTCTTAAGAATAAGCCTCTTCAAGCATCTGTCGTTTTTGGCCCAATACATTCTTGTTCTTTCTCAGATATTTTCCATTTCTTATGTTAAAATCTGTTCATTTCAAAGCTTGATTTTTCCTTGGATTTCTCCCTCAGCTACTCTTGTATTGTGCGTTTAGAAGTAACCCCACAGGAAAAAATCGGTAGATTTCAGGTAGAATGAACAAATGGCAGATACCGAATTGACGAACTTTTCGAAATGATTCGTTCATCTAGGAGCTCTTTTAACAGCTTCATTCTTGATTTGACCCTATGAGATGTTTATCAAAATTTGTATGTTTCTAGTTCAAATCGTTTCCAAATCTGAGACAAAAATAATAATAAAAAATTATTATTTTAAAAGTTTTTTTTAAAAAATCTGAGTTATCTTTGGGATATCCAAGAATATTACCTGTGTGAGAAATGAAGAGTAATGAAAAGTGATGAAAAGATTAAAGGAAGGTAAACAAGAGATGAACATTATTTGAAGTAATTAAATAGGAAAGAGAAACTATTTAGTATGTTAATATAAACCACATACACACACACACACACACACACACATATATATATATATATATATATATATATATATATATATATATATATATATATATATATATATATACAAGGGCGGATCCAAGGGAGGGGCTAAGGGGCTACATCCCCCCCCTTGACGCTCAGGTTTACACTGGATAAAATGGGCTTCAATTCAACTTTACACTGGATAAACGGCAAATTATGGTTTAGCCCCTCCCTTAATCATATCCTGGATCTGCCACTGTATATATATATATATATATATATATATATATATATATATATATATATATATATATATATATATAATTTATAGAATACCATAAATTTCCGGGATTTGTTGTTAGAACTGAATTCAAGTTAATTTTGTTTAGTATATACCAGTGTTATATCTTCGTATCTACAAGAATGTAATGGAGGATATACAGGGGTATTATTATTAAATATTCTGCCTTTCGGCAGGTCCTGGGACTAATGAGGGTTTCTCCTTTTCTTCTTCTTAATTCTCAGTTTGAGCCTGGAAATATTTCTTCCGTGTTTCTCGATTTTCAGCTTCCTCTTTTAACTCCCAATATTTTCTTCTATTTTTCAAATCATCGATCACTTGTTTTCTTCCTATTCTTTGCTTTCCTTCCATCTTTCCTTCTATGGTGGTATAAAGTAGACAATTCCACCGCAAGCTGTGTCTAATGCAATTGGACCTCCTACGAAGGATGGTGGCTAGAAGTGTTCTCTTATCTCCTATCCGTTTGAAAACATCTTCGTTTGTTTCTCTTTCCGTCCATTTTATCTTCTCCACCTTCCTCCAGCACCACATTTCGAAGCTCTCTAAATATTTCTTCTCTAATTTCTGTATTGGTCAATTCTTCATATATAGCACCTGCCTTCCTTAGTCCAATATTAGGGCTGCTAATTAAGAATGACCTTTTCTTGTTTAATGTTTCTTTTGGCTATGGCAATTCTTGACCTGATCTCTTTGATGCAGTACGTGTCTTTCGTCAAAACACTTCCCAGATATTTAAAATGATCGACCTCTTCAAGTTCTCTTCATTCTACTTGACCCGTACGGGCGCATTTCCACAGGATATTCTTATGACTTTAGATTTTTCGAAGTTATTTCCATTCCATATAGTTTCCTAGTGTCAACTATTTTGTCAATCATCTCCTATAGTGTCTCCCCTCCGATCTTGAAATCTCCAATTCCTATTGAGATATAGGGGTATACGCACTTTAAATCAGAGATGTAATAGAAGGTATAAAGGTGGATGGAAATATGCTATAATTTTGAAAACGATCGAGAGAATATTTACCGAAAACTTCTATCATTATAATACTGTGTACTGGCAAACCTGTGCGGGTGCAGAGGATATAATTTATTTAATGTGGAATAATAGAAAGCATAAAGACGATAAAGTGTTTTCATGCCCATATGAAAAAACTGATGTTTTACATCAATTACTTATGATTGTTTTGTTTTCACAGAACACGTTTGCAAATGTTCAATTCTTTTTCTATCAGAAATAGGCTACTGAAGAAAGTAGCAGAAATGAAGTCAGTGAAAAAGTATTACGGAATTTGATTTTTAGCTTAGCGTCTCTTTCAGTTGTAAGGCTATATAAGACGTGGACTACAACTTAACGTGAAATCCGAACCACATGAGCTCTCAAAAGAAAACGAGCCCAGGTGTCTTTAAAAAGAAAAGCTTCAACGAAAATTATGCTTTAAAAATTCTATTGTTATTAAGTTTACGTATCTGCACAAAATTTCAAGAGTAGTATAGGTTAGATGGAATTGCGTGACATTTAAGATGGATATTCTGCTCAAAAATAGGTTCTAGTCAAGGATGTTATAAAATAGAGGATCTGCCCATACAACAAAATCGTGAAGCCATACGTCACAGCTTCGCTAAACCTACTCTGCTCACTCCGCCCCACTAAGATTGCAATGTTTCGAGCCAACAATCTTGGCGAAAAGGAGAGTAGCCAATCAGACGTGATGGCTAAGACGATGCTCGATTGTTTTTCGGCTTCATTGAGTTCATATGATGAAGATACGTATGGGCAGATCGTCTATTTTATAACATCCTTGCTTCTAGTCCATTTGACTAAAAGAGCCAACCATGTCACTTATCCAGTAGAAAAGGGGTAAAATAGCCAGTCTCTTTACCCTGCGATTCAATATGAAAACTGCAATTTGAGACGCTGGAGTGAAGGGATAAATACAAAACTTTGATATTTAGCCCCCCCCCCTCCACCTTGACCCTCAGGTATACACTGGATAAAATGGGCTTCAATCCTGCTTTGCACTGGATAAAACGGCAAAATATGGTTTAGCCCCTCCCTTGATCATATCCTGGATCCGCCCCTGTGTATATATATAGCGTCTTCTCCCTACGCTGCGCCACTGCAGAAAGATAATTATCAACCTGCAAATTCGAGCTCCTAGATGAGGATTATTTTTAAACTGTGCATTTAGTTGGTAAAATGATTCTTGCTTTGGCAACTCTGAGTATGTTGTGTGAATGCTTGCAGCTGTCTGTACTACCATTAAATCCTGCACGACTTGTTTAGCCAGACTCCGATGCAAGTCACGTACTGCGGAGACTGAATAGACGTAATGGTGGGTGGCAAGGAGGAGTTTCTCTCCCACTCAAAACCCCCCTTCCTACAAATACCTCGCGCGACAAGTGATTAACTAATTGCTCATCACGTTCCGAAATGCAACAATTGAGACCCGTCCCGGAGTTTCTGCTTCTTCTCTTCGGAGGACCTTCACCACTTTTCTACGTTCCTCAAATTGTTTGTTGCAGAATTGTAAAAGACGTACGTGACGGTCCATAATGCTCTTTTCTCCCAAGAGACCTCCCCCGCAATAAAAGAAGAAAAAAGAATCCTCTCGAAAATGGAGTGAAAGAAAAACAGCCAAAGTATCCTTATAGATAACTGAATCGAATTTTATAAGTAAAACAGATAAGATTGAGGGATAAAAATAAGACCATTGACTCTGCTTCTCATCTCCCCTCTAACAAATGTTCATTTCTTAACTTCTTTATGACTGGAAGTTGTTTTAATACCAGTATGTTTATTTAATCTAATTCTTTTTCTCTATTCAATTAATGGGGGGAGCACGGTGGCACAGTAGTAGAGTGCTTACTTCTAGTGCGTGGGGTCCCTGGTTTGATCCAGGCTCAAGCCAGGACAAAAATGTAGGGGGGGTCCAGATCCAACCATATTATAGTTCATCAGTATATTACAGTCCATTTGCAAATCTACGGTGAAAATTTTAGAAGACCAGCAAAAATTTAGGGGGAGGGCGACTCCCTAGATCCCCCCCGTGGATACAGGCCTGGTATGATTCTCGGCAAGTAAGTTTGTGGTTGACAGCATCGTGCCTGTGGGTTTTCCCGGGGTTTTCCGTTTCTTCCCACTTCTTCATTCTTCTAGCATCACCCACTTGCCTTAATCATCCGTCTGCCTTACCCTCAATGGCATAATCGTCGGCATTTCATTTAATTTCTATCCCATTTATTTACTTCATTCAGTGTAAAGTTTACATTGTGCGAGCTATGATTAAGTTTTACCATTTTAATCATAAAATTTATGTGCTTTATGATATTCGTGAAACATATCACTTTCAGCATAATACTTATATCTGACGTAGTCCTGTTATTCAGTTCTCTTGGAGGCAAAATAGTGTGGTGGGAAAAGGCGTCTACTATGAGTTCATTTTACTTGCTACACATAGAAAAAGCTATGCCATAAGTAATAATGTAGGTAACATGTGTAAATCCTTTAGTTTTTGGAATTAACGTACGACTATACGTGGTAACATCGTGCAACATAACTGAAAACGTATGTTTTTATAATATTTTTCGTATAAGTGTTCCATTTAAGCGGATAACAAGAGTGGACAGTGATGTGGGAGAGAAGATTAAAGAAAAATCCAATGGAATTTGCGCTATGGTTCGGACAGATCGTAGAAATCTAATTCCGGTTTCAATATTACTTGAGAAAATATCACATGTTAACCAGTGGTGCCCACCCCCCCTTATGTCTATGACGCACCCCCCCCCAATTGTCTATCCGTAGGTGTTCTTCCATGAAAAAATCTTCTTTTCGATTAATTTTACCCCCCCCCTCATCAAACATATTTGTATAGATTTTAACCCCCCCCCCAAATATTTCAATGACGCAGTTTGCGTCATAGCCCCCCCCTTGTGGGCACCCCTGTGTTAACCAAACCTTTTCACGTGGTGTACATGTAACACTGATACTTATTATGATTACAAAAAAGAACACTTTTTTTTGCTGATGTTTTCGAATACTACACATGATGATTTCAACTCCTCCATATCATTTTGTTTAGTTCAGTAGAATATATCGATCGGAATATATCTCAATTTTGGACACGCTCACGCCAAGTGAACTTTGTGGTGGACAAACACCGTATTGGTGGGTTTTCTCGGGTTCTCCACTTACTCCCACCTTCTTCATTCCACCATATCCCGCCGTCTTCTTTAGTCTAGTCAACATATGCGTGGGAAGTAAAACTGAACGATTTCATGTATTTTTTTTTTTATTTTGGACATCTTATATATAAAAGAGAACGTACAAATCCTTTGTTCCCTCATCACGCTAATACGGCTGAACCAATTTCTTTCATTTTTGGGGGGTTATTAGGATTTGGACCCTAGATGGTTTTTATCATATCACTTTAATTTTTAATTACCAGTGTCTTGAGATAATTGACCATTCAAGTGTCCATAACGTACAAATCCTTTGTTAGTTCATCATAGGTAAAAATAAACGTATTTATATGCAACCCGCATAAATGACAGGCGATATAATGTTAACATTAGTGCAATCTACTATGGTTTTTATCATATCACTTGAAAGCGAAAAGTAAAAATTATCTAAGTAACAACGTTTATTGCGTTCCGGGGTGACCGCAGCGAAGCGGGGGCGGGTTAACATAAATGACAGGCGATATAATGTTAACATTTACTGCAATCTTCTATGGTTTTTATCATATCACTTGAAAGCGAAAAAGTAAAAATTATCTAAGTAACAAAGTTTATTGCGTTCCGGGGTGACCGCAGCGAAGCGGGGTGAACGCTGCTAGTTAATAATATTGAAGAATTCATTGGAATTACTAGTTTTTTTTTCTTTGTGTGTGTGTGTGTGTGTGTGTGTGTGTGTGTACTGAAAAGGGCAGTTTTATATTACTATAAGTACCTTACAAGCCAATTTATTTTGGGAGGAACTATTCCCAGGCGCGCACCCAGAAATTTTGGTAGAGGGGGCCAAGCTTTGAAGAGGCCGAATACTTTAAACTATTCATCTAGGTAGTATTGAACGGGCATTATTTTGCACACGAAAGAAATTTAAGTAATTGTAAAATACTTCTACATATATTTTTCAGAGAAAAAAAAAGATGATAGGATTAGATCGTTTTTATAAGAGAAAGAGTTGAGTTGATTTTAAGTTTAACGTTCCTTTCAGCATAGAAGCTATATGAGACGGGACCTACTGATTACCGTGAAATCCGAACCACATAAGCTCCCGCCGGGAACCGAACCAGGGTCTCCCACGCCAAAGGCTAACGCTAACCACTTAGCCGCGAAGGGGCTCTTTATAAGGGAAAGAGTATAGATGTAGTATAAGATCAAATTTTCATGCTTCATCAATCATTTCTCTGTTAAAATATAATGTTATTGAAAAAGTGTACAAATGTACGTTGAGTTAGGAAGTTTTCGGGAGGGCCCAAACCCCGTGGAGCCTCCAAGAGTACGCCCCTGACACTTCCGCTCGCCCGCTTCTTTTCGTGTACAATAGAAAAAAAAATCCTTCCGAAAGAACGGTGGAACCGTCTATAGTAAACAGAAAGAAAGAAAAAGTTTTATAACTTAAGAGTCTTCATCCCGGCGAAATTAAAATACCGCTAAATTTACAGTAATTATGTGATATCTTCAAATAGATAAAAGATAATTGAAATATGGAACAAGAGCGCCCTAGACAATATTATTTTGCGTAAGGTACCGTTATCACAAGTCACCAAGTGGCTTTCTGTTTTCAGCTGTTTAGAAACGCGAAAATAAATGCCGATTTTCAAAATGGCTCGAAATCGAAAGCAGATAAGTGGGTCGTGATAACGGTTTCTTATGTAAAATAATATTGTCTAGGGCGCTCTTGTTCCACATTTCGATTATCTTTTATCTATTTGAAGCTATCACATAATTTCTGTAAAATTAGCGGTATTTTAATTTCGCGGGGATAAAGACTCTTAATGTACAGAAACTTGTTGGTAACCAACACCCTGAAAGGTCATCTGAAACCGAAGAGGATGTTGCGTTTAGGTTGTACAGCAGTTGAACCATCAAGAATCCTCCCGGGCTCATGGGAAACAGTATTCCCCTGGTTACGCTATAGACATGAATGAGAATTATTCGCTCTCCACTCTCTCCTCTTCTCTAGAAAATTCACACCAACAAAACTTGAAGGAAATTCAATTATAGCATTTGATAAAGTCGATTCTGCTTATGCATTTTACTCTGTTAGCTCCGTTGTTTGCATGTAATTTCTAATATCATAATAGGATTAGTATTTCAAATAACGTTAAATTGCGCAAACATATTTCTCCTACACAGGGTAATGAGAACAATCATTGAGTAGAAATACCCAAGAGTTTTGTGCTGAAGTTCCAGCAGACGTCTGTCTGTGTATATATAAACCCAGGGAATTTAAACTTAGTTTAAACACCAGGGAATTTAGTTTAGTTTCCATTTTAAGCATTTCAGATCTCAAGTGTCCATTTCTTGTTACTTTATGTATAGAACATGAAATCGATAGATTTTCAAAAGTTACCATGTTGATTCATGCTTACTTAGTGACTGCTGTAGAACATTAATCTTTTTAAAACAAAAACTGTTAAATGTAAGTACCGACCTCGTATTCTATTATACTTTGTACCGAACGGAAAACCTTTATGGAATTCGTTTACTGTTTGATCTCGTAGGTCTACATCTACTTCACTGGCTTCAGAGTCATATTCATCTGTTGCTACGTACAATGATACTAGTGTGTCAATAGCAGGGGAAGTGAGTTTTTATAGAGCTCCATCTTTCTTCTCAAATCATTCTAACATTTTGACTGGTTTAATGTAGCTATCCACTTTTCTCAATCCTGAACCAATCTCTTCACTTCCATTTACTTTTTATTCCATACATTTTGTATTATTTGGTACATAAATTCCAAGAACGGTCTTCCTCTACATACTTTTCGTTCTCCGATTTATTTCATACCCATTAGCATGATTCCTCCATGCCCCATAATGTGTCCAATCATTATACATTTTCTTTTCGATGTAGTCTTCAGTATATATATTTTTTCTCTTACTATTTCCAACACTGTCATTTGATATGGTATCCACCCATTTAATTTTCAAGTTTCTCCTGTAGCATTTTATTTCAATTTTTCCTCTTCTCCTAGAGTCCTTGCCCTACGTCTATAATACAACCTTAACTGTAGCAGGATTCTTTGACAGTTTAGACCCATGCAAGACGCATATAGAAGAAAACACAAAATGAAAAAAAAAAAATGAATTGTTTACAAAGCTAAGGTAATTTCCTCTATTTCGTCACCCTGTTTTTCGTAACTTCTAATGGCACAACCCACGACAACGTTCCCAGCCTACTTGTACTCTTGGATTAAAAAAAAAAAAAAAAAAATCAAATGAAAGGAAACGTAGGATAAGGAAACAAAAGAAAGACTGGTTTTGTGGATCATCTGGGGGGGGGGGGTTATGATAAAATTGTGGAGTGAGTATGGATTTTGTGACATTTAGTACCATTGTTTGTGGCAAAATATATACAATGACATGATCTCCATGTGAGATAGTTCATTCAGAAAGTAACTAAAATATATACCGTATATTTTACTGTCCTGACTTAGTTTCTTCAGTGAGTGTTCATGAATCATTAAACACGCGTAAAAACACTGGCTTCTATTACTGAAAAAAAAAAAAATCATGAACTAAAATAATAATGAAATCACCGTCCTGGAGAACAACAACTTTGTATAATAGAATGTGTTTAAATAACAATGAATTGGATATATGTGATATGTCGCCTAAGAAATTAAGAAATGCCGTTATCAAGAGTTATGAGTATGTAATTATGTTATTTTCAACACTGTAATTGGGCGATAGTCTGTTTTTTTTGTTTTTTTGTTTTTTTGTTTTTTTTTTTGACAATATATAAATAAATAAATAAATAACACAACAACCCAGTAAATGTTGAACGTATCATACAAACAGAAAGTGTTGTGGACTAAGCAGAGTGATATCAAGAAGCAACCAGAGCTATCACAGAGTAACCAGAGTATTTCATGCAATATAACTTTTGTATTATTGAAATGAAAGGAAATCTTTCAGCTTTACGTCCCATAGTTATGCAGGCTAGGCTAAAGGAGACGGTGGTGATGAGAAATGGATGAAATGATGGAATGAAGAAAGTATGAGGAAACGGGAGAACCCCAACAAAACCCCCACACACCACAAAGTTCACTTGGCGCGAGCTGGGATCGAACCAGGGACGCCTTGCACCATAGGTGAACACTTTACCACTGAGCCACCGCGGCCCAACAACTTATGTATTACTGTATTTAAATATAGTTAGTACAATTATCTAACTCAATATTTGTTTGCACTAGTGTTTGACAATTCATTGCATCCTTGATTCAATTTTGTAACTAAGACTTATTTCCATTTTACAGACAAATTGAGGGGTTTCTTTAAAAAAAAACGACGAAAATCACAATGTTAGAAAAGTATCTTCATCCCGTAAGTACTGAATTTTGTGATGTTGCGCCTAAATACTTTGTAGGCATCAGGAATTTTTATCGGAACGCATTGGATGATACTAAATGACATATTCTGGCTGTGAGGATGAAAAATAGATAAGACTGGTGGGGTTTCTGTGGAAATAAATAAAAATAACACGATCTAACGCATATTAATACTAGTGGGCTTATGGACTAGGTGCCTCTCGTTAAATTAAAAATGGCGCCACGTAGCTTGTATACCCGCCATTTTGAAAACAATATGCCATTTTGAAATTATCCGTCGGATCGCCACCAAACTCTATAAGGCAGATAGAGAATAACTCATGTTTCTTCTCACAAAATTTAAAGTACAGAAAATGGCTCCCTGTAGCCTAGATGTCCGCCATTTTGAAAACTGGCCGCCATATTGAAATTTTACGTCGGATCGCTCTCAAAAAACTGCTGAGTGTCTCGCGCTGCTATCCTCAAAATGCTCAATTAAATGAACGAAAATCCCTCCCTGTAATGTGGATGGACGGACGCCATTTTCAAAACTGGCCGCCATATTGAAATTTTACGTCGGATCGCTATCAAAATCTATACTGCAAATTTAGCGCATCTCGTGATACTACCCTGAAAATTTCTAGTTCAAAGATCGAAAATTGCGCTCTACGACACGGATGCCCACTAGTTTGAAACAATATCCGCCATTTGGACATTGTACACTGAATTGCCGCCGGAAGCTATACAGCAAAGTTCGGGTGTCTTCTGCTTTCACCCTCTTTCAAGTTAAAACACCGAGAATTGCTTCCTGTAGCATTGTATAGAGAGGCAGACAAGCAAACAGACAAATGATCAAAAATGTAGATCGAGTCGTCCAAAAAGCCTTGTGTTGAGCAGAGCGCTCTTGCGGCAGCTGCATGAAGCGCTGCGCTAGTGACTAGTGGTGATCTTGTTAGAAACTTTTTTTTTTTCGAATCGTCGTATTTAGGCTTCTAGAGCACGGCCTGGGTATTTTTGACAAAAATCGGTTGTTTAATCCTGTGCGTAATGTTGCACGCTACATAATAACACTTCTGACTTTTTCGATTTATTTTTTCTAAGTTATAGGATTTTTGCAGGAAACCCATCAATGTCAAACTATGATTAACTAAGCAGATTGTACCCTACATCTTACGATTTGAAGTTCAAATACTGACGATTAAGCCTGTTGTTCCTACACTGACAAATATATGTCACAATAAAACAATAAACTAGACCAACTTTTCTTATTAGGGATAAAATTATTCAAGGGCATTACTGCCCACCTATCATTGTATCGAAACGTTACTACCATTATGAGCTATTCTCAATACCTCGCCGTGAGAGGGGTGAGCGGGCGACGGGCCCGGGCGCCGAAGTAATGGGGTGCAAAATTCGTGAGAAAGAAAAGATATATATATATGGAAGGAAAAACACATTAAAAAGTGCTTATAATCAAGGAAATGCTAGGGTTATTTTTGAAAATTTTCTTGCGCTTCGCGGCTGGTCTATCGACCTCTCATGTATACGGAGGCGCCGCCGTATACTCTTGCCGCGGGCGCTGATTTTTCACGGCACTGCACTGGTTACTCTTGACATTCTCACCAGTTGGCATCAGAAAGACCGACTTTCACTTTTTTTGAATAATATCACACTATCATCCTTTAAGCTTTGATTTTTGATCAAGAAAGTTGGGTTTGTTTGTGTGCAAAATACACAAGATAAAATCAACATATCATAGATGTAGTTTCTGTTTTAAATGAACAAAAAGTTTCACACTTCCCACAAAATATGTATGAACAAAGGTGCTTATTATGTTTAGAAAATAAGATCCAGACATTATCAGCATTATAGAATTTTGGTTGTTCGCTGGCCTCAGGTTTCGAAGTTTCAATGACTCTGGTCTTCCCTGTAATTTCTTCGTTGTGTGAATCTTCAGTTTTACGTTCCTTTCAACAGTGAGGCTATATGAGACGGGACCTACTGCTTAACGTGGAATCAAGGGCGCCCATGTTGTGGTTTCCAAAGGGGCAAGTATAAGCGACATTTCAAATAGGCCTATAGTTTTAAATTTTATTGTAAATAATGTAAAAATTCTATTGGGTTTTCGATATTCCGAAGTACGATTTTCTCTAGGGGGGCAAGCTCCCCACCTTGCCCCCTTGATTGGCGCCCTTGCGTAGAACCCTAACATGAGCTCCCGTCGGGAATCTAACCTGGGTCTCCCACGCCAAAGGTGCGTACGCTAACCGCTAAGCCACGAAGGAGCTCGCAATTTCTTCATCTTGATGTAACAATTAGTTTCTGTAATGTTGTCCTTCAATTCCAATATTCTTGCTTCCCTCCCTGTTTTACTTTCTACCAAATCTTCAATTACATTTCTGATACAAGAATTTCTTCTCCATTTTACTAGCTTTTATGTAAGTAGGCATTAAAGCATGCTTTACTCCTTGGGAGACATTTGTTCGATTCTTGGCGGGAGCTCATGTGCTTTGTATCCTATGATAAACTATAGATCCACCTTAGGATAAGGGAGATGGCTGATTAAGGCAAGTGAATGATGATGGAAGAATGAATGAAATAAGAGTGTGGAGGGGAAATGAGAATTCCGTGAGAAAACCCATGGACACGATGTTCTCCAACACAACTTACTTCGCTGGGGATTGAACCAAGGACCCTACGCACCAGAGCTAAGCTTTCTACTACTAAGTCATTGTAACACACTAAACACTAATCAATAACAATAATTACTTCCTTGGTAATTGTCATTGTGTACTAAATTTAAAAACAAAAAGTCATGTTTCTTAATAAATACAAGTAGTAAGTGTGTCACTGCTGGGATTATATGCGTCACTGGTAGGAGTATGTCTGTTACTTTAGGACTATGTCTGTTACTTTAGAAGTATGTCTGTTACTTTAGGAGTATGTCTGTCATTTTAGGAGTATGTCGCTATAAGGAATATGTCTGTCACTTTAGGAGTATGTATGTCACTTTTAGGAGTATGTCTGCTACTTTAGGAGTATGTCTCTCACTTTAGGAGTATGTCTGTCAGTTTAGGAATATGCCACTAGCAGGAATATATCTGTTACTGTTAGAAGTATGTCTGTCACTGTTAGGAGTATGTCTGTCACTTTAGGAGTATGTCACTATTAGGAATATGTCTGTCACTTTAGGAGTATGTCTGTCACTGTTAGGAGTATGTCTGCTACTTTAGGAGTATGTCACTATTAGGAATGTGTCTGTCACTTTAGGAGTATGTCTGTCACTGTTAGGAGTATGTCTGCTACTTTAGGAGTATGTCTGTCACTTTAGGAGTATGTCTGTCACTTCAGGAGTATGTCTGTCACTGTTAGAAGTATGTCTGTTACTTTAGAAGTATATCTGTCACTGTTAGGAGTATTTCTGTCACTGTTAGGAGTATGTTTGTCATTGTTAGGAGAAATCAACTAATAGTATTACACAATCTTTTGCTTAATAGTGTATATTTTTCGTATACCGGGTATATATATATACCAACAACCTACAAGGTTAAATTTCTAGGAAAAGTAAGACTACAGTCCAGTATACTTTTTGGACATATTGAATGTTCCAAATGATGGTTAAAGTAAATATTCGAAATGGTGCCTTCAGCATCGATATATTTCTGAATACGAGTCATGACAGCTTGCGTACTTCTCACCAAAAGTGTTCAATGGGATTACTGCGCACACAGTTTGAATCTCATCCCAAAATATGCCCAGGTAACGTGGTTTACGAAGGTACACTCAATCTTCCACTAAACCACATAAAAGACGGAGTGGCTTCAGGTCTGGCAAGCGTGCAGGGAAACTCGATTGGTTCCCTATCCATTGGTTTGGCACAATTTGATCCAGGTATGTGTTGGCAGGAAATGTCACAAAAGTTTGCACATGCCGATGTACCTACGGTTAATGTCAAATAGTCGAAGGTTGTTGAAATAAACAAGATTAGCAAGAAACAAGATGTATGAAGATATATGTCGTAAGGACATAGAATAGAAAGATTAGATAGTATATGAATTAGTTAGATTCAAAAGAGATTCATGTGAAAAGATTTAATAACAGGAATACGATTAAATGGAAGAATAAAGATTTCAGGTTTCAATAATAGTGAACGAATGTGTTATGATTACTGGTGCATTACGATTCAGGTTAGTTTAAGATAAAGTATATTCAAGCCAAATATCCTCTTAGAAATAACATCATTTCATTCTATAAAGTTAACAAATGACGCAGTAGAATCCTAAGAATTCTATGCTCTCAAGTTGGTGGGAACAGATACAGAATATAGTTGACACAAAGGTTAAAAGGTGGATTGCACAGGAATTAGAACGCCGAGATCAGGATATAAATTTCTTAAAAGAAGAAATAAGTTTGTTGAAACGTGAACTGAAGTGCAAGCAGGCAAAAAACACTTTCAAGCAAGATATATTAATTTAGAAATACGATTGAACACAAACACAATGACCATCTAACTACATTGTCAAGCACTAGTGAAGTGTATAATTCGTGCTCAAGATGTAACCGAATGCACAAAAATAAGTATTGTCCAGCTAAATCTAAACGATGTTTTAGATGTCTTTTTGTTGGTCACTACGCAAGGGCATATTACGCAAAGAGATTAAACCCTAAGTTTGAGAGGAAACATACAAACAAGAACACAGAAGTTTCAAAAGTTGCCCAGGAAAAACCTCATGTTAATGTAATCGAGTTACCGGCAGAAATTACAAGGTTAGATCAAATCAGCAATCAGGTGGTGCAGCCAGAAGCCAAAGCACACTTTAGACAAAAATCTTCGAATGTCAATGGTATGTTGTCATCCTTAAATTTTGGAAACGACAAAATGGCAGAAACGGAGAAGAAAAGGGAGGAGAAACCTCAGGAAGTTGGGCAGAAGTGTGAAAAAGTTGAAGCAAAGATTGCTAGGGGAAGATTAGATTAGACAAGCCAAGTGGGGATAATACCTTTAACTGGACAAGAGTACAGGAGAAGGAGAATATGGAAAGCATAGTTTCCAGGGTTGCCAGTGAAGGCGGAGTTTCCAATGTTGCAAGTAGAAGAACTACGAAAAACAATATCGAGAAGAATGATGAATGCGTAGTTTCCAGGATTGCCAGTGATACACATACCAGGCTTGCCAATGGTAAATCTTCGGAGAACAAGATTTCATTAATGCTTAAAGTTAGGAAATGTTTGGGAAAGTGGTGCTCAGAAGATAGACCTAAGAGAAAGAATTAGAATCAGTAAAATGGATTCTTATCTAAATGTTGAATTTTAAAAAAATGTAAAGGGGGGAGAGTGTTGGCAGGAAATGTCACAAAAGTTTGCACATGCCGATGTACCTAAGGTTAATGTCAAATAGTCGAAGGTTGTTAAGATAAACAAGATTAGCAAGAAACAAGACGTATGAAGATATATGTCGTAAGGACATAGAATAGAAAGATTAGATAGTATATGAATTAGTTAGATTCAAAAGAGATTCATGTGAAAAGATTTAATAACAGGAATACGATTAAATGGAAGAATAAAGATTTCAGGTTTCAATAATAGTGAACGAATGTGTTATGATTACTGGTGCATTACAATTCAGGTTAGTTTAAGATAAAGTATATTCAAGCCAAATATCCTCTTAGAAATAACATCATTTCATTCTATATAGTTAACAGTATGGTAGCACATCATCCCTATGATAGTGCGGCGGGGCGCCATCTTGCAGGCAATAAAAGCTATAATTACCATACATTGCATGAATGACAGGGAAAATGGAAATAGCAAGCACTGTTAGCTACTTTTCTCCAGTTGCAGCATTGTCAAAACGGAAAGGCCAAACGGGTCCTCTAGGAAACAAACTATACAACATGTTTAAGCCAAGCAGATTCGCAACCTTTTCATCAGTAATATGAGGATTATCTCCAGCGTAGAATACATAATTATACTATTAGCGGTTCCATTAAGCTTGAATTGTGCTTCATCTGACCAAATGTGCTTTATCCGCATCAATGCTATCCATAAATCCTAGTTCACATGTAACCTCCTGAACCCTTTCACAAAATTGCAACCTGCGATCTAGTCGTCGTCACTTAGCTGTTACACCAGCCTTGGAGTACGCACGCAATTCATCTTTCTTTCCTATGCGTAGCACACAACTAGCACTTACACCGCTCTCACGTGACCCTTACCTTAATGATTTTTATGGTGAACACTGAAACAGTTTCAGCACCACAACTGAGTATTCAGCACTTGCAGTTGTGTGAAGTCATATCTCACACACTATTCCACGCCTCATAGACGTGTACGTACCTTTGAAGGTGAATCAGGTCCCATACTCATACCGCCACTGTCTCCGAACTGCAGTAACATTCTCAAACTTTCAGTACCACTTAATAACCTACTTCCACTCTTCAAAGGTCAAACGTCCGTCCACCGTGTTGTTGTTATTCCCTTACCACTAACCAGATTGCGTAATTAGAACGACGATTCTGCTGCCACCTGCTGAGGAAACATAGCATTACTTTTTTCCAGAAATTTAACATTGTAGGTTCGAAGATAAATTTTCTAAGACAGTTTAAAGTGTGTATACATTTTTAATGCAGCTAAATAAATAAATAATCTATTACAAAGGAAAAAAGCCATAAAAATGTGTTTTTCTGTATTTTTTCTAAAACCACGAATGAAACTTTATACTCTTTCACATCATTTTGCTCAACACAAATAGATTTATCGATTCGTATATGTCTAATTTTTGGACACTTTTTTGTCCATTAAACGCTAATAATAGACCTATAGTAAACAGGGTGTCCCAGAAGTAGTTGAGTTGACTTGATTTTGAGTTTAACGTCCCTTTCAGTAGCGAGACCCGGTTCGATTCCCGGCGGGAGCTCAAGTGATTCGGATTCCAAGTTAATCAGTAGGTCTACGTCTCATATAGCCTCGCTGCTGAACGGGACGTTAAACTCAAAATCAACTCAACTCAATCTTTCAGCAGTGAGACTATATGAGACAGGACTTACTGATTAACGTGGAATCCCATATTCTCCTGCTGGGAATTGAACACGAGTCTCCCAAGCCAAAGGCGCTCACGCTAACCGCTTAGCCATGAAGGAGCTCTCCCAGAAGTAGTGACTCACTCGCTGTTAGGTGCGGTAGGTTAGGCTGTGTTATTGATGTTATTTGTTTGTTGTTTTGTTTGTGTTGTGGTGTAATGGCGTTTTCCCTTTGTTTCCACCACAGATTGCCGGGATTGTCCGTGACTTTTTGAACATCTTCCCCGGGCGATGGATTAGTCGTCGAAGAACAGTCGAGTAGCTGTCACGGTCACGAATCCTCAACCCTACCGACTTCTTCCTATGGGGACATTTGAAGGACAAAGTATATGCAAGACCTGTAAATAGTGTTGCGGAATTGACGGCGCGAATCACCGAGGAATTGAACAACATTCTCTTTCAGATGTGTGCAGAAATGTGCGTCTCTGGATGCAGGCATGCATCGATGTTAATGGCCGTCAGGTGGAACTTCACATGAAGAATAGGAATTAGATATTGTAAAACATTTGATTTTTACATCTTTCCTCTGTACGCACAATTTTGTTTCACACCGTTCTTGTCTATAATAAAAATGTACTGATCACTCAAAAGGTGAGTCACTACTTCTGGTACACCAAGTATTTTGTTTGTTTGTTTGTTTGTTTGTTTGCACTCTGAATTCTCCTTGTATTTATTTGTTTTATACTTATGTTTTACTTTATACTTCTGTTTTACTTTATACTTCTGTTGAAACTAATTCGCTTCACGGAGAAAAGAATCAATCCTCAAATATTGAAGAATCAACTTAACATTACATCGGATGGGGGGAAAACCGATTTCATTTGTAGAGAATTGCACTAAAATACTCAGAATTTTTATTTTTAAGTCAGGGGTGGACTGGCCATAATCAAGTACCGGCCCGATGGCCGCTGCGCCCTCCTCACATCAGTGCCTTTACGCCCTCCTCGGGAGGGGCTAAGATCCGTCTTAGCCTCGGGAAGGCGCAGTTTCCTCTCTGAACACATTAAAAAAAAAGCTATATACATAATTCGCTAGCTTTTGGCCAGCTAGGGCTCCACCCCAGACCCCGGTATTTGATCGGCCTGCGGCCTCGCTCTTTCTGTTTTCGGCGTGGGAATGCTATTAATGATATTAGATTTACCCCTAAATATATAGATTTGACTCTAATATCGGTCATTTTCGACGATTTTTACATATCACCCTTACCGACCTCACGCTCCGCCCGAAATCCCAGTATTTGTTCGTCCTGCGGCCTCGCTCTTTCTGTTTTTGACTTTAGGAATGTCGTTATAATGATCGTAGGGACCCTGAAATTTATAGATTTGACTCTAATATCGGTCATTTTAGATTATTTTTATATATCAACCTTCCCACCCCCACTGCTCCGCCCCCAGATCCAGTCTTTACTCGGCCTACGGCCTTGCCCTCTGGCCGAGTTTGGGTGTTTATATATATATATATATATATATATATATATATATATATATATATATATATATATATATATATATATATATATATATATATATAATTCTTTGGGCTTCTCCAGGAAATTCAGATATTTTTGAAAGAATCCCAGAAACGACTTGAGGTGTACTTGGAACAAAACCCAAGGGTCCGTCTTGAGGCTATTGGGATAAATTGATGGAGAAGTAAAAGCAACGCTGCTGTAAAAATATTTGGACACTTTCATTACTGAGCGCCCGACTCAAAGGATGCCAGATCAAGAAAATCAAAATTAGTAAGAACTTATATGTGGAACTCGTAGCAGTTTTAAGTGTGATTGGCAACTCGTAAGAATTCAGTTCCAAAGTCAGACATGATGCAATGTCTCTCATTCAAAAGTTGTGCTCTTTTGAGACTATCGTTGTGGCTATGATGTTTTTATTGATTTTTCAGCATACCACACCTTTATCAGACTACTTGCAAACAAAAAACTTAAACTATGTCCAAGCATGGCGCCTGATATCCTCAACTCAACTTGAAAGAAGCTAGGGACCAGTTTGACAAAGTCTACAAAGCAGCAGAACACTGTACAACAGGAATGTCAAATAGTATAGAAGGACTCATTACAGATGTTCCTAGTCTAGAACAAGTTATCATAGAAACAGAATTGCCTGAGGTAAGATGTAGAAAAAGAAAGAAAATGGCAATGGAATCAGCTTCTGATGAAGTAATTGAAGACAGTAAATACAAATTTGAAGTAACCGTTTTCAACTGTGTTCTAGACCAAATTTCTAACAGTATGCAGGAACGATTTGCTGAAAATCAAAGCTTATACTTAGATTTAGAGTGTTTTGATCCTAAGAAGTTCAAGAGTTTAAGTCTGGCTTCGTTGTCACTGTAAAGAATCACTGAATTAATTCCTGGTTGTGAAGAGGGAAAACTTAAAGAAGAGCTTCTTTCGTTTTCATCGATGTGGGAAGAGTTTTCAAAATCCCCTTATGAGAACCAAGAAAAGACCAAGAAGCTGTTGATGTTCGTATGATTGAAGATTTGATTGAAGAGGACAAGTTTTCTGAAGATTTCATGGAGGATGAGGAGGAATATTTGGGGCCGACTGACGATATTGTGGATTTAAGGTCTATAAAATGTGATGGAGTGAAGTACATTTCTTGCTTTAAGTGCATCTTCGATGTGATTCTGCAGTACAATATGTACTCAAGACCCTACACAGAATTATTCAAAGTTTATCTCCTTACATTACCGGCAACACAAGTGTCCTGTGAGCGAGCATTTTCAAAGCTCAGATATATATAAAAACAAGACTCCGTTCAAGACTTACAGATGAACATCTGGAATCATTGTTCTTGATGAACTCAGAAAGAGACATTCTAACCAAAATAGACAACAATCTTATTATTGACAAAATGTGTGAGAAAAGCAGGGAGATTCGAAGGCTCCTTCAAGCATAAAGCAGTGACTTTACTTCCATTTTCCAGTTTTATTTTTGAATTTCTTTTTTCGCTAGGTAGATACATAACTCTAAATTTACTTTTGTTAATTTGTAGTAAATGTTTCATGTATACTTTTTATCAACGGTTTTAAAAATAGATGAAAAATAAATTAATGTTATGATGAACACAGCTTTAAAAGGACAGAAGTATGAAAAATAGCATAAGCCCCAAACTTAGCTAAAATCTTCAGTTATAATTAGGCTGTTAACAAATATAGCCGAAGAATTTAAACAACTGGTGTGATTTTTGTAGTCTCAGTTATACCCTGGCCGGTGAACGACGATTCCTGACAGCTTTGCACAAGGCTTCGCCGAGAGAGAAGAAGACAGCAGGTCAACCAATCTTAGGCTCAGAATCTGTCGCGTCTCCATGGTAACCACCGCACATTGCCAAATTTTCACTCACCCCCTCTCGCCCTCAACGAGGAAGCAGACGATTCTCTCCTTCCGCGAGAAGCACATGGCAACACCGCACTCCTCTGTCGTCTTCGCGAGCTGAGTTGTCAGAAATCATCGTTCACCGGCCAGGGTATAAAGTGTGCAGATTTATATAGGCCTAATATATTTAGCACTCAAAGTATCTTTGTTTGTTTATGAAAATATTGAATTTGTATAATTCTATCGTGATTAACTGCAATAGCTACTTAATCTTTTGTTGTTTTTTGTGTACTAATTTTCCGGGAGAAGCCCCCCGGCACTTCCTTTTAATAGGAGGGAGTATTCGATACAAGCGAAAGTCTCTTATGGATGGCGCCCTCCCAGAGTATGTGACCGCGCCCTTTTTACATAGCCAGTCCACCCCTGTTTTAAGTTAAACAAAAGAAGTAAGTCTAAACCAAAAATTAATATTCATTATAGAAATTCTGTCATTATTGACTGATCACCTGTTGCAAACTGAAAAACTTCCTTGCAGCACGTAACATTTTCGTCTTCATGTAGGAATTTTCTGTTTTCATGTCGCCTGTTACTTTCGTGCCTCCATACTTAGATTAGCTACGTCCCTCACGACACAGCTCCTTCACAGCCAACATCCCAACCAGTCTCTCTGCTCCTTTAATTATATTTAAAATTCTAACATTTCTTCGTTCGTAACATTTCTTCATTTTTCAGGATCAGGGATTAGGTATTAGATTTCTGGGCTTTCGGCAAGCATGACCATGTTAGCCCGTCACATATGAGGGTTGACATCCCTCGGCCATCACACTATCCAAGGAAATGAAAGGAAGAAAGGATTGAGGAAGAATGGAAGCGGCCTGGGACCTGTTTGTTACGTACGATTCCGACATTTGCCTGGTGTGAATAAGGAAAACCTTACTCAGGATGGCTGGGCTAAAAAAAGCTTTTATGCTTTCTCGATGTTCTTCATTCTTTTTCAAAATGGTGCAGTAGGGCCGGTCACTCAATGATAGAGTGCAAGTCTTTGGTGCTTGGAATCGCTGGTTCTATCCCAGCTCGTGCCAAGTTGGTTTTGTGGTAAACAAACACTGAGTGTGAGTTTTCTCGGGGTTGGTCCGTTTCCTACCACTTTCTTCATTTCACCAACTTCCGAATTGACATACATCACCGTGTTTCTTAGCATCGGACCATAATTATGGGACGTTAAACTCAAAGATTTTCCATTCTCTTTCCGTTCGATCCTGTTAATTTTTGCCATTCTTTTCTACACCAACATTTCGAAAGTCTCCCATCATTTTTCATCACTTTTGCGTAATGCCCAGCTCCACTGAGTACAATACTGCACCCAAAACAATATAGGCCTATAAATCTTTTTCTCATAATTGTGTTTATGGTTGAGTTCGCAACTGTATCAAATAGCTAATACGTGGCTTGGTCCCCATCACTGAATAAAGACGTCTAATTAAAACTGATAACACATACACAAGTTGTATTTCTTTCTCTCTTCAGGGAAAATTATAGCTTGGAAAGTAAATTCCCTTTGCGAGGAGAGAGGGAAATTTCCAGTCCATAGGGATAATTGTGTTGGTGCTGTGTTCTCTGCTGCTACCCATTACAAAACCTCTTCTGCCTTCCATTGAATCCAGGAAACTAATTCTTTCCCTCGATAGGCGTTCCCCTTTTCTGTTGAATGACGGATTCAGTTCGCTCACAAAGCGTTCATGTCTTCTGATTGTAGATCATAGAACAGCGAATGAGTGTTCATCCAACGAGCTGGAATATAACCAGCAAGGCATTCAGATTCCGTCAACTGCACCTAATGATATTGGGAGACCCTGCAAGTCATCTTTAATGAGTCGTGGCTTAGGATAAGGCAGTCTTCAGTGTAGCATTGAGCGTGCTATTTCTCACACTCCCGTTAGTATATGACGCAGGGTGTTTCCAATTTATTCAGCAAATTATGAAACCTAAGCAGCATCTAGTGAAACAGAAAAGACATCATAACACAACCTGCAAGAACTGATAAAAACGCAAGTCAGAAAGATACAACTTTGTGGCGTCAGTGCGTTCATTTTACGGACAATTTATTTTAAGATGTCTTTCTCCTAATGTTCGCGCAAGGAAAGAACTTTTGCACTTTGTTTTGATGTGAATCCCTTTAACGAAAACGCAAACTACTGTGGATCAATGACAAAGCGATCAGCATTGAAGCGTGTCGTTTTTTTCTTTTTCTGGTAGCTTTCCTTAGATCTACGTCTCTCAATTTCTTCCTTATTACAAGTATATTATATTACACCATGTTGCAATTTAGTGGAATACACCAAAGAGTAAATAATAAATAATCAATATATAAACAAAATTCAACAATATTACTAGCGATTAACAAAAAATAATATATTGAAAGATAATACATTACCAATCTGGGCTACATATACATATATCTGATATATCGATATATCTGTAAAAATTATATAAATTAGTGTAAATACGTATTCATGTGTATAGTTTCCGTGAAAAACTCATCGTTTTGTAAGCCAAAAAATTGTTGTGCGGTAGCTACGTCACTTATGAAGATGAAACTGATCCTAAAATTAGCGTTAATCAAGCTCGCCATTAAGGCACTATGAAGATAATAGCATACATCTTGGTTAATGAGATATAGCCCCAAAACAAGATAATAGTACCCAGCTTGGTTAATCAGATATAGCCCAAAAACAAGACAATTGTATACAGCTTGGTTAATGAGATATAGCCCAATAACAAGACAATAGTATACAGCTTAGTTAATGATATATAGCAAAAAACAAGACAATAGTATACAGCTTGGTTAATGAGATATAGCCCCAAAACAAGATAATAGTACCCAACTTGGTTAATGAGACATAGCCCAAAAACAAGACAATAGTATACAGCTTGGTTAATGAAATATGGTCCAAAAACAAGACAATAGTATACAGCTTGGTTAATGAGATATAGCAAAAAACAAGACAATTGTATACAGCTTGGTTAATGAGATATAGCCCAAAAACAAGACAATTGTATACAGCTTGGTTAATGAGTTATAGCCCGAAAACAAGATAATAGTATACAGCTTGGTTAATGGGATATAACACAAAAATTAAGATTAACTACATAAAACTTTAATTATTGATTCATTGAGGTTTAATGGGGACGTCACAATTTTAATTATAATATTACCTAAAATTACTACATACATCAAATCAATAGATCTCATCGACATGAACAAAATGAGATGCTTTGAGGGTGGATTCGCATGCGCAGTTTTTGAGAATAGAGAAAAATGAATTTTAGGGCTTTGAAAAGTATGCCGTGTTTAGCCAGTCTGATGAAGTTGATAGTTTTTGAACTGCTGGAATAAATTATGTAGACTTAAATTGTAAAAATGAAAATCAATATTTTAATTTGATCAAAATCTTTTTGTTTATCTCACATACGTAAATTTCTTAGCTTTTTTCTATCCACTTATTAAATTGTCCAAACAAGCCGGAAAACAATAACATTATGTCTACATATATAAATTATGTTGTTTGCCTCCATTGTTTAACTTCTGTGTCATGTAAGAATGTATATGCAACAAATTGTAACAATCTATGAAAATTTTGTAGTTATTTATGCTAATAAAGGTATTTCTCTGAAACTATATCTTTCTACGTACGTCAAAATTTTAAATTTGAGATTACAGGTGATAGATTTTCATATTTCAATACTACCTCTTTCATAATATATGAACTTAAAAACTTCCTAATTTCATTCATTCAGTCTCTAATATAAGCACCCGAAATTAGTAAATCAATACCTTAACTTTTCAAAAATAAACAGCCAAATCCGCAATGCTAACTCTAAATTCAACCTACCCTATAAAAAGTAACACTCACAATTACCACTTTCTCTCAATTATCTAACTCTAAATTCAACCCATCCTATACTGCGGGGCGCGGGGGCTCAGTGGTAGAGCGTTCACCTCTGGTGCTTGGGGTCCCGGGCTCGATCCCAGCACCCGCCAAGTGAACTTCGTGGTGAACAAACACCGTGCTCGTGGGTTTTCTCGGGGTTCTCCCGTTTCCTCCCACTTTCTTCATTCCACCATTTCACTCATCTCTCATCATCACCGTCTCCTTTAGCCTAACCAGCATAAACGTGGGACGTAAAACAAATATTTCCTTTCATTTCATTTTCAACCCATCCTATAAAAACTAGCACTCTCAATCACCACTTTCTCTCAATTACCTAACTCTAAATTCAACCTACCTTATAAAAAGTAACACTCTCAATTACTAACTCAGAATTCAACCTACCTTATAAAAAGTAACACTCTCAATTACCACTTTCTCTCAATTATCTAACTCTAAATTCAACCTACCCTATAAAAAGTAACACTCTCAATTACCACTTTCTCTCAATTATCTAATTCTAAATTCAACCCATCCTATAAAAAGTAGCACTCTCAATTACCACTTTCTCTCAATTATCTAACACTAAATTCAACCCACCCTATAAAAAGTAACACTCTCAATTACCACATTCTCTCAATTATCTAACTCTAAATTCAACCCATCCTATAAAAAGTAGCACTCTCAATTACCACATTCTCTCAATTATCTAACTCTAAATTCAACCTACCCTATAAAAAGTAGCACTTTCAATTACCACTTTCTCTCAATTATCTAACTTTAAATTCAACCTACCCTATAAAAAGTAGCACCCTCAATTACCACTTTCTCTCAATTATCTAACTCTAAATTCAACCTACCCTATAAAAAGTAACACTCTCAATTATCATTTTC
This sequence comes from Thermobia domestica, assembly GCF_964235325.1. Classification (NCBI taxonomy): domain Eukaryota; kingdom Metazoa; phylum Arthropoda; class Insecta; order Zygentoma; family Lepismatidae; genus Thermobia; species Thermobia domestica. The sequence continues at coordinate 72,142,679 of NC_137458.1, forward strand.
TCTCAATTATCTAACTCTAAATTCAACCCATCCTATAAAAAGTAGCACTCTCAATTACCACTTTCCCTCAATTCTCTAACTCTAAATTCAACCTACCTTATAAAAAGAAACACTCTCAATTACCACTTTCTCTCAATTACCTAACTCTAAATTCAACCCATCCTATAAAAAGTAGCACTTTCAATTACCATTTTCTCTCAATTATCTAACTCTAAATTCAACCTACCCTATAAAAAGTAACACTCTCAATTACCACTTTCTCTCAATTATCTAACTTTAAATTCAACCTACCCTATAAAAAGTAGCACTCTCAATTACCACTTTCTCTCAATTATCTAACTCTAAATTCAACCTACCCTATAAAAAGTAGCACTCTCAATTACCACTTTCTCTCAATTATCTAACTCTAAATTCAACCTACCCTATAAAAAGTAACACTCTCAATTACCACTTTCTCTCAATTCTAACTCTAAATTCAAGCTACCCTATAAAAAGTAACACTCTCAATTACCTAATTCTAAATTCAAAATACCCTGTAAAAAGTAACACTCTCAGTTACCACTTTTTCCTAATTATCTAACTCTAAATTCAACCTACCCTATAAAAAGTAACACTCTCAATTACCACTTTCTCTCAATTACCTAATTCTAAATTTAACCTGCTCTATAAAAAGTAACACTCTCAATTACCACTTTCTCTCAATTATCTAACTTTTAAATTCAACCTACCCTATAAAAAGTAGCGCTCTCAATTACCACTTTCTCTCAATTATCTAACTCTAAATTCCACCTACCCTATAAAAAGTAGCACTCTCAATTACCACTTTCTCTCAATTATCTAACTCTAAATTCAACCTACCCTATAAAAAGTAACACTCTCAATTACCTAATTCTAAATTCAAAATACCCTGTAAAAAGTAACACTCTCAATTACCACTTTCTCTCAATTACCTAATTCTAAATTTAACCTGCTCTATAAAAAGTAACACTCTCAATTACCACTTTCTCTCAATTATTTAACTTTAAATTCAACCTATCTCAATTATCCTAATTCTCTGTTGCACTGGATAAATAATAAATAAAATAAACTTCACGTCTAATCTCATTCATTAATCTACAAGAACAAACAGTTCCCCAATGCATAATTGAAACATCTACATCATCAACAACGAACTAATAATTATATAATTATATATATATATTCCATACATACACAAACTCACTACACTACATTAAACATTCTACATTTCCTAAATATTCAATAAAAAATAAACTATTAAACTCAAATATAAAACATGCTTCTATATCAAACAATTCATTTCTACAAAAAGCTAAAACCATGAATATAAAATTAATAAAATGCATATATCTTTATAGCACTAAATATTGTAAGTTTAAACTCTATCCCTATAACAATGTCGGTAGAGTATATGGTCAATTACATATTATATGTTTATTTATGTACTGATTATACAGGGTGTTTCAAAACAACACCGGGAGGTGATTCTTGACACCAAGATAAGACAGAAAGTATAGACCAACCTGGGTGCACAAATACTTCCTTTCGGAGTTATAGGCTGTCGAAAATATGACAAATGAACTTAAGAGGTTCATAGCTCCAAAATTATGGGACTTACCGTAGTCGGGTCAAGACTACACTTAGGAACTAGTATGTGTCCTATCCAAATATCTATGTTTCAGAATCCTGTGATATTTCGGTAATAATTTGTGTAGAGATAGTTGAAGAGTACTTCGAATTATATGCACGTAGATAAACTCCCTCTATAAAAATTGTTGCGTGAGTACCTTAGGATTCTGAAACATTATTTTTGGATAGGGCACATATTAGTTTCTAAGTAAAGTCATGAACCGACTATGGTAGATCCCATAGTTTTGGAGCTATGGACCTTTAAAGTTCTCTTTTTTTTTTTTTCATGTTTTCGGCAGCCTATAACTCCGAAAGGAAGCATTTGTGCGCCCAGATTGGTCTATACTTTTTGTCTTATCTTGGTGTCAGGAATCACCTCCCAAACGTTGTCGGTGTTGTTTTGAAATACTCAGTTAAGCATCACATTACGTCTATTGTTGTTCGATTTCTCTTAACTGTTACACTCAAAGTTAAAACATCGAGGTACATATACTTGTAACAGTGTACATGTATTTATAACTCTTCTTGCACAATAATTTATAACTAACTGTGTAATAGCTTTTATTTGCTTTTTTAAAAACCAAACTTCAATAATAATTTGAGTCAATAGAGATGAAAAGAAAAATGAAATAAAATATTTCAGGTAACGTCCCACTATTATGCCCTTTTTAGGCTAAGGGCGACGGATGATTAAGGCAAATTTTATTTATTTATTTAAGATTCACAAGACACAGCTCAGAGGTCATTTTACACTGGATATCTAACAACAACAACAACAACAATGGAAAGGATTTGGGGAGGTATCAGCCAGGGCCTGTTTAGTAGGTACCATCCCGGCATTTGCCTGGTAGGACTGAGGGAAACCCCAGTCAGGATGGTCAGCGGCGGGAATCGAACCCACGACCTCCCGAGTGCAAAGCCAACGCTCTACCATTTAAGCTTCGCAAATGAATGATGATGGGAGAATTTGTTGAACGAGAATATAGACCTATAATCTTATATTTTTAAACATATAAATGTCAAATTTATAAATAGTAACATTTTGGCTCTAATGATGACAATATTTACGAGTACGTGCTATTTATATTTAATTTTATTAGTAAAATAATTCAAAAATTCGTTTCTGTAAGGTTTGCTTTGACAGAGTATAACCAAATTATCAATCATCCTACTGTAAGATGTGAACTCTACATAAATTACCAGCAGGAGTCCATCAGATCCCGCGTAAATCTCTAAATCAACAATTTATGTACGTACACTCATGTCCAAAATGATTGTCGCATATCTATAACTGTCTTCTTGTAAGAATATACTTTGATAACGATTTTGCAGGATACTTTTAATACTGATACTATGTGTATAATGGGGAAATATATATTTGTGGCAAATTTCATAGAAAAAGAATTATAAATACGAAAATTAGAATAAGTAATACAAAATGTTGCTAAATGGACATGAAAGTTTTATTTTCGTTTTATTGTTCTTATTTACTGCTCTTTTGACATGAAATTTGCCACATACATGTCTTTGGTGATTATACACATACTAACATTATAAGAAATACCGGGCAAATTTGTTATCAAATTCCTACAGCAACACATTTATGGACATGCGACAATAATTTTGGACATGAGTGTACGTATGTACAGAATTTTCAATATTAAAAAAGTACATATTAAATAGGTGTTTAGACTAAATGAACCCCTACTGCCACTAAGATAAATAGTGTAAATAGATTTTGGTGAATGCTAACTGGATTTCGGAATGTAGGAAACAAAATTGAGTTTTTGTTTGGTGGATAAAATCAAACAATCGAATGTATACTGGACAAATTATCTTTTTTTTTTTTTTTTTTTTTTTTTTAAGTGTATGACAATAGTAACCACACGGTACCAAACGTGTTTCTCTACATGTATGACCAACCTTAAAGAACATTCTCTAACACTAAATGCTACGCGGGAGTCTATGTGTACCTTAGCGAATTTTAAATTTCAGTACTAAAATTTATTACATTATGCAAAATATCATTTATTTAGTCATGAAGTAGACTACATTTATAACAAACTAATAAATTGGCAACTTTCAAATAGGTCTATACTGTTTTCTTATATATATTTCAATTAGCTGATGAAGTACTTGGTCTTGTTCGGATAAAATATAAGAAGCTGTTGCCTATATACACAGCAGTTCATGTATCTAGTTTAATTCATTGAAACCATTTTCTTGAAAATTGGGAAAAACTAAAAAACGAGACAGTTTACCTCTAGGTAAAAATTCTAATTCTACCGATCTTTTATAGTGACCTAAAACCATGGCAAGTCAGCGGTCTTGATTTTATAGCAGAGAAATACAGTCAGTTTTATACTATATGTGAGATTTAAAAATTTGAACTCGCATCCAGCTGTATTCCGGTTAGGATTAGATAGATTTATATAGCAAGTTTTGACAAATTCAAAGATGATTATAAGCTATAAGTAGTATGCACTTAAAAGTTCAATTTGATTAACTATTTTTTGTTAATTCTCTATACAGTTTGCGACAAAGAAAATAGTAATATATATATTCTGAATAGGAAAATGATATTTTCTTTTCAATGATTATAATCATATCGATGATTGAGGATAGGAATGTATGGTGCGATGTTAACACTTGCATCGTAAAGTCACTTCTCAAACAGCCTCGATGCTGAATATTTAATGATACGACGAGTTGAACTAAAATTTTTTCTTTGAATTAACGAGTGCAATTCTATTGTATGTTGACATTAGAAGAACCTCATTAACATAAGTGATAATTTAAGTAGTTGTGTGGCATTTCCTTAGAAAAGAAATTGGAAACCACTTAACGATAAATTTTAGCAAAGTTACCAGCTAGAATTTATATGAGCATAAGTATTATTCATAATCAATGGCATTTCTACTAATCTTTTTATAGCGCTCTCTAATACTTTAGAGTTGGTTGATTACGGGAAGCACTTTTTTTTCGTTCATGCGTCAATTCTAATTGATGGAAATTTGTTGTTGAACTTAACAGTAGTTTCATCACTCGTGCGCTTAAAACAATGACAGCCATGTTTATACGTCATCTGTCGGTTCAAGGAAAAAGAACTGCCGCTCAGTAGGAAAACGACTTAGGAAAAGATTCAATGCACGTTTCTCAAGTGTGTACGATGTTGCTAATAAAATAAAGAATCAAAAAGTAACAAAACATAGGTTTCTTTGGAAAGTAAACTATTTGTATATTTTTTGTAATTAATTATTTTAATATAGTCTAATAGCTATGGACAATGTTACAGTGTATTAATTTGCCAGATTAAGCAACAAAGTATCTAACATACGGTATATTTCTGAAATATTATTCAGTAACAAAGTGAATGTATTGAATTTACTAAGCCACTTAAGTATTTAATTGATGTTACTTTCCATAACAGTACAACAAAATCAATGTCCATGAAAAGAACATACGTACTCTTCCAAGTTTTCCAGTTCTATTCAAAGCTGTAATGTACGCTACAAATTTAAACACACGAAGACAGTTGTGATAATAACTTTATTTATCCTTTACGTAAATATGCATTGTTTGCAGCTTGAAATAATACAATAATTAAAGTTCTCATATTTGGGTTACCGAACGATTTTACGATACGAATTTTATTATAGTATCATTTTATATATATCGAGTGTTCATTTATTATGTAGCCAAAATTCACTGGTGAAATCCTCATATCTAAACAATAAAAAAAGAAAAAAGTCCAGATAAACATAGGGCGGAAAACGCGTTGTTTCAAAGCTACGGGATGCCGATATCGAGAAAATTGTAACTTTGAGTCTGCCTAGCTCGAAAACTATTAGAGATATCAACGGCGGTTAAAGACATATTAGAGGAACTAGTACGCTGTCTATCTAAATAACCATATTTCAGAGTTGAGACGTATCGGCGCAACAGATTTTATAGAGGGAGATCCGGTATAGGTTCCGCTCTTCTTCCCCTCTCTCTAAAACCATATGCGTCAGTACAACCCAACTCTGAAACATGATTATTTAGATAAACAGTGCACTAATTCCTCTAATATTTGTTTAACCGCCTTTGATATATCTCATAGTTCTTGAGCTAGGCAGCCTCAAAGTTACAATTTTCTCGATTTCGGCATCCTGTAACTTTGAAACAACACGTTTTTTCACCTAATGTTCATATGGATTTTTTTTTTTTTTTACCACTATCTTACTAGTGCCGTAATGAAAAGCTAGCATGAACATTTAGGCTCACAAAAAAAACTCGGTTTCCTCAAAAACTACCCACAGAATTTTCATTTACACATAGCATTTTGTTGAGCCCTATCGAAACCTATCGAAAAATGAAAACTTTCACTTTAACACCCACCATTATGTCCTTTTTAGGCTAAAGGAGACAAATGATTAAGGCAAATGAATAATAATGGAAGAATCGGTGAAATGAAAAAGTGGGAGGAAACTGAAATACCCCGAGAAAATTCACAGACACGATATTGTCCACCACAGACTTACTTGACCGGATATCGAACCAGGGACGACTCCACGCACCACAAGTAAACGCTGTATCGCTGAGCCACACGATATCTATCGATTTGAATATCTGTATCTATCTCTCTATCTATATATAGATAGATATATAGATATTTATCTTTAAGGCATTGCTTTTACACGCCAATGATATTCTACAAGTAGTAAAGAGCTTGAATTACATGAGTGGGAATCGAATCTAAACCGCTCATCTAAGAGACGAGGTAAGGACTTGAAGAAAAGAGAAGTGTTAGAAATCACGTACTTAAAGCTTTTGTCCTAAACTCACACTAATATAACAAGGTACCGTTTCGCCAAAATCAATTATCCTAGTCACAGTTACATGTAAGTGTTCCGTTCTAGGAAAAAAAGGGGAGAATAATAAATGTATTTTTTCGCCTTCTATCTGCTACATTCAAGGCCTCAACTGAGTTTTATGTCCCATGTCTGCCTTCAGATCTAAATCATCACTAACGGCCAATTTCTCTAGCATTTTCACTTACAGCTTATTCTCGAAAATGTTCACATTTTCCGTGGAATTAGTTCCCATAAGACTCACAGTGAATTGCTTATGTTCATTCCAACTGTCGTGATACATCGTCATATCTCATCAAGGTTTCTTTCACGGGAGGCCTAAATACGTGGTCAGAATTTATTGCTAAACAAGATTCCGTTAAACACAGAGAGAGATAAAAAAAAAACTTTTATGCCTCTTACATGATAGCTTTTGATGGTCGGCGGCGTGTTAGACGATAAGGTGAAAATTAAATTAAATGGAGAAAGGAAAAAACCAACAGTGTATCGTTTATGGGAGAGAAAATAATATTACTGAAACTTTTTTAGTGTCATGTATTTATCGGAGGGAAAATAACATTGGCAATACTTTTTATAATGTCCTGTACTTATCTTTGTTTGATCTGTTGGGGTATTTAGACGTTAAAGACAACTTTATATTCACTTTCTTAGTATTCGCTTCTATCATAGTTTTACCAGTTTGACTTATCTATACACAGTCCGCCAGAAAATATATATAAATTTCTCAGGAGAAAGCAAAATGGGTTTACTACTGTATACCACGCTCTACTTTTGTGTCAGTTATCTCTGGATTGGTTAAGTTATGCATCATGATGAGATGGGGTCTTTTGTTTCAAGTTCAAAAATGCTATTATCTCAATTTCACCAAAAATGTCAGTTACCCCCTTTTTGCAAAATACCGACGATATACATGTTGTTGTTTTTTTTTTTAAAAAAAAAACATATACTATATTTCTTAATTACATAAGTGTTGCTCATACATGTGTTATAAACCTTCAAGTAAGCATATATTTGCATTATATGTTCAAAATGTTGGCTGTTGGCAGCCAAACAGAACAACGAGTTGTCGCTCTAGTGTATCAATGGAGACTGATGCACATGCCTCCGTAATCATTCCATGCGCCTCAAACTTGTCAACGATGCATTTGATTGTTAGGCGGGTTGGGTTGGTGGTTCAGTACAAAACTCCCCTCTCCACTGACCCTGTACTTCGATGGCATTCCCAAACCTGATAGAACACTCCAAAATGTACTTACGCTGCTCGAACGTCAAGCATGCTCCTATCATTTTCTTATCTCACTAACCCTTTCCGGATCCGGGGTTTTTGGGGTATTTTTTAGACTTTCAGTCAAGCAGCTACTGCATCGTCACTATTTATCCTAGGATCATGGTTCATACCTCATTCTCTTCAGAATGAAGCTGGCTTTCAAATGGTACCACTTGCATGCTCATACCATATACCAGGAGAGGGAAAAGTGATGTCAATGGGAAACTTTCGAGGGATTTTTTTTTCACACTTTGGGCCCCTCTGGAACGGCCCTGTGTGAACGTAGAGATCTCAAAACAATCTGATAAATGGTACTTGATATACCATTCACTTGTCTCCATCATGTATCTAAGGCGGGAAAATCCCGTGAAAGGGATTTTTGGTAAAAATTTCCCTTTCTCAACTTTTAGCCCCTCTGTACCCCCCTGTTTTAACACAGAAATACGAAAAAATCTGTTAAATACTCCTTGGTGGACTGAATGTTAGTGCACAATTTCAATCTTCTAGGTGCAAAAATGAGCCCGCAAAATATAATACCGAAAATGTCCAAAATTCCCCTATACAGAAGTATATTTTGATAAAAATTCCCAGACACTTCCCTAATTACTCTAGAGTCATGTTTCGCCCATCATTCTCTTCAGAATAGAACCGCCTTTCAGGCGGTACCATTCACTTGTCTCCATCATGTATCTAAGGCGGGAAAATCCCGTGAAAGGGATTTTTTAGTAAAAATATCCCTTTTTTCAACTTTTTGGCCCTCTGGATCCCCCCTTGTTTTAACGCAGAAATCTAAAAAAAAAAAAAAATCTGGTAAATACTACTCGGTGGACTGAATGTTTGTGCAAAATTTTAATCTTCTACGTGCAAAAATAAGCCCGCCAAAAAATAATGAACATAGACCCGCCAAAAAATAATAAAAGAAAATATATATTTTAGAATTATGACGTCATCACCTGCTATGTCTCGACGCAGGAAGGTGTAAAACCATACGTAAGGTCTTCTACAATGCCTCTGGACTTAAAAAAAAAAAACGGACAAAAAAGCTCAAATAGGAGAGATATAACGCAATGTACCATGAAACCAGTGTTGCCAGACACAGCAAGGGAAATTACACACACGTTCCGTCCAAATTGCACAATTTTACACACAAACTGGAAGACAGTGCACACAAAATTGCACAATACATAACTACCTATATCGACCAGCCATTGTTCAAAGATTTATTATTATTATTATTATTATTATTATTATTATTATTATTATTATTATTATTATTATTATTATTATTATTATTATTATTATTATTATTATTATAGTAAAACCGTCATCTTCTTCCCGCCCTTTGTCACAGGAAGCGTGTTGAATCTTTGATCTAATTTCTCTCTCTTTTTTTTTCTTTTCATTTTTGTCCTTCGTTCAATAAAAGTCCTCCCATCCCTCTCGGTCACTCTATTGTTCATCTGTTTGCAAAATCGCATTTTCTTGACAAGTGATGAAGACAGAGACTTCTTACCCTCCTCCCAATCATGTTTTGGCCATTATCGAGGGTCAACATTTGTTCATATTGCTTTGCTTGAACCTCGGAGATGTGGGCTAACGGGTATGACACCCGTTTCTGAAAGATAAGAAATTACAAAGGAAACAAGATAGGTTTTATTGTTACCCTGCCCTGGAGTCAGGCGTTGTTTTCAGGGGAAAAAATGGGAAAAATGAATATTTGAATGAAAGAACTTCGCCAAAATCATCAATGATCAAAATTTTGAATTGTGCCAAACTACACACAAAATGCACACAGATTGGCATTACACACAAATTGCACACACAGGACAAAATTGCACACATTTTGTGTAATTACACACGCATTGGCAACGCTGCATGAAACACCCGTATGGTACAAATTGTACAGCGGGGGACACTTCTAAATGGTACAGCCATAGGGCGATTTACGGCTAAGGTATACCATTTAGAAGTGTCACCCGCTGTACCATGGGATTGCGAAATGGCTAAAGGTGCTGACAGTACCGACATCTGTTGAGCGAAAAACCGTACTACTATACTACATACTTGAATTTCAGAACAATTCAATGCCAATATTCTTGTGCAGGATGACAAAGAGTGTATGCATTTTTTTAGCTGACTCTGTAAAAGCATAGAAATGAGTAAGTGTAAAAAAGTAATAAGATGCAGTTCTTTTTTATACCATATACAATATATAACCTATATGGGTGGCTCTGTATACTTGATAGGTCTTCTGCGTCTGGACTAGACAAGTTAATCACATATTTTCACTCTCACGAGGAAAAAAGTGACACCAGTTGCTGAGTTTGAGGCTGACTGAAGATAAGGACAAGAGCAGATGCTGAGAGCTACTGACATGTTAAAAGAGTAAGTTAAGGTGAGGGCGAAACCTTAAACATTATTTTTAATTTAAAAAAAAAAGTTATCTTGCATTATTCTCCAGACAGAAAAATCCGTTCGGTTGTAATTGTGGTCATGTCACGACCACTTTTGGAATGCAAACATACGCTCTGGCCGTTGGTAACTAAGATTTAAATTTGTAATATATAAAAAGTAAATGAATTGACTCATTGACATAAAATCACAGGTACTTCCGGTTGACGTGAAAAGTTGAAATTTGGCAAGCTAATAAATTCAGAAGAGAAACCCACATGAAAATTGTTAAAAGTATATATTTTACATTTTCAAGTGGCAAGAAGGGAAGATGAAAGGGTTCCTTATGCATTATCTAAGTAAGGTGGCACTCTCGAGGGCATACTCACCCCCAAATTCCCTCGTCCACAATTACGAGAGGGCGAGGGTGCGCGAGGGCGAGGACAAGCTTCGACAGTGAGGGTGAGGATGCGCGAGGACGAGGACAAGTTTCCAGCACGAGGGCGAAAGCCAACTGCTACTGTGAGGGCGAGAGTGAGTGAGGTCGGAGCAAAATGAACATCTATGGGCCTTCTACACCCAATAATCATGAGGCACTTTCGGTAAGACTACAATGATGAAAATTGGCGTGTTTCTAGCCTCCAAGAACTAATCCACAGAAAAATCCTCAATAGTGTGTAGAAGGCCTAAGGAGGGAAAAATAAAAAAAATTATCCTTGCTAATCAAATGAGGATATTCTTCAACGAAAAATTTAAAAAGTTTAGGTACTTTAAATTAGATTAGGATTAGGAACTAGATTTCTGGGATTTCGTTGTCTATGGCCATGTTAACTTGTCACGTGAAGGATGACGTCCCTCTGCGATCACACTATGCGAGGAAAGGGAAGAAAGAAAGGATTGGGAAAGGAAGGAAGCGGAGTGGGACTTGTATGTTAGGTACAACCCCGGCATTTGCCTGGTGTGAATGAGAATAGCACTCAGGATGGCTGGCCTGAAAATACTTTTACACTTTTTCGACCGAGTATCCCCAACGGAAATCGAACCCAGGACCGCTCGCACCAAAGACGATACTTTAAATTGGAGTAGAAACTCAAAACTTAGCACGCTCGTAGACTTTGGAACTGACAAAGCGAGTGAGTGAACAAGCAGAATATTAATAAACAAAGGCTGAAATGTGAGGTACGAAGTCTTAGGCCGAGCAAACGCGTAGGTTTGAAGACGAAGCTCCCAACTGGTCAAATATTGATCTTTTGTAAAAATCATTTCTTACAACGAACATTCATGATCCACGCACTGTCATTAACTGTTTTATAACGTATTGTTTACTTCAATCAGTTACTACTGCTCTAGTCAAATGAGAATTAAATAACTTTTTGTGTTAAGCGACTTACGACCCACACTGTAGTACAACTTGTATTAATAATCAATATTTATAATTGAATTGTGTATTTAATCATTCGAAATGTACATTATGGAAGTTTCTTCTATAGAGCATTTGTTACATAATTTCTTGTTGCACTCGCAGTATTAAGATTATTTATAATGTTAATAATTCTTTATGTTTAATAGAAATCGTAATAATAACAAGTAGTAGTGTCACGTGTACACCATGTGAAGGAGTTTGGTTTGTATTGCGTGATATTTTCGCAATTAATATTGAAACCGGAAGATTTTTACCACTTCCGGTTTCAATAGAGAGTTAAGGATGGGAATGAAATGTATTCTTGAGACGCTTAACCGACTGCCGGAAACCGCTTCTCGCTTTTCTATTGTCGCTTTTGCTCTGTAACAATCAAGTTAAAAACCGGAAATGGTATATTTCTACCACTTCCGGTTTGAATCTCACCTCCAACAACGAACCAAATTTCCTTTGTGGTGATTCATCAAGTAGTTGTTCAGACTTTTTGTCTTCCAGATGGAGTAAATATACAAGGGAGGATCAGAAACTAAGGTTACAAGACCGATGTTTCTGGAGTTTTGTCTATTGTAGAGGAAATAAGGGTTGTGCAGTAATTTTAATACATGGAGTTGGCAACTGTGGGGAGTTTCAACCACCCGCCACCTACAGCGCTACTTGTATGTAAACACAAATGGCGACTCGTTTGGAAAACTGGTCTTGCGAAGAAGTCCGCTCATTTATTCGATTTCTTTGGGCGAAACATGTAACCTCGCCTGAAATTCACCGGCAGCTGGTAGAGGTTTACGGAAAGACTGTAATGTCTCGTCAGCATTAGGGATGGCCAGAACCAGTTCCTGTTGGAACCGGTTTTCGGGTCTGAACGGATCCAGTTCTAGAAGATCCGGTTCCGGTTTTTCGTATCTAGGTCTGGAACCGGTTTTTCGGATCCAGATCTGGAACCGGTTCTTCAGATCCAGTTCTGGAACCGGTTCTTCGGATCCAGGTCTGGAACCGGTTCTTCGGATCCAGGTCTGGAACTGGTTCTTCGGATCCAGGTCTAGATCCGGTTCTTCGGATCCAGGTCTAGAACCGGTTCTCAAGATCCGGCTCTGGAACCGGGTTTTCGGATCCAGGTCTGGAACCGAAACTTTGTGACGATCCCTACGCTAAACCTGAGCTGCTGGAAGGCTGTGAACAGTGTGCTAAATGAAATGGTGGAAGCGACAGGCAGGCGCCCAGGCGGCGGCCGCTTGTCTCATTTGGCTAAATAAACTGGGTAACTGGCAAACTCATTGGCTAAACAGGCAAACTGGCCAACTCATTTGGCTAAACACCCACTGGTGGACCAAATTAAAAACAAACAAACAAAAAAAACACTAGTGGCCCAAAATTTTTTTCTGGGGCACAAGCCAGTCTACGGGGGGGAAGGGAGGGCACAAGCGCATGGTCCTCTTTGCAGTGTTTTGAAGGTGAAATTTGTGCCTCCTTTACGGGTCTTTGGAGCTTTCCGATCCAGGTCTGGAGCCGGTTTTGCAAACCGGATCTCCAAGAACCGGTTCCTCGCGGAACCGAAGCTTTGTGGCTATCCCTAGTCAGCATGTCTCAGAATGGTATCGAAAGTTTGCGACTGGTAGAGAAAATGCCGTGGATGAGGTAGCTCAGTGGCATCAACAGATTGGAATACAGTTTACGTGGAGGGGCTGGTTCAGGGCAACAGAAGGATCACGCTACGGTATGTGATGGCAGAATTGGAAATGTCGTTGGCAAGGAAGGAGGACCTAGGAGACCGTTGCTTCGCTTCAGACTAGAAGGAGAATCACTTCGGGACAACATGGCTGAATACGCAAGGACAGGATTTTTCACTAGGATTGAATCTTCAAATTCATCCTACGGTGCGACTAGTGCATCAAACGATATGAAGACTACGTCAAAAAAAAAAAAAAAACAATGTATCTACTATCTGCGCCTGTATTGGTTGTATGAGATAATATATACTGATCTCACTCCGGGCCAAGGGCGGCCATGTTGTGGTTTCCAAGGGGCAGCAAGTATAAGCGACATTTCAAATATAGTTTCAAATTTTGCTGTAACTATTCTAAAAATTCAATCGAGTTTTCGATATTCCGAAGTACAATTTCTTCTAGGGGGCGAGCGCCCCACCTTGCCCTCCCTAATGGGCGCCCTTGCTCCGGGCTTTGTAACTTTACTTTCCGATCGCTCCTCGTATAAAGGAACTTTTGGTAACCTAAACTTCTTTACAATGTTAAAAATTAAAATTGTAAAAATATAATAATAATAATAATAATAATAATAATAATAATAATAATAATAATAATAATAATAATAATAATAATAATAAACTTATTCAGCACTAATAAACTCTTCCGATACCTGTGTCATCTTGTATCATTCCAAGCCCCTAGCATTCTACGTATAACGGCGAAAGCAAAAAAGTATTCTCAAATTGAAGGCCGAAGTTGAAATGGCAAAAACTATAGAGATAGATAATATTTACGTATAGAATAAATTTGAATGCTCGCAGATGTGTATACAGTGAAAGCCATGACGTAATCAAGCCCCTGAAGAAATTAATCTGCCTTTTCAACTACGAACATGTTTGTTTAGGAAGGATCAAAATCCACATATACATATATATATAGTATGTAAAGCGATTGCTAGATATAGCATAGCTCTATACAGTTAAGCGAATACAAAATTAAGAGATACCGATATTCATTACTGAATTCCCTTGTGGCAAATTGTAGAATATAATTAAAAGATGACAATTTCGTTTCTAAAATTTTGAAGATATAACATACTAGTTATATATCTTTGAGCAGGTTTACATAGATGATCAATTTAAAAAAAAAAGAAAGTTTCACTTTTTTTGCTTTACATGATTCCCTAAGACGTTTTGTACTCTTAACTTTACAGTATATGTCCAAACAATTGCTAACAGATTGACAATATTCTATACAAACTGGTTTGCCATTAAAAAAAAGAAAAAAAACTATTCACCCGAAAAGCACTGATCAACCAGTGCTAGGTGGTCACACAAGGAAGAATTATTTATCTTCAGCGCCAGAGCAGGGCAAAGCTGGAGGGTCCAAGTGGGAGGGCTTCCGGAGATAGCATGAGCGAAGTGACGTTGAATATATGGAAAAACTATTATTCATGCAAGAAATATGAACCAGCCTTGTTCAGTGTTTCCCCTTGTCAATACGGATGATGTAAATAAATAAAGAAGAGTAACATCTAAGACGTTGCCTTTTCAATATGAATAACGAAGAGCAACGCTGAGTGAATAAGTAACGAAGAACAACGGGGAGTGAAACAAATACCGAAGAGCAAAACGTTAACCCCCTTAATTTCCGGGAAACACGTTCGGCATTGAGCCCGTATCTAAAATAAAAAATTAGTAAAATGAATAACGATTAGAAACGCCTTGGAGGTTGCTCCCATCACTTCCCTCACCCCAACTGGCATGCACCTTCTTGACTAAACGTATGCTTAAATATCACCAGGATTGTCACCAATCCGTTTAGAAATTTGTTCTAGTCTACTATACTTGCATAAATATTGAACATAGATTATATTTTTTTTGTATATGAACCAGTATTACAAGAATGTAATGTTGGTTGCATACATACAAGGCGTTTAGGAACAACAAGTCGTTGGAAACACCCAGGAAGTGTATACATTTTGAGCCCCCACCAATACACCCAAGCCAATAATTGAAAACATGACTTTGTATATGATTAGATCTGGTAAAGATTTAACTGTAGTAAAATTAGTGGCTGTAGGTGGCTCCTTTATGTGAGAAAATCTGGTAACAGATACACATACACACAGACACAAACGATATATTTGTAATTATTAAGGAAGATTCTGTCACACTTATTACAATTTACGGTAAATATGATTAGTGTTCACACATTGTCCACACTGTGCCCACACTTACTTCACACACTGGAAAGATAATTGCGATTATAATGAATAAACCGTTGTAAGGTAAGACAGAAGAGGTATTGAAGGAAGATCAATTTGGATGTGCGGAAATTAAGAAGCACTAAATGAGTAATGACATGAAATGCGAACGTGAAATAAAAGCAAGGATAGGAATGGCGAAAGAAGCCTTTAAAAGAAAGAAAAGTCTGTTTTGTGGGACCTTGAACAAAGAGTTGAGAAAAAGACTCATAAAATGCTTCGTGTGGAGTGTTGTACTGTATGGGGCGGAAACGTGGACATTACGTAAAGGTGACGAAAATCGACTGGAAGCCTTCGAAATGTGGGTGTGGAGAAGAATGGACAGAATTAGTTGGGTCGAGCAGAAAACGAATGAGAGAGTGTTAGAAATGGTGGGTGAGAAAAGAACACTTTTAGATATTATTAGGAAGAGGAAGAGATTGCCTAAGAAGAGATTGTATCATGAGGGACGTCCTAGAGGGTATGGTGGCGGGAAAGAGAGGGAGGGACCGAAAGAGACTACAATTAATGGATGATATTAAAACAGAAAGATCATACGCGAAGACGAAGAGGTTAGCGGAGGACCGTGGAGCATGGAAGATTCTCAGCTGCAGCAAGTGACCTGCCAATAAAGGCAGAATACCTATGATGATGATGAAGTGAGTACGAGTTCTCAGCGTTAAGAGAGAGTTGTGTTTCATCCACTAGCAAAAAGCTTTCGACTAGGTCAATTGGACCAAACTTCTCGAAATGCTTGAAATCGGGGTCAACTGGAGGAACCGTAGACTCATTTGAGACTTGTACCAGAACAAAGAATGAAGTTACCTCTGAATCTAGGAGAAATCAACGGTATGGGCATTGGGAAAGGAATCAGACACACATGTAATAAATGTCAACACAGTTATTTAACGTTTACAGTGAAAGCATAATGAAGGAAGCATTAACTGAAGTTGAAGGCTTCCAAATTGGGGGACAGATCATCAACAAGGTGAGGTATGCGGAGTACACAGTTTTTATAGCTAGAATCAACGAAGAACTACAGGAGCAATGAGCAGTATAGTTGGCATTGGGAAACAAACAATATGGAATGGAAACCAACATAGGAAAGTCGAAAGTCATTAGATTTTCTCGTAGAAAAACGCTTTTAAGAATGAGACTAGAAATAGAGACATTGGAGAGGTTCATTTTAAATGCCTGGGAAATATTTTGACAAGATATGCTTATTGTATATACTAAAGACATCAGATCAAGAATTTCTGTAGTAAAAGAGGCATTCGATAGGAGAGCACTTCTAAGTAGTTTACTTAACATTGAACTAAACAAGAAACCGGTCAAGTGCTATATATGAAGTATTAGACTGTATAGTTTGAAGAGTTGGACATTACAGAAGAAAGAGGAAAAATATTTAGAGAGCCTTGAAATGAGGTTGGAGGAAGATGATGAAGATAAAAGGGACAGAGAGAGAGTAACAAACGAAGATGTTTTTAAAATGTAAGAGAGAAGAGTATCCACTCAAGTCTCATTCAGTATCTTTCGTAGAAAGGTCAACTAGGTTGGACATATCTTTCGATGAAATCGCCTTCTTCTTACTACCGTAGAGGAAAAGATGGAATTAAAGCGAGAAGTAGGATTAAGAAAAACATAGCTTATCGATGACTTGAAATATAGAAGAAAATATTGTGAGCTACAAAATGAATCTGAAGATCAAGAAAGGTGACAGAAAAATTTACATACCCCAAAAAATGGAAGGGAAGAGGTACTGGTCAATTTCTGTACACAGAATTCACTAGTAATTGGGAACACTTGGTTCAATCAGCACAAGCGAAAAAAATATACCTGGAAAACCTCAATAGACGGCAGAAGATATTAGATAGACTAAGTTATAATTTAGGACAGGTATCGGAATAGCTTGAGAAACGAGAAGACTCTCCCTGGGGCCGACATTTTCTCAGATCGTAACTTTGTACTGGCCGAAGTGGATGTTGAACTGAAAAATATAGGCAGAAGAAAAGTAGGCATAAGATGTTGAATAGTGAAAAGTTGAAAAACGAGGAAGTAACAAATCTTTTCGTTGAGAAATTCGAAGAAAAATAGTCAAACGGGGAAAGGATGATTAGGGATAGTAACAGATGGTGGGAGCGTGTTAAACTTCATATACAGCAGGCCACAGAAGAAGTAGTAGGTTACAGAACTGATGTTGCAGAAAATGAGGGAAACAGGTTGATACAGAAGAGGGCAGAAAGATGTATAGGAAATTAAACAACGAGTTGCGAACGGAAACAGATGGAACAGGGGAAGAATTTTACAAAAGAAAATGCGAGGACATAGAAGAAGTAGAAAGAATTGGGAAATATGAGGAAACGTACAACAAGGTGAAATCTGTGGAACTTCGGAGGAAACAAGGGGGTATATGATGGAAGTAAAAAAGAAAAATAAAATAAGAGTTCGAAGGTAGTCAGCTAAAGAAGTGAGATCTTAGGAAGAAGGAAAGAATATGTTGATGACTTATATAGGAGTAGGGATAGTCCGTGTAGCCTAGATTTTGAAGTAGAAATTAAGTAGGCGAGGATGATAAAGCGTTCAGTATTCGAGATCAGTTTGAAAAAGCTATATCCGAGGTTAGGAATGGAAAGACAACCGGGATACATAATATACCCAACAAATTCATTAAGAATAAGGAAGACAAGGCCAAGAAAGAATGGTTTCGACTCTGTAATGAAATATATGAAACACAGTGGCCAAAAGGTCTTCTGAAGATGATCATGATATCTATGGTAAAGAAATCGAGCCCAGAGAGATGTGAGGAATATAGAATTACTACTCTCATAACTCATGCAGCAAAAATTTTGCTTCAAATACTGAATAGAAGGTTATATGGAAGAACAAATGAAGAATTTGAGAAGGAGCAGGAAAGATAAGGGCATGAGTGATGAAATTGGATTATTGAGGAGAATCAGTGAAAGGTTTATGGTAAAAGGGAAAGAGATGTATGTAGTATTTATTGATCTAGAAAAGACTTTTGACTGCGTACATTGGGAATTGTTATTAAGAGTTCTAAAGAAGATTCAGCTTCTTGGAATGGAAAAAAAAGACTCATAAGAAACTTATACATTAACCAATAAGTAAATGTTAGAATAGGAGAGGAAATAACAGAGGAGAGTGCAATTGAAGGGGAGTTCGGCAGAGATGGTGCCTTTCGCCAACATTATTTAATATCTAGAAGAGATAGTGAAAAAGAACCTAGGCAACATAATTAAGACGGCATTTCAATAGGAAGTAGAATGATTAGATATATACGGTTTGCAGATGATATTTCGTTTGTTGCGGAATCTGAAAAGAAATACAATAAAATGTTATAGAACTTGAGGAAAGGCTGCGAAGAATATGGGAGGAAAATAAATATTAGAAAAACAAAAGTCTTGATGTTTGAAACGAAGTGGTCGTTGTCAAATTGACAGTGTTTATGATCCTAGTCCACCTACATATACTTTGAATGAAAATTATGAATCAGTTATAAGCTATAGCTTAGCAATAACATATATTTCTAAAACTGAAATTCACCAATCAATAAAGCAATTAAAATCTAGCAGAAGTAGTGGCCCAGATGAACTTCCCACATATTTACTTAAAGGTTGTGCTGAACCTTTATTAGTTCCACTATGTTTGATATTCAATTTAATTTTGAAAACTCAATCCTTTGCGGATAAATGGAAGCTGAGTAAAATAACACCGATATTAAAAACAGGAAACTCTAAGAATATTGAAAATTGCCCTAATGCCCTAATGACCTATTGCCCTAATTTCAGTTCCTTCAAAATTTTCGATCAAAGTTCATTTAACAGAATTTTCTCGCCTGTCAAATCCTATATTTTACCTTTTTCAGCATGGTTTTTACCCAGGACGCTCAACTGTGACCAACTTAACTTCTTTTTCTGAATTTATTACAAGTTCTATAAATGATGGATATTACGTTGATGTAATTTATACGGATTTTCAAAAAAGCATTTGATAAATTAAATCACACGGTTTTAATAAATAAGCTTCTGGCTATGGGATTTTTAACCTCTTTGATAAATATTATGATCTCTTATTTGCGAGGTAGAACATATTTTGTCAATTATAATTTTGTAAAATCTTTTATTTACGTAGCTAATTCAGGTATACCACAAGGTTCAAATTTGGGCCCATTGCTATTTTCCTTATTCATTAATGATTTACCAAATGTTGTAAAATATAGTAATTGTTTATTATATGCCGACGACATGAAAATATTTAAAGCTATAAAAGTGAATAATGATCGACATAAACTACAAGGAGATATTAATAGTTGTCTGCAATGGTGTATCAGAAACAAATTATATTTTAACATAAAAAAATGTAATGTTATAACGTTTTCAAATAAAATTAATTGTCCATCTTTTGAGTATAAGATTAATAGTGAAAAGTTAAAAAGAGTATATTCTGTTAATGACTTAGGTGTATTACTAGATCATAAGTTTACACTTAAATGTCACATAAATAAAATTATTGCAGAGTCGTACAGGGCACTAGGGTTTTTAATAAGGAGTACAAGAGACCTATATAATATCCAAGCTTTAAAACACCTCTTTATAGCGATGATTAGAAGTAAGTTGGAATATTGTTGTGCTCTATGGGATCCTATTCACAAATTACAAGCAAATAACATAGAACGAGTCCAATTTAAATTTTTGAAACATCTTTATTTCAAATTGTATCATATATCAGCAACTAAAAATAAGATCTCTTATTCTTCTCTT
Source organism: Thermobia domestica (assembly GCF_964235325.1). Classification (NCBI taxonomy): domain Eukaryota; kingdom Metazoa; phylum Arthropoda; class Insecta; order Zygentoma; family Lepismatidae; genus Thermobia; species Thermobia domestica. The sequence continues at coordinate 72,162,980 of NC_137458.1, forward strand.
TTACTTAAATTTGATATGCATTCTCTTTACAGTAGACGTTTCCTTATTCAGCAAACATATTTGTACAAGACAGTAAACTCAGTAACAGATAATTGTAATTTGCTCCAATATATTAATTTCAATATACCAAAACGACCATTGCGTAAGAATTTAATATTTAACATAACGAGATCTCATATTACAATTCACCAGGACTCATTCATAGTTAGAGCTTGTAAGAATTTCAATCAGCTGGTTTCATCAGATTTGGATCTTGACTTCTCTTATCCTACCGCTGTATATTTGCGTATACTGAAAAATAATATTTTGAAAAGACATTATGTATGGATTAATTAAATAATTAAGAAGTGTTATCTCTATGACTTATCTCTATGAGTTGAACCTATGCTGGAGACTTTTCTTATTTTTCATATTATTCATTTTTTTTCATATTTTTCATTTTCTTTTAAATTTATACTATTATTATTTTAATTTGTTTTTATTATTTAACTTGTATTTTTCCTTGTTTACATGTATTTTTTAAAAAAAATTCTTTCAGTATATAGATATATATGTATTTCATATGTAATTATGTGTGTATACATATGTTCCTCTGTAAATGGAGTTTGGCTCTGTAGAGGACTATTATAAATAAATAAATAAATAAATAAATATAGAAGTAGAAGGGGAGAAAATAGATCAGATTAGCTTCTGATAACTGGGTAATATTATTACAGATGATCTGAAGGGAGGACGTGAAATAAAATCAAGGATAGGAATGGCGAAATAAACCTTTTGGGAGGAAGAAAAGTCTATTTTATGGGACAATGAATAAAGAGTTGTGAAAAAAGACTCATAATAACCTGGTGCGGAAATTATACTATATGAAACAGAAACTTGGACATTACGGAAAAACCGATGAATAACTAGTGGAAGTTTTCGAATTGTGAGTGTGGAGAAAAATGAAGAGAATTGACTGAGTCAAGCGGGAAACGAATGAGAGAAATGGTGGGGAAGAAAAGAAACAATTTCACATATTATTGAAAAGAAGTAGAGAAACTGATTGGAATATTGGCTAAGAAAGAACTGTATAATAAGGAACGTGCAAAAGGATATGGGGACAAGAAAAAATGAAGGAGGGATGAAGGAGGCTACAAAATAAATCTTTGAAAATGAAATCTTTAAGTTTTACGTCCCACGATTATGCCGGTTAGGCTAAAGGAAACGGTGATGATGAGAGATGAGTGAAAACGGTGGAATGAAGAAAGTGGGAGGAAACGGGAGAACCCCGAGAAAACCCACGAGCACGGTGTTTGTCCACCACAAAGTTCACATGGCGCGAGCAAAGGAGGTAGTATCAAAACAGAAAAATCGTCCATGAAGAAGAAGAGGTTAGCAGAAGACCGTGAAGTATGGAAACTTCTCAGTTGCGGAAAGTGATCTGCTAATAATGATAGAATACCTGTGATGTTGAGATAACAAGATAATAAAATCTCGTTTCATTTGGCATCGGCTCAATGCTGTTTTTTCCTTAAAACTAACATTTTTATCCCTCACTTTCATTTCTTTCTTCCGACTCCAAATGCAATTATATATTTTTCAGGTACAAACCTGCTTGGAACACTATTTGGTTCTTAATAGTTATTAGTATAAATAAAATTTCATTTATATATAAGCCTCCGAAGTTCTGTTGAGGATGATTATCACATCCTTGAATTATTTTTTAATTCATATTTCGCATTAAATTAAAAATGTTTCTTCACATCGCCTGTAAAGAAACCTAGATAAATTAGGACCGAGATGGACAGGGAATTCAAGAAAATCGTAGACTTTTATGTTGGTGGCCTTAGTACCCCTTCTAATTCTCACAGGAACGTAAACTATACCTCGTTGTAAAGGTTATGGGACAGATTCCAACGAGGTAAACGTTTATGCTCACGTGTCCAACCCGTAAAACAAGAAGAAGAAAATCAAACAATTAAAAAAAAAGACTTTTTTCAAAGTTTGTAGGACACTGGCAACACTGTTATTTGTCGTACGCAAGAAGAAAACTTCTCACATATGCACAGGGTATCACTAGTTAATATGTTCATTTATATTTATTGATACCACTTTTTATGCTTGTAGCTCCTTTTGGGGGGGAGTTTCCCAAAATGCTGAGGGGAGGGTGAACTAAAAATATATAAAATTTCTCCCTATTGTTCCACTGCGGGACTCCCAATATGGATGAAATGCATACCGTTGAAAAGTTTCAACCTTCTTGAAGAGATAGACACCTAAATCATCTCTCTACGTTGATTAGAAGAGGAGCTACGGAAGTTTAAACTGCTGGCTCAGCCCCTGAGCCGTTAATCCTGAAAAGTGTTAATATAATAGCCATTGTATTTCCACATAGTGTGCAAACAAAATGTATTCAATGTTATACATTAAGATATAGTTATTGTTGTTCACTTGTATAATGTTCTACAATATTTAGTTGTTTAACCCCTTATTTACTAATGGTACTTTAAAGTACCACCAGAGAGAAACCGTTATGAGAAAGGACTCATCCGTTGTGTTCGAACAGTACTTTTTAATAAAAAGTTTTTCTGTTTTGCAAATCGACTAATAGCTGGTAGCACGATGTAGAAGAAAGATAGTTCCCGGTAAAGCCATTTTGTTTCAGATAGTCAAAAGGGCTGCGTCCCGCTATTTTCACTATCCAATATTTATAGTATTTACTGTTTGGGAGATGCGCTAACAATCTAATAAAGGTAGAAGCTCAGATTTTTTAAAATTTTTATCGATGTGCTTCGTAGTCATGCATTCATTGATAAGTTTCGGAATCCCTGATTGTTGTGTGTGAGAGAGCCAATTGCTTTTTTTTTTCTGACTTAGAAGTACCGACCGGGTTGAAGAGGTATAATTTATGGCTGTTTTCACTTCGTTTTTTGAGTTTTTAAGAAGAATTTCGAGTACCCTCCTTCATGCAATATGAATTGTATTTGAAATTTCTTTGAATATAATTGAATGAAATTTCAATGAATGAACGAATATAATTGAATGTGGACGTCTGTTGCGAGGCTTTGCCCCCGTCATGATAGAGGCGAGAGTTCAAGCAGGGACTGTCCGTCAGAAAAAAAGTCAATTCACCTAAGTCAAAGATAGGAAACAAAAATTAAAGATGCTAAGAAGAAAGAAAGGAGTTAAAATAATAAATATACGAGATAAACTAAATAACAATAACAATAAATAAAAAAAGATAAAAGAAAAGAGGAAAAGCTAAAAAAATTTAGCAGCGAATTACAAATGTATAAAAATCCTCAGAGAACGTGAGCTAAGTCGGAGTAGTACAGAAAAGAAAGAACATGACCAACACAATCAATGTCACCCGGAAGCATAGTCCAATCTAGAAGGCAGTCCGTGACGTTCTCTGAGATCTGAGTATTCAGGACATTCGACAAAAATGTGTCGAACACTCAGTGGGACAATACAGTCTTCACAATACGGACTGTGTACAAGCTCGCAGGAACTGACTATGCGTCAGATGAGAGTGTCCGATACACAGACGCGCCAGGAGTACTTCATCTCGACGGGGAGAGCGAGAGGATGTCCGCCAATCCCCAAGGAGCGCCTTAACTGCGTGAAGTTTCTTGCCAGGTGCCTGGTCGCAGTTTAGTTGAAAGTGAGAGCTCATCAAGATGGAAAAATGACGACAAAGATCCAAGCAAGGAAGACTATGCTCCAACGCAACCTCTGCTAAGGGACGTTCTTGGTAGCTGTGTCGTCAGCACGCTTGTTCCCTCGAATGCCGATATGACCCGTACCAAGCAGACAACGATGGCATAATCCTGTTCTTGGTTGATAGCATCTCAGTAAAATGTCTTGAACCAGTATGGCATAAGATACAGATTAGAGTTCGGTCTAAACACTTTTCATAAAACTTGTATAAATATTAGCATGCTTTAATGTTTCTATATTGAATGGTTGAGTGTAAGAGTAACCTAAGTACCAACAGAAATACGGTCGATATTAATACTGATTTGCATATTAAGTTCGACATTATTCCTGTTGGTACTTAGGGAACTTTGACATTCAATCATTCAATTGCGTTGAGTAATGTCCACATTTATTTCTGAGGGCTAATAATAGTCAAAAGTTCATTTACAATGTCGTAATTTATTAAATAAGTACAAAAAAGTGTTTATAAACACATTCTCATATACTTTATATTTTGGAAAATTGATATTCATAACCTGGCTGTACTTTTAAGTCAAAGGAACTGCCAAATGTTCAGGAATTACTTTTTTTTCAATTGTTGAGTAAAAATATTTTATTGTAGCCCAATTCAAGCGAAAACAACTTACAAGTTCATATCTAAACTTTATTGTTTCAAAATGCCGTAAATAAAGGACTAATTCTTTGTATTCACAGCAAAGTACATTTTTTGTTTGTTTGTTTGCTTTTGTTTTGGTAAGCAGTTAAACTAATGAAAATAACAATACAATCAAAATTTGTAAATACAGGTAAATAATTTCCAACACTTAAACCATTTCGTCCATTAATTCCATCTTGACACACTAATTTCCATTTCTATCACATGAACGAAATCTTACGCAATTTTTATAAAATATATTATAATATTAAACCACTATTTCACAGAATCAATTTTTGTTCTGTTCTCTGCACCAATTGTTGGTTTTTATGTAGTGCATTCATCTCAGCTAGATATTTACTATTCGACCAAAGATAGAAATGTCCCGACTATCAACAGAGGGATTTTTCCTTCTATTGTATTTTCATTTTGACTTTCAGCAAGCAAAAAACAATCTTTATTTTAGAAGGCAGCAAAGAACAGAAGGGAATAACAGAAAGGAACCAATGTGGTGTGTTTCAGTGGAATTGTCTTTCTGCACCACATACAGTATGTATATGATATTTCGAAGCTTGCCTTTGTATCGTATATAACGCAACAGCGTCATAGTTCGGATTACAACACACACACAAAAGAAACTTTATGCTAATGTTATGCGATAACAAAGGTTCTACGAACTTTTGATTGCAAACTACAGAAGTCCCGTTTTCCTATGTTGCGGTATGCAAGAAACTGAATATGTTGCTCCCAAAAGATCAAGTGGCAGTTTCCTTTTAAACGTATTTAATCCTTCATGGCTGTGGTCCCAAACTACAATTTTAATTAGGCCTTTGTAGTGAATAAGCAGAGGTTGTTATCAAAGAATTGTATACTGACAGCTGAAAAAGCTGACTATAAAATTTATCTAATAACGGCTACACCCATTCCGCATTTATCCTGTAAATGATATTATTTCTTTGATATATCTGTGTTCTTTATATGTTATTGTATCTGTCAAAGCTCAACAACAAAATAGCTTAGAAATTATTAATTATTAAAAATTTTGTCAAATTGCAAAACCGCAACCTAAGAACCTAATTTACTAGAAGCTTTGTGCTTCCAAGAACACTGACAGACACGAGATTGACACGTCCAGACAATTATAGCTAAAAACTAAAATAAATCTTACATTTAACGTTCCTAATATGCTCTATAGGCTACGATGACGTGTTTCTACATATCTTCATGCAAAAAAAGAAAAAGAAAAAGAAAGAATATAGCATATTTGAATATACCACAATAAAATTATGCATTCTGACATTTGTTCGGAAACACAAGGTTATTAGCAAATTGAAGGCTACAAAAGTGACTGGTTATGAAAATAATTATGTGGGGGGGAGGGGGGACCAGAAAATCTTGAGAAAACATACGAACACGATATTATCCACCACAGACTCAGCTTGGAATCGAATCAGGGACCTCTTGAACCAATGGTGAACACTCGATTATTTAATATTATATTTCTTGTGTTCATCTCAACCGGGAAATTTGCATTTGGATCAAAAATTTTCTTGTAAGCCATATATCTGGAGAACTACATATAGTATAGCCAAACCAAAACTACCACTTAACTCAGCATGATGAGCTTGTTCCGTAAAAAATGAGAAAACTCGATTTAGGGGCTATTCAATACTTTTGTGGCCCCTGATCCGTAAAATCCAATATATTTGATTCAATCAAAAATTTTCTTGTATGCTTCGTATCTCAACAATTACATATAGTGTAGACAAACCAAAACTATTACTTAACTCAGTATAATGTGCTTATTCCACAAACAATATCAAAACTCGATTTTGAGGGCATTCAAAATTTTTGTGGACCCTGATCCAAAATGTCCAGTATCTTTCATTCAATCAAAAATTTTATTTTACCCTTCATATTTCGAGAACTACATATAATGTAGCCAAACCAAAATTATCACTTAACTCAGTACGATGTGCTTATTTTGCAAGAAATACGAAAACTCGATATAGGGACTGTTCAAAAATTTCGTGGTCCCTGATCCAAAAAAATCCGATAAATTAGTGGCAAAAATTTTCTTGTAGGCCTTATATCTCGATAACTACATATAGTATAGTCAAACCTAAACTTTCACGTTACTCAGGAAGATATGCTTGTTCCGTAAAAAAATAGGAAAAGTTGATTTAGGGGTCATTGAAAAATTTTGTGACCTCTGATCCAAAATATCCAATATATTTCATTCAATCAAAAATTCTCTTGTACATTTCATATCTCGAGAACTACATATAGTGTAACCAAACCCAAACTAGCACTTAACTCAGTATGATGTACTTATCCCGCAAAAACTACGAAAACTTGATTTAGGGGCCGTTCAAAAGTTTTGTGGTCCATGATCCAAAAAATCCAATGTATTTCATTCAATCAAAAATTTTCTTGTAAGCCTTATATCTGGAGAACTTCACAAGTGTAGTTAAACTCAAACTATTACTTAATTCAGTATGATGTGCTTATTCCGTAAAAAATACGAAAACTCGATTTAGGTAGGGACCATTCAAACATTTTGTGGCTCCTAGCCCAAAAACTAATTATTGACCAAGATCATAATCTTTAGATGTATTTTTTCGGGGGGGAGGGGATCATTCGTAAAACTCTTGGCCAAAATTGCAATCTTTTGTACTATTTTTTGGATCATTCCTAAAATTATTGTCCACGTCGTCTGTTTCTTAATATTTTTCCCCGTAGTTTATGGAATCCCAGCCGACAGTAATGCTAACATAGAATATTCGAGTCGAGGACGTTTAAAACGGTCATGCTCTTCAATGGGACTCAAACTTGAACCCATAATGTATTGTGCGTTGCAATTCGAAACCCAAATATAAGTCCACTTGGCTGTTGTCACCGATTACCACCAAGCCTCCTTGAAGCTAAATAATAATAATAATAATAATAATAATAATAATAATAATAATAATAATAATAATAATAATAATAATAATAATAATAATAATCATAATAATAATAATAATAATAATAATAATAATAATAATAATAATAATAATAATAATAATAATAATAATAAACCTGAACAATTCTAATATGTACAAGTTCTATGATTACGAATAAACAATGAGCAAAACAAAGCAGTAAATCGTAAAGTTTCTTTTTTTAAAAAGAATTTTTGTACATTCATGTGTTGAGTGCATTCCTTCGTAGACAGTTGGTAAACATGATATGTAAAACCTAGAACCGGGTTAAACCAAGAAGATGACTTTTCTTCATCTCTTCATGCTAAAGAGAAATGATCATGCGATTCACTTTTTTCTAAAGGATTCTTTAGCAATCTCGATTCTTGTTATTATTTTCCGTCCACATTTTGGATCATCATAGTGACTTGTTGCTACCAAAATCTCCTTTTGTACTTTTTCCCCTTTTGCATATCTCCTTTTCTACCAATTACTATTCCATTCATCTGGTCAATATTTATTTTAATCACATATCCCTCAAGAACTGTTTCTGAAAATCTCACCCAAAATTTTCAATGTGATTAGGAAGCAAAAGCCGTATAATCTCCTACTCGTAAGTAAATAAACTTAAGGTTAGTGTAAAGGGACAAGTTTTGCCGATAGATGTCGCTACAGTCTTTGTATCTCTCCCATGCATTTTTTACCTTTCACGAAAATTTACAATTTCTCTTTCAAATTTCAACCTAGAGACTTGAATTTTTTAGAGAAGGAACTTCATAACCTATTAAAAGGTTATGCCGTGCCGATTTTTTATTTAAAATTTTCTTCATTGTTGAAATGGCTTGATTGTTGAAATGAATACTCAAACCTTTAACAATGGAACTGTTTCAACAGTGAAGAAAATTTTAAATAAAAAAAATCGGCACGGATTGTTCCCTTTAATAGGTTATGAAGTTCCTTCTCTAAAAATTTTAAGTCTCTAGGTTGAAATTTGTAAGAAAAATTGTAAATTTTCGTGAAAGGTAAAAAATACATGGGAGAGATACGAAGACTGTAGTGTCATCTATCGGAAAAACATGTCCCTTTAAACCAACCGTAAGCTCACCAACTACTGGAAGATGAGCTCTAGTATTGCCACAGGAAAATGTAACATTTTTTCACTCATAATAAGTTTGTGAAAACTAATGCTAACTATGAAGGATTGAAAATAATTGAGTACTTTACTAAAATAACCATAAAATATGGTAGCATATTGCTCTTGTTCACATTTTCATGAGAATACAGAGAGAAAATATTGTTGTTATATTTTGAACTAGATATCGTGAAGTTTACTATTCTGAATAAAGAATTACTCAGTGATAGAAGTTTTCCCTGAATCTTTATTGCTTAATCGAACAGATTGAACATTACTGATAAAGTTAATCGAGTTTTTGTTATTTGTACTGTAATAGATTATTTAAAATAATTCTTCAAACAATAATTTATGACTCGAGTTATTCAACGAACAATAATTCATTATTCAAATAATTCAACAAGCATTAATTCATTATTCAAATAATCCAACCAGCAATAATTCATTATACAAGTATTTCTTTGAATAATTATTTATTATTTGAATTATTCATGGAATAATATTTTATTATTGAAATGATTCAGCCAAAAATAATTCAACTTTTCAAATAATTCAACGAACAATAGATATAATTCAATATTCAAATAATTAACGAGCAATAACTCGTTACTCAAATAATTCAATGAGCAATGATTCATTATTCGAGTATTTCCTTGAATAATTGTTCATTATTCGAATTATTCATGGAATAATATTTCATTATTGAGATGATTCATGGAACAATAATTCAATTATTCAAATAATTCAACGAGCAATAAGTGAATTATTCAAATAATTCAATGAGCAATAATTCATTATTAATATAATACAACCACCAGCAATAATTCATTATTCGAGTATTTCTTTGAGTAATAATTCATTATTCGAACGACTCATGGAATAATATTTCATTATTGAAATGATTTATCGAACAATAATTAAATTATTCAAATAATTCAACGAGCAATAATTCATTATTTAAATAATTTAACGAGCAATAATTCATTACTCGAGAATTCCTTTGAATAATTATTTATTATTTGAATTATTCATGGAATAACATTTCATTATTGAGATGATTCATGGAACAATAATTCAATTATTTAAATAATTCAACGAGCAAACATTCAATTATTCAAATAATTCAATGAGCAATAATTCAATTATTCAAATAATTCAATGAACTATAATTCAATTATTCGAATAATTCAATGAGCAATAATTCAATTATTCGAATAACTCAATTATTCCAATAATTAAACGAGCAATAATTCAATTATTCAAATAATTCAATGAACAATAATTCATTACTGAAATAATTTAATGAGCAACAATTCAATTATTCAAATAATTGTACGAGCAATAATTCAATTATTCAAATAATTCAATGGGAATAATTCATTATTGAAATAATTCAATGAGCCATAATTCAATATTCGAGTATTTCTTTGAATAATAATCCATTATCTGAACGACTCATGGAATAATATTTCATTATTGAAATGATTTATACAACAATAATTAAATTATTGAAAAAAAATCAACGAGCAATAATTCATTATTCGAGTATTTCTTTGAATAATTTTTCATTATTCGAATGACTCATAAAATAATATTTCATTATTGAATGATTCATCCAACAATAATTCATTATTCAAATAATTCAACTAGTAATAATTTATTTTTCGGAAACCTCAACAAACAGTAGTTCATTATTTAAGTAATTCTCCAAACAATAACATATTATCGAAATGATTATTCGGATAACATAAATAAATACTTGAAAATGATACTTCGATTTTATTACAAATAATTTACGTGCTATTATTATTATCTGTATTCCAGTTAATATTTCTTTGAATTACAATTAATCGAAATCATTTTCTTCGAATTGTATTCGAACATCTTGTTATTATAGTTTTGGAATAAAGTATTTTTCGAATTTTATCAACACATTTAACACATGTCTAAAGAAAAAGCTTAGACTCTGAACAATATTGTGGTAACATGGTCTGGCTGGACCATTAATTCTATTTAACATTGATTCAGTAAGACATTTCACGCAAAAAATTTGCATATATATATATAAGCCATACTTTTCAGGAATCCAGACTATAGAGAGGAAAAGGTAATTTGAATACGAAAATGTTGTATTTACTTATATTGTTTTATGTTGTTTCACACAAAATATTATTTGAAAGTTCGATAAAGAGGTACCCACACAAAAAGGAATTCCAACGAGCATGAAAACAAACAAGTAGTGAGTTCACAAAAGAATGCAGCGGTGGATTTTGAGGTATTTTCTTTCATTCCACCCTTTCTCTCTTTTGCTTCTACTTCTGTGTCTCTGACTGCCTCTGTGTTTGTTGTTATTGCACATCGCAATCCGGTAAAAATCCCTGTTTCCTCGTCCGTTGATGCAGAAGTTGGAGAAGTACGTTTTTATTTGGTAGGCAGGATCTATGGAACAACCGACCTTTTCCGTGCGCTCTCCAATAGGCATTTTTGCTTAAAGCTTCGTTTTCTGAAACCTGGATTATCTTTCTTTCAACTCGACAGAAAGAGAAACGAAAAAACAAAAACATATTTACTTTTTCTTTATAGTTGAGTTAGATAAGTCGTTTTCCTGAATATGTTTGCGATCAAACCTTCCATTTCTCTACCGAGCTCTTCTCTGGAAATAACTTTTTTTATTTTCTCATCTTAAGATTGCTTTGTATTGTACAAGTGATGTCTGCAGACTCTGTCAGCGTCCCTTATTGCAAAATACAAAAGTTAAGAGCCCAGCAACTTTTATAAGAACCTAATATGTCGAGATTTTAGTTCTTTACTTTCCTCTCAGTACAAGCTTTCTAGAAACATTTCATCCTTTCAGTAATTTCAAAGAAATTTTCTCATTCTGTCTGTCTTTCGTTTTAGTTTTCCTTTTCTTTTTTTTAAGAAAAACTTAAGATACCTTTGTGTATTATTCTTCATTGTTTTTTGTTACAGACTTTACATAAGTCTTTGATACTTTATTACTTTTCAGTTTTCGTATTTGCAATGTCGGATGGAGATTGTAGTATTTATGGAAAGTACCTGACATGTAGAAATATCTTCACAAACTGATGTTTTTAAAAACTTTTCTTTTTTTAAATGTTGGAATAAGTATTCTCATTTAAAGAAAAATATTATTTATTGTATGTGTCAAGACAAATTCCTAGAATAGGGTATATCAATTGCTTGCATATGCAGAGAAGGTATGTAGTGGCACTATATTGAAATTCGACAGAACGTTTAGGCCTTTTCGCTGTCTACTAGTTAGGCTCTTGGTGAACATGGTCTCGGGTCCACATCAAAATTTGAACGTATTGCGATGGTTCGTAATAAACTGTAGGTACATTTCTCATATAGCCTCAATGCGGAAAAGGGACGCTAAACTTCGAAGCAATGTCGTATTGAGGATTTTGTTTCTGGGGTTATGCACAACACGGTGAAGCACGGAGGCAATTGCTCACCTGAGTTTGAGAATGAAATGTATTTTAATTTATACATAAATTGAAGTTTTAATGGCGAATTGCAAACTAGTGTATCTTATGTGATATGATACACACACAAAATTTAGCACTGAATCTAACCTTTTTTTCTATTCATAGAAGAAAAAGGAAGCATCCCCTTGGCCTACATAATTTCCCGTGCTACATATTCCTCTCTTTTGATTTTCTTTAATACAAACATTTATTTTTCTTTATAATTAAAAGATATAAATATTCCTTTGCTATAATAACTACAGTCCCGTTAAGTTATATCCGTGCAAATTGGTGTGGAACACCAGTTTTGCATATTATATCAGCTCCTCTTACATTTGGTGTTACTGACGATGGCCGACTTGAATCACAACTAACAACTGTCGAAAGTATGATAGGAGAAACGAAAGAAAGTAACAACTAAGAGTAAGAAACAGAAGAGTAGAATGGACAAAAGAAAGAAAAAAGAACGGAGTTTTTACATGGAATAAAATATGATATCTTAGAAATGGTAAAAAGGATTATTTTGTAAGCGAAATGCGAAAAGTTAACAAATCTGTTTCGGGGAGTGGGGCTTGAACTCAATAGCCCCTAAATACGCCACTGCTTTCAAGCAAAAAAAATACATAATAAGTAAATTATCTTCATAAGTTTTGGGTACCTTACTTAAACCTTTTACAAACCGCATTCATAGATTTCTGAACACTAATAAATATCATCGGCACACACATGTTAGGGTATTTAATTGCATTTCAAAAAGAAATTTATTCATTAAAAAAAAAAAAAGAATAACAGTCATTCATCGAAGGAAAATTTATATACAGTAAGACTTTACAGATATAGATAGCTTTAGAACCGGTCATGCTTTGGAATGAATTCAGCTGAATATAGTAAAGTCTTAATATGGAGTCAGATCAGTATTTCTTTATTGGTAGAAGTATGGGCATCGTTGTTAGAAATATTTGTGTCACCAAAAGGAACAATAAAAAGTGCTGTCCACGAAACGAGAATTAAACTGTTCTAGCCTCACCTCACCATCTAAGTTTTGTCAAAATCTTGTCTCGTCTCGATTTTTGAAGACAATATTTCTAATCTTGTCCCGAAAATTTATCGTTTCTCATCTCATAAATTATTGTGCTTTATACTTTTGGTAATTTAGAAGAATGTTACATATAGTAATAGGAAATAGCAAATGTTATACTGGTATAACTGCTCCCAATTTAAAAGCTTTAAAAAAATAGAAAAAATATGCGGGAGCTGCCGCCAGCTGATTTCCTCAGAAACTACCATGTGGGTTCGATCGTACCTATTGGTTGGCCAAAGAAAACGTCCTTGTATGTTAGATCGGACCCATACTTTCTAATTTGTCGAGTTGTTGTTAGAGTACTTGTATTGTAAAGTGCTGCCTCTAATGTTAATAAACTTTAGTTTTTTATCACACACAATACAGAAGAGATTTAGGCTGTAGGTTTTGTTATTAGATGTTGCTTATTAACGCCACTAGGGGCGCTAAGTATCAAGTAACAAGTATTTACTGTTTTTGTAGGGCCGATCGGACATAAGTGTTGCGTTTTCAATGACGTGTTAAAAGTTTAACAATCGATTCATAATTTATTCAAATTTATTTTGACATCATGTCAGTGTTGTGAAGTTTCTGTAATTTGCTGAATTTTCAGAAAGATCTACATTACTATAGTGTTATTACTAATAAGACCAAGTTCTGCGCATATTTCTTCGTTTTTCATTGGACAAAACAACTACTTATCAGAGCTAGTACTAAAAGCAAGAGGAATTCATTGACTACTTCTAACACAGAATGAGCTTGCTCATGTAAGAATGAACAAATGACTATCAAACAGAGTTGCCAGTTCAACTGTTATTTATCCCCTTACTCATAAAGAAAATGCACACACGTAGGTTCGATCGGATCCCCGCGCGGATTCAATATCTTCCCTTAGATTATGTTTCAATATTAACATTATCCTTAAAAAGATGGACAAAAGGAAAATAATGCAAGTAAGTACGTTTGACACTCTACCGGTGAAGAACAAAATTCACCATTGGCAGTTAACGTGATCAATTCTCATATCCAAACGTAAATAAAACTTGTTGCTAGTACAGAATTACCAGTAAGTTATATATGTAATAACAATAACTAAGTATTACATAAACATAATGAATATTCTATAATTAAATTAATTATTGGAAATGCAAAAAGGGAATATGAACCATTACTACAAAAATACATGAACAACATAATCATGAGCAACTACATAAAGAAAATGTAGTTATCAGTTGTACAAAAGAAAGCAAGAATATACCATTCTTACGATGATATTCAATTAGGATTATATAAAAATATAAGTATAAAGTTACGAAAGATTCTAGTAAGAAAATAGTATCCATTCTACAACATACAATTAACAAAACTGTAGAAACAGAAATGATAGGATGAATAATCGCAAAACTAACACCAGTGCGGAGAACGTTGTCAGGTAGGAAGGATATATATAGGTAACATATAGCTTATCTTAGCAATTCATGAAAATTAATTGACTACACACTCACAAAATAAAATATTTCAATAAATAATTTTATATATATATATATATATATATATATATATATATATGTGTGTGTGTGTGTGTGTGTGTGTGTGTGTGTGTGTGTGTGTGTTGGACGCAAAGAAAGCCACACGCGAATCATTAGCATAAAGCCTATTTTGAAATAAGTGCCAAACATTTCTTCAAACATGGAGTTTCATCTAAGTTTTCATAATAGGGCTTAATTCTGTCCACAGAATTTTCCTGTATGGGTTGACGATAAGAATCGGGGAATTGAACTTTATAAAGGTTGGGATTAATCCTTTCGAGTATAGTTACTGGACCAACAAATTTAGAAGGAACGTTTCTGGTACTCCAATCTGACAGTTTGAATAGAACACAAGTATTTTTTGTCCTTTCTCAAATCTAGTTTGTTTATGGTTTAGATCATTTCTATTGGTTCTCATAGCTTATAACGTAACTCGTTATACACAGGTCCTCAGTCATAATTATAGCTAGATTAAATTACTATTAGCTTTCCTGGTTTTTATTGTGGCATACACTTATGGAAATAAATACACACCTTTTTTAATTATGCGTATCACACTTTATAATGGTTCTTGAATTATATCGTTTATTTTACAAAACGTTGCTATGACAACGTAAAGACAAAATCTCATCACCAATCATTATATTAGAATCTATTTTTTGATTCTCTTTTTTTCGTATTTTCTTGTTCTTCAAACTGGTTAGTGTATATTTTAAAATCATACATTGCCCGGAAATATAATAAAAGATATTTAAAATTACACTGAAAATACAAGATGTCGTTATAAGCTTGCAGCTAAATTATCTTTCACAATTCGCCTAATTCTGTTCAAGTGTTCTCGATCAACATATAATGTTGGAGTTGATACAATCGTAATATCAGAGATCTTTTTTGGTTCGTTTCCATGTAATAAGAAAAAACTCGAATACTCGGTTCCAGCCTGGATGAATGTGTTGATCGCAAAAGTTATATATGGAATGAGCTTCGGCCACTGATTTCGATTTTCCTGTACAAAACATTTAAGAGAATTTAGTGGAATGTTTCCACTACAATCAGTTTTGTGATCATATGCAGGACAAAATTTAAATTCAAAGTTTTGTAGTGCTTTACTTAGTTTTGTAGTGCCTTTGCGTTATGTACAGAATGTCTATCTAAATATAGGTACGAAAAAGCTCCATATTTAACCCTTTCACAGAGGAAGTCGACTTTTGTCGACAGAACCAAATTTCTTTAACATGCGAATGTCGACGATAGTCGACGTGTTAAAATTTGTTTGTCCGTATCTTGGCTTTGTCGAGAGTAGTCGCCAAAGTTGTACCGTTCATTTTTGTTTGTGTTCTATTGTTTTCGATAAACAATAGAAAAAACACAGAAAACCTTTGGTGACTACAATCGACAAACCCAAGATACAGACAAATTTTAACACGTCGACTATACTCGACATTCGCAGGTTAGGGAAATTTTTTCCGTCGCCTTCCACAGCGAAAGGGTTAAGGAATATTTCGTATATAAGAAATTGTTCAATTTCTTCAGCCGTAATTTTATGTACAACCTTTGTAACAAAAACGAGTTGACATTCCAATTGCGACAAGTATGTGTTTAAAATTTTCTTGTTTGACTGGTATTTTTCCTATCGAATCATACTGCCACGCAGTAGCAATAGCTGAAGTAGGATGATCGAGTAATTGGCTGGATAGCTTGGCTGGTAGCTTTTTAAGTTTCTGGCAGAGACTGTGCGCCCTTATCTTGTTTGATATATATGTTTTCATATTAGGGAAGTAATATTTTCGCAATGTCAGTTGGTAAGTTTTAGTAGGCTATATCCAAAGCGAGGTGCCAATGGGTTATTATGAATAGCATCAACCCATTTGTTTAGTAAAGATTTTGGTATATAGAGTGTAAATATAACAGTCCCAATTAAATATGTTTTTGTGTCCTATATAGTAATCCATCTTTAAGACAAATATTTCGCAGCACGGAGTGTTGATATTTTATTAGCTTCCTTATTTTCTAGAACAGTGATTATATAAGAAAATGAAGTGTCCATTCTTTGTTCTTTAGCCAAATGGGGTAGTGCTATGGGTTGGTCAATTTGAAGGGCCTGCTCCAATGAGTAAGGTGCAAAAACTTTAGCGTCCTCAGTATCAGAAAAAGTGTTACTTTCAAGCTCTTCCTCACGCTGTATATCTTTTTTTCCTAAACGGCTAAAAATAGCTGCAGGATGCTGCAAACTTTTAATGTAGCGTATTTTAAAATTGTAGTCTGCTAAAAATATCTTATAATATTTTCTAAGGACGTATATTAAGGCATATAATTCTTTCTGCCAGGTTGAGGCCGTGAGTTCACTTTTAGTAAAACGGCTACTGCAATAAGAAACGACACGTTCCTGGTTAGTTTTAGATTTAGCAAGTCAAAATTTCCCCTGCTGAGACTGATGATGCATCTGAGTATAAACGAATTTCCAAAGATGGGTCGAAAAGAAACAAGGATGGGCCCTGAATTATATCTCTTTTAAGTTTTTCAAATAACTCGTCATGTTGTGATGTCCACTTGAATTTTGAATTCTTTTCTAAAAGAAATTGAAACGGTTCCACTTTCTCAGTAAATTTTTTGATGTGGACTCTCAAATAAGAGCAGAGTCCAAGAAAACCCTTTAAGGCCCGCTTAGAAGTTGTTTTTTTAAAATTCCATATTTTATTGGCAATTTTGGGAGAAATTTTGATTTCTTTACCACTGACTGTAAATCCTAGTACTCCTAATTCTGAGTATAACAGGTGAGTCTTGTTGGGTTAGCTCTAAAATCGTGTTTTCGTAGTCTCTTGAAGAGTAATTCCAAATCCGATAATTGCTGCTTCCAATTTTTACTCCCTATTATGAGATCATCAGCGAATGCAGTAATACGAGGTGGTAAACCCTCCAAAAGCATGTGTACTGCTATATTTAGGCTTTGTGGTGAAGTAGTGTGATCCATAACGCAGCGTTGAAATTGATACGATTTCTTGCTATGGTTGACTTCAAAAGTCATATTTTTCTAGCTTTATGGTGCAATAATAGCTTAAAATAATTTTGCTTTATATCGGTACTGGATATCCAAGATTTGCCCCTAAGCATATGTAAAATATCTTCTGTTGAAAGAATGGTATATTAAGATATTTTGTAAATTTATTACATGCCTGTAAATTCAAAACTAAGCGAAACGCTGAGGTGTTCGGCTTGCGCACTATCAAAAGTGGCGATGGAAACGAACTATCGCTGGTTTCTAGAAGATATTAGCTTCTAATAACTGCTTAATTTGGAGATCAATTTGTGGTCTTACCGCCAAAGGAATAGGAATTTGTGGTCTTACCTCTGATCAAAAGAAACTCCTATATCTATCCGTACTTTATGAATGTAACCAAGAAAATATCCTATGTCTGTCGGTGAATACGAAAAGACATCCCTGTATTTAAAAAGTAAATTGTGTACAGACTTTTTATTTTGTTTTTCTAATAGGTCTGTGTTTATGTCAAAAAGTTTGATATCAAAAAGTAATGCAGGTTTGTCCAATCTATCCTGTATTTCTTGTTCTGATGTATAAAATGTTTCGTCATTTTGGTCGCCTAATCGTTGATCTCCCTGTATATTAGCTTCTTGCAGGTCCTCCTCAATGTATGCAATTCATATATTTTTCGCTAACGTTATTGGCCTGTTAATCGGGTTAGATATCAGCAATGTAAAATTGTTTCTTGGTACTTTGGTAGGTAAAGTCTGCAGTCCGTATCTATCCAATAAATTCTCAAGTGGAGAAACAATGAAATACTCCTTATCCGTTTTCCGATTCTTGATATTAATAGGAAGAAAAAAATGTGTCCTAGCTGAGAAGGTAACTTTGCGAGTGGTAAATATATCAGCTGATGTATGCTGTCTTATTGAACGAATCGCATTTGCCACTAGTTCTTCCTGTGGATTCACTTGATTGGATACGTCGGTGGCCGTGGCTTTCTATATACAGGCAATTATTACGTTGTAAGTCAATTTTAGCTTTTAAACGATTTAAAATATCTTCACCGAATAAAGGTAAGAATTCTCCATGTTCTAAAATTCGAAAGTAGAGTGAAAATGTTGTTGACCCAATTTTGAATTTAATTAGAGCAATGTAACTCAAATTTAAAATGAAAATCTCAATTCCTCTAAGGTTGGTATTATACGGAATTAATTGCATGTTTGGGAGAATCATTGATTTCAGCCAAAGACTTAAAGAGCTTCCTGTATCAATTATTACAGGGTATTTTTCTTTACTAATTATTACATTGATTAGTAACATATGCTCCTGATTTAATAATTTTATAGTCTCTCTCCTATCAATCACTGGAGCCACAGTGTAAAGTGATGCTAATATTTGTTTGTTAGATTCAATAACTGCAACTTTTTGTTGTTCATCTTCTTCCTGTGTAACGGCCCTCAGAACATGTTCTGGACTAAAATTGTCCTGGGGCCCCCTATGTGTTTCCCTGTATGTTATTTCTATAACATATACTGGAAGAATGTCCCTACTTGTAACATGTACCACAGACTGTAACTATTTCCGGTCTAGGTGTATTACTATTTTTATTATTATTCTTAGGATTGATTTTCTTTCCACTCCTATGCTGGTTGTTATTGCCGTTATTTGCATTTCGTGATTTATAATTATTACGGCCGCCACGTCTAAATTAAGAATTTCTCATAGCATTTTGAGCCACTAAAAGAAATAATTCGGCCATCTGATTGGCAAGTTTGCTAAATTCCAAATAACTATTGGCGTTCGTAGTGTTAGATGTGCTTGGCGCAGGGGGGTCCGGTGGAATGTGTAGTGTTAACTTGGAAGGGAGGATTTGAAGGTACTTGAGTTTGAGAGGCATCCCGTCGCTGTGGTGCGGAAGATAAAGGAAATGCTGGAGCTGGTTGTTGATAGTGATGCCAATTGGGTGTTTGACTGCATAACAGATAAGTTGGTTGTTGATGATGTGTGGGAAAGAAAGCGCTAGCAACTGTCAAAGAATTTAAACTACTAACTGATGGCTTTTGGTCACAAAGATAATAAATTGCTTGCGGTAATTCTCCGTAATCACGCTGTTTCATAAGATCACGTTCTTTTTCTAAGTAATGTAAATGTGACTGTAAAGTCTGTTCCGTAGTAAATGTTTCCAATGCGATCTTCTGCAAGAATTTTTTCTTTAAACCCCAAGGTAAATAGTTTATTTTCTTGTTCCTTAGTGGCCTGAGGCATAACTTGACGAATGACTTTTAATTTTCCTTTTAAAAAATATGCGGAATAGGTACATTTTCCCCTTGTTGAATCTCAAAAATTTCCAATTCCGCCCGATATGATGGTAATTTTGGCCTACATAAATCCGTAACTTTGGCTTTTAATTGATCATAACTAAGTGTGTCCATTTTTTTTTTTTTTTTTTTTTTGCTTTTAATTGCACTACCAAATCAAGAGCCACGTTCTGAAGATACATAGGTAGTAGTTCCTTCTTTTTCTCGGCATTCCAGGAATGCAATAGCGCGAGATGGTCGAATAACATGAAAAACCTATCAGGATCATCTCTAACGTGTCCAGAGTGTTTAGTAAGGTAAAGGATATTATAAGAAGGGCGGGAATTCTGTTTCATCTTTGCACTGTCTCCCGGAAAAAGTGGTTTTCCCTGATCTGGTATGAGACATACACTAACAATATAGTCACCTCCGAGTCACTAAGTTCACAGATAAGAAATTCACATACCTATGAATTTAAAAAAGTTCACTTCCGGTTAATAAAAATGCCGTCCGGTAGGGGAGTATTCAGATAAAAACTGAGCCGGTCAAAGCCTCGACCATGTATAACTCTGTCCCATATAGGATGTTGGTAGAGCGAGGTAATAAAAAGTGTCCGGAATCGACTCCCACTACCGGCTTTTTATTACGAAATTCATTCAAACAGTATTTTACAGAAATACTACAAAGATGTTTTCTCTATAATTGTGAGTTTAGAAACAGGTAGACTTTGACAGAGAGGTCGCAGACAGAATCTCCACAAAGTCTGTAGCAGGCTAGGCAGAGTGGTGAAAGTTTCCCCAAACCTCCGTGGCAAGCAGTGAGGAGGTTAGTGGTTACAGAATCCCGAACCAAGGTAACAAATTTGGTGTAGGATTCCCGACAGAGCCCCGTAGCAGGCTAAGCCAGGTGAAAGGAAAAGCCAAGAGTCCCGAAGCAGACTAGAGGTTTGGGGTTAGGTTACTCATAATGTTCCGAAGCAAACAGTAGGAGGGACACCAGAAAACTGGTACTGGTCCACTGTCGCCTGCTGAATTTATAGGTCCCCAGATGGCGGTGGCGCTGCTGCTCCAATGCCGTCGTCTGTAATGGTGTAGGAGGAGCCAGAAGTCCTTCGTCTGCAGGTTGCAGTGGATCCACGTGGTGTATAGTATCCTCTCGTAAAACCGTGTGGTGGTGTTTATAAACATAAGCGTAAAGCGTTGTTTGTATATAATACCACGGGGATATTACAATATAATTAATTTTATGTATGTGTGTGTTGGACGCAAAGAAAGTCACACGCGAATCATTAGCATAGAGGCTATTTTGAAATATGTGCCAAACATTTGTTCAAACATGGAGCATTTTTTGTAACCCATAATCGTAAAAATCCTGCGCCTGTATCTAGAATCATGCTGTAACTTCTTCCCTAAACTCATCCTCGTCGTCAAAGTGTTTTCCACCAAATGTCTCTTTAGTACAGGAACACACAGTGATCACTGGGTGCGATATGCACATTTCTTGTGCCTGCAAAAACCTTAGCATGCCGCATTCTTTACATCTGACGGGATTTATTATTGCCGTTGCCACTTCTAACGCATGCTCGTTGCACAAGGCTCAGCGCAGCACTGACGAATCACTCCCAATCCTCGTCGTATATGGTTCAAGATTACTATCAGTGTTGCCAACTTTGGTATACATTTTCTCCTAGCGTGCAAATGTGTTTGTATATTTAATTCCCTGACATACCTCGCAGAACTCTTACGAGATACTTGTCTAAACCTTCATATTTACAGATAATATTTAAAAATCTCGTAAAATTTTACGTGGAACTATTAGTTGCTTCCGTCTTGAGTTATTTAATTATTTTTTAAGGCAAATTATATTATAGCTCTTCATTTTCTCATACTTTTAGCCAGGGACGTACGGAAGGGGGGGGACACGGGGGTCCGGACCCCCCCCCGAAATTTCGACTTTTTAAAAGTTTAGCCTAATTTTAGGGGCAATTTTAGCAATTTTAATATAAAATAGCTTCATATTTAGTTTGAACCCCCCGAAATAAATACCTGGGTACGCTACTGCTTTTAGCCACAAATATTGGCCAAGAATATCTAAATTACAAGGTTAAATTTGAAATCTATGAAGTTGAAGAATGATGTCTATTTTGTTTGCTCTGTCACATCTTGACATAAATAGACTATTTCTACAAAACAGAACGAATTTAACTCTAAATAAGAATAAATATCTGAATATTCGTAAAACAGAGTAAAAATATAGAATGAACATTAGGAAGAATGAACATGATCAAAATTTAGAATGTAAAATAACGATAATATAACAGAATCAATGGATCGTTTAACAAAACGTAGAGGAAAGATAATATATTATCTATTATACATCAAATAAATAAATAAATAAATAAATAAAACCAGGGTTTTTTAAAGATCATTACATGCTTATAATGTTTTTAACATTTTTCCTACTAAAATTAGTAAGATTTCACTTGATTCAGTTGCCGCGGGAAGCTCAATGTTGTCTACTATATACTATTGCCACGTTGTAATGGTGTAGGGAGTTAGTTGTAAATGTTATAATTCTGGTAACATCAACATAACACCATCTAGTTTATCATCACTTTAAGTCACTAGCAGATTCATGAAATTTCCCAGAACACAACAATGGCCCACTTTTATTGGCTACCTGTCAGCTGACATCATTTACATGACAATAGTTGACGAAAATGTATTGGATTAGTTGGTGGATACGTGCTTTAGCAGAAACTATAACATTTGACCAATCAAATGTTTCAACACGAAATGAGTCAAGTGAAGTCGTACGAATTCTAACCACTGTTAAAAGTTAATAACGTATTTTCGATTAGCAAATATTTTGCGGTTCATTCGTTGCAAAACAGATAATGTTTATTTAGATAGGTAAATTTATATCTTGCTTCTTGCCTTGCTCTTTTATTTAACCATTGGTGATGTTTTCATTTATTCAGATTACTCTTTTGTACTTCTTTCTGGAAGAGGAATACAAAAAAAGAAAGAAAGAAAGCCTCACACCCGCCATTTTGTGAACAAGGGAAGGAAGCGTGACTGCTGGTTCTTTGCTCTCACTTTCTTGTTATCTTCTCTTTTGCGTTGATGGTTTCGTGGAAATGATTTCCATCAACTTTGATAAAATGTTCGGTGAATTTACTCTGCTCGTTCTCTGAAATGGTATTATTTACAAGGTCTCAACGCATCCACAACCAAAACCCTCAACAAACGATGCTCGTTGCCTTTGGATGTATTCCTCGCGCGCCCCCCAGCAGCGTTGCTTCCTGGTACTTTGAATGCTTAATCTCGCAAAAGACCATTTATATAACTCAATGAGAAAACTCACAGAAACTACTGGTTAATCATACAAAATATTTGTGTGTGTGTGTGTTTATTTACAATGTTTGAATTTTCTTCGAATTTTGTTTTCTTTCTTTCCTATTAATTGTATATTAATTACGTTAAGAAGTTAATGCAGAAAATTTTAGATCTCTCTGATAGGAAATGATTTATTTTGTTCAACATTTACCCATTGAACAAAATATCACTTGTTAATAATAATGCATTTACCTGGTACTCGTATCAAAGCCGAGGCCGCGGTGGCTCAGTAGTAGAGCGTTCACCTATGGTTCATGGGGTCCCTGGTTCGATCCCAGCTCGCGCCAAGTGAACTTTGTGGTGGACAAACACCGTGTGCATGGATTTTTTCGGGTTCTCCCGTTACCTCCCATTTTCTTCATTCCACTGTTCCTTTCATTTCTCATGATCACCGTCTCCTTTAGCCTAGCCGGTATAACTGTGGGACGTAAAACTCAAAGATTTCATTTCATTTCAGTTTTTCGTGTCAAAGGCTAGGATAATGTTATTTAAAACTTAAAATAAATTGAAATGAAACTGAATCTAGCTGAAAAAGAGTATGATCATTTGTTCAAAGACGATACCCCTATGGACTTTGTTCCTGAATAAGAAGAAAATATAAATTTTGAAGAAAAAGCAATTTAATTATCAACACTATTGTTATTTAGGTTATCGGAAAATGTCCAGGTTTTATCCACTAACCAGACATTACACAATAAATAAAAATTAGCAGGTAGTGGAAAGTAGGCCGTTTCTACAAACATGTGTCAAAGTCGTCCAACCGTTAAGAAGTTGGTTGTACTCCGATATATATAACTTAAATGTAATAAAGAAGTGGAAAATAAAATTCAACATATATATTCCATATTCCATATACCCCACTATAAACCATTACTAATCACCACAAACAGCACATATTCCAACCTGGATTCTATCTCGCTCAAAACAGTCTTCATGGAACCAACGCTTGTAATCGTTACGCTTGGACCAATCCTTCCCATCAATTACATTGTAATAATTACCGCCACACTTATAACAACGGTTTGTACTACGTTTCCTTGAGATTCTTTTCCCTCAATCTTCATAACTCTTTTGCGACTTAGTACCTTCGTTTCTTGACTGTTCATTTCAGCAACATACAATACGGCAAAAAGCACAATGCAATACAAAAGTACGACTTACACTAATTGGAGCAATTTTGTTTCTGATAGCCAGTGCATGCTCCCGACTAAATAATCTAATGACAGCTAATTACCTGATTATATTATGTGCATTCATGAAAATGGAACACGGAGGGAACATTGTAACTCTTGCACTGCATATTATTGCAAGACACATATTTATTAATATAAATTCACGACATGTTCAATTAGCATAACAAACTTTGTGCGGGCCGTTTTACCGCACATGACTTATGTACAGAAGGGGGCCTCCTTGCCCCAACATCTATCATGCAGCGAAAACAACAAAGGACACGCTTAAACGTTGTTGCATTCAAACCAGTACGCAGCGTTGTATGCTCGACATCTCATCTAATACTCCTATACACCTGACTTTAAATAATTACAGATTCGCTTGTTTACCTCGAGTTTTTCATTAAGCAGAGAGTTATATCAGCCATTTTGATAGTGGTATTTTTATCACTTACCTTCGTATTTAGGACTATGCAGTTGCATGCTTCCTTTCACCAACACGGTGTTTTATGTCTTTCAATTTCAGAAAGTCTCACTGCATGTTATAACAGGAACCATTAGCTTCAAATTTCGCCATGGGCTGCGCTGTGAAACACAACGTTGCGGGCAGTGGCGTAGGGAAGGGGGGGCCCGGAGGGGACGTTCCCCCAAAGAGGTCCGACAATGTACTTTGGTACTTTGATGTTTGTAATTTTTTTATATATTTTTTGTTTGTAATTTTTCTATATGTACCTATAACAGCACTTGCCCCCCCCCCCCCAACAAACACACATCCTGGCTACGCTACTGGTTGCGGGTAGACCATCTTTAACAAGTGACCATCTTTGAACAAATGACCCTATCCTCAGTTAACGTCTCAGGCTTGGATGTCGTACACTGAACGAGACTGGTCTTATTTAATGGTCTAGTGGCTTTGCTTTGATGCACAAGGTTCCGGGATTGATCACTAATGAGATAGGATGCGTCGTACTACTGTGATTTAGATCATACTTTTAATTTTAGGTCTCGTCCTATATGGTTTTGGTGCTGACTAAATGGTAAATATTAATCAATAATTAAGGAAAGGAAGCACCTAGCAAACACATATGAAAAGATTATTAAGAATTGTAGAATGAAAATTATAGGAAATAAATTAAAAGGCCAAAACAAGCCGAGAGGCTTGAACTTGGAGTCTATCAGAAACTTAATCCTGGAATTGAACCAGTATGCTTCATTCCAGAGATCAGGCTCTACCATTAAATTATCCGATATGGTAGGAAATGAATAAAAGAGTCCAAAGTAAGTCGATAGCCTTGGTGTCTATCAGAAACTTAATCCTGGAATCGAACTAGTATGCTTCATTCCAGAGGTGAGGTTCTACTATTAAATCATTTAATATACAACGTGAGGAAGGATAAATGTTATTTGAGTGACTGGACAGTAGTGTTGTTCACAAGTCGAAAAATTTCTTGACTTGTCTCAATTCTCGTCTCTTAAGTACAAGGTGACTCTCTCAACACAGATTTCTCGGACACCATCTTTAGCCAGATTTCCTACAAGCATGAGACTGAAGCTTCATGCTACTGTTTTAAATTATCCAGACAACGTAAAGGAGGTAAAGATGAAGTCAGTGAATGCTAGCAGTAGACATAAACCTACGTGCCGTCCTAAGCACATTTCAAAACAGGTGATTCTCAGAAAACGTTTCATCCAGCAGCAGCTCCAGCTTCGAAGAAAGACTTGTATTCGATTACCAGTCCAGTAACGATGAGTTCGTGGACTTTACTAATGAATGTGTTGGTTGTGGTGAACGCTATGAAAACACAAAGAAGAAAGAGATTGGATTCAGTGTGTGCGTGTAAACGGTGGCTTCATGAAACCTGCATTGATGCTTGTTTGGTTAGTGACAAAGTGATAACAAGGAAAAGTTAGATGAATATTTTTCTAACATAAATATTTATCTTTATCTTTGTTGTTCGTGTAATCCGAAGCTACCTAGCTAGACTTCCTAAATTATGGGATATTATATATATATATATATATTCTTCGTAAAACTTGAACTTTTTAATATCCTTTATGTTTGTGGAAGCAACATGTTATTGATTCTTTTTAGAAAATAATAATAATAATAATAATAATAATAATAATAATAATAATAATAATAATAATAATAATAATAATAATTATTATTATTATTATTATTATTATTATTATTATTATTATTATTATTATTAAAAACGCATTTCACTATGAAAAGTTTACTTTCTAGAACTTATACTTTTCACCACAAAATTCTTTTAAAAACCTTCATGTCTCAAGGCTTTGAGAGAAAAAAAAAAAAAAAACTATGGCCATCTCACACGGAATTGCCGTATGTGAGAATACGTGCAGGAGTTCAGACAAGAAGTAGTCGAATAGGAGTGAAACGTGGGACACGAGAAGACGTAACGGTCAGTGCCGAGCTTGATATGTGCAGCAATCTAGTTGTGACGTATGTGTAGACGGCAAGGTAGCAAACGGACTCTGAACAAGGCAAACATTATACTATACTGTACCTGCAACAACAGTTGCCACAGTTGACGTCTAGTGTTCCAGTGATACAAGAAATATTTGATAGCGAGGAAGAAGTGAAAAATGACATTCTAGTATTTTTGCAGTACGATGCAGTGGATTGCACAATAGCATATAGTCTGGATTTTGATGACAACGTACAGGTGGATGCACATGAAGACGAAGAGGTGTATGCTAGTGACGGTAATCGATGTCGATGCGGGATCATCATAGACAAAGTCAGATGCCACAATTTCCTTCCCACAAAGTAAATGACGTAAAGGAAAAACAATGACCGTGGAAGAGGTAAGGCAATAATTAATAACATAAGAGCACTTCCAAATCCCAAAAAGAAAATAATTGTGAACATATTTTGCATTAGTACACATAAAAATTACAGTGTCACAATATGATAAGACTAGATTGTTACAAGAACTGGTATTCACGCGACCCAAGGCAGCTCGGAACGAATTACACAATGTTCGTGATAGTGATACACAAAGTTATTGATATCAATGTGCACATTATGTTGGATTCATTGCCTTTCAAGCAAGCAGCAGATGGCTGCAATATTTAAACAAAAACACTTCAGAATTGGCAGACACAAGATCACAAAATTAGAAATAAGAAGACAACTTGACGATGAACAAGAAGTTGCAGAGCCAATATGAGGTTTGTAGATGAAGTTAACAGATAGATTCTTACGTTCAGGGAACATATCTTCAATGCAGACTAATAAGGATTTGAAGAGAAAATGCATAAGAAAGGATTCTGGCAATTCATGATAGCAAGATAGTTGTAACACAAGCAACTACCATCAAACGCTCTAACCCATTACTACACCACAGGGTGGCCCAAAAGTAGGTTTACAGTCCCGTACTGATCAACTCATTGATTTTTTATATCATTTCTTATTGTTATGCACCAGGTAGACTTAGTTTCTTTGTCATTTGTTTTAAATATTTTTTTAACTTATATCTTAAGCTAGAAACAGCCGAAACAAATAAACCTAAAAGCAAGAATGTTATACTTGATCAATGCAGAAGTGTATACCTACTTTTAGGCCAATCTGTATATTGCCGATTGCTAGTTTGGACTGGACATTAGCAGGCAAATTATTTATTGTTCTGCGTGAAGTCGGGCGCTCTCTACCGCCTACTATTCGTCCCCGTGTCTTTGAACTCACACATACATCAGGGAATGTGTACGTAACAGCCAGCAAGAGTGGTACAATGAATTACAGGAACTGCGGCTCCGATATGAATACTGCTCTGATCTGCGTGTAAAAACCATGATATTCTGGACCAAACCAACCCTCCTGGTAAGTAGAATATTGCAATTCATTCCACCTGGAACCACTGGCCAAGTTCAGCTATTGGACTCACGTTTTTACGTGCATGCAAGACATTCTTTCACACTATTTATAGCTATGGTATTCGGAATGCCCGTTTCCAGAAACAACTTTATGACAGACTGTTTTGCATTCGATTGCATGCAATAACCTTTCATAAGCTCTCCTCACTTCTGTATACCAGCATGATTGTGTATGCATTTCACGGAAGTGGCTACCAATATGATTGTCGTGAACGCTTTATATAGCTCAGAAAAGAGTTTATCTCTGACCTCGTTGAGGTTACATTCTGCCATCAGTGTTGACTCGTCATTTATTATTTGTCGTTCAATGTGCAAGTTGCCAGTGTGTTTGGACCATTTTGTGAACGTGGCAGATGTCTATAACACGTACGTTCCGAAGAGGTTTTATTTTGCATCACCAATGGAACCTTGTCTTTACATCGGTGTCACTGGTACGAAGTAAGTTATTAGGAGCTCACTGTTATATTTCTCGATTATTGATGCTAGAATTGTCTAATGATACACAGTAGGCACTGTATTTATGCTACATTAACCTTTGCTTTGACTTGCAATTTTTCTAGTCTGTCCTGTCTAGTTCTGCTGTGTGGAATGATTTGAAATGACTTCGCCATTGTTAAAACCAAGACGATTCACTAATTATACTTCAAGTATAGTATTAAGAATAAGTCCTGAATGTCTTGTGAAAATATTATCTGAGTGCTACGGAAGTTTGTAGAGATCCTAATACATATAACGAACATTATGTGATGCGTATTGGAAGCGCAACAATGCAAAGGTAACATATTTGCACTTTCTGCAAGATGACCAAAGGAACGAATAATTCAAATTATTTACATTGAAGATCTCATTAGATTTAACGAAACCCTATAGTCTAATGGAATTCTTCAGTTTGATCACTCCATCGGGCTCTAGAACTTAGATATTTTTCACTTTTCTCTGTGTAGCTGTTTTTGCTAATATTCATATTACACTTCTGAACGTAGAAGTCTACATATAAAACGTAGACTTCTGAACGTAGATTCTGAAAGTAAGTTATCAACTCAAAGAGGACAATGAATTACTTCAAGATGGTTTATAGCAGCCTTTCCCAACCTGGGGTCCCCAAGACAATCTCAGGGAGTCCGCAAGACAATCTCAGGGAGAAAGGCACACACAGTGGTGAGAAATATAGGGAAGACCGGGGCACATTATCACAATTTTCACATTTTATTTTTTTGTAACGCTCACGTAAGGCTGAGAAGTATAATTTTTAGTATACACATACTTGATTATCTTCTGCATAACATATATTACTCTGTCCAATGTAACTCGTCCTGAACTAGACTTATGAGCTATGTTTTATGATGAATACAGTTGTGACAATGCGGGGTAAGTTGTCACAATAGATGGAACAAGTTGTCACATGTTATTCTAATGGCAGTTTCCAGAAATAGGTAGATATTATTAATGCAACTATTACTAATGCAAAAAAGACTGTAAATGTTACCAGCATTAAATACTTAGTGTCTGAAAGAGAATGAAAACATAATCAAATAAAAGGGGAAATTATACTAGGTAAACAGGAAATAAAGTTAGAGGACCTGTACCCTATATTTTCTCAACATAAAAGACTTATTGTTACATCAACCTTTGTAGGAAAACTAAACCAGCCATGAAAAGAGAACTAACTCATAGCTAAGGAATCAAAACTACAAACTGAAAGAAACAACTAGATACATACACTTTAATCTATTGTCTACTAATATACTAGTACAAAACGTGGAAGTCTTATGTTGGTGGGAGCGAAGTCTGAAATGACGCCCCTGTGTATGGATCGCCAGAAACTAAACACGGTGTATCGTTGTCCTGCGAGGAAGAATCGCAATCTTCTTTGGACCTTCTTCGACATTGTTTTTTAGGTGCAAGACTGGTTGCTTGGGAAGTTAGCAAGATCATCATGTCTTTTCAGAAGTCCCGGAAACCAATCTGGGCCATCAATGGCCTTTTCGTTCCAAGACTCCGGGCACTTCGTTCCTAGCACTTTTGCATAGTTGTAAGCCAAATCGCGAACCTTTGTAGTGAGTCCAGAGTATATGCCCGAAGCTTGTTTTAGGTATGATACTAGTAACTCTTTCTAGTGTTACGAAAATATTGTTACACGTTGAGTAACCCACTGTAAATGAACATTGGCCGGACTGTAGTTCGCCATCTATAACACGTGTACAAAATCTTGCCAATGTTCTGTAGTGGACATGATATTCTTTAGCAGCTTTACGTATTGATATGGGGTTGTAGTTTCTTTTTACGGCTCTTGCTGTTGCATATTGGTGGTGCTTTCCTCTCTGTCTTCCTTTTGTATGTTCTCACCATCTGCGAAACAGAGATACCCCTTTACTAAACGAGGAATACATCGCTTGTATGAAACATAACACACAGTGACAACATACCCCGTCTTATTTGTAACAATTTGCTCCACGCGTCCCTATTCCTCTTTTTACAAAATATCTATACCAAACGACAAGATTAGGCGCATTCAAAGTAGCACATTATGAAGCTCTATTTCTAACCTACATAACACACACGAAAATACTTGCTTCTTTCGCTTTCACGAACACACAAAACAGCAATTCCAGGACTCGGAAAATTTACACTCCAGCACTGAAAATAGACAAAGCTCAACTGACGCAGCACTGTTTTTCCCGTGTACCTCCGAACAAGTACCATTAGTAGTGACATCTAGTAGGTAAACAAGAAAGCAACACCGGAGCGCTAACGTTTTCACTTTTCTTTCTTTCAGAATTGCTACTGTGACAACGTGCCCCTTGTGGCAATGTGCTCCGGTCTCCCCTACCATTTTAAGTTAAATGATCGAATTAATAATGACAAGCCAATTTGGGTGAGAAGTGATATTTGGCCTTCAAACAGTTGCCTATACTCCAACGGGATTTTTTTTTTTTTTTTTTTGGACAGGGCCATAAAGCGTGTAGAGACTAATAGAGAAAAAGAACTTTGTATTTGATCTCTGGTCAGTGTGGCCAACCTCAAATAGCATAAAATCCCTTCAGAACATCAAAATTACCCTTTTTAGTCCAAATGTTTCATAATCAAATATTTTTTTAATCGGTAATAATGAATGCTCTCCTCGCGCGTGCACATTAACTATGCTCTATATAACGGTCTAGACAATCTTTTAACAGTAAGTGAAAACCTGATAAAACAGCACGCACATAGGAAAGTGATACCTGGAATGGGTTAATAGATACCTTCAAAATAAGAATACACTTTTTGTTTTGGCAAAAATATATGCATAATTATGGAAGAGAACACACTATTTTATGAAGATTTCGGCTGCCATTCTTACCTTGTGCTATAAAGGCAAAATCTGTTATTGTCTACCTAGGATCTGCAACAAGACATTACCCCTGTAAATTATGAACTACCATCAGTAAGAACAGTTCATTAACTGTTCAAAGCGAAATACGTAGTTTATCGTTCCACATGCTTTGTGCTAAGAGATCGATGCAAGTAAATATCCTAAAAGCGTTCCAAGCTAACGCCTAAACCTACAAATAGAAGTCTATAGGCCTGTCACGAACCTGTACAGTTACAAGATTCTAGACTTTACCAAGACTGTAACAGACTTAATAGTTCCAGGCTGTAAGCTTGGTTTAGATTTGATATTACTACTGTATGTAATACAGTATAAGGATACTATTCAAAATTCTTTCAATAGACATACATATCATAATCGTTTTGTTCGTGTTCGCTATCCTTAATATAATATTAGTTTTCAATTCACTTCAATAGTTAAAAAAAGGAATATACAACTTTAAACACACAAGCGTTGCAAATTATTATTGTCAACTCCCGTAAACATTGTTGAATGAACAAAAAAAAAAAAAAATGGCTAGACCTATGAGACATGATAGAGAATAGAGGCGAAGTAGATGTATACGCACCTCCTGCACATCTTCATTCTTACATATGACCAAACCATGTAGAAATTTATAACTCAATATTATAGTTCATTTGCAAGTCCACCGTGAAAATTTTAGGGGGACGGCAAAAATTTAAGTGGCCCGGCTCCCTAGACCCCCCGTGGATACGGACCTGAGTACCAATTAACACTAACACATACTAAGAGTAAAACACTACAGAAGTACGAGTATACGCACATACATTGGTACACTCCGCATCAAAAAAATTGCGACAGTTAACGCCGTGCAGTTAAGCCACCCAATATACACCTTCTTATCCCATAATCGTGTCAGGTAAAGAGACCCTCTCTCTCTCCTCCATTCTTCTCTCCCATACTAAAATTACTTAACAACATAAGCGCAATTCTTATTTCAAACTACACATCTCTATCATGTCTTTGCATCTTTCACTTCTTCCCCTCTCTCCCTTTGTCACACACACGCCAAGCAAGAGCCCGATATACCTCGTCAGGAGAATCTAATTAATTGTTAACTTCGGCGTCATGTTTTTCGTGCTCTGGGGATAACATCCAGTCCTGATCATCTCTGACAGAAATACTATTTAAACGCAGGGGAATAAGTAAAACCTGCTTTTTATCCTCTGGGTTACCGAATCTCAGTCGAATTATCGGGTCACTACGGATTTGAATCCACGACCCAGTGGTGGTCTGTAACCTAACCAACATCATCCGACTGACACGATGATCCGTTTGAGCTCTTAGCGTGTTCATTCTATCTGTACAAATTACGTATTATCTGGAAGAGATGAAATCAATGCTACGGAACAGATAAATCTTCGGAAAAGACTAGAAAGTGGTAACCTCTTTGACTATTTGAAAACAAAATTTTATTTATACTAGTTCGACACAAAATTTGTTCCCATCCTATAGTTCAATGTGTTTTATTCACGTTGAAATTTGAAACAGGCTACATCTATGAGAAACATAAACTTTTCCTTTCCAACATTTGTAACTTTTCATTACGATACAGTTTGGACTTTTAATATAGGGTATTTCTGATAGAAATTTACCAGTAAAATAGCACTCTTCAATTTTCTCTTTCTTTCTTTCCTTTTTTTTTTTTTTTTTTTTTGTTTTGTTTTGTTTTTTGTTCAGCCTGCATTAGTAGTCTGAAATGGAGGATATGACCAACGCTATCTACTGGATATATTAGAATGTATTTTGGATCAGTACGTCCAATGAACACTACCGAATTTGCAATCGAACCACGCAGAAACAAAGCATGTGTGTCAAACTTTTAACATTATTCTATATGTGTCTCGGAGATCTACAGTTATACTTGAAATTGAGTATGTTATCCATTATGAAAGTGACATAATAAATGTTTAAAGCATGCTCTACATATTTGAATAGTTCTGAAAAATATGTAAAAACAAACGTTATTTCTATATTACTATTGGATTTCTGGTAACGGAACTTTATAATATTAGGTTCTTTTCTTACTAAGTTTAAAATTGAACGTTTTTATCTGTTCTCCCTTTTCTTTTTCTTCTTCTCTCCTCTTCTCTCTCTCTCTCTCTCTCTCTCTGTCTCATTTCTGAATCTCTGTGAAATAGACATTCATTGGTTTCAATTTTTCATTGTGTGTATTTCAGTTTCTCCCTACATCAACCTAAGAATCTTGTTTCGTCTCGGTTTTGTTATTTCATTTTATCGAAACTAATACGTGTGTAGTTTGAAATAAGAATTGCGCTCATGTTGTTAACTAATTTTAGTAAGGGAGAGAAGAAAGGAGGAGAGAGAGGAGGTCTCTTTACCTGACACGATTATGGGATAAGAAGGTGTATATTGGGTGGCCTAACTGCACAGCGTTAGCTGTCTTTTTTTATGCGGAGTGTACATAATATAGAAGAATCAACGCCAGAAAAGGAACAGCTCCCATTTCATAAGCAGAATTCAAACCCACAATTGCAACAGAAGGAAACGAAGTAGCTAGAAGAAAGCTTACCTGAGTAACAGAAGAAATTTCAACACAAGGACAAGCCATGCCTAGTGGTCTAGGAGTTTCGATTCCTAGTAAGACAGCATTAAAAGATTTGAATGTGTTACGGTGGTTCGGATTCCATGTTATACTTTGAGTCCACATCCCATATGGCCCCGGTGTAGGATTTGAAAGTGGAAAGAACAAAAAAAAAAAAAAAAAAAAAAAACTATGATTTCTTAGGGAACATTTACGCATCCAAAATACGAGTTTCTACAAGAATCTGGTCTTCCGATGTACCAAAGCTGTTTATCAAACTATTCTCAAGTGATCTCAAGCAAGTGAGATATCTGATCTCAAAAGGACTAACAATTGAAAAAGAAGTCTTCAGTGTTTTTTCATCGAAGAATGCATATAAGCCAATAAATTATTAGATATGCTATTCATAGAAAATGCTTTGTGTAAATGTAAACCAGTATGTCACAACTTCACAAGTGCGAAGAAATGCATGACTATCCGTATCATAAATCCCGTATAAATCGACTATCAGTATCATATATAGGAAAGAATTTTTGTGCGACTAGCAAAGAAGACTAGTGCAGGCCCGTATCCAGGGGGCTCTAGAGGGCCAGCCCCCCCTAAATTTTTGCTGGCCCCTCTAAAATTTTCACGGTAGGCTTGCAAATGAACTATAATATGGTGATGAACTATAATATGGTAGGATCGGGCACCCCTAACTTCAGCTGGGTCCCCCCTACATTTCTGAGCTGGCTACCGGCCTGAACTAGTGTAAGAACCTGCCCGAGACGTCCATTCCACAGCGGATTTACAATAGGTCCCAAAGTGAGAATAGATCCAGAAATACTTCGCAGAAGCCCAAAGGAAAAAAAAAAAAAATAATTTCAAAGAGTCAAAATCCAGGGCACAAATAAAGGGTACATGTAAAGAAGGGCTAATCGACATTTTACATTTTTTGTGAGGAGAAGCAATTTCAAATGTTGATGGGTGCCTTCTTTCCTTGTTTAGTTTTTTCTTGTGTAAGTTTCTCTACAACGAGTCACTTTTTTTTACAATATTCGTCGTGCATTTAGAAGTACAAACTAGCCAAAACAGCATTTTTTTTTAACTACAGCACACATAACAAATGCCAGACCTATTACAGTGTCATACATCATATCAAGAATAGCATTTCCAGCGAAAAGAGTAATAGAATGATAGAATGGACGACATCTCCGGTCGTTATCACAACCATTTTTCACCCATCATCAAGAAACCAGGCTATGACACCATCCCAGCATACCAACAAGATAAATTAGTAAACGGCTAGCATTTCCGATTCTGCAAGAAAATACAAAGCTGCAAAAGTAATCATCATGGTCGATAAAAAAAAAAAAAAAAAACAACGGCCATTATTAGGACCATTTTTAATTCTAACGTCCAGGAACAAAAATCACCATTATGTGAGCCACTCACCAAACAAAATCTTTGATGGTCAAAAACAACTCCCGTGGAGTCAGTTGCCTTCTTCTCTACCTTGTCAGAATGATGAACCTCTACAAGAGCTAATAATACCCTTACATCGAATTAAAGCATTCAATGTATAAACTTTGGACAAAGTAGCACTTGGCTAGATCCTTTCTTCCTTCCAGAAGACGAGGAACTCGTAGCATTACCTGTAATACATCTACAGAGAGATTATCTCAAAATTAATTCTATAATGCAAAATTAAGACAAATTTAGACTTACTATAGTAGTTGTCTTTGCTTACTGGGTGAAAATGGAAGAAACGCTAGAATTAGGAAAATGAGAGGGAACAAAGTATCGCAAGAAAGAGTATCTAAGAGGAACATATTGTTGTCAATCACGAGTCCTCTCCTGAAAACCTTATCTCGCCAATGATCTTTGCAGGCCTGTAGTCAGCCCAAAAAAATAGGGAGGCCGGTAGAAGTTAGGGGGCCCGATCCAATTATATTATAGTTCACCATATTATAGTTCATTTGCAAGCCTACCGTGAAAATTTTAGGGAAGCAGTAAAAGCTCAGGGTTCCCGGCCTCCAGTGTCCCCCGTGGATACGGGCTTGGATACTTGCATCGGAAATGAGTACTCGATCATTGAGCCATCGCGTCGCAGTTTATTTTCTGCATTGCAGAAATGAAGAATAGAAAAAAAAATTACAATTTTCGATTGTTTTTTGGGGAGGGGAGATTTTGGAGCTTTCAGTTAATCGCTGTCAGTTTGTTCTTGTTTCAAACAAAAATGAAATAAGATAGAAATGCTACTGCAGTGCATTTTGAAAGCAAGAATAAAAAGCAAAAAAGGAAAGCGCATTCTTTTCTTAGTGCAGAGGGAAAGAGTATCTAAGAGCTTATCTCTAAAGAGATTTGAGGAAGTCTTTTTTTTGTTTTTCTAGATGTGGGCTAACAACGACGCTCACTGCCTCCTTAAGCTTTTTTTTTTTCCTCGTTCCGTTTCGTTTCATTCTAACACACCAGCACGAAAAGAACAGATCACTAAACTCCCACTTCAATTAATCGTCGGCGGTGATTTATCTGTTGTTTTATAGCGGGCTTATCTTTTCTTGTTTAGGTGCTCTGCTCATAAGATCGATCCCTTTTCTTCGGTTAGTCCCTTTCCTAACGCGTCCGACCCCTTCTTTCCCTTTGTTTTCTTGCGCGGGCGCCCCCTAGCGCCAGGTTTTCCCCGCCAGTTGACTCTACATGGGCTTACAGTGTTGACAGAATAAACCTCCACAGTAGCAAAATAAAACGATGAGGACGACCAGAAAACTGTAAAGGAAGAAAGAAGTATAAAACAAACAGACATACATTTAGGAAAGATAAGAAAAAGATATAAACACAAAGATAAACGTGATAATTGGGTGGATTTTAGAATATATATATATATATATATATATATATATATATATATAGGAGTGAAGTTAATATTACAGGATATAACACAGAAAAAAGAACAAAGGAAATAATATTGTCCAAGCATTTGAGAAACGCACTTCAGCGAAAATTTATTTAACCGGATTTAACTAACATTTCATTTCACTTAGTAATCGCACTGACTTATTTTATGTAGTATACCGTTTTAAGGTTTCTTCGCTGAGGATGTGTTTTAAACTTTGCCCCTCTGATGATGCCAGCTTTAGTTTCTTAGAGGCATGGGAGCAAACGAAGAGGTATGGACCTTTTTGTTCTGGAGGGTAGATTTTTTTTTTTGTGTGTGTGTGTGTGTGTGTGTGTGTGTGTGTGTGTGTGTGTGTGTGTGTGTGTGTGTATACCGAAAAGGATAGTTTTATCATGGTTTACCTTTACTTATCAACACAACAGGCAGATGCCCAACTAGAGATTTGAAATATTACAATTCATTTTTAGAACAGTTTTTTTTTATTATTATTATTATTACTTTAGAGACATTGTATATACATATAAGGTGGAAGGGGGAATTGGGTGGAGGAGTTAATGGAGCGGAAAACTTTTTTAAAATGTATATTTTACATTTCGGTATATTTTTTATGGAA
Source organism: Thermobia domestica (assembly GCF_964235325.1). Lineage (NCBI taxonomy): Eukaryota > Metazoa > Arthropoda > Insecta > Zygentoma > Lepismatidae > Thermobia > Thermobia domestica. The sequence goes on from NC_137458.1 coordinate 72,200,665, forward strand.
TTTAATTACACCTAAATGTTGGGTGGGTAGATGTTGATCAGAAAAAAAAAGCTTTGATGAATTTTGAGAGGGTGTAATAATGACCAAAAAACGAAACTGTTTTGATTGAGAAATGACATATCTGAAACCGAATTTCAGATTTGTGTGTGTCTTGGTTTGAGTCACAATAAATCACGCATCTGTTAATGTTTTGATCCTGATTTTTTAAATTTTATTTTATTTATTTATTTATTTATTTATTTTTTACTGCTGATTGTAGTAAAGCGAAAGAAATTATATTTACGAACATCTTTGAATTTCATATGTGCCTCAAAAGTGAACTTTTTTCGTTTCTTTTTAAATCTTCTCAACATCACGCAACCCCCTCAAATCCATATAAAGTATTTAGTGGGGGAGATCACCATGGTACAGTGATGGAGCTCTCACGTCCAGTGTGACTGGTCATGGTTCCATGTCAGGTCTTGTGAGCTCATTGTAGACAAGAAAACATTATATATGTAGATTTCTTCCTTGGGGTTTTCCTCTTTTGCTTTCACATTTTCTTCTTCATATAATCATTATCTTCCATCAATAATTCGTCTGTTTTACCCTTTTACCTAACCATGTGACTCAGGGGTACATATTTTACTTTGTTTTTTTTTTTTCAATTACTTATTAATAAACCTTTATTTTGAAATAAGCGCTATCCTTGAATGCATGCTAAACCTTGGGCCTTGTTCATCTGTATAAGTTAAAAAAAAAAAACATTTTCACATTCATACGATACAAGTAATTTGGACTCTACAAAGTATAATTGCGCTGTGTCAACCATCTGTACCATTTGAGTGTCGTTCTGTTGTGACGATAAAACAAACGTTGCAGCATAAGGACAGGTTGACATTCAAAAAAGCAACTACCTCTGGATCTGAGGAGTGCCGGTGGTTATACATTCTGTATATATTTAACAGAAAATGACCATCTGAACAGTCCTTTAAAGGAATAGAATTGAACACTAAATAAAAAGCAAATGGAATTTAATATAAACTAATTACATAAAACAACTCTACAGAACACGGAATAAGCAGGAATGCCTGTTGGCAAGTGCAAAACAAGACCGAACAACTGATTAGCGATTACAGCGCCATCAAAACATGAACGGCGGTTACAGGAAAGAGTGGAGCGCCAACGTGGTAAATTTGAAAATATGCTCCGAAATCAAATCCATGCCGGAAATCTGAAGGGATGGCCGGATTATAGAATACCTGCATATTCAAGTCTTATAATGCTTGTAAATTTCAAATGTAGCTTCTCAGGAACTGTAAGATCTTAGTGGAATTTAGGTTAAGGTACTTTCCTAGGATTCCACAGTCTTCAATGTCATCTGTAAATCTTAACATAACGACACAATATTTTACCAATAAAGATGATAGATAAATTATATATATATATATATATATATATATATATATATATATATATATATATATATATATATATATATCCGTTGCATGAAGTTCATAGTGTCTTCAGTTGAGAGAATGGTTTTAATATCACAGAACAATAAAACATGCATAAAGGCAAACGAACACACGTCCTTATGACAGACGCATTCCTGACTTAATATTTCTTTCGTTGGGGGAATAACGCATGCAGTCAACCGAGAAGGAAGAACACAGAATATAGAGTGTAATGTAACCCTTTCTGTCTATGCCAGAGAAAATATGTTTCTTCTTATCGTTGGAGCGATGAACACGCTTTCGCTATGTGCTAGGAACAATTAGGCATTCCTGTGCGTTACTCAGGAAACAGTGAAGGTTGCCAAAGTCTTCCTTTCTCTTTAAGAGTTTTTAGATGTTTCTGTGCTAGCTGTAAGTTCTGTTCCAGTTGGTCAAAACAACGAGGTGTATATATATATATATGTTCTATGAAAGGCCAAAAGGAAAATGGAATGTCGTTGGAGGAAGATGCTGGATGTTTCCAGCGACACTTTCCCCCCATAGCAAGGATAAAATATCCCACTAGAGAGGAACTGTTTTCATGTTCCTACTGCCTGCCTAGACTCTTTATTTTCAGAGGGTGTTATCCTTTTCAATTCAATGAATAACATCCTCGGCGATCTCCACCTTCATTTCAGTATGTATTTGCACATTTGCATTTATAGTTTCAGACCTCCAAACTATGCTAGCCATAAGTACCTGGTATAGTAAATCTTATAAAACGAATATGTCCGTCTATCGATAGACATCAGAGCGAAAACGGAAAGAAACAGCGAGAAATGTTTTTGATATGAATTCCGTGTATCAACATTAGGTTTCATCTCCTCTCTTGACCCTTTACTGAAAACGAAAAGTGGCAGAAATCAGCCATTTTCGGTTTTAATGTTTATGACTATAGAACAAAAGCGATAATAGATGCCGGAAAGCTTTTTCTTTTTTTGAGTAAATTTACTGGCTCAAGAATGAATTTCCGTATCTTTCTACTAAAACCGGAAATCACAAAAAATAACTACTACTCCCGATTACAATATTGAATATCAATAGATCAAGAATGATAAGATATAGAATATACAGCTCTTGAATATAGATATTAAGAAGTTATTTTATTTATACCCCAAACCCTCTATTCATACAAATTACAATTTCCGGTTTCAACACCAACCACTATAAGGATGGCAATAGGTCGCGAGAAACTAATTTTTCTTTTATGGATTCAATGTTGTAAGAATAGGTTATATCTTCGTCCTTATCTTTCTAGAGAAACCGGAAACTGTAGAAATCTGAAACAACTTCCTGTTTTAATTGTGATCCCTTAAAGCAAGAATGGTCCCTGATAGCGAGAAATTGTTATATTTATTTGATTCAGCAACTCAAGAAGAGGCTCTGCCTCCAATCCAATCCCTTTATTGCAACCGGGAGGTACTGGTCTGCCACTTTCCGGTTTCAATATTGATTTCCTCATAGTTTAAAGTTTGTAGTTTCACAATGTAAAACGGAACTCTCTTTTTAAAAATGGAAGAGTGCTTTGGGAAGAAAATGCAGCAGAAAAGGCTATTTTTTAAAAGAAATGGATCTATCTTTTCATTGCTAGTAATAAATAGTCATTTTTTCTGTAAATGTTGTAAGAGAAATAGATACATGCATATTTAACATTTATACGTCAAATGATGATATACATAAACAGTGGCGGATCCAGGATATGATCAAGGGAAGGGCAAAACCATAGTTTGCCGCTTTATCCAGTGTAAACCAGGATTGAAGCCCATTTTATCCCGTGTATACCTTAGCATCAAGGGGGGGTATAGCCCCTATAGTCCCCCCTTGGATCCGCGCCTATACTTAAATGACTCGTAGATGGTCACTAGTGAATGTTAGTTTAATACCCTTTGGTTAAGCCTTACAGATTACAGGAAACGGATGATAAACGAAATAATTAATGTTAGAGATAATTGAATCAATTAAGATAATACAAGTAAACTAAAATATCCTGATCAAACAGCTCAGGAAGTATAGTAGCCTCAGTCTAAAGACAGCCCTTGCTCACAAACGGAAGCCGCCCCAGTGCGCGATTTCTTTTCATACTGCCCTGTTTGGTTTTCATCTCCCTTGAAAACTAACTGACAGGCAATAAACTGAACCCAAACTTGTTAATGATAGTTTGGGAAATCTTTGTTAATGATAGTTTTCCTTTCCTTCTTCCTCTTAAAAGGAAAACAGTTTCGGAGCAAATTGCTGTCTTTAGACCGAGGCTACTTTAACTAATCCAGCAGAAAGATCAATTTCCTTGTATTTTCTAGTTTTCCTTTCCTTCTTGCTCTTAAAAGGAAAACAGTTTGGGAGAAAATTGCTGTCTTTAGACCGAGGCTACTTTAACTAATCCAGCAGAAAGATCAATTTCCATGTATTTTCTAGTTTTCCTTTCCTTCTTGCTCTTAAAAGGAAAACAGTTTGGGAGCAAATTGCTGTCTTTAGACCGAGGCTACTTTAACTAATCCAGCAGAAAGATCAATTTCCTTGTATTTTCTAGTTTTCCTTTCCTTCTTCCTCTTAAAAGGAAAACAGTTTGGGAGCAAATTGCTGTCTTTAGACCGAGGCTACTTTAACTAATCCAGCAGAAAGATCAATTTCCATGTATTTTCTAGTTTTCCTTTCCTTCTTGCTCTTAAAAGGAAAACAGTTTGGGAGCAAATTGCTGTCTTTAGACCGAGGCTACTTTAACTAATCCAGCAGAAAGATCAATTTCCTTGTATTTTCTAGTTTTCCTTTCCTTCTTGCTCTTAAAAGGAAAACAGTTTGGGAGAAAATTGCTGTCTTTAGACCGAGGCTACTTTAACTAATCCAGCAGAAAGATCAATTTCCATGTATTTTCTAGTTTTCCTTTCCTTCTTGCTCTTAAAAGGAAAACAGTTTGGGAGCAAATTGCTGTCTTTAGACCGAGGCTACTTTAACTAATCCAGCAGAAAGATCAATTTCCTTGTATTTTCTAGTTTTCCTTTCGTTCTTGCTCTTAAAAGGAAAACAGTTTGGGAGCAAATTGCTGTCTTTAGACCGAGGCTACTTTAACTAATCCAGCAGAAAGATCAATTTCCATGTATTTTCTAGTTTTCCTTTCCTTCTTGCTCTTAAAAGGAAAACAGTTTGGGAGAAAATTGCTGTCTTTAGACCGAGGCTACTTTAACTAATCCAGCAGAAAGATCAATTTCCTTGTATTTTCTAGTTTTCCTTTCGTTCTTGCTCTTAAAAGGAAAACAGTTTGGGAGCAAATTGCTGTCTTTAGACCGAGGCTACTTTAACTAATCCAGCAGAAAGATCAATTTCCTTGTATTTTCTAGTTTTCCTTTCCTTCTTCCTCTTAAAAGGAAAACAGTTTGGGAGCAAATTGCTGTCTTTAGACCGAGGCTACTTTAACTAATCCAGCAGAAAGATCAATTTCCATGTATTTTCTAGTTTTCCTTTCCTTCTTGCTCTTAAAAGGAAAACAGTTTGGGAGCAAATTGCTGTCTTTAGACCGAGGCTACTTTAACTAATCCAGCAGAAAGATCAATTTCCTTGTATTTTCTAGTTTTCCTTTCCTTCTTGCTCTTAAAAGGAAAACAGTTTGGGAGCAAATTGCTGTCTTTAGACCGAGGCTACTTTAACTAATCCAGCAGAAAGATCAATTTCCTTGTATTTTCTAGTTTTCCTTTCCTTCTTGCTCTTAAAAGGAAAACAGTTTGGAAGCAAATTGCTGTCTTTAGACCGAGGCTACTTTAACTAATCCAGCAGAAAGATCAATTTCCTTGTATTTTCTAGTTTTCCTTTCCTTCTTGCTCTTAAAAGGAAAACAGTTTGGGAGCAAATTGCTGTTTTTAGACCGAGGCTACTTTAACTAATCCAGCAGAACGATCAATTTCCTTGTATTTTCTAGTTTTCCTTTCCGTCTTGCTCTTAAAAGGAAAACAGTTTGGGAGCAAACTGCTGTCTTTAGACCGAGGCTACTTTAACTAATCCAGCAGAACGATCAATTTCCTTGTATTTTCTAGTTTTCCTTTCGTTCTTGCTCTTAAAAGGAAAACAGTTTGGGAGCAAATTGCTGTCTTTAGACCGAGGCTACTTTAACTAATCCAGCAGAAAGATCAATTTCCTTGTATTTTCTAGTTTTCCTTTCGTTCTTGCTCTTAAAAGGAAAACAGTTTGGGAGCAAATTGCTGTCTTTAGACCGAGGCTACTTTAACTAATCCAGCAGAAAGATCAATTTCCTTGTATTTTCTAGTTTTCCTTTCGTTCTTGCTCTTAAAAGGAAAACAGTTTGGGAGCAAATTGCTGTCTTTAGACCGAGGCTACTTTAACTAATCCAGCAGAAAGATCAATTTCCTTGTATTTTCTAGTTTTCCTTTCCTTCTTGCTCTTAAAAGGAAAACAGTTTGGGAGCAAATTGCTGTCTTTAGACCGAGGCTACTTTAACTAATCCAGCAGAAAGATCAATTTCCTTGTATTTTCTAGTTTTCCTTTCGTTCTTGCTCTTAAAAGGAAAACAGTTTGGGAGCAAATTGCTGTCTTTAGACCGAGGCTACTTTAACTAATCCAGCAGAAAGATCAATTTCCTTGTATTTTCTAGTTTTCCTTTCGTTCTTGCTCTTAAAAGGAAAACAGTTTGGGAGCAAATTACTGTCTTTAGACCGAGGCTACTTTAACTAATCCAGCAGAAAGATCAATTTCCTTGTATTTTCTAGTTTTCCTTTCGTTCTTGCTCTTAAAAGGAAAACAGTTTGGGAGCAAATTGCTGTCTTTAGACCGAGGCTACTTTAACTAATCCAGCAGAAAGATCAATTTCCTTGTATTTTCTAGTTTTCCTTTCGTTCTTGCTCTTAAAAGGAAAACAGTTTGGGAGCAAATTGCTGTCTTTAGACCGAGGCTACTTTAACTAATCCAGCAGAAAGATCAATTTCCTTGTATTTTCTAGTTTTCCTTTCCTTCTTGCTCTTAAAAGGAAAACAGTTTGGGAGCAAATTGCTGTTTTTAGACCGAGGCTACTTTAACTAATCCAGCAGAACGATCAATTTCCTTGTATTTTCTAGTTTTCCTTTCCGTCTTGCTCTTAAAAGGAAAACAGTTTGGGAGCAAACTGCTGTCTTTAGACCGAGGCTACTTTAACTAATCCAGCAGAACGATCAATTTCCTTGTATTTTCTAGTTTTCCTTTCGTTCTTGCTCTTAAAAGGAAAACAGTTTGGGAGCAAATTGCTGTCTTTAGACCGAGGCTACTTTAACTAATCCAGCAGAACGATCAATTTCCTTGTATTTTCTAGTTTTCCTTTCGTTCTTGCTCTTAAAAGGAAAACAGTTTGGGAGCAAATTGCTGTCTTTAGACCGAGGCTACTTTAACTAATCCAGCAGAAAGATCAATTTCCTTGTATTTTCTAGTTTTCCTTTCGTTCTTGCTCTTAAAAGGAAAACAGTTTGGGAGCAAATTGCTGTCTTTAGACCGAGGCTACTTTAACTAATCCAGCAGAAAGATCAATTTCCTTGTATTTTCTAGTTTTCCTTTCCTTCTTGCTCTTAAAAGGAAAACAGTTTGGGAGCAAACTGCTGTCTTTAGACCGAGGCTACTTTAACTAATCCAGCAGAACGATCAATTTTCTTGTATTTTCTAGTTTTCCTTTCGTTCTTGCTCTTAAAAGGAAAACAGTTTGGGAGCAAATTGCTGTCTTTAGACCGAGGCTACTTTAACTAATCCAGCAGAAAGATCAATTTCCTTGTATTTTCTAGTTTTCCTTTCGTTCTTGCTCTTAAAAGGAAAACAGTTTGGGAGCAAATTGCTGTCTTTAGACCGAGGCTACTTTAACTAATCCAGCAGAAAGATCAATTTCCTTGTATTTTCTAGTTTTCCTTTCGTTCTTGCTCTTAAAAGGAAAACAGTTTGGGAGCAAATTGCTGTCTTTAGACCGAGGCTACTTTAACTAATCCAGCAGAAAGATCAATTTCCTTGTATTTTCTAGTTTTCCTTTCCTTCTTGCTCTTAAAAGGAAAACAGTTTGGGAGCAAATTGCTGTCTTTAGACCGAGGCTACTTTAACTAATCCAGCAGAAAGATCAATTTCCTTGTATTTTCTCGGAGCTAAGACTCTTGAACTGTTTTATTTTTCTTCTGGAATAATAATAATAATAATAATAATAATAATAATAATAATAATAATAATAATAATAATAATAATAATAATAATAATAATAATAATAATAATAATATAAATGAGTTTCATTTCAAAGTGTGAAACTACGGTAACTTCCAAACCACGCGAATTCAATACTCAAACTTCAGATAGTAGATTATATTTATCATTACTGGTTGCAACAGAGGAACAAGATCAAAGATAGATACTGTTCCTCAGACGCTGAATCCATATCAAAAAAGCCAACACTCACTATCTTTTACTATTTTGCTCAATGGAGATTAATTAACATTAAAAGTGGAAGTGGTAATTGATGTCTGTCACTTCTGGTTGCAACAGAAGAATAAAATCAGAGATGAAACATTATGCAATCACTGTGTTAACCGTAAAATCATAGATTTTCACCACTTCCGGTTTCAAAAGATATATGTATAAAATGTAACAGTTCCTCTGATACGTATAAATTATTTATTAATTTATTTGATATTCAAAGCTGTAAATGTTTTATTTCATTAACTTTTTAAAAAGCATATTGATCTCTCATTTCATTTTTATTTTTCCCTACGGCTGAATTCTAATTAATTTAATCTCTATTTTCTAAAGTGCTGGAGTACCACGGCAAGATGGAACTTTACAGGATCAATTCTTTTTGTTAGTAACCGTTTATTGTTCTCATCAAGTTAATACTCGGCTTAAAAAACCTGAAGTTCGAACCCCGTGAACAGGCAATGACATGACACGTGACAGTTCCTATCTCGTCTGACCGAAGTCACTTGTGCAGACTTCATTTGCATACTAAATGTTAATGGATCTCTGACAAAACCCGAATTAAAAAGTAAATTTGAAATTTATTTAAACTTGATTCAATTACGATTACCACCTTTTTATTATAATTTTGACATTCATCAAACAGGGACCGAAGTAAAAATTTAAACTGTCATGTTTTAAACTTGACTATCCCTGAACTGATTACAAAAGGTGGGAATAAAAGTCATTCTTGGAATGCTGAATCGGTCTGAGAAACCGTTTTTTCGATAACCCTTAGCGTTTCTGCTCCACAAAAATCAGTATTGAAACTGGAAATCAGGGGCGTCATTTGGGAAGGGCAGGAGGGGGCAATTGTTTCTCCCTGAGATTGAGAAAATACTTGTATTTTAATCAATTGTATACTAACATACTAATTTTTAAAAAACGTGAAATTCTTATATGAGAAGAGAATCTTGCTTTCTTCTAGTAAAATCTGAAATGACGTTACTGCTGGAAGTCCTAGTAAATTTCAACCACTCCAAGTTCCGGTAGAGTGTTGAAGGTTGTGATGATATGTCCTTTTGAGACACTGAACTGATTGAAAAAAAAAAAACGCTTCTGGCTATCAGTTATCATTTTTGTCCTATGGCGATATACGTGAACACTAGAAATGGTTGATTTCAACCACTTCCGGTTTGAATAGAGGGTTATCCTAGGTTAAGGATTCTACTCTTGGGACACCGAATCGATTGCAAAGAGGCAAAAACCACTTCTCGATATCCCTTAAGATTTTGGCTCTATGGAAATCAGAACAGAAACTAGAAATACTAGTTAATTTCAACCACTTCTGGTTTTGGTAGAGTTTTGTGGATGGAGATGATATGTGCCAATTGAGACGCTGAATCGATTGAAAAAAAGAAAAATATTGTTATGTAGGCTATTGCCGTTTTCTGTTCCTATAGCGGAAAACAGTAACATTGGAAATGGCTAATTTCAAACCACTTGCGGTTTGAGTAAGAGGCTAACGGAGAATATGGCGTACCGTATATTCTTGGCACGATGAATCGATTGCATAAAAGCGCTTCTCGATATCTCGTTTCGTTTTTGTTCTGATATCTGTCGACAGACAAACGGATGCACGGACAGAGTCGTTCTATAAGACTTTCAACACTTATGCATAACATAATTCGGACTCTAATAATAATAATTAGAGACAGGACGTTAGGCAAAATGCTTATTCTTTAATATTAAAGATATGATCAAAAATAATGTTTTAAAGTTTATATGAGGGATTATAGTTTCAATTTAAGCCAATTTTGTTTTGCCTATTTCGCCCCTTACTGCCTAAAATATTGCTTTAGTGCCTAATATTGCCTATTCTATGCACTTTCTTCAAAGTAAGATTACATTGTGAAAAAATATATAATATATATGGAATGCATATCAAGTTTCGTTTTTATATACGCCAAGTGAACTTTGTGGTGGACAAACACCGTGTGCGTGGGTTTTCTCGGGGTTCGCCCGTTTCTTCCCACTTTCTTCATTCCACAATTTCATTCATTTCTCATCAATCACCGTCTCCTTTAGCCTAGTCGGCATAAACATGGGACGAAAACTCAAAGATTGTTTTTCGTTTTTATATTGTATAGTAAAAGAGGATAATATATTAACGAACAGGTACATTTCTATGTTCTTTGAACATTTTCTATGACTTGAATCTATTTTTTAATTGTAAGTATTCATCTTGATTATTTCAAGTTACATTTTAGTGCCTATTTTTAAAATTTTAAGTGCCTATTTGCCTGCCTATTTTCCAGGTTTTTAATGCCTAAACATCCGGACTCTAATAATAATAATAATAATAATAATAATAATAATAATAATAATAATAATAATAATAATAATAATAATAATAATAATTTTAAAATAAAGAGAGAGTAAATTTTTTTTCGATGGTGAATAACTTACGAATAGAGATGAATTAGAAAATCGCTCGTTAGTGGCACTACATGGCTGGAGACAGATTTGAATTGCAAAAGCTTGAAGGAAAACTTCAGGAAGAGATTGTTGCAAGAAGAAAACTGGAAGGAAAATAAGCGAGAGATAGAGAGAGAGAAAGAGAAAGAAAGAGAAAGAAAGAAAGAAAGAAGCAAGGGAATATGTAAGTGGAAGAACTTTGTGTCTTTTTCTTTTCTTTTCTTCTTTGGGTGAGTTGTAGCAGCTCATCAAGGGGTCAAGGGCAAGGAATTTAAGGGGGATCCCAAGAAAGGCAGACCACTCACTTCCTTTCGTCTGTATCAGCAATGAGCTAAAGCTGAGAGCGAGTGGGCTAATGGTAACGCAGGGCAGCCATAATTACTTGGGAGAGACGGCAAAGAAAGATATGCATGCACACTGCTCGAGGGCCGGTACGATGCGGTCATTACTACGGCAATTGTGAGCTCATTTGTCGCAGCTTCAGGGAAAGCCTCTTACGACAGAAATATACCAGCTCTAATCCCTTAGAGATTTTGTAGCCAGAGTGCACTTTGTGTCATATATCTTGTCCTCCATTTTCATAGTGTCATTAGAAACATGGCGCAATTTCTGGAGGTTTGTTGCGGTAGCAGGAAGCGAAAAAAAATAGTATAGCACAATCGTGATTTGCTGGAGATAGTCCACCTCGCCGCCATTACTGTGCTGTACACGAAAACTTTTTTTTTTTTTTTTTTAATATCTACTCGTGAACTTTTGCCTTTAAGGCTTTTGTTAGTGCACATTATGCTTGTATTACAGGCGACAGCTTGAATTTACAATGGGTACATTTGCACACACAGACAACATCACTTGACCACTACTGTCTTTAGTAGATAAGATACACAAGAACGACCTTCAACTGTTATTTCTCAAAGTTGTGACGGAAAACACGCATATCACACATCGAAGAAATTAAGAAGTTAAACTACCGTTCAGCAAATGTTACAGCAACCACGTGTTTTTAGAACGAGAATATCATTACCGTTTTATAATCCCATAATGGAAGCAAAAGTTGTGATTTTAATATAAAAATAACTGCCTCGCGCAGTCCAACTACTTCCTTCCTCACAGTTCAAGATTTAATCTGTTGGTTGTTACGACGTCTTTCCTAAAGTAACATTTTTATTATAAATTATTCAGTTACGATTAACAATTTTTCAAAGTAGGCAAATACAAAGGATAGTTATATGTTTCATAAACAGTAGACAATGCACGCAAAAAAGAAAAAAAAGAAAGAAAGAAAAAGAGAGTGAAATAATGTTTTCTGTCCAGGGGTGGATCCAGGGACAACCCATCGCCCCCCTCCAGAAGCCCGTCCTGGATCCGTCCCTGTTATTGTCAATTACTAGTGGTGGCTTTCGAGGGATGTCACACCTGTAAAAAATTAAACCTTTATCGCTTTAAAATAAAGGAAGAATCTTACCTAATGTATACAATAATTAGTCCATTAGGTAAGTTTTCTTTCTTTAAGTTTAAAGTGATACCGGTAGGTGTTTAATTTTTTCCGGCTGTGACTTCCCTCAACAGCCGTCATTGGTCAGGGCATACTTGATGAAATACGAACACAGTTAAACGAGGAAGAAAATAGACAATAAGTAAGACAAAGGAATCTACATGTCAAATTCAAGCTTAGGAGGAGGAGGATGAAGGTAAAACAACTGTGATTGAAGCCAGCCACACATAAAAATCATTAACTCTTTGGATAACGTCTATTAACATAGAATAACGAAATTTTTACATTGTTGGCGATGTAATTACAGTTCTAGACTTTAAAAACGCAACCCCAAGAAGTAGAAGAGGTAGGAGCCTCAGTTTGAACAGGGTAAATAGAACGTACAGATCAACACATTGCATCTATCCAGGAAATGTAGTTGTGCGTTGTTCGGATGAAAAAGACTCCATGCCGGTCTGCAGTAAAGTTACCACAACCGAGCGCAACTGACCAAACGACACTCTTGGCTGGTACAACTAGTCGGCTAGTTAAAGACCCATCAATGTATATAACACAAGAGCGTATACGGGATTGGTGACCAAGAAAGTTCTGTCGCTTTTTGTGGAGGTCAGTATTCAAATGCCCCTCACACTGCGAGTGGAATGCGAATGGAGATAAGGCGAAGGTCAGTTGTTGGTATGGGTACATTCAACATACCACCTGGTTGTGGCAGTTCAGTTACACCGTGAACTTGCTAAGAACACAGTGAACATAATATCTCCACAGAGCGTCATAAGGGCGTGTATGCTGTACGAGTTTCAAACTGGGGTTAAACGCCGCTGCAGCGGAATGGAAGATATGCCAGCCCTTTGGTGAGGGTGTCGTGTCTACGCGGACAGTACAGCGGTGGTTTAACAAGTTTAAGGACGGTGACGAAACACTCGAAGACGCACCACGAACCGGAAGACCAACATATGTACAAAATGAAGATCTTCAAGCAGCAGTTGAGGCGAACAGTGGCCAGACATGTGAGGAACAGGGACTGCAATTCAGTATGAGTCAAGAAACCATTCGACAGCACTTCCATCAACTTGGGAAACACTACAAGTTAGGTCGATGGGTCCCACGGCCAGGAGGAAACGCGAGCAGACACCTGTGTTTATTTGCTGTCTCGTTTAAGGAAGGAGCCATTTCTGGACAAGGTGTTGATATGTGATGCGAAGTGGGTCCTATACGAAGCTCCACGGTGCCGTCACCATTGGTTAGGATCCTATGAACCGGTTCCAAAACAGCTGAAACCAGCACTGCACCAGAAGAAGGTCCTCCTGTGTGTTTGGTGGACTGCTCGCGGTATCATGCATCGGGAATTCCTACCAGCTGGCCAGAACATCAATGCAAATGTGTACTGTCAGCAGTTGAGCCATGTTCAAGAAAAACTCAAAACTCTGGAGCCAGCACTTCTGAATCACAAAGGAGTCCTTCCTCCTGTTAGAGGACAACGCTAAGCCTCATTTGGCTAGGATGACCTGGGACATCATTCTGTATGGGAAACACTATTGCATCCACCATACTCCCCCGACATTGCACCGTCCGATTATCACCTGTTCCATTCCTTAGACAATCACCTTAGAGGACGCCAGTTCAAATCCCTAGTAGAGGTGCAAAATGCACTTGATACTTTCTTTGCTTCATGACCCACCAAGTTCTATCGCGATGGAATCCATGGCCTTCCAGAACGTTGGCACAAGTTCGTTGATGCTGATGGAGACGTATCTATTTTTGATCTTCCAGGTACGTCTTAGGTGGCATATGGATGTTCGAAATTGGTGGGTGAAAAAGCGACAGAACTTTCTTGGTTACCTTATAATAACGCCCGGAGATCGACCAGTGTAGCGATGCAGAAGGCAAGTATTGCCATGGTATTACAACATATGGGTTATCGTGATGCTGCAGATAGAAGCCACGTCAGAGAAGAGAATGTCACGTCAATTCACGACATACAGCATCACATACCTATCCGCAGTCGAAGTTAGTCGCAGCAATGCGCGCCGTAGAAATATACAACACATCGTCAGAAGACGTCGAACTACAGTATGTACGCACTGGTCATTGCTCAATATTCCCGAATTCGTGCACCTATTTTCAGAATACGGCTGTCCAATCTGTATAATCCGTCCTCTTGAACTGCTACGACGCAGTCGTGATCTTGTATTGGCATTGTGTATTGCATATGCCATGTATTGTGTATTGCCTTCCTAGAGGCTTAGATTCCATATTCGCATCACTGTGACTATATTCTGTCTAATGTATGCACCAATGTGAGGCTACTGTCGGTTGCATTCATCCTCCTTAGAAATTACTTACTTTAGGCCACTCGCCCATGCTTTATGAAACTATAGTTTCTGCGCGTGGTTTTCTATTCGGTAGATTTATTTTAAAGCTCGTAAGCAGTTTATTGTCATCTAGTTTATTATAAATAATATATGTGTAACGAATGTGTAATGTCACGTTGGAAAACGATGTTCAACGACAGATACAATCAATCTGTTACATTAACAGCGTAATTTGCTCCTATGAGACAAACTCAGGCTATTTCGTGACTCGGATAATTTCGTGATAATTACACATTTGATGTTGATTACGAACTTATCCTGACAACAAGACAAGGACAAATGAATTGTCATAGAGTGCAGATGAGTGTAGTTCATGTAGTGGAAACCATAAAACGACAACAGCACTCTGGTAAATTTTAGAGGAAAACAATTGGCACAATACATGAAAGAAAATAAGCAATATCAGTGCTGTCAAACAAGGGAGATATGAGGCTGTAAATTTGGGGAATTACGGGGTCCGTCCAGAGAAACGAACAAATGTACAACAACAACAAGACTGCAGAAGGAACAAATGTACAATAGGGAGTAAACTGTAACATGTACAACATCCAGTGATTAACGGGTTTGATACAGGATTCGCCCCCCCAAAAAAGGCAAATTTTAGAGTAGCTGTAGAAAGAAGAAGTCCCATATGACATAATGCGGAAATTTGAGCAGCAAGTCTTTCTGTAGCACATCAATTCCAACGGCGTCTGTATGGAATCGATATCTCGAACCGTTCCCGAGAGCTGTAAAACGAAATGTCTTGGGGTTGCAACACTGCATAGAATAAAACCCTGCATTCCTTCAAAACTACAGAAACGACGACGCAGCGCTTGAAAAGAGTACAGAAAAGCTGTGGCACGACAGGTAACAAATCTGTGGCAAGCTAGTACGTCAGTATCGATTCGCAAAGATTAATGAACTGTGATAGGTGTCGGTCGGGAATATAGGAAACGTTAGCATGTAAGACAAGAATGAAGATGAAACACAATGTATTCAGTTTACCAGTAATATACAGGAAAAAAATATTTTAATGTATTACACCAATACATACAACAGAAAAGTCATAGACAGTATGGCAAAATACGTACATTTCTCGCCCTAGCCGCACTCGATATTACGTATCAAGCCCGTGAGTCACTGGATGCTGTGAATGTTGTGGTTTACTCCCTACTGTATATTTGCTCCTTCTGCAGTATTGTTGTTGTTGTACATTTGTTCGTTTCATTGTACGGACCCCATAATTTCTCAGCTTTAGAGCCTTATATCTCACTTATTTGGTGACACTGATAAAACCCACCTTTGGCTTATTTTCTTTCACATTTTACGTCAATTGTTTTAATGCCATAAAATGGTATACGTTCCATTTGAAAAACTATAAGTTTGTGTTGGGATGGCAACACTACTTGTGTAACACTACTGCCGTGTTCTTGGTCACGTGTCCCCCTCCCGCAGGTATCAGGTTACCTGCGCACATTTTTTATTTTCTGTTTTTTTCTGGCGTTTGGGATATAACTCGACACTGTCTCATCCAGTCACTACTTGGTATATAGGGCTTGTAGCGTAAACAAGGCATTTCCGCACTGAGTGACCATCACCACAATGATTAGTGATCTATAATTAGTCGGGATACCAATTTTCATAAATATCTATCTGTCATGGTTTGCATACGTCCCTTGTCAGTAAATTCAATCAGTTAGTATGTCTTTGAACGTTCTTTCGTTAACCGCTAATAGTACCGTAGAATTAAGTACTTGTACAGTCACCCACATAAGTACCTGGACCCCTGACTGTTATAATTCCATTACTTGGGATCGAGGTACTTATGTGGGTGGCTGTACAAGAATATCTTTTAATTTTTATATTTTATATTTTTCTATTTTTATTTTAATTTTTATTATTTATTTATTTATTTTTGCTTAAGGTTATTGTTGATCACTTCCTTTCTGAATGCTGTGTAGCAACCCTAAAGTTTGGAGACACACAACTTGTACAAAGTAATAATTTTCTGGTTACTGTTGAGCCAGAAGAAAACAAGATATGAACGTGTTTTATTTATTTGCATCAGTTTCTTAAGCTTATTTATTGGAACACAGTATAATTATCATTTAAGAAAGGGAAAAAGAAGAAAGTTTTCATTCATAATTTATTTGATTACTAAGAGTAAAGGCAGTTTGCGGGAGGAGGGAAGAAATAATTGAATTTCTTTAAAAAGTAAAAAATCGATATTTAATTTGCCAAGTGACAACTTAAACACCAGTTCATTGTCACATAATAATCTCTCTCTGTCTCAGATGTAAACAAAATTCCATGAAATATTCAAATGGTTAATTCCTGTCTTCTTTAATAACTAATCATTTTTTATTATAATTTCTAGTTTACTAATCAGTATATTTTTGAAATGCATGAAAAGTTAATCTTAAATCAATCACTGGAAATAGAAAGAAAGAAAGAAAAAAGATAAGAAAAGGAATGAAAAGTCTCTGAATATATCCTCTAAGTACGTTAATTTATATAAGACATTATTTTTTTCCTGTTTTTTCTTAAAATAAACTCAAGTTTCAATAGTTTGATTAAAAAAAATGTGATTTACTTCGCGAAAATTAAGTTTTCTTACATATGATTGTAATATCTAACAACCAAATTTAATTTGGAAATTTCAATTTTATATATATTGCAAATTCATTTTGAAACAGCAAGGGATTTCAAGAAAAAAATCAGTAAAATCATATAATTAAAATTCCAGTTTATTTCAATAATTATCGTCATCATATTTATTCTGCCACTATTGACAGGTCACTTGCGGTAACTGAGAAGCTTCTATGCTCCACGATCGCACTAACCTGAATTTTGGATTTTTGTTAGTATAACTGCCTCGAAGTGGATTTTTATCATGTCACTTTTATTAAATGGTAATACTAAGGGAATACGAGGGTCCCAAATGTATCCCAAAAATAGAGTATCTTAAGGGTTTTTATCATAACAATTTCATTTAAATAAATATCCAAAAGGGGTAGGCTATAAACAGGAAATACTTGTTATTGTGCAATGACTCTTATTTTTGTGACTCACAGTAACCGTGACATTAAAACCTATCACAATCTTGTCCACTGGCTGGAGGTCATATGCTTTATAAGTTTTACTTGTCTTTGATCGTCGTACGAAAATGTATGGCTTCGTACTCTCTTCAAGTACAATATTTAATTAATTTAATCAATAGAAAACGCGGTTATTCAGGTTTCAGAACACATTCGGTACAAATATTTCCTGAAAAGTAATTAGTAATAAGTTCTCCAGTCACCAATAAAATTCATTATTTCTTGATCTCAGCAAATCTTTGATGTAAGTAACCGTACACACTTCATTTATTTAACATTTAACAGATTTGTTCCTTCTATATTACTCTAAGTCTTTCTCTTTTCGCGAAATAACAATGAATCTTTTGCAAAACGTTTGGTAATAATTAGTGAATCTTTTGCAAAAATTTGACCAAAAATTAGTGAATTTGTTTTGCAAAAATCTGACTAAAAATTAGCGAATCTTTAACAAAATTTTGACTAGCAATCAGTAAGTCTTTTGCGAAAAGTTGACTAACAATTAGTGAACCTTTTGCGAAAAGTTGACTAACAATTAGTGAATTTTGAGCGGAAAGTTGACTAACAATTTAGTAAACCTTTTACGAAAAGTTGACTAACAATTACTGAATCTTTCGTGAAAATTTGACTAAAATTTAGTGAACCTTTTGTGAAAAGTTGTCTAATAACCAGTGAATCTTTTTCGATAATT
Organism: Thermobia domestica; assembly: GCF_964235325.1. Lineage (NCBI taxonomy): Eukaryota > Metazoa > Arthropoda > Insecta > Zygentoma > Lepismatidae > Thermobia > Thermobia domestica. The sequence continues at coordinate 72,218,643 of NC_137458.1, forward strand.
TGACTATCAATAAATGAAACTTTTGCGAAAAGTAGACTAACAATTAGTGAATCTTTTGTGAAAATTTGAGTAACAATTAGTGCATCTTTTGCAAAAATTTGACGAATTCAAAACATCAAATTTGACATCCGATGAAACAAAATGTCTGCACAGGAAAATGTTTCACGTGTGTACTAAGAAAGTAACAGTCTACTTTCCTACTAAGTAGTTTTGTTAAGATCTAATGAGTTCTGTTGATCGAGTACGAGATAAAATTGTCCTTGTGATTCATTTTTCTAAAAGAAAAAAAATCAAATGAAAGATTGCAAAACGTCATAAGTAAAACGTTGCAAAACGTAATAAGTGAGATTTCCGTATAGAGCATGAACGCTCAAAAAAAGGGGTCATGCCCAAATGAGTTGAACTATGTATTTAGAGAAGTAAGCGACTTAAAATTTGTTTAGATACTTTTACAAGAATACGAGAAAACACATTTTCATAAATTTCATATCGACAAAAAAAGGAAGGATATGCCAGTGGAAGGTCGACTAACGTAAGAACGATTAAGAAAGTTCAAATAAAAGTGGTATCGATTTTCTTCTGAGGGAGGTATAAGATTTCATCGACTGTGCAACATGTATACTGTTTTTACAGACTAAACAACAGCATAGAATATTGACATTTAATGATGTTATGTCGATGGTTGCTACATGTGTTGGCATGCTTTTTACTGATGTTTTATACACTACTCGTATTTGTATGTAGTCTATTTACAAAGCTATTTGCTAGATAACACGAATTTTTTTTTCACCGGTCTCCCGTAATTTGCACCGACATAACACATTTCTCATTCGTATGACCGTTTAATGTACGCTATATCAATAACGTGTTCACTGCAAGCTTTCTAATACTGCACGTCATTTACTGCAAGTTGAGAAATCAGATTCCACAAAATAATAATCAATCATTATCAATTTATTATTAGGTAAAGGTCTCTGCAAATCTTAACCTTAACTATTTTGGGTTATCTTCTCCATGTTGCTCCGTAGTGCTTTCTTACTTTATCACACCATCACCTTGTATGAAGACAACTTCTAGGCTTCACATATATAAGAAACATTATGATTGCAAATGCTAATAAGTACGGGAACTATACAAGTTCTTTTATTCAATATATTAAACTGTAGTTCCTATTTTTGTATAACCAAAATTTCAGCTCCGGTTCAAGCATAACGAAATTGGCAGAAAAATTGAACTGTTTTAGTGCATATAAGTACCATAACTACACTAGTGCACCATTAATTAGCTTAAATTCACCTAAGTGCATCTAAATTGGGATAGATAGATAGATAGATAGATAGATAGATAGATAGATAGATAGATAGATAGATAGATAGATAGATAGATAGATAGATAGAGATATGAATAAATCAAACTAATGTGTTCCTTTTTCTTCCTGCAGACTCATAAGTGGTTATCCGGCGGTGATAAAATTACTTTGATTCTATCGATGTACCCTCTCTTCTTCAGTTTAAAAGTCAATGTCTTTCAATTGTTTTTGGCACATTTTGGTAAAGCTCAAAAAGGTCTGTCAACGGAACAAAACGGAACAAGATGTAGGCTAATTAGAACAAGCTGCTTCTACAAATATATATATATATACTCAAAAAAATATTGAACGTGAAATTTCCTTTAAGGATTTTTTTTTTTTATATATATAAATCAGACAAGCCGTTTGGGCGCGTGCGTAGTCCTGGCCCCCCCACCATCACGCAATTCTTCGAAAACAATTTCAATCGTTTGTACTTGGTTTGCTCGCATTTGCTCCGCAGTAGCTCCGTTTGCTCCCTTACCGTTCCCGAAAAAATAGAAATTCAAAGTGGGGGGGCCAGAACAACATCGTCCCAGCCCCCCCACCCAATAGCAGAGAGGAACGGATGGTGGCATTCGTTTGTACTTCGTTTGCTCCCATTTGCTCCTCAGTTTCTACGTTTGATCTCTTACCGTTCTCGAGAAAATATAAATTTAAACTGAGGGGCCAGAAAAAGGTGGTCCTAGACCCTCGAATTGAAAACAGTCAGAGACAGGAACAGATGGTCGCATTCGTTTGTACTTGGTTTGCTTCGCGGTAGCTACGTTTACTCCCTTACCATTCCCGAGGAAATGGAACTTTAAAGTGGAGACTAGAAAAAAATTGTCTCAGTATCCCAGTCAAATAATCATAATGTCATAGGGGAGCGGATGGTTGCATTATTTTGTACTTCGTTAACTTCGATTTGCTTCTCAGTTGCCTGGATTGCTCTCCTAGCGTTCTCGAGTAAACAGAACTTAAACACGTGATCTCAGCCACCCTCCCAACTAATTTGATCGCAGCGGGGAGTGGATGTTGGCTATATCTCGTTTGCTCATATTTGCTCCACGATTGCTCTGAGTACTCGTCTACTCCGATTTTTTTAAGAAAGAGGAATTTTGAAGCGGTTGGTCTGTTAATGTAATCCCAGTCCTCAAGCCCCTAAAAATTGTAGTAAGAAATAATTGTTTGTGTGATTTGCCCCGAATTGCTCTGGAATTGTTTCACTTTCTCCCCTACTGTTCCCTGTAAAATGCTCTTTCAAAGTGGGAGGTGGAACAACATTGACCCATGCCCCTCGTTACTAAAATTAATCGCAGATGAGAATAGAAAGTGGCATTTCTTTGTACTGCTCCCTTCGATTTAGAGTACATTTCCTCTTTTTTCTGCCTTATAGTTCTCCAAAAAATGCAATTTTAGATTTCTTCTAGAATAAGATATTCTGAGCCCTCCCCCTATCTCACTACATGTAGATCAGAAATAATGGAAGCTGGTGTTTGTTTTTGCTGCGTATCCTCCGATTTTCTCCGAAGTTGTTTTTGTTTTCCTTTAATGTTCCCAAGAAAATGCAATTTTATACTCTATATGCAAAGCAATTGGTAACTATTGATTTTGTGTTTATTTTGATTTTGTAGGCGGCCGCGGTAGTTCAGTGGTAGAGCGTTCAACTCTGGTGATTGGGTTCCGGGTTCGATCCCAGCCCCCGCCAAGTGAACTTTATGATGGACAAACACCGTGTATGTGGTTTTCCTCGGGGTTCTCCCGTTTCCTTCCACTTTCTTCATTCCACCATTTCTTTCATTACTCATCATCACCGTCTCCTTTAGCCTAACCAGCATAACCGTGGGACGTAAAACTTTTCATTTCATTTTTGATTTTAGTAGTTTGTGTGTTATGGCCGTTGATGGCAGCGATTGTCATGGGATATGAAATATTAATGACATACCTGTACATGTATTATTTCAACTTGAGTTTTGACTCCAAAATATTGAAAAATACACAGCTAAAGAGGGCGTTTCCCTGAAGGTTAGGAATGTTTTGTGCGCCATTTTGTGTTCGTTCCCTCAAAAAAAATCAGCCTTGAATCCTAAAAGACATGTCACAGGAACCTATGTACCATAGCTCTACGGTGGATGCCTCCTCCTATTTCAATTCTTTATAATCTTACGACAAAATAAAAATTAAGAGAATTGTACAATCTGGAAAATCAGTAGTTTTGAAAACACGCCAGTCTATAAAAAAAGAAGATGGCGCCCTATGCATACAAACTACGATTCAACCATCTTCTTTTGCGCCATTTTGAAGATATTCAGAATTAAATAGTTTATAGAAACAAGTTTCTTTCCTAAAGAAGTCGACATTTCATATGACAATATTAAAACTCATTAAAGGAAAAGAATAGTTTTTACATATATGCAAATTTCGTGTCCACCGTCCTGCTTTCCGCCATTATGAAAATCTTCAGAGTAGAGCAAGTGATATGAGCGAATAGCTCGCATCCGGAAACCCTAAGTTTGGTGTCAAAATATTGGAAATCCATCGCAAAAAATGGAAGTTCTTGTATAGAATAAGAATTTCGAGTCCGCCATTTTGTTTAAACCATTTTAGGCACTTTCTCCCAAAAATTCAGCCTGGCATCCGGCAAGGAGTGTTACAGGGATCAATGTACCATAACCCTACGGTAGATACCTTCTCCTAACACACAAATGCCATCCGTTCATTTTTTTTTTATTGTATTTTCGAGGCTTGGCTGGCTGACTAAAAAGGTAAAGTACATAATTTTCAGAAACCTCTTGCAAGTGTGACAACGTGCAACAAAATTCGTTAACATTATCCACTGCAACAATAACTATAAAAATATCCTTTGCACTAAAACTAAGTCACTGGTTCTAAATGAGTATTAAACAAAATTCCTACCTTCTCTATATGTATGTCATTAATATTATTTTCATATATCATGACAATCATTGCCATCAACGGTCATAACACCCAAACTACTAAAAACAAAATATTAATGGAGAGCAATCCAGGCAACTGAGAAGCAAATCGAAGTTAAAGTAGTACAAAATAATGCCACCATCCGCTCCCCTATGACATTATGATTATTTGACTGGGATGCTGAGACAATTTTATTCTAGTCTCCACTTTAAAGGTCCATTTCCTCGGGAATGGTAAGGGAGTAAACGTAGCTACCGCGAAGCAAACCAAGTACAAATGAATGTCGCCACCCGTTCCTCTTTGAAATTATTTTCAATTCGAGGTGCTGGGACTACGTTTTCCTAAACCACCAGTTTAATGTTCCATTTTCTTGGGAACAGCAGGGGAGCAAATTGAGAAACTTCGGAGCAAATGGGAGCAAACGAAGTACAAACGAATGCCACCATCAGTTCCCCTCAGCGATTATTTTTCGTAGGGTGGGGGCCTGGAACGACGTTGTTCTGGCCCCCCACTTTAAGGTTCCATTTTCTCGGGAACGGTAAGGGAGCAAACGGAGCTACTGCGGAGCAAATGGGAGCAAACGAAGTACAAACGAATGCGACCATATGTTTCTGTCTCTGACTGTTTTCAATTCGAGGGTCTAGGACCACCTTTCTCTGGTCCCTCCGTTTAAATTTCTATTTTCTCGAGAACGGTAGGGGAGCAAACGAAGAAACTGCGGAGCAAATGGGAGCAAACGAAGTACAAACGAATGCCACCATCCGTTCCTCTCTGCTATTGGGTGGGGGGGCTGGGACCATGTTGTTCTAGCCCCCCCACTTTGAATTTCTATTTTTTCGGGAACGGTAGGGGAGCAAACGTAGAAACTGCAGAGCAAATGGGAGCAAACGAAGTACAAACGAATGCCACCATCAGTTCCCCTCAGCGATTATTTTTCGTTGGGTGGGGGGGGCTGGGACGACGTTGTTCTGGCCCCCCCACTTTAAGGTTCCATTTTCTCCGGAACGGTAATGGAGCAAACAGAACTACTGCGGAGCAAATGGGAGCAAACGAAGTACAAACGATTGAAATTGTTTTCGAAGAATTACGTGATGGTGGGGGGGCCAGGACTACGCACGCCGTTTGGGCTGTACGATCTCTATACGCCCAATGTTAAATGAAAATGCAAAGTTGCCATTTACCTGGGGCTGGGGGAGGGAAGGACGGAACGGGAGGTGGACAAATTTTGTAAGAGTATGGTGAATAATTGCATGTTTGAAATGGGGGCTATCCACCATAACAGACAGTAACTTCATTCACTTATGTTGTGAATCCAGGTAAATGACAACGTTTCATTTTCATTTAACATTGGACGCATAAAGAGTGTACAGCCCAAACAGCTCGTCCGATTTTAAAAAAAATCCTTCACTTTAGATTGAAAACGTAATATTTGGAAACGGTTTTCCCTCTTACATTTTATTGTAACCCTAATAATAACAATGTTTCCCTATGTCAGGGGACTTTTGTGACACCCTGTATATATATATATATAGACATTTGTTCAAGAAAGTACAAAGATACTAAGTAGTGTAGTTTTTCAAGAAATATAATCGATTTCAAACATATTCTTGTTAAAATTTCACATTGAGGAATACATCATCAATATTAATAATAAAGACAAATTTCCAAATCTCCTTTAGCGCCGAACGATATTTGTAAAATATTTTTTTCTGTTCACTACTGTAGGAATACTCGGTAAAAACGGGTAATCTGGTAACATAACCCTATATAGAGGAACAAGTTGTACCTAGAGACATATTTGTAAAATGTATTTTTTTTTCTCCACCATCAACCAAATTTTGTTGAAGATAAGAATTTGCAAAAACACCTTCTTATTTACACCCTAGAGCAGTGATTTCCAACCAGTGTGTCACGCAATCCCATGGGATACTTTGCGAAATTTTAGAATTTAAAAAATATGATTTTTTTAAAATTAAAATTAATTTTTGAGGCGGAATGTACCAATCAACGCCTCTAGCAAAATACTCAGTACTATATAGAATCTTTACCTTATAGAAACCTGAAAAAAAAAAAATGAAATGAAATTTTTCAGCTTTATGTCCCACGGTTATGCCGGTTAGGCTAAAGGAGACAGTGGTGATGAGTAATGGATGAAATGGTGGAATGAAGAAAATGGGAGAACCCCGAGAAAACCAACGAGCACGGGGTTTGTCCACCACAAAGTCCACATGGCGCGAGCTGGGATCGAACCATGGACCCCAAGCACCAGAAGTGAATGCTCTACCACTGAGCCACCGCGCCCCTTTTTATGGAAACATATATATAGTTTTACATTATTGTAATTTATGTTACTATTAGTAATAATCCAAGAAGTGTTTGGCGTTCGTCGGCGTTCTGAAAAGTATGTCGGCATTTAAGAAAGTTTGGGAATCACTGGTCTAGAGTGCAAAAAGAATATTTAGAAAATTTCAAGAGTCGAAGATCTGACGAACAATAAAAATTTTCAAGCCTCTGAATGCCCCACTTAAGATAAGAATTTTGGAAAACACAGTAGTGTCTGAATGGTCTACCCATAGATAGATTTTAGCCCACTTACCCTAACAGCCAAGTAAGGCTACTAACGGGTAAATGGTTGCTTTCTTTCTCCTGTCGTTCCAACAAGGTTATGGCCGACTGGAAATGAGAAACTGGAGTAAGGGTTGAGAATTAGGACCGGCGATACTATATGTGTCAGAACTGTAACTATGCGTTCATTACACAGCTAGACACTTATACACATTAAGGTTGGTTTAAAGGGACAAGTTTTGTCAATAGATGGCAGTACAATTTTCGTATCTCTTCCATGTATTTTTTACCTTTCACGAAAATTTACAATTTCTTTTACAAATTTCAACGTAGAGACTTCAAATTTTTAGAGAAGGAACTTCATAACCTATTAAAGGGAACAAACCGTGCCGATTTTTTATTTAGAATTTTCTTCATTGTTGAAATGGCTTGATTGTTGAAATGGATATCCAAAAACCTTTAACAATGGAACTGTTTCAACAATGAAGAAAACTCTAAATAAAAAATCGGCACGGATTGTTCCCTTTAATAGGTTATGAAGTTCTTTCTATAAAAATTTCAAGTCTCTACTTTGAAATTTGTAAAAGAAATTGTAAATTTTCGTGAAAGGTAAAAAATACATGGGAGAGATACGAAGACTGTACTGACATCTATCGGCAAAACCTGTCCCTTTACACTAACCTTAATATTCTTCTGACATAAAGTGCAATGGCTTCCTGTAGAGTTAAGAGCCACACAGGATTTCATCATATTTCTGGAAAGTATTTGTGGGGTTTGTGCGATATGTCTGTATCAAAACCGTATCGTTCTAAATGCTAGTACGAACCACACGGTCAGCACACATTGTTTCTTAGTCTTTCTTCTTCTTCTTCTTCTTTGTATGTGCATTATATCGATAGAAGTTTCAGTGACATGGAAATTAGTGAAATATAATAACGCTTATTACGTGTCTTTCACATGTAGAGCAATTTTTAACTTTCAGTAATTGCTACTTTTTGCCCAGTTCCCAAACTTTTATATCAATGACAACAAGGCATTATTTGCAGTCCCTCTGGGTGCTGTATAAAAAATAATAAACACTAGAAAATTACATGCTACATTAAGACTCTTGATATGTATTTATATGTAAGTATATGTACATTTAAAAAAAAAAAGCTACTGTACGATGGTTAGAAAAAGTAAGGGAAAAAAAGAAACGAAATAACAATTTGTAATATTTGTATGCGTAGCTCAAAACTGTGATCTCGTTTCGGGGAATTCAGTCTGTAGCCGGGAGGGGGGGGGGCGAAATGGGAGGGAAATTAGTGTGACAAATGGAGTTCCAGGAACTCGTCAGATGATAATTGATGCTCTTCTCGCGTCCTTGAGGAATATTGACCATGTGTCACTTAAAAAAAAAAAAAAAAGAAAAGAAAGAAAGAAAAAAGAAAAAAGTACAACCATCTCCGTCCAAACGTTCTCAAATGACATGACATGGAAGTAGCGGGAGGCAAACAGGGACAGAACAACACACCCTTTTTTAAAAAAAATGACACATGAGTATATATGTGTAACTTTGTTTCCACGTTATGCATAAAAACAAACTTTTAAAAAAAATAAAATAAAATAAGGGAAAAGAAGGAGAGAAAAAAACATGTAAATTTCTTTTCAGCTATGGTGATGAGAAGGATGGGAAATTTGTCAACAAACTTAATGTGTGGCATTTACTCACATTGGAAAGTTGGTATAAAGTGAATTCATGGATTATGAGTAACAGAAGTGCCTAAGCATTTTACCTCCTGTCAGCAAGAAAAGAACAAGAGAATGTATGCACTTCTACGTACTTCGCACAAAACAAACAATTTCTCTTAACACACTATGGAGAGATAGACAAAGAGATGCAGTTAAGTGGTTGGCCAAAGTGATTTGGCGACTCTTCCGTTACCAAAAGAGACTTAAGTAATTTAGTATACAATGTTATTTTTTTTTTTTTTTTTAATGTTTGCTGACACTTACGAAATGTCACTTTTGCTTTGTTATACTTGAGATTGAAGAAGCACATTATTTACTGCAAATCGTAGAAAACACAATAGCTATGTCAACATGTTTCTTTTCTGTTTTTAAAGGATTATACACAAATTCATTATTGTGATACTATGACATTCGTTAGGACATTTATTATTATTATTATTATTTTCTCGTTTAGAGCAGTTGTTTCCAACCTGGGGGATATGTGAAAGACAAGGGTGGGAGTCTGGGCTATTAAAGAAGTATCATTATCGTATAGGGTCCTGGGCTATTAATAGGAAGGAAAGTGACTACAAATAGTTATTCGATCCTTGAATAGAAAAGTGGCACACAAATCAAAATCATCAACTTTTAACGCGTTGAGCACAACGGTGATTTTTTTGTTTGTTTGTTTTTTTGTTTTTTTTTTTTTTGTTTTTTTTTTTTTGTTTTTTAAATGAGCCGCCATATAATTTTGTAGATGAAAAACATAAATAAATTGCAATGTTACTGGATCGTTAGCACAAAACACTTCGAAGGGGCCGTGTCGGTTTCTTCTAATGGGGGAAGTCTCAACAAGATCGGACTTATGGCCTCCTAAGAAAGTAACGAAACAGAGTAGAGAAACATGTTGGTTCCAACCGACACATGGGACCGACACGGTCCGTTGAGCGAACCATTTGTCGATCTCATGGGGCATACATGGCGTGTTTTAAGTGGAGCGATTTTAATATCTGCAGTACTGCAGTTAACAGGGACGGACAAATGAAACAATTACTTCCGTGGGAGAAGAAAGAGGAAGACATACCTTCACCCGCGATCAAAGGCATCACATTTTGATATTGTAATGTGTGGTAGGGAAGCGGTACACGGGTTTTCTTTTCCCTCACCTTTTATTTTGAAAAGTTCTGTACAAGTTTATGTACACAATTCTACAAGTGAATAGATTTCCCCTATGGCTTTGGACTTCCTGCCCTGACCAATGCGGATATCTTTATGGTTAGGGGTCTCCTGCCCAGAGCAGCGCGGAGGCGGAAAGGAACCTCTTGCCCGTAGCAGCGCAGAGGTGTGTTAGGTATCTCCTGTCCAGTGCAGCGCAGATATTGAAAGGAACCTGCTGCCCAGAGCAGTGCGGAGGTGGAATGAAGTCTCCTGCCCAGTGTAGCGTGGAGACGGAAAGGAACCTCCTGCCCAGAGCAGCGCGGAGGTAGGATGGTGTCTCCCATCCCATCCAGTGCAGCACGGAAATTCGTAAGGTTAGGGAGTCCATACCATCCAGAGCAGCTTGGAGAGAAAAGCAGGGAATTAGCAGCTAGAACTGATGTATTTTGCCTCTTGACATGCTCTTTTATACCCGAATTTGGAGGGGGGGCCTGTGGAGGGATTTTCGGGGTCTTTTCGTGACTCTCCGTGTAGTCCTCGTATTTCTTTGAAGATGGCATCCGTCAGCTGCTGTGATCCTTGTGGAGAAGGACATAATGTTGTTTATAAATATGAGGAGACATTCCAATATTTTAAATGAGTGCTTACATTTGGTGCTAATATGATAAACAACGTCTCGTATTTTGATTTCTTAACATATCCAACAGACCAGTAGTTCCCTGACTAGGAACTGGAGGCTTTCCCAGAGAGACATGAAAGACCATCAGGTGAGTACAGACTATTAAAAAAAAAAAAAAAAGTGAACTGTGGAACAGTGGCGAAGCGTGCTGTAAACAACTGGGTAGACAGACACAAACACACACACACTATATCTATCTATCTATCTATCTATCTATCTATCTATATATATATATATATATATATATATATATATATATATATATATATATAGGGCATTTGTTTTTTACTTCTATTTTTAGTTCTAATATTTCGTATTGTATAAACGATGCTGACATACACTAATCACTATTCCAAGTAAGATGATCCCTGATAACTCGCAAAAATAGTATTAATGTTTAAGTTTTCAATGTTCTTTACAATATATGTTCCTTTAAGTATAAAATTTTGTATTAATGAAATTTGGTGTATAGTATATTTTTTCGAAGTACTGAATAGATTTCTGAATAATACAACATTTGCTAAAAATGGGGACATTACTTCCCCACACCCTCTTTAGGGATAGTCATGTCTAAATTCCTTAGAAATGAACTGTAAAGTAAAAAAAAAAAAACGATAGAAGTAAAACACCTTAAAACATCTAACCTAATATCTAATACCTTATAGTCTTGTAAATGAGCTCCATACCCTGTTCTTCATTTCCGCGAAAATATTAATAGCTCTTTCTTTGGATTCAGGTATCCTACAAAGCCTCCACACCAAGTTCTTTATTGTAAGTGTCCGTAATTCAGGAAGTGTTCGTAATTTGTCACTCTTTCCAGGGCACTCATTAAATGATTTAAAAAAACTGAAGTTAATGGAATACTCAATACCATATTTAGCAGCTTTGTTGTTTCCTGATTCATTACTGAGAATATATTTCAAGTATTCGGGAAGAGAAATATGTTTATTCTATCGGAACATAAGTTGATAAGTTCATTTTTAAGCTGATCTGAGCAAAAAGTATTAGGAAAGGTGGATATCAAGTCATTCAGTTTGCTGTATGGAATAATTTGTTGATGCATACTAAATATTCTATAATTTATTAGTTCTACAATGACCAGATTTTTGTATGTTTCAAACCTTTTCATCTGCACAATTATTGAGCAAAGAATCTAATATAAATAAAATAGTGTGTGTTTGTGTGTTTGTCTGCCTTTGTGCCTGTGTGCGGCCTGGGGATCAGACGAGTGGAGCGAGTTACCAAAATTTGGTCACGGGTACCTTGGTCTAGGCCCCAGATCAAGACGAAGCGTTTTGTTTTTCTTTTTCTTTTCTTTTTTTTTTTTAAGTTCGAACCAGGTGATCTTCAGGTGAAATGCGTTTACCGGGACATGTCAAAGTACTTGTCAGATTTGCTTTTATTTTAAACCATCTTTTAAGCTCTCTCTATAAAATGTTAAATTGTTATAACGTACCCTTGAAGAACATTAGTATATATAGGGTAAAGGTACCGAATATGGAATACTTTTTGTTTCTTCTTTATTTCTCAGAAACGTGTATTCCAGAATAAAAAATTATACATCATAATACTTGTGGTACCTTTGTAAAACAAAATACAGGTATGAAAGTTTGTTCCACATTATTGATTTTTTACAATATTACGAAATTGAAAGAAACTCAATTTCCCATATTAGGCACACCCCGCTCCTAATATGGAACACTACCTGTTCTTAAAATGGAATACTAGAACAAAATATGCGCATCTGCCTACAATGCGACATTTGGATAATTCGAGCATGGGCAATGCATTCGAGCAATTTATTTGCTTATTTAAGAAATGAATTTATTTATTAGTTCAAGAAAAGGAGCAAAGGCCCAACTCCGAGATCACATCGACCCTTAAGATAAGTCTACGAATTTGAAAGGACTCGATCCTGACCTCAGGGAAAGAACCATTCCGACATACGCCTGATAGGACTGAGGAAAACCACAAAAACTTCACTCATGATGGGTGGTCTGAGCAGGGATTGTGTCCATGATTGAATTATCCAAATGTCGCGTTGTAGGCATTGTAGCCTATATATCATATTTGGTAGGTCTATAAAAACAAGTGCACATAAAATAACATAACGTTCTTAAGATAATTAAAATATAAAACAGCAGAAATACCAGAATTTTACGTAGTACACAGATTATTATCGAACTTGACCTGACTTCTTCATTATTAGGTCTATGTTTGTAAATTACTGTAATAGGCTATAATATCTACTTATTTTAACTTTTGGAGTAGCTATAATATCTTTTAACTTGGAATAAGTATGTTTACTAGCTACAAACAATAATAAAAATAATAGGACGGGAATCAAACTACGTGCGACAAATAAAGTAAAAAAAAAAAAAAACTATATAAAAGAAAAAGTTGAAACATACTGGATTAGCGTGTCTTATGGCGTCTAAATTTTGATTCCAATTTTACTTTGCAGAACAATGGCCACAAACATATTTTTCTCCACCTTTCACGGGAGACATTTCATGAGATTACCTCTTACAAACTGGGCATTTTAACCAGTCTCCCTCCCCTGCACTGAGCGACTACAATTTACCACAATGTCAGCTTTCCTCATCATCGTCAACATCATCAGTAGGATCACTTAAACTGTCACTACTTTCATTCAAGTCACTCATTGATTCTTCGGATTAACTATCTAATTTGTAGTAGTGTGAAGTCCTTTTCTTTGGCTGTTTCGATTGGATTTTGTTGGGTGGGGCTTAGAAAGCTAAACATCGTTTTAATTACTTGCAATGATGAGGTAAAGGCCCGTTGTGATGAAGTAGAGGCAGCTTCTAAATCGTTTTTGTGCGGAGTACTCGTAAATACTTTTGCCCACCTTGCTTTCGACTGCGTGTGCTGCGATGGTGCGGCTATAGTTGTGGTAGCGGACTCATTACTTCAATCGGTACTGTCGTGCTATACTCTTCACTTAACACTGTATACGACACGGCAGTTGAGACATTTGAACAAATAATTAATCTGTGAAAGTTTTATTCGAATTGGTTGATGTGCTCAGGAGTTATCGCGAGACACACAGACACACACAAACAGATACCCACATACAGGGTGACCATAAAGTCTGGGCAAATAGTTAATTCTAGTAATTTGTTTTATTTTTCCAGATTGAATGATGACTGACTAAAGAAGAACGAGTCCAGTTGGTACTCTTAAGTGGACGAAAAGGATGATCATATCGCAAAAATGCGCAAGAATTTAACACTTCGACACCTTCATTGTCAACCTATTTGTTTTACTGCCGTCGGAAAATTAATCACCAAGTTTAAAGAAACAGGCAGTATGTTGGACAAACCCCGTTCCGTGCTAGGACTTTTCTTCTTTGATGAACATATAACTAGTGAGACTTATCTAAACATGATGAGAGACAAATTGATGTCTCAAATTGAGCGTTTGAGTGAGGGACTTCCAGACTGGTTTCAGCAGGATGGGGCCCCTGCCCATTTTGCTGCAGCTGTTAGAGATTGGTTGAATGACAATTTCCCTCACTGGATTGGGAGGAGAGGTCATGTGAAGTGGTCCCCTCGTTCGCCAGACCTTTCTTCACTTGTTTTCTTTTTCTGGGATATGCTGAAAGAGAAAGTTTATTCGATGAAGATTAGCAATTTAAATCACCTGACAGAACGCATTACCAATCGGTGTGCTGAAATCGACGGCAATTCAGACCTATTCCATCGAGTTCACCTTAATCTTGCAAAGCGTATCAAATTATGCATTGAACAGTACGGAAATAATGTAGAAAATATTATTCATTAGCATTAAATTGACTAAATTGTGCTTTTCCCCATGTATCCAGACTTTATGGACACCCTGTAGACAGACAACACAAATGCGAAACGTTTCGACTAGGAGACTTCCCTGATGCTCGGTCTAAAATAATGTCAGGTCTAATATAACTTACAATTCAGTTATTCTTCTTCACTTCTAGTTCACATACGTATAAACCTACTTAGGAATATTCCATATTAGGATCCTGCTGGTATTCCATATTAGGAAAATCGCCATTTTGGATAGTTATCTTCTACATACGCTTACGTGATTCTCTGTGTTATGAATCTTTATGCCCTTATGGTACACTATATATGTAATCTAAATATCACAAAGTCAACAATAATATATGCCTCTTTGCGTATATTCAGCAGCCTGGAAATGTACGTCCGAAAAACTCAAGTTCTTCAAAAAACTATTCTGCAACAAAAGGAAATGTTATGTTATCGTTCGGCAGCAAACCATTCATGCACAGACTAAGGGCGTCACTCTGTACAAGTTTACGTAAAGTCTTCTCGGTGGTAGCACATAGTAAACAAAATAGTTTGGTATTTCATATTAGGAACGTATTCCATATATGGCGCACCCACCCTATATATATACAGTGGCGGATCCAAGGGGAGGGCTATGGGGGCTATAGTCCCCCCTTGACGCTCAGGTATACACTGGATAAAATGGGCTTCAATCCTGTTTTACAATAGATAAAACGGCAAAACATGGTTTAGCCCTCCCTTGATCATATCCTGAATCCGCCCCTGTATATATATATACATACTAATGTTCTTCAAGGGTACGTTATAACAATTTAACATTTTATAGAGGGAGCTTAAAAGATGGTTTAAAATAAAAGCAAATCTGAAGAAATAGTGGTCAGTTTAAATAAATAAGATAGGCAGCCCGGTTAAACGTAGACAGAACAGCAACTGTCTTTTTGCAGGCACTACTACACAGCGCGAGTCTTTGGACTTTAACTTCTCACGTAGCTGTTTCTCCTACGTTTCTATAGGTTGATGCAAGTTAAATGGATGCAGCAGAGAAATAATGTTCAAGGTTTTGCGAGACACTGCTTTCTGTCTTTCATATGGAAGCATTAAAAAATAAAAATAAAAAAAAGTTCAGAATAAATTATAGGAAATTTTAAGTTCAGAATCTTTAAATTACAAAATTTTAAGTTAGTAATTTAGGCTTAATGGCTTAATACATACAAAATTCTAAAAGGTAGACGCTGTCTACCCTGTCTCCCCTTAAGCCTCGCCACTGCTGTGGAATTAATTTTAAACTGGAAAGGTGTCTACCCAATTGAGAATATGATCCCCCTCAAAGATTCCCAATTGAGAATATGATCATATACAAACTTATTACTCACCTCATACAACTATCATACAACGGTCATGCTGAACATCAGATTTTCCTCAACTTGACTACCAATTATTACTATCAATATGCAGCTCAGAAAAGAGTGTATTACTCACACAAATATTCTGTTCACAGTAGAGGTCTGCACGGGCTCGGGGCGAGCGCGCGGGCCGGATTTGCGCCTACAAAGCATACACGTATCACTTCAGGCCCGGGCCGGGTTCGAGCCGTAAATTTTTAAATACACAACCATATTTCTCAGCCTTTTTGGGCCAAACTTTGTAAATATACTTTACAACAATACATCACCGTTCTTTCTGGACAGCTCTTTCTAGAGAACTTCTAAACCACAACTGCAAAATTAAAGCGCTAGGTGCTGTAAATAAATAAATAAAAAAAAAAAAACAATTTTGCGTTAATTATTAAGTTTCTGTAATTCGGTCTTATTTCGGGATCATTTGATTATCATACGAATTCGGGCCGGGCTCGGCTAAAACATACTTCGGACTCGGGTCGGGCCTAACATTATAAATTCACGGACCGGACCGGGCCCGGGCTAAAAATTCCGGCCACTTCAAACCCCTAGCTCACAGTGAGTGCACACCTGACAAACGCAATCAAGTCGTACTTGAAACATTTGTCGTTCACAATTCCGTCAAAGCAGTAATCGTAAAGAACGACCCAACTTTCAGGCTCCTCATTCAAGTATCCAGCCTTATATTCGTAGAAAGGGAATCGAACTACGTTGCGAAAAGGAGGAGCACTGAACTGGTAAATTGTGAATTACTGAAGTTGTATGAATCTGTCATGATGCTAAATATTCACGTCACTTCCTGTTATTGCTGTATGAATGATGAACAATAGAAAGTCTTAAGATCCAGTTTGTTCATGTTCGCTGTTTTATCAGCACATAAGATTAAAATTATATTAGTTGGATCGGTTGGTTTCCTTGCAGAGAACCTACCAGTTGGTTCAATCACCAGAACATACATGGGACACAGAATATCTCCGTCCGTGGACAAAACCGACATTATCATATAGGAATGAGATATTGCACTCACATATCCAACTGTTGTTCTGATATTCATTAATCTTTTCTCCCTCAACGTCCAGTACGAATGCAATTCCTTCTTGAAGCGACTTTGATCCGCATTGAAGACATTAACAGCTGGAATGTTATCAACAGGGCCGTGCCGTAGGAAGGCGACGGCCCCGGGCGCCGAAGTAAGGGGGTGGAAAATTCGGGAGAAAAAAGGGAAACAAATAGGAAAAAATGCTTGGAATATATGTATGAGGGCGCCGTCGTATACTCTCGCCCCGGGCGCTGATTTTTCAGGGAACGGCCCTGGTCATCAGTGATCATAAGACCACGTACAGAAATAGACTATAGCATATACTTCCATATAACGTTCTACTGGCTATATCTCCCAAACCCTTTGAGCTCTGCACCTAAAACTTCCCGGAATATTGACCACACTTAGTATTACTCTATCACATACAGTATGTCTCGGACAGCAACTGGATTCACCTAAATGTAACCTTTACTTGTCAGTATGATGTGTTTATTCCGTTAAAAAAAAAAAAAAAAAGAAAACTCGATATAGGAGCCGTTCGAAAATGTTGTGCCCCTGATCCAAAAATCATTCAAAGATCCAATATATTTCAATCAAAAATTTTCTTGTAGGTCTTATATCTGCAGAACTACATACAGTGTAGCCAAACCCAAACTATCACTTAACTCAGTATGATGTGTTTATTCCGTTAAAATATATATATATATATATATATATATATATATATATACGAAAAGTTTTTTTGTCCCCTGATCCAAAAGCAAATTATTGGCTAAGATTGCAATCTTTTGACGCATTTTTTGGATCATTCCTAAAATTCTTGTTATTTACTTATTTTAAGCATTTCTGTTCCAAGACGTAATTTCAATAATGAGATTTGCAATAAAAGAACTAACAGACGGACGGACATAACGTGAGTTTTGTTATTTCATTAAAATCAAGTCAACAAATATCACAAATTTCATTTTTTGTTTTGCTGTGTTGACAACCTATTTCATTATTTTCATATATAGGCTAGTAATGAGTATGTTAAAATTTGATTTCATTTCTTAATCTATGGTTAAAAAAAAAAAGAGAGAGAGAGAAAGAGAAAGAGAGAGCGAGAGGTTTCTTGATGTAAAATTTACTTCAGAATTCTAGGAGTTGGTTGAAAAATAGACAAGCGTAGAAACGCATAAACAAGAATAAATGGCAGTCTCCTGGCTGATCTCCCCAGCATCTTTTTCTGTTTATTTCAACAGCAGAACCTAAGGAATAACTTGTATTTGGGCGTGTATGGCACGAAGCCTCTCCCCGTTGGTAATACCCTCCCCCACGCTTTGTGTGAGAACGTGTGTGTGTGTGTGTGTGTATGTCTAATATGTTTCCTTGCAGTGACGTCACAAAAAAAAGACGTAATTGGACCACCACAGATTCAAGGGATGAATAAATAAACAAGAGCCAAAGCTGCAACCAAGGGGGTGTTTTGTAGCCTTTTCGTTAGAGCCTGGCTTTCATTCAAAAACCCTTACAACTGCGCACAGTGAGATTTCTGTGAAGCAATTAAAACAAACGAGAAAACACAGCGTCTACCGTGTTACATCGTAGGGTTTCTCAAGTTTTGCATAGTAATACTCGAAATAATGTACACTCGTTTAGCCATCAAGATCTAGAGTTACCAAATCAGAATTATCAAACGCTGGGAAAGACCTACAGTCTTGTCTATGTGAATGGCGTACTCGCTTTTGGCACGGAAGTCCCGGCTTCGATTCCCGGTGGAAGCTCATATGGTTCAGATCTCATGTCAAGTTGTAGGTCCATGGTTCATAAATTCCAGACATTCTTTCAGAATTTCTTAACTTTTCACTTTTTTAAAAAGCTGAACTTTTCCTATAATTTAAAATTGAAACAGAATTAAATTTCTCAGTTTAACATCTGAAGTTTATGTCATTTAGGCTAACGGACACGAATGATTAAAGCAAGTGGATAATATGGAAGAATTGGTTAAATGAGAATGTGGAAGGAATCGGGAGAACCCCGAGAAAACCAACGGACAAGATGTTACTCACCAGAATCTTACTTGGCTGGAAATCGAACCTGGGACCGCACGTACCAGAGGTGAGAGCTCTACCAATGAGTCACCGTGACCCTCTTATAATTTAAAAATAGCTCGCCTTATAATTGTGTTGATGATGTTGAAGCTATATTGTTTATAGCAGTGGTTACCAACCTAGGACTTGTAAGGAGCGTACAAGAGGGCCACAAGTTACAGATACGTAGAAATAAACCAAATTCGTAAAGACAAACATTACGAATGTTATACAAAAAAGGAGTTAAATACTGTACAAACATGAAGTTAATATTGACTTAGATATGTGGTTTCATTAATAACAAAACTGATTAAAAAATTATACTTCACTATAAAGATATGCATAGTAGCACCAATTTATAAAAATTGGGAGGATCCATTCGGTGTGTGAATTTCGTTGTCAGATACAATATAGCTAACAAAACATCAATGGGGATGTTAATACAAATATAAAGCCTAACCAAATTTTGAGAGTCCCAGGCCCCTCCAGGTTCGTTGCCTGTGGGTATGCAGAAGGCATGCTGAAAATAAATATAAATTGATTAAATTATTATTATTATTATTATTATTATTATTATTATTATTATTATTATTATTATTATTATTATTATTATTATTATTATTGAAGGTTTGAGAATTCAATACCGAATCTGAAATCACAGAAGGAATCAAACAAAAAACACGTAATATGACCAAGGAGGGGAAAGAAGGAGGCGTTAAGTATGTAGAGTAGTGCTCTCAACGGGTCGGGTCGGGTCGGGTTGAAGACCGACCCGACCCGACCCGTGACCCGAATTGACTGACCCGACCCGATGACCCGACCCGACCCGACTGACCCGAACCGTGATCCGATCTGATTGACCTGACCCGATAACCCGACCCGAGCTGACCCGGTTGACCCGACCCGAGCTGACCCGGTTGACCCGACCCGACAACCCGACCCGAATAACCCGACCCGACAACCCGACCCGAGCTGACCCGATTGACCCGACCCGACAACCCGACCCGAGCTGACCCGACTGACCCGACCCGAGTTGACCCGACCCGACCCGTTTGAGAGCACTATTGTCACTACACTGGGTGAACGCCAAAATGCACTCACATTGGGAAACTAGTTTTAAAAGCATAATTTTAGAAAATAAAGCATAAAGCATAATTTAAAATATATAGCACAATTCTTGGAAAATTCTCTTTAACTGAAAGTTTAACATGCTGTGTTAATATTTTTTAAAGCCGATATTTACAATGCAAAATCATTGAGAACATACCAATGCAACAATGAAGAGCTTATTTTCATTTCTGTAAACTTTCCGGTGCAATCCTTTGATGTGGAGAAAAGAAAGTAAAAGAAGAAATTTTTCCGCCAACAATGAATAGTATGCAAGAACTCCATACTATATTGTTACAGTGACGACGCCAGCTTTAAGTTCTTAGGAGGGCAAAGGAGGGGTAGATACATTTTCGGGGGGCGGCTATTTGCCATACCAAAAATGACATATTTATTACGTTTGACTTATTTTACATTACATTGTGTATTTCGTTGCTGTTTTTATGTTAGATCTATATGATTATAAATTAAACTTATTTCAAATAAAATTTGTAACTAACAAATAAGTAACGTCTGCACATGAAACATTTTTCAATGAAACTTTTGAAGCCTAAACATAAATTGAATTACTTTCGCGTATGCTACAAGTAACACATTCGTCTATATGCTACGTATCTCTCGCTCTCCCTCTCTCTCTCTCTCTCTCTCTCTCTCTATATATATATATATATATATATATATATATATATATATATATATAGAGAGAGAGAGAGAGAGAGAGAGAGAGAGAGAGCCAGAGAGAGAATTTACGAGGAGCTGCTGAAAATGTCGTAGTCCAATCCAGAAGGAGTGTAGGTACTAGGTAGAAAAATGAAACCGTACTTTAGAAAAACATCTCTCTGTATGTACAAATATAAATTATCATATTAATAATGAAATTCTTATTGTTTCTCAGGCCTCTGAAGTGATTGTGTGTGTCCAAACAGATAATTTCACGAACATCCAGATCCTTACTGTTATAACATTTTTGTTCCACCAAGGAAAGTCACCGAAGTAAATTAATTAGGAAATCAGTGAAACACCGCGGGACTCTCCTCCGTTATATATAGTGTTGAAGAAGTAATTGGCTTAGTATAAACGTAGCAATTTCTCAACAAATTATGCAATACATCCAGGATGATTAAAAGCAATGACTCTTCCTGGAATCATGGATGCAATTTGTGACATTATTCTTGAAAATTGCAGCATTTCAGCCAGTGGTGGATATAGCCCGGGGCCGGAGGGCCTAGGCCACCCCAGTTTTTGTGTGACAAAAATAATTTAAGCTATTTATATTTATTATAGTCTGAGGTCTCCACCCCGCTTTCTCAGTTTTTACCTTCTCAGCAAAACTTGTGTCAGGGATTCTGGGCATTTCTTTGGAACTCGTCGGTAGCATAATTCAGAATGGCTTGGGTATGCGCAAGTTCTCGGCATAATGGGTTCTTAAAATATATGTCAGGAGAATAAAAGGGTAACGGCATTAAGAGAAGTATTCTTCCAATTTGACCGTAATGCTGATCAATTTCGCTGACGAATAGTAAAAATAGATGAAATATGGTTGTACCACTATGATCCTGAATCGGAACAACAGTCAATGGAGTAGTAGCACTCATTTCTCCATCGCCCCAAGAAGTTCAAGACACAGAAGTAGGTTGAGAAACTGTTTGGAACATTCTTCTGGTATAAGTATGGAGTGATAGACTACCTCTTCAATGGTCAGTTATTTAATCCAGAATCTCTACATTACTTACAAAACTGAAAGAAAAATTCAAAGTTCAACGCTGCGGAAAATGAAAAGAAAGGAATTCTGTTCCTTCAGGAGAATACACCTGTCCATCAAGCCCCTGCGAACATAACTGACATTGCATAATCTAGGATTTCAATGTCTAGATCATCATTCTTATTCCGCAGATTTAGCTCCGTCTAACTATTACGTGTACTTATTTCCCAAACTTAAATAACACTTGAAAGATGCCATTTTAGATCTGATAAGGGTAGTGCTACGAACAGTGGTGCGAGGAAATCTTCAGATTTTGTTAACTTTTCTGCAAAAGCTGGAGCACTGTACAAGGTAGTATATTGACTCTCGGGAGAAGAGAAGAAGAAGTAAAAGTTCACCAATTCACGTGCACTCCTTCTGGGTTGGGCTACGAATTTTTCAGCAGTTCCTAGTCAATATGGTAGACGTCACGTCAGTACTTTGAAACAAAATAAGTAAAGGAACACTAGTATAAACCAATTACTAACTAAAGATCAGCACTCTGACAATACATTTTATTGGGAATCAATTTCATTCCATAATTTTATTATTATCATTTGCAGGAAGGGAAAACACAACTCTTTTTATCTCCTTCAAAAAATTAAGCCCTAGTAGTTGCAAACTAAGCTGTTATAAGCACATCCTCTGAATATTGGAAGCCGAGAATAATGTTTCAGAAAAAAGAAGTTTTAAATAAAACAAAATATGAAACTGAAAACTTCAAACCTGGACAAATACAAACAAGTTACGTAACTGGTTTTACCTTTCTTTTGTTTCCAATCGAAGTTGATCCAATGAGAAGAAAACAAGTCGATCAAATCTACTATTGTTCGCTAGGCACAATTATTAAAAATCATAAGAAAGAAGTATAACTAAAATTTACCTCAAAAGGGGCTAAATTAGAAAACAGAAATATGCGTGCATACCCAGACGCTCAAAGAAGAAAGCTTGAGGATTAATCTGCCACATAGTAAATTCATGGAAAGTAGACTACAATTTGTCAATGAGATTGGTTATGATACTGATATATACAGTGAAACCTGTCTTTAGCGGAATCGAGCGGGACTTGCAAAAATTTCCGTTAAAGTCAGGTTTCCGCTTAGTGGAGGTAGGCCTTTCCTTTCCTTTCTTTCTTTTCTTTTTTTTAAATACATGCTTATAAAGGGGCATACTGAGAAAATATATTGCTGTGCGTACATTATTCGTTAACAGTACTTCTTTCTTCTACGAATAAATACACAAAAGAAAAATAAAATGAATACAAAATTTGCTATGCACACGTTTTCTTTATTTTTCTAATAGCCAAGCAGGGTTTTCTGTGTACATTGCTGCTTGGCTGCTTACTTTCCGCATAAACTTTAGCCTAAGAAATTATAAGAAATTATACTAAGTGAATCAGAATCATTTTCTCGTAAGGCAAATTTTTGCAGTTCCTTTAAACTTCTAAGAGCATCTTGATATGTATTTATTCTACACTCTTCTTGGAACTCGGTATCGTATTCCTCCTCTTCCTCTATCTTTTCTTCTTTCCGACATTCCTTATGATCCTTGATTAAGTTGCGGGGGTTAAGGACAATTTGGGGGGGAGTGAATATGAATAGTGGTTGGGGAAGGTCAACACTGTCCAGAAATATTTAACAAAAGAACGAACATTTTATCGCAAACAGTGTAATGTATATGTCTCACAGAATGTCTAAACATCTAAACGCTGTAGTCCGGAACTCAGAATTTTCCGTTAAATGTTCATTTTTCTTTCCGTTGTCCGCGTAACACAGTTTCCGCTTAATGAAGGTACTTTTTACACGTTTTGTTCTCCAAAATTCGTGGGACCGTGAAATATTTCCGTTTAAGACAGTTTTCCGTTTAATAAAGGGTCCGTTGAACACAGGTTTTACTGTAATACTACATGAAGAATGTTTAAAGATTGTACGAGTCTGGGGGGGGCAGTCTAGGCGGCAGTCAGGGGGGCAGAAGTAGCTACTAGGGGGGCGCTCGCCCCCCTTGCCCCCCTCTGGCGTCATCACTGTATTGTTATGTTTACTTTTTGAACTTAAGCACTTTCTGTACTTCGGTGGCATCTTTTACTTTCCCTTTCTGTATATATGTACCTGTAAGGCGCACACAAATGATAGAAAAAAAATTATTCGAGCAAAGCACATCTCTTTAAAATGAATTAAGTAGAAAGTTCATTAAATATGAGAGAAACTAGTTGCAAAAAAATATCAATAAATAGATCAAGATATTTAGAATATTTGATGTATAATAAATATACATTATACACGATTAATGTAAAATAATCATTGAAATTAACAATAAAGCATAATTTAAAAAAAGCATAATTAAACAAGAAATAAAGCATAATGTGGGTTGCTCTAACAATTAAGTTGTATGAAGACGAGAAGAAAACGAAAGCTGATTCCTTAACGAATTTCGTTGATCATCTTTGTGTCTACAAAAACGCATTCCTAGAAACCTACAAGCTAGGTATCATCTCTGTGATTATATCAGTTTCTAGTGCTACATGTGAAAGGTCATTCTCTTCTTTGAAAAGATTAAAGACTTGTATACGCAAGTCAATGACTCATGATAGGTTGAAAAACTTAGTGTTACTTTATATTGAGAAGAAAATTGCTAAATCGTTAGATCTTTAACGAGTTGTGGATATGTTTGCTGCTGCCAACACGAATAGAAAGATCCTCTTCAAGTAGAGGCATGAACCTATAAGTTATTTTCTTTACCTGTAAAAGTGTATTTGCTTCCACTTAAGTCAACCAGCTACACATATTTTAAACGCCATGATTAAATAACTATTTACTTATATTAGAAATCAATTGCATTAATGAATCCTAGTTGTTTGAGGTACTAAATTCTTATATTTTCACTGTTTTCCAAAGAGTAAAATCATGAACAATAAAGATGGAAACATTCACCTTGAATACACACACACACACACACACACACACATACATATATATATATATATTGGAGATGTCTCCCTCAAAATCCTCTTGGGCCCTTCATTGCCCCCCCTCCTGAAAAAAAACTCTAGCTACGCTACTGGACGAATACGCGACAAAACGTACTAGCGACAAAACGTACCACCGACAAAACGTACCACTTACCCTGAGGGATGCTTGTGAAGGGTTTTCTAAAAACACTTTAAATAATGACAAGCGACAAAACGTACCACTTGACTGGAGGGCTACTTGCGAAGACTCTTCCAATCAGCCATCAAATAATGACAGGCGACAAAACGTACCACTTGATAGGACAGCATATAAGTATATATCGGCCTAAATAAGGTTAAAAGTTGAACAGATTGGTGGTGAGAGAAGTACCGATGCAAGACCAAGACTACGACTAAGGCTAAGACTAAGACCATGCCTGCAAGATTCTCGCAACACCAAGACCAAACCTGCAAGTTTCTTTTCAGACCAGCAAGAATCTTGCATATGCAATATTTGAATATTTGCTGATTTTCATCACACTTTATCCAGACTTTGGACCAGGGACGGATAGACATTATTAGAGGGGCGCGGGCGCTTTCTTCCACAAGGGCCAATGTCACAAATCAAGTTGCACAGTTTTCTTTCTACAGTAAGTCAATAGTATTAACTATTGCCAATTAAAACCTGATATTCTTTCATCAGTATATTATTCTGAATTGTTCAAAATATTATATGAAGTTCAAGGAGAACGTATACTATATTACAAAATTAGCAGATGTTCTAGTGTACTAGTTTTTGATGCTACTGTATCTATCACTTTTGCATTCGAAATATTTTTTAATAAATCTTTTTCAATAGACATCAACATAAATGTTTTCAAATGTTCCTGAGACATGGTACTCGTTAGCCTTATTTTAATGTATTTCAGTTTATTTAAGATTTGAAAAATTTCTTTTACATGTTACCTGAGTTACGGGCAAAGTCAATAAAAATTTGTATGCTGGAAACCTGGATAAGTATTACTGCAAAATTTACAATTCTGCAAAATTAAAAAGCAGCACATTGGACAATTTTGCAACACGTTTTGCATTCGCTTTCTTTGTAAACAAATGTATTTTCTCCTAATTCTGAATCACTTGCACCATCAGCACAGTCATTTTTTCTCGGTTGTGCTCGTCATCAAGACTGACTTTTAAGGATATCCACGTCCTTCAAAAGTCCAAGAGAATACATTTATATTATTCTTCGAAACTTCTTTACTGAAGTTTTTCAGGAAAAAAAATGTAAGTTTATCGAAAGTCACGTCTGGAAGTTCTGTTACTTGGTTGAAGTGTCTAGGGTCCAAATAATCCATAGAGTACATTGCTTCTTGAATCTTGAAGAAATACTAGAAACTACCATGTCCAATATTGTGTTGGATGCTTCGATGCAGTACCTGGTCATTGGATAGAAGCAGCTTCATATTCATATTCACAGTAAACTCTTTGTCCATCTCTGAAGGCGAATTGTCGACAGGTCAATAGAAAAAAAAGAAAGAAATCACGTTCTAAGTCTTCAAATTTGTTATTGGCCCATTCTGCAAAGCTTAATGCTGCATTCTTAACGGATTCAAAATCATCTCTCTACTCTTTCATTTGGAACAGAGTAGTCTGCACCATCCGATAGGACTACACTAGCACCACCCTCTATTTGGAGATAGTTTGACAGAGAGGTAGTCACTTGAAATATCTTAAGGAACATTTGTGCTGTCCGAGTTGTTTTGAACTTGAGAAGATCTTTTATATATCCTTTCGCTTTACACCTAGCTTTTGGTTTGATATTTTCTGTAGAAGCAATTTTCTTAATTTTATGGTCAACTCTATATACAAAGCACTTTCTGGGTTCGAAAAATGACCAAACTTTTTCTGAAAAACAGTGTGTTTTCTATCATCTTGTTTCGGCAATAACTGTAAGACGCCTTTGTTAACATTTGATCTTCCAAATGTCCATTCGCTGATAAGACTCACGCATAAATCATTCATAATCGCACAGTCATTCAGCAGAACAATGACACAGAATCAATGCAATTTTTTGTCAGATCACATATGACATGATTGAGTATATAAGCGTAACACCACACGCGTGTAACTGAGTTTCTTAGTGGTTAAGCGGTTAGCGTATGCGCCTTTATCGTGGGAGACCTGGGTTCGATTCCTGGAAGGAGCTCATGTGCTTCGGATTTCCCGTAAATCAGTATGTCCCGTCTCATATAGCCTCGCTGCTAAAAGGGCCGTTAAACTCAAAATCAACTGAATCACGGTGTAACTGATCATAGGTGATTTGAAAAAATCCGAATATTGTCCTTGCATGTTACTTGAGCCATCGGTTGAATTTCCAATACACTTCTTAATATCAAGGTTCAACTTCTGCAGAATTTCTAGCAGTAAACCGCAAGGACACTGGCCTGTGGTAGATATGCATTTTACAATGACAACAATACTTTGTTTAACAACCATTTTAACAACATACCGTAAAACAACAGAGCACTACTGGCCTGAAACTACTATACCTTGAGTAGTGCCTAATAGAACAGAAAATATTGAAGCTTGAGAGACTTCTTTCGAAATATCTTCTCTGATAAGTGTGCTGATAGCATTGAAAACATAATTCACTGTGTTTAGTAAAAGTTATGCGACCACTATCCTGCTTACTTCCTCGTATATGACTCTTCTTGGTAACCTTATCTAAATTACTTTTAAGCGGAAGATCAAATTTGCTTAAGAAAGGAATAATATCCAAAAAGTTTCCATGATCTATAGCTGTGTCTTTCAGTTTATAGGCTGCTACATTTCCTCTGTAAATGAGCCCTCTTTTACCAATGAGTTTCTGCACTTTGACAACTCGATACGTTACCTGTCTGTTCTTCTCAACCTTATACTGCCGTTGTTTTACCTGTTCATGAGGAAGTAGCTTCTTAACATTATGTTCTATTTTGTTAGATATGTAAGCACCCACATTGATCTAATGTATTTTGGAAGACTCGTGTTCTCTTACTCGCTGATAAACGTGTTTAATGTTACGTTTGTCACGTACAGAACATTTAAGAGAAGTTTGTTCGATCTGGAGAATAATCTGTGAACACGCTGAAAAAAAAAAAAAAAACTTGAAGTGGTACGTTTTGTCGCGGATTAAATATCCGAAATGTTTTAATTGGTCCAAGACAGGTTGTGATTTATATAAGTGGTACGTTTTGTCGTGGAATAAATATCAGAAATGCTATAATTAAACCATGACAGGTTGTCATTTATGACAGGTCGTCAAAAATGGTACGTTTTGTCGCGAAAATTCAGGTGGTACGTTTTGTCGCTGGTACGTTTTGTCGGGACACCTACTGGACACCATGCACCAGAGGTGAATTCTCTACCACTGAGCCACCGCGGCCCTGCTTGGGCTTGGTCGTCCATATCCAATCTCTCTTTTGGCGTTGCTTAAACAACTTCTAGTTTTGTTCTAAATCCAGACTCCATATTGGCGTAGATATTAATATTACAGTCGATTGGTAAAATCAATCTTCCACATTTAAAAATTAAAGTACACACAAATAGAAAAATAAGCATTTATCATAAAAACACTAGCTGCAAGTGTTCAAAATAGATTTATGGTTTCTATAAAATCAATTGAAAATTGCTATTTTTAATTAGGCAGCTAGTGAAAAACAGCAGCTTTCGACTCCAGCCGAGTTTAAACTCAACCTAAACTCAGTTGACCAAAGTGAACTGACCCGACTGACCCGACCCGAGCTGACCCGATTGACCCGACCCGACAACCCGACCCGAGCTGACCCGATTGACCCGACCCGACAACCCGACCCGAATAACCCGACCCACAACCCGACCAGAGCTGACCCGACTGACCCGACCCGATTAGCCTGACCCGACAACCCGACCCGAGCTGACCCGACTGACCCGACCCGAGTTGACCTGACCCGACTGACCCGACCTGAGTTGACCTGACCCGACCCGACCCGTTTGAGAGCACTAATGTAGAGTTTAGGAAGAAGATGTCAGGTAAAAAAAGATTGGAAACCATTGGGTTACAGAAACAGAATGATACTACTTGTCTGCAGCCCTCATCCAATTTAACACAAAATTACATTATGTCCTTGCAACAAGTACTTTTGAAATTCTTCACGTTATGTGTTTAAAATTATATTTTATTAATTTGATCCCCTTAACTGACTCTTTCAATAGGCGTTTTCTTTTCCTTGTCCACTCAGGGTTTATTAAAGAAAACACTCTTCCAGGCAACGCATTACTGCTTGGAACTTGAAAGTAAAACCCAAATTTTATGAAGTTCACCGAATAGTTCAATGTTATTGTTACCTCTGAACCTCTGGTGCATGGTGTCCCGGGTTCAATCGCAGCTCCCGCCAAGTGAACTTTGTGGAGGCCAAATACCGTGTGCGTCGGTTTCCTCGG
Source organism: Thermobia domestica (assembly GCF_964235325.1). NCBI lineage: Eukaryota > Metazoa > Arthropoda > Insecta > Zygentoma > Lepismatidae > Thermobia > Thermobia domestica. The sequence continues at coordinate 72,247,589 of NC_137458.1, forward strand.
GGTTCTCCCATCTTCTCCCATTTTCTTCTTTCAACCATTTCATTCATTTCTCATCATCACCGTCTTCTTAAGTCTAGACGGCATAAGCGTCGGAAGTAAAACTCAAAAATTGCATTTCATTTTCATTTAGTTACGTCTGATAAGTTCGCATCACTGTCCTTCAAGGGTTAAATTTTGGTCTATATTAAAATGTACACCACACCAGGGCCAAAGTATGAGTCAAGTCATAAATGTATATTGCATCTTTAAGTACTTACATGACGCAAACTCTTTAATAAGAATTTTCCACATATGTTATTTAAAGACAAAATGTCAAACATATATAAATCTACGATTAAATATCGATCAATTCAAAAATAATTAAAATGCCTGCCGGACATGCTGAAAATTCGAAAAAAAAAGCAGGGTTTGTCCGACAAAGGTCGAACGGATGACAACTCTATAGATATCTTTAGTAAATTTATAAGTTCTGCCTATGTAATGTCAAACCAGAAAATCCTATTGGAATTAGTTGTAGAAAAACATTAATACCAAACCACGAAATTCCATTGAAATCAGCTATAGGAAAGTATTAATATCAAACCAAGAGATAATATTGAAAGTAGCTGTGGAAAGTACTGTAAGTACTAACACCAAACCAGGAAAACTTGTGGAAATGAATGAACTTTCTACAAAACTAAGCTACGTTTTACAATTTTATTTCAATGAAGGTACAAATGCTGTGCAAGCCCATGAAGAAATATGTGATGTTTATGGGCAAGACAATTGTCAAAAGTAACAGTCAAAAAAATGGTTCAATCGCTTTCGTTCTGAAAATTTCGATGTCTAACATGCTCCTCGTAATGGGTGACCAATCACAGCAAAAGTGGACGATATTCTGCCAAAAGTTAAGCAAAATTGACATGTAAGGAGTCATAACATTACCACTGATCTAACAAGGGAGGGTCACGAAGTGGCTCCGCTGAGACCTGAACGAGACAATTGTGTTTGTATTTGATATATTGTAACTAGACGAATCCCATAGTTACATGTGCCACCGGGCGAAATGCCGAGAGTTACAACATATTTTGTAATGTAAAAGCTACAAAGCTGACATAATAGTTTGAACCGGGTCATTTGTTCGGAAACAGTTAGGTAATTGAAAATCTCGGCGAACACGCATCCCATCATTTTCAAGGACACACTTTTTGGGATAAAAAAAAGTTTGCCCCAGGGTCCCCCACAAGGTCCCAGACGGGGTCCAACTCAAAATTTTCAAATAGCAAGAGGAGTTAAGTAAAACATCATTTGAAAACTGATGTAAAATTAAAGAAAATGGAGCAAGTCTCGACTCCCTATGACAGCTCTGTGCAAAATGGTGGCAGGTCAAAATGTAAACAAAAACCTAATTGAAAAGTCCATGGCCACCCCTATAAATCGGAAAGGGTGAGACAAATGTGAAAACAGGAAAGTAAGTGTAGTATTATTTTCAAAGTACAACGATATAAATCAAAACGTCTTCTACCAGGGAAGCCACAGGGGTCCAGTTAAAAAGTTTCAAATGACAATAGGGGTTAAGAAACACATCGTTTGAAAGTAGTTGTTAAATGACAATAGGGGTCCAGTTAAAAAGTTTCAAATGACAATAGGGGTTAAGAAACACATCGTTTGAAAGTAGTTGTTAAATGAAAGAAGATGCTACAAGTCTCGACTTTCTACGACAACCTGTGCAAAATGGCAGTGGGTCACAATGTAAACAAAAGCTTAATTGAAAATCTATGGCCACCTTGAATCCAAGATGGCCGCTTAAAACCTATCTCATTCTTAAAAGTACAAATCTAAATCTCTATTTTTTACTATTACGTATTTAGAAACAATAGAAAGACATAAAGAACAATTGAATTCCGATTTATTTCAACTATTATTTCATTCTGTAACAACACATATATGTTTTGTTCCTAACGCACGTTCGACACGGTTCTCTCGATGTCATTTACGAGAATATAACGAATATGAGATGAACACACAACTCTGACTTCCTATTCATACTGCTAAACAAAAGCTGAATACCTTCGGGTATTTTTCTAATTTTGTCATACGTACGTCATACATAAAGGACTTGCTGCATCAGTCAGGTTGGGGGCTGTATTGTAACGTATTCGTGATGGTTACATTTGTATGCCGTTCATTGGTTTGATCGCAATATTTCAAGCAATACCAAATATACACAAAACATTTATTTACAAGATTGGTGAACAGTACCAAACCACGTGTAAATAATTTCAGTACATCGAGCTGCGCAAACTTTGTTGGTTTGTCACAATATTCCAAGAAATAGCATATTTATATACAACCTCATTTTTCACGCTGGCAGCCATATTGGATTACAGATGATACTCTTTGATATTTTGTGGATATCTGCTATTAACCATAAACGTAAATACCACATTTCGCTTCTGCAACACCAGTGATTTGAGCTGGACATGCGTAGAAAGGTTGCAGTAACAAGTTTTGCTGATATTGGTAGATTTCCACGTTTCGACATTACGAGTGATAACGACATTGTAGCATTTTTTTGATGAATTTGATGATGCATGTGAAGTATCAGAGTATGATTAAGAAAAAACGGAAGTCATTATTGATATCAATTTTTAAAGGCACAAGTAGAGACTGGGTCAAATTATTTCTAAAAAGAGACAATTTGGACAAGATTAGTTACAAAGATTGACAGAAGGAATTGATTGAGGAGTTTACAAACTCTACTTCAACTGGGATTTAGAAGATAGGATTCGGGGTAGATTACAGAAAAAGAAGAACTTGTGATTAATTTTGCATACGATATTTTGACATTAGAAAAATTGTTAGATAATATGCAGGACAAGAAGAAAATCGGATTGATCGGATCAGGTCTGTTACCATATAGAAAAAGTAGGTACAAGAACATATGCTAGAATAGATGACTTTTTAAAACATTTACAGAAAATAGAGGAAAATAAATGCAAAATAGAAAGAAGACAAAAAAGAGAAATAGGTGAAAAGAAGGTGACAGTTGGAGATTTAATAAAGAAATTAAAAGTCCAAGATAGTGAAGATAGCGAGTTAGAATTATATAAGTTATTATATGAGAATGACACTAAACGGAAAGAAGAAGTTAAACAAGAACCTGTGAGTATGTCACAGATAGCAAAGTTAGAGTAGAAACTAGATGAGTTACAAGTTTCGCTAGCAAATAAGAATGAAAAGTAGAATAAAGATAATCAGAACACACAACAAAATCAGAATGGAAATAATCAAAATGACAGACAGAAACAGACAGAAACAGTATGAAAGTAGGACATACAGGAACCAAGGTAACAGAGGAAATTACAACAATAATAACAGTAGAGGAAATTATGGGAATATAGGAAACTTAGAAAGAAGAGATACCTTGTGTAACCTCAGCATTAAAGTAAAATCATGTAACTTTTAAATTTTAACATTATGATATTTGTACTCAGTTGAAGAATTTTTTTTTTAAAGAAATTCAATTTGTGAGATGAATCGATTTTTTTCTTTAAAGTTGTAGACCTTCTAACCGAATGCATTTAATAAATTATCCAAATATATAAAATATTTTATTATTATGACGACATAATTTCTTAATTAGATTATGTATCGCATTAGATATACCCTACTTTACAATTCCAACCTACTTCGAAAATAAATCCTGCGCACGCCAGTGCTCCATAATGAAATATATCGTCTTCATACGGGACAATGCAATAATATTTACACGAGACAGAACCCTTACTTATACGGACATGGACAATGTTATTTTGTTCCGAATAGTTTATTAGTCTTTTCATAATGGACAGAAGTTATCCCTAGTTTAGTACAAAAAAAAATCCTTTCTACATTGTGAAAATAAATTTGTGTTACAGTACAATAGGCAATGCAGTAAAATTTTGGAACAAACACTTGTTTCCGCAGAATATACACCAGGCCCGTATCCACGGGGGGCTAGGGGGGCCGGGCCCCCCTAAACTTTGGCTGGCTCCCTAAAAGTTTCACGGTAGGCTTGCAAATCAACTATAATATGGTGATGAAGTATAATATGATTTGGTCGGGCCCCCCCTAACTTCTACCGCCCCCCCCTAAATTTTTGGGCTGGCTACGGGCCTGATATACACTGCAGGCAACTACGAATTACAAACTTTTCCCCAAGAAAGTCATAAATTGTATAATTGATGAGCTCTATCTACAGTATCAGTATTTTATAATAATGTTTCTGTTCATATTGAGTTCTTTTTTTTTTCTTTTCGTAAAGTCGGTACGAATTGCACACTGTATTGTGAAAGTAAAGCAATAAGAGACATGTACTTGAGAAAGAAAATCACCTTACGTAACGTATATGTTGCAATATCCCTACATCCATATAAACTTATCCTTTAGTGAGACTTTTGTTTCTTTACAGAAACTAATATGCCTCTCAATTTCCCAGTAATTTGATCACTGAGTACAGAATTCCGGTATTAGCCTATGTTTACAAGTATAACTAAAGAACTTACTGCAGATTTTTCAGATAAGCCTTTCTGAGTGAGGTTTGTCTTGGTATTTCTTCATTCACACCAGGTAAATGTCGGGATGGTACCTCACATAAAGATCCCAGGCCGCTTTCTTTGCTCCCCCCTATCCGGATTGTACACTCGCCAAAGAACTTCATCCCTAAAACGTGCCTTCAACGGACCCGTTGTTGAACGGAAATATTCCTCGGTCCCATGAAATTAGGGTTGAAACGCGTATTGAATATCTTTCATTAAAGGGAAACTGTTTTACGCGGACAACGGAAATCAAAATAAGATTCTTGATGAAAAATTTCAAGTTCCGGAATGGAACATTTAGAGAGTTTGCAGATGTTCTATTAGAGAGCAGGAATATGTATAATACACTATGTTGTCAGCGAAATAGATAGTGATGTGAAAACCAAAACGGACATCATGGCCTTACGAGGATTGTACGAAAAATCTGAAAGGAGAAAATGAAGTGGAGGAAGAAGAGGAATTTGGTATTGAGTTGGAAGAACAGTGCGGGCTAAAGATTGTCAACAATTTGAAGTAACTACAACAATTTGTCTCCAGTTGAAATAACATTAATAAGCCTATAGTTAATGTTTTCTCAGGGTAAAGTGAGAAATGATAATGAAATGAAATCTTCAAATTTTATATCCCACGATTGTGCCGTCTAGGCTAAAGAAGACAGTAATCATGACAAATTAATGAAATGATGGAATGAAGAAAGTGGGAGGAAACAGGAGAACCCCGAGAAAATCCACGAGGCCACGAACATGGTGTTTGTCCATCACAAAGTTTCACTTGGCGCGAGCTGGAATCGAATAAAGAACCTCATGCACCAGGGGTGGACGCAAGGGCGCCCGTGTTGTGGTTTCCAAGAAGGGGGGCAAATATAAGCAAAGTTTCAAATATAGTTTCAAATTTTGCTATAACTAATGTAAAAATTCTATTGGGCTGCGATATTCCCAAGTAAGATTTCCTTTCTTAGGGGGGAGAGCGCCCCTCCTTGCCCCCCTGATGGGCGCCCTTGGGTGGGCGCTCTACCACTGAGCCACCGCGGACCCTTAGGGTAAAGTGTTTGTGGGAAGTCGAGCAGTCGAACAGTCGATAATATGTACAGAAATCCCAAATTGACGTGTGTACATTATTTTTCTGTTCATTGTATAAGTTTTCTGTGTATTAATTCGTAGTAGTAATAAATACTGTAAATTGAATAAGACATGTACACAGCTTCTTATTGGTATCACGGTATGTCCATCATATGCATGAAGATGCTTTTTTGTATATATATATATATATATATATATATATATATATATATATATATATATATATATATATATATATATATATATATATATATATATATATATGACATAAGTCTATGTTTGTTAACATTAAACCAATCTTTAACTGATTTTTGTGTGTGTGTGTGTGTGTGTGGATCTCGTTGAGTTCCGCTAAAGACATGTTTCACTGTATGTCATGGGCTTAGGGCCACAAATTCCGGGAATGTCCAAAAATGTGTATATATAGATAAAATAAATATGTAATAGACACTTCTTATTTATAGACTTGTCCCACCAGTGTCCGTTATTCAAGGTTGAGTATAAGTTTAACGTCCCTTTCAGCAGCGAGGCTGTATGTGACGGGAGTAGGGATGGTCAATTGCGGGATTTGTATTTTCCGGAATCCAGAAAGTAAAATGGGAAAAGTTCCGAAATTCCGAAAATTCCGGATTTCGGGAAAATTCTGGAATTCTGAAAATTCTGGATTTCTGAAAAATTCCAGATTTCGGAAAATTCCGATGTCAGAAAAATTCCTAATTTTTTCCGAATTCCGAAATTTATTAAATTACGGATTTTTTCGAATTCCCGAGTTTTTTTGAATTCTGGAACTTTCTAAATTCCGGATTTTTTCCGAAATCTGGAAAGTGAAATTTCCGATTCCCTAAAATTTTGGAAAACCCTAGATAGGGCCTATTGATTAATGTGAAATCCGAACCACATGAGCTCTCACCGAGAATCGAACCCGGGTCTCCAAAGGCGTGTACGCTAACCGCTTAGCCACCAAGGAGCTCTCTGTTATCCAAGAGTTGCGTGCTACACCAGATACCAAAATTCTCATTACCAAAAAAGCGGCGTAACCATCTACAGGTATCTGGAAGAAAAAAATGGTTCAAAATATGTATTAATTTGTAAATAAATCAATATGAACATATCAGTAATGTTCAATAGATTGGTATAAAAATAATACCTTATGAAACTTTGAGCCTTTCTTCCTTTTTGTAATAACGTGTTATCAGAATGTTCAAACACAAAGTTGTGTTGAAGTATTCATGCATTCAGACCTTCCTTCTCTTATCGGATTTTTTTTCTCTCCATCTACTTCCTTTGTTTAATAAAACAAATTTTAACCACAACGTTTTTCTTTGTAAATATGTCAAGCTTTTTTTATTATTTTTTTTTAAACTCAGGACATTACATAAAGTAAGATAAGGAAGTTATTGTCTAGACATAATGGTGTATTTTTTTCTCCGATGTTTTCTTCAAAATATTTTGTTCTTTTCTGTTGAAATTGAAACATTTAGAATTTAATCTGATGAAAGGCGTTCATTTCTCTTTCATTTCCCCTTGCTTACTGTCCACCATTTTCTTAAGTAAGATAGTTCTACTAGCTGAAAATACAATGCATTATCTACATTCTAGATTTTTTTTTTTAAATGAAGTAAATATGTTAGTTTCAAAGTAAAGTTACTACTTGGAAATTAAGTAAGTTTCAATGAGGGGCGTTGAATAAGCTTTTGTCCTTATTATGAAGAAGTTGAGAAAGCCAAATGGAGACATATGATTAATGTTTCTCTTCATAGTCACCAAGCAGAGTAACACATTTTTTGCAACCGATCTTTCAGCTTCCACAACCTTTCTTTGTAGAAAGTGTCACATTGGTTGGAAAACCAGTGCTCTACTGCAGCAATGACATCCTAATCTGAAGAAAAACGCTGTCCTTTCAGAGTCTGTTTCAGTTTTGGAAACAAGAAGAAATTTGACGATGCGAGGTCGGGTGTTTATGGAGGATGGAGAAGTATTTGATAATCTAGCCGTTGGGCAAGATTCGTCGTTTCCTGGGTTTTGTGGGCGTGAGTATTGTCAACGAACAACCTTTGGTGAGGATGCCACGGCGCTTTTCCTTTAGGGCATCGCGAAGTCTTTCCAGCAGACCTCTTAATATGTTCCCGTTATACTATGCCCATAAGTTAAGTAACCCGTAAGAATAACCTCCTTGCAAAACTGAAAGCATGACCTTCTTAGCAGAAGGCTACACACCTGCCTTTTCAGGGGGTGGGGAACTGCTATGTTTACACTGTTTGCTCATCACTTTAGTTTCTGGATCAAAGTGATATACCCAACATTCATCTATCGTTACGAGACGATCGAAAAGTCGTTTACATTGGGTACACAGACATCGATCTGCAGGGTCTGTCCTGAAAGTGAAAGACTGAATATAGAAAACATACTTCGTTTGACAAAATTTTTCAATACTTCTAATATTCTTCAAAATAGAACCTTGTGTAAATCCAGCGATTTCCTCACTATCTGTATGTCATCGCAACTCTATTTCTAGAATCTCGTTAAGCACCTTCATCGCGGTACTTTGGAGATCTTCCATAGTGTCATATCGATGTCCTTCCAACGAGCTTTTCATCCTCGAAAACAGAAAGAATGGATAGATATGGAGAGAGGTAGGGTTAATGATACCTAGGGAACCACAGTTTGCATTTTCAAGTCAAAAATTCTCTGCAAGCGAGTGACATATCCACCAGAGCGTTGTTGTAGTGCATGATATTACGATCTCTGGACACATACACACACAGGTCGCATTTTTTTCAATCTCTGGAGGATTTCCGCGTATAAACTTGCATTTACCGTCTTACCGAAGTGTATGGACGATTCCCTTGTAGTCATGGAACACTATCGACACGGATTTCATTTTTGATTTTGACATCTGCGCCTTCTTTGGACGGGGAGATTCACTGGTGTGCCAATATAAACGCTGTCTTTTTTTAGAAGGAGGGGGGGATATTGAAGCACCCACGTTTCACCTACAGTAATAACTGACATTAGAAAGTTTTGATTATTTTTGACTCATTACAAAAAATTCAGCAGAAGCAAGTCATTCAGGACTCCATTTGAACAGAACTGAAAATTTTCAGCATGAGTTCTCCACATGTCTTGTGCATTTGCAATGTTTAGTTATAACGATATGTGTATTTTTATATACTTGCATTTTATATTTGTAACTTGTATTTCAACATCTTTGGGCAAAATGTGCTTTCAATTGATGCATAAGCTATTAAAGAAAAGGAAGAAGAAATATATAAAGGATATATATAAAAATGTAATTGCTTAGCTGTTAATATACGTTGCTCTTTTTGTATTAATATAGAGATTCGTTGTCATAGCAACAAAATATAAGTAACATAAAATTTCAGAACCATCTTGTAAAAAGCTACACGCGAAAATCTTTACGGTGTGTATTTGTTGTAGTGATTATGTGCCATGATAAAAAGGGAAATATTAGAATGCAATGTGAAATGTTTTGTGGTGTTTTAGTAGTCTTATTTATATACAAATATTAACCGAGGACCTTTATATAAGCAACGTCTTATAAATTTTTGGTGGTCCTCGCCGCAGGATCATCGTTATATAGTTATAATTGAAGCCGCGTGTTCCATAACAAGAGAAGTCCACTTTTGGACACTATATAAGTTATATATATCGTTGTAATCGTCTAACTGAGTTCTATCGTTTGACATTCAAAACAACACAATTTCTCGTATCTTCCGAATGTTACTGACGTGTTGAGTTTCATTAGCACTGAAGTCCATGGGCCTGTGTTGTTCTGGAAAGCAAATAGCCAACATGAGTTTAGTGTGGCTGTGAATCATAACAGCACGTTCTACTAATTAAACGTAAGTAGGATAAAATTGTACAAAATGCATCAAGAAATATTAATGAGTTTAAAGTGGAACACAGTATGATTAAATATTTTGAGGGTGATTTTTTTCTAAAATTAAAGAACCGTCTCCACTTACTAAACAACAAGAAAAATGGAAAGTGACACAGATCAAAAACCGTAACTGCAAAGAAGACATCAAGCAGCTTAATTACAGAAACATTCATGATGACAGGAAAAGCAAAAGTGATGAGAAAAATTTGCAGAGAGCTATAGAGCTGAAATTTAACTGAAGGCTCCTGAAGCCAGGGATATTGAAAAATACCTGTCATCAATTTTACTTGCACAGCAATCTTACTTTCAGAGACTTCTGATGGTAAAGATCAGACTCCCAGTGCTGATGAATCAGGAAGTGACGTGTGGAATTCTGAATTAAGTGAAGGAAAGATTTGAGTAAAAACTAAGTGCGTTGTTTGTTGTATTGGATTACTGTGAAAATAGAGACTGGGTTAATGCACAGTGACTGTTTTTACACTCATTTCCAGATATTATTGCTCAAATACCGTATCAGTATATTCTTTTTCTACTCGTCAGAGTTATAGACTCTAAAACCAATGTAACAGACTAAAGACTTAGATAATAACACAAGTCCAGTATTTTTGTTATTTTATTAGAGAGAAATTACTTGTAATACTCGTTAAGTGACATTTGTTATTTAGCAAAGTGTAAGTATGAAAATATCTGATTTCCAAGTTTAAATTTCAAAGGAATATTCCGTTTTTTATTGATTTTTTCACAATCTCTTCAGCTGGACTTGTGTGGTTATGGAAGTCATGGCCTCAATTTCATGAACTTGCGTTTTCGGAACTCCTATATCTTTTGCAATCATATGGGAACTTAAACGCCAATGAGTGTACAATAAAGCATGTACACAATCAACATTAGCGTCCGTAACCGTCGTCAACGCGAGTCCTCCTGACCGTTCCTCATCCTGAACATATTCTTGCCTCTCCGTAAAAGGCCTTGTGTCTTTTAAACACTGGCAATCTGCCCAATGCATCATTACTGTATGCTGTCTTGACCACGTCAAATGTGTCGATAAGGAACTTCTCAGTTTAACGCATAGCACTGGTTCAAAGTTTGCTCCATTATCGCTGTAATGCAGCGACGAAATAAGAGTACACTCTTGAGAATGTCCACTCACTTTCACTGTTCGAACATAACTGTGATCTGTTCCATTCTAAAGTTGAAAGTTCCCTCACCTTAATCCACCACCAGTTTCCCGATCAAGCGCCCGTGCGCCTCATGCCATGACTTGTTTCCTCACTTTCAAGACACACTTTCTATTAGATACCTAGAGTTCTGTTAGATTTCAATGTAAATGTTTTTGTGAGTGATTGCTCTTGTAGCCTACATGCTGTGATAGCTACATTTAATGAGGGCAGGTCAAACATCGGTCTATTAGATATCTATAGAGTTGTACTGCATTTCCTGGAGTGTGATACTGTACACGCAACGTAAAAAAAGAGAGGTGAAGGTAACGTTTTACTGAATGATATTCCTTGTAGCCTACTGATTGTCATAGCCAGAGTTAAATGGGAAGTTCAATGAGAGCAGATCAAACATAGGTTTGTATCCAAGGAGTGCTCTTCCATTTTCCTGTAGCGACACTGCACGCGTCCCATGAAAGAGAGAGATGAAGGTAACGTTTCACTGAATGATTCTCCTTATATAGTCTGCTGGTTGTCTTAGCTATAGTTAAACAAGAATTCAACGAAAGCATGTCAAACATGGTAATTCCAAGTACGTCATGGGCTATGTGCTTTACGGGTTTAGACTGTAACCAAACGGTACTGAAATAGGAACAAATTTATATCAGTCTTTCAATACGAATATATCAATGATTGTAAAGTGCACTCGGTCGAAAAAGCTTTCAGTGTTTCTTTCAGGGGAAGACACCACTAGCGGATCCAGAAGAATCATTTGGAGGGGGCGGTTCGCTTCCTGGAAGATGAGCGTAGCCTCAAAGTAACCAGAATTTCAGTTTGCAAAAATGGGACACATATGAATCCAGGTCTGGGGGGGGGGGTGTAAACTTGATTCCCAGATTATATTTTATGTCCCGAATTTCTAAGTTTTTTTTAAAAATAATGAAATTATATTCTTTCGCTCGATTTAAATTAAATACGCACTTCCGTTTTGGAGGTGTGGCGGTATCATGATTCACTTCACACTTAGTCTCCGCGATTTATCAGATGCGCTGTATTGGACAGTATTTACACAAAAGAAAGTGCTATATTGACGATGGTATTTATCCTGTCATCTGTTATCTGGGACGAAGCCTTTCCCATTTCTCCTCTGTGTATAGCTTCCCTTTGTTTCACTAAAGTGAACGCAAGAAAACATGAAGCTTGACATAAATCTATCAATTTCATTATCCAATAGAAGTGAGGGTATGTTCCGATCGTCGATCCGTATTCATGACATTTTTTTTTCATTGCCTCTCTGAGAGGGACATTATCTTTGATCTCTGGCGCTATGCGGAGAACATTTCCTGACGGCAACATGTTGAATTTCCGTTACGTTTCGTTTTTCACCATGATTTCAGTTTGTCAACATTGTTGATATTTTCTTAAGTGCGCGTTAAGATTGCGGCTACATAAATCGTACCAAAATCTTCTGACGTATCAAAGGTGAAGAAAACATGATTGGTATAGAACCCAGGATTCACGAGGAGTTGAGGAGTCACTGACTGATAAACTTTGACACAATTGGAATTGTTCATTTCTCAAGAAAAGCTCCCAACTGTACTCAATTGATGTATTTAAAGAAGAATGTGTAAGGAATTCAATTTCTGGTACATCCAGGAATTTTTCACTTAAACAGGAGAGAGCAATAAGACAAATTAGGACATTATTACAAAAGTATAGACCTCTATACACAGGGTATTTCGATTTGTTGGTTGAGTTTAACGTTCCACGGTAATGACATGACGGCTAAAGAAGACGTGCACTTACTGATTATAGTGGAATTCGAACCACCTTTTTCGTTAAAATGTACCCTCACCGGGAATCGAACCCGTGACCATGAGCACCGTATAGGGTATTTTGTCCGAATACTCCGCTTTTGCAGTGGTATAATTTGAGTATGTAAAGAAAAAAACGCATTAGACCAGATTAGGAACAGGGGGTTGGAAAGTGGCTCTATTAGGTAATTTCTTAAAAGCAGCATTTAGAAACATGTATAATTATAGTTATGCGTACAACAATAAAAGTATATTATAGTAGTTTTCGCTTAGGTGGGATTTCGCTCCCAGACTCCCAATTTGTTCGGAATACGGCTTCGCACAATATAACAAATGCTTCTACGTGGTACTGTGGCACAATATTTCGCGTTCTCCCTTCTGTGTCTTTCATATAGAATTGGGTTGATCTAAAACGCTGTCACGAAATTCAAACACCTCACAAACCTCTTGGTGAACCCTCACCTCTGTTTTTGCTCTTCTACGTTAAGTGGCAAAAAATGCTCAAATCCATGTTTCATTATTTTAAATGAATAATCAAACTAGCAACTTTCATATATCTAGCCGTAAGTGATCCTGAGATATAGGCATCTTATAATAATAATAATAATAATAATAATAATAATAATAATAAGAAGAAGAAGAAGAAGAAGAAGAAGAAGAATACAAAAACGTTGAAATACTTTGTGGCGGGCCGGCGGTATGCGTTTGCGTAGACCGGCACCCACACAAGAGAGTTTTGTAATTTACCAAAATACTTCTAATTAGTCAACCAAAGTTTCTGCAAAACACCAACTATAACTCGAGCGGCAAAGTTATACTGGAAACAGGAACTCAGCTAACAAAACAGTCTGAAGAATCTTAGTATTACACGGTAGCGTTGGCCGTGGCCAAGACTTATCTTCTAATGGAAACAATGGAATCGTTATCCTGATTAAGGTTTTATAACCAAACAATCCTTTGGGATATCTCTTGAAACAAAACTCGACAAATATGTTCCTTGCAGTAAGCCTGCAGTTTATTGGCTCTAAGCAAATTACAAAAACCAGAGCCGGGGCGATAGTGTAAGTACTGTGTCTATTTATAAAAGAGTTTTAACTTACGTGGCGGCGTTCCAATAGGTAGTTTAAAAATAACTCACTAAATGTCACTGATAAAAAACAAACTTGACTGTAGCACTTTTCACAAATAAAACAAACTGCACTAGACTGGGAGGGCACGAATCAGTCCTAGTGGGTAGGTAGGTAAGAGGTATATTATTTGATCTACCGGTCTGCGAACAGACATCAAATAGGGTAGGCTACCAGAGGTTAGGAACAGGTTACCGTTTGATCTACCGGTCTGCGAACAGACATCAAACAGGGTAGGTGTAAAGGTTACCGTTTGATCTACCGGTCTGCTAGGCAGACATCAAACAAAGTTGGTTACCAGAAGGAATTAAGGTTACCGTTTGATCTACCGGTCTGCGAACAGACATCAAACAAGGAAGGTGTAAGGGTTTACCGTTTGATCTACCGGTCTGCGAACAGACATCAAACAGGGAGTCACTATTTGATTACCGGTGCGTTTTAGGCCAGCTAAGCAATAAACTTAGAGTCTGTCAAAACACACATCAAATAGGGGTGCGACAGAACTTTAGCCGTCAACTTCCTAAGCTTGCCAGCAGTTTCTGGAGCGAGTCCGGGCTGAAGCGAAACTTGCGGAAGTAGATTGCCAAGTTCGGAAGGAGGTAACTTTAGCCGTCAGTTTCCTAAGCAGACCAGCAATTATGGGAGAACCCTGGCTGAACCGTCTTGCTTTCAGAAACAGATTGCCAAGTTACTGTGAGGATTAGGTAGGGTAGTACTTTGACCGTCAGTTTCCTAAGCCGACCAGCAATTATGGGAGAACCCTGGCTGAGCCATCGAGCTTTCGGAAACAGATTGCCAAGTACTGGGTAAACCAAGGTAGTGAGGTAGGTAACCAAGAGATTGAGTAGGCAGGCCTCCGTAGAGGCAGAGAGGTTGGAAGGCAGAAGGATAGACAACTAGAGACTTCTTCGTGATAAGTTCCTGAACTGAGACGTACCTAACGAATTGCGTACTCCTCGTAGTCTGCACGTCTCTGAGGGGTTCAGGAGAGGGACGTTGTCCGACGAGAGAGCCCAAAACATGCGTTTTTAAGGGCCTCGGTCGGGGATGCAACCGGCACCAATTTACGGTCTGTGTGCAAAATAGTAACGTGGGCAAACGTTGCACTAGGACCGTAAGGTCAGAGGTTGAGCATGCGTGGAGATCTAAAAAGTACCTAGGGCGGAGCCCGAGGGGGACCAGTATCCTGAAAAGAAAGATTATTGGCTTTACACACGACTTCGAGTGCACAAGTACTCGGAAGGGTTCCACTCTGAGGGGTGGAGTTGCTAGCTATTGGAACGAGCCATGCCATTAACATCTAGATTGGCTAGAACAAGGTGCCTTGGGCGGAGCCAGGCAAAAGATAAGATTTTGTGTGTGCGCATGCGTGTGCATGTGATGTGTAGTCCTTGAGTTTATGTGTGTGAGCCCCTTTCTCTGGAAGAATGAGGTTACATCGAGATATTACAGAGACTGGTACAAATAGTATCTTAAACTATAAACATATACTAAACATAAAAGATTTCAAGTAATAAACTTGAAAGGTTTTATACATAATGAACTCAAGACCCTTCAACAGTTTATCTTACTTGTTTTCGACCAAAGACACACATATATATTTAATGTTCTGAAGAACGAAAAAGAATCTTCTTTCAGAAGCAAAAATGACATTTTAAAGATACACAAACTATATGGGTTTTCTTAACAGTATTCTACCACTAATAATAATAATCTAACTTGTTAAAAGACTACATCAATATAGAGAAAAAAACTAAGCTTCTGTATCGAACCAGAAGGGGAGAATGTTTATCTTAACTGCTGTTGACCTACAGGTCAGAAAGGGGGAACTCGGTGAAGGCAGACAGGATGTCTGGTTTCCAGCTAGGAAAAAAAGAACACTCAACACGAATTTGTATTTTAAAAGAAGTAAATGAAATACGAATTCTGTTGCAGTTTTAAAAAAAAATAAAAAAAAGAAATAATTATTCGCAAAAATAGTTTGCGAATTTGCGGCCCCACTACAGTCCTTCCTCCTAGGGAAAGAAAAATTTTAACTGTAAGGCAGAAATTTAGATTTTAACTGTAAGGCAAAAATTTTTCGTACTAACTACAATCAAAGTAAAAAAAAATTCCAAAATTAAATTTTAACGATAGTTCCTAGACCTAGTAACTCTCTGATTGAGATGAGGTGAATCATCCTCTTGTGATTCCTCGTTAAAAGTTATTTCACCAGAAGCAGCTCGATAAGTAGCATTAAGAGCTGGACTATTTGATTGTACACCTGCAATGATTGTTGGCTTAAAACATATGGTTCTGATACAGTCTGAATTACACCATTTATTCCTATGTCTACAACAA
Organism: Thermobia domestica; assembly: GCF_964235325.1. Taxonomy (NCBI): domain Eukaryota; kingdom Metazoa; phylum Arthropoda; class Insecta; order Zygentoma; family Lepismatidae; genus Thermobia; species Thermobia domestica. The sequence goes on from NC_137458.1 coordinate 72,263,566, forward strand.
TTAAACTTAAAACTACAATACACACAAAGAAATATCAGAATAGTAAACATGATTATATAAGTCAAAATAGAATAAGAAAATACATGATTACTTTGTCTTATCTGCCATTCTTGTTCATTAATTAATTTTTCAACATCCTCAACACGATGGCTGGCATATTGTAAATCTGTAACTTTGTGTATGATATGATTTAATGGCAAAGTAAATTCCATATTCTTAATATTGATCTTTGAGTTTGAGAATATACAACAATCAATGCTATCATTTAGTAGTGGAAGCAAATCTTTACTTGTACTGTTACTTACATATATTTCCTGAGAACTGATTAAGGAATTTGGACCATAAGCTTTACAGTTTTTATCTAAAGTTAATTTTCCAGTTTTATGAATCAAAACAGTTTTCGACACATCATTTCCACAAACTATTGTTAATTTTTCTGGGAATGGCGAAGCAAATAGCCATTCATTATTATCTAATGAAATCCATAAAATATTTCTTAATTCTACTATACGTTTGTTACAATCTGCTGGAATTGATTTAACAAAATCAATAAGTTTTACTTCACAGTGTTCATTACTATGTGTAGGGTTTAACGGAAATGTTTGTTTGCAAACCCTTGAAAATGAAGTTAATTCCTTAAAAGTATTAAACATATGTTCATCAATCTTACAATATTATGGTAAGATTGCTTTGATACTTCAATAATCAACTACGGATTTTGAGGCTGTATAAAGAAATACTTATTGTCTTTAAGCTCAGTTGGAAATGGAATTAATTTATACATATTAAATCTTAAGCCATCGGTCAAAGGTAAACTAATAACATAACCAAGAATTTTCTGATTGATGAAAACAATGGATCTAGATGTTTTTATTAATGTATAACATGGAATTTCATAAATGTCTGACTACAAGTATTGACTACGTTTAATAGACAACACAGTGTCATGAATAGTTTTCAAAAGACTATTTGATAATAACTAACATATGAAATGACATCTGATTTAATTATCGTAAATAATTAAATAAGAGTCATTGATAATTAACATCTGAAATACCAAAATGAGAATTTTTAGATTTCAAACAACCAAATTAAATTTATGAAGTTAATTAAATATTCCTCTTTGGTTTTTCACCATGTATGTATTTTTAAATTTGCTCAACCTTGTGGAGTTTTCGGGTGATTACATTTAATTAAAGTTCTCGATGAGAATACTCAGAACATATAACAAAAAGTTTTTTTTAATATAATCAAACAAGCAGACAAGGAGAGAGGATGTCTCATGATGGCTGCGAACAAAAATGGAAACTACACTACCTACTAATAGTCTACTAATAATATAACTTTAACCTATTAGCATGAACTACAAATGTTTTTCTTCGATTAGCAATAGTACAATTAACACCTTTAACTTTAACTACTTTGTATGGACCGATCCACTGTGAACCCAATTTCTTGGATCGTCCTCTTCTAACAGATTCGTCTTTAAGTAACACTTGATCGCCTTCTTTAAACAATTGTTCTTTATGAGAGGCGGTCTTATCATATTGTTCTTTGTTTTTAACCTTAGATTGTTTCAGTTTTGATCTAGCTAACTCGTAACTGTTCTGAAGCTTCTGCTTTAGATTTTTGATGTAATCATCATACGCGTAATTAATGTCGGTAGTCTGTTTCTGTAATATACCAGGGATGTTAGCCATCCGGCCAAACATCAACTCGTGTGGAGTATAGTTAGTTACTGAATGCGGAGTTGTATTGTAAGCAAAAGCAGCGTATGGCAACCAGACGTCCCAGTCCAGTTGATTTTCAGACACATAATGCCTCAGATACTCAGCAAGAGATCTATGAACTCTTTCAACGAAGTTAGTCTGAGGGTGGAATGCACTAGTATGTAGTTTCCTAATCTGGAACATGCGACACATTTTCTTAAAGGTATCGCTCATAAAATTAGTTCCTTGATCGGTTAAAATGGTTTGAGGTATACCGAAAACACAAACAAATTTCGTCACAAATGCTTCAGCTACGGTTTCTGCATCTTGTTGCTGTAGGGGAATGGTCACTAGATATTTCGATAATTCATCTTGGCATGTTAAGATGTATTTGTTTCCGAGAGAACTCTCAGGAAACGGCCCTACAAGATCTAAAGCACATTTCTCAAATACTACATCAGGAGTGGTGGTCAAAACCATAGGAAGTTTGACATTAGGTTGGGTGAGTTTGTTCTTTTGACACGACTCACATTTCTTTATGTATTCTTCGACATCGGTGTTTAGTCTTTTCCACGATTTTGGATCGATATTGTTCAATTCTAAGTACGATTTGATTTTAGCTATAGTTCTATGAATACCTTGGTGTCCACCGGCGGGAAGGTTGTGAAACTCTTTCAGAATCCTACTCTTTGTTTCTTCGTCAAGGGTAGAAGGTTGACCTTCTGGATCGGGGTCTAAATATGCAATACGACTCAATGCATCAGCATTGGTATTACGGACACCTGCTTTATAAACAATCTTATAATTATATTCTTCTAACTTAATTCTCCATCTTAAAAGTCTACTACTAGGATCTTTTACACTAAACACCCAAAGCAAAGGTTTATGATCAGTCACAAAGGTTGTTTCTTTTCCAAAGATATATGGGCGGAATAGTTTGGCAGCCCAAACTATCGCAAGTAATTCACGTTCGGTTGTGGAGTAATTTCTTTCAGCATTATTTAGTGTACGACTAGCGTAAGCGATTGGTTTGTCTTGACCAATTTGGCCCTGAGACAAGATAGCTCCAATTGCGACTTCTGAGGCGTCACAGGTAATAATAAAGGGACGGCTCATGTCAGGATATTGAAGGAGAGGTGGTGATGTCAATTTTTCCTTCAAAGTTTGGAACGCTAGTTCTTGTTTGGTTTCCCACTTGAATGGAACATCTTTCTTTAACAGAAGAGTGAGAGGTTTGGCTATATTGCTATAGCCTTCAATAAATCTACGGTAATAAGAACTTAATCCTAAAAATCCACGCAATTGCTTGACATTTTTCGGATGCGGAAAATGTAGCACTTTCTCAATTAAGCGAGGGTCTGGCTTCAGACCTTGATCTGTTATTTGATGTCCTAAATATGTTACTTCTTTTCTAAGAAATTCACACTTATCAGGCTGAAGTTTGAGGTTGTAGGTTCGAAACCTATCAAATACAAGTTTCAATCTTGACATATGGTCCTTTAAGTCTCTACTATAGATACAACAATCGTCTAAATACGAAAAACACTTTAATCCTTGCAATCCGGATAGAACAATATTCATCATTCTCTGAAATGTTGCGGGGGCACCGCATAATCCAAAGCTCATACGATTATACTCGTAATGACCATATGGCGTACTGAAGGCGGTCTTACTACGGTCTTCAGGTTTAATTCTAATCTGTTGGTACGAACTGGCTAAATCCAAGGTCGTAAAGTATTTCGATTGCCCTAACTGATCTAGTATTTCTGTAATATTCGGTAAAGGAAAGCTATCTCCAATAGTAATCTGATTAAGCCTACGAAAATCTAAACATATACGAATCTTAGGTTTGCCTGATGCATCCATCTTTTTCGGCACTATTAATATCGGAAAATTCCAAGGACTCTTGCTTGGGGAATTTATACCTTCATCTAACATCTTGTCGATTTGATTTTGTACTTCTGCCTTATGTACCTCGGGAATACGGTACGGTTTCTGAGTCACGACTGTACCTCGTTTGTCGGGATGAATGGGGATGCTATGTTCAATCACATCAGTATAGGAGAGTTTGTCTCCCTCTAAATAAAATAAATCATGATATTCTTCACAATGCGACAGTATTAATGCTTTCTCTTCTGGATTCAAATGGTCTAATCGCAAGTTCTGCCTAAGTAATTCTAAACGCGATTTTAACCCTTTAGTTTGGCTTGCATTGTCAGATTTGCTCAATGCATAAACACTATGAGATTTTGTCATATCAAGAAGTGGTTCAAAATCTAAAGAGATTGGAGGAATTTGTACGTCTACCTCATTTTCAGTCAAATTCAAAATGCTAGTTACACATTTGTTATCGGATGCTTTAACTATAGCGTCTGGCAGGAATACACCGTCTGCCAAAGTACGTTTGGACAAAAATCCTATCCCATTGTTTTCAGTCATAACTTCAATTAGCTTTTCGGTACGTGCTGGGATCTTTACTTTAGTTCCTACATCAATTTTCAATTCGGCTTGTCCGTCATACGAAATTACACAATGATGTTCAAGAAGAAAATCTCTGCCTATTATACCGGCTACATTAGGAGGTAATAAATCACTACGCATTACATGAAAAGTATGAGTCACTCTATTCTTGCCTATTTCTAGTTTAAGATCTAATGTACCTAAAGTATGGGCATGAAAATTATTGAATCCATGCACTGGAGTGGAGTCACATCTATGTATCTTTCTCAACATTGACTCACGTAAATGGCTATACTTAATAAGCGATAAATCTGAGCCTGAATCTAATAACATTTCGTAATTCTTATTTAAATCCATCATTCGTACTTTAATTTTACCCTTTTCATCGATTATACTCTTAGTGGAACATTCGCATAATTGGGCGTAACGTCCAATTGTATCAGACTTAACAGAATTTCGATCAGGTTTCTGAGGTGGGGACACCTTCGTACAATTATTACTCGTTTGTTCAGTGGAACAAAGGAAAATCTTCTTAACATTATCACTCTGGTTTCTAGTACTATCAACACGTTTCTCTAATTTTACTTTTGAGGAGTTGTGTTTCGATAAACAACATAAAGACTTATTCTTGCTACAAGATTTTGGCTTGGTGCTGTGGTCAGCACGGCATTTCTCTTTCAATTCACAATCATGCGTGTCAATGACGGGATGACGACGCGGTGAGACATTATTCGGTTTTGGTCGCGGAGAAAGTTTGCGCGGTGTACGGCGCTGGGGACACACATACACTGGGCGACGCGGAGAAGGACTACGCGCTGAGCGATGCTGAGTGCGACGCGGAGAATGACTATGCGATCGGCGACGCTGAGTGCGACGCGGAGAATGAGTACACACTGGGCGATGACGCTGAGGATGGCGCGGAGAAGGATCTCGCGCTGGGCGACGCTGAATGCGGCGCGGAGAACGGCTTCGCGTTTTGCGGCAACGAGAACTACGCGGAGAAGGACTGCGCGTTTGGCGGTGATGAGAACAACGCGGAGAACTATTGTTCTTTCGGGTACAAACATGGATACGTTTCTTCGCACAAGTATGGGTACGCTTTTCACGACAATGATAGGAGTGTGTACAACGTAAAGCACAACAAGAATTGGAATCCTCAAATTTGTCACTATTTTCACTACAATGTTTATCATGCGGTTCTTCATGCGAGTCTACTGAATGATCGCAATCTTCTAAACAATGAATCTTTTTCTTAAAATTTTTCCTATCCTTACGGGAATGAGAAAAGTTATGGGAATCTCTAGATTTACTTTCAGAATGCTTTTTCTGGGAAAATTTCCTATTTCCTTTCTTTTCTGAATTATGGTTATGATTTGAAGAATTTGCCCTATCTTCATTCTTAGAATCTAATGGCTTTCGTCTCTGAGACAATATGTGCGACTCTTCAACTAGAGCGAAATCTACTAATTGAGCGAAACTATCATCTTCTGTACTTTTACCACGAATTACTGTTTGAATGCGGGGATCGCTAATTCCCTGGACAAAAGATGCTTTTGTCAAATGATCAATAAGTGAATGAGCACCAGCTCTTTCAGTTTCACGACATATTTTCGAAGCAGCAGCTTTCAGATCAGCTCGAATTGTATCTAACTTGCTAGCCCATGAGCTAATACCCTCATTTTTGCCTTGCCTGGCAGAAAACAATAAGCAAGCATAATAATCAATAGATCTATGTGTAGCATAATTCTCTTCTAAAATTGTCTTAACTGCTTCCCAAGTATCTACGTTCAATCTAACTAAAATACGATTTCTAGGTTCTCCTAAAATTTTCGACTTAATAAACTTCAATAATACAGGTTTGTCACGGGGGTTAACTAACCCTTGAGCAATTTCACAACTATCAATAAATTGCCTCAACTTAGAACGATCTCCTGTAAATGGTTCTGCAATAACCTGAATTGCCTGAGAAACTTTAACATATTCTGGCTGTACGTTACTTCCGTCAGCTTCTGCCATGATTAAAAATTCAAATTACGTTTCTATGTGGAAACAACAAATTAAATAAATGAATGAACCTCTTAGATTTGCGAAAACTCGAAGGTTTGAGCAATAATGGTTTCTGAGAGGAATTTCTCACTTAACCTAACTAAATCTAAATTCACGATGAGTTTATCACCTGTATGGGGCTTTAAAATGCCTAATTTCAACACTAAGATGCACTGCACTTATTTAAACACTAATGAACTGAAATCACTAATGTGCGTTTGGCGTCACGATACAGTGAGCAGGATGTTTTGCAGATTGATGGCCAGTCAAACAACAAAAGCGTCCTTTTCCCTTTTTCGCTTCCGCCAAGGAGGATGCAATGAAAGTTAAACAGATGGAAAAACTTTCAGCACACAATAAATATCACACATGCAAAATGCACATGCACAAAACACAGTTCACTTAAATAACTTAAACTGGTTTCAAAGTTTACGATGTCACGATTATTCCGGATATCCTAAGGCTGTGCAAAAAGTTCACGATATCCTAGGTTGTTCAAGATATCCCACAAAGCTGACACCAAATTTTGTGGCGGGCCGGCGGTATGCGTTTGCGTAGACCGGCACCCACACAAGAGAGTTTTGTAATTTACCAAAATACTTCTAATTAGTCAACCAAAGTTTCTGCAAAACACCAACTATAACTCGAGCGGCAAAGTTATACTGGAAACAGGAACTCAGCTAACAAAACAGTCTGAAGAATCTTAGTATTACACGGTAGCGTTGGCCGTGGCCAAGACTTATCTTCTAATGGAAACAATGGAATCGTTATCCTGATTAAGGTTTTATAACCAAACAATCCTTTGGGATATCTCTTGAAACAAAACTCGACAAATATGTTCCTTGCAGTAAGCCTGCAGTTTATTGGCTCTAAGCAAATTACAAAAACCAGAGCCGGGGCGATAGTGTAAGTACTGTGTCTATTTATAAAAGAGTTTTAACTTACGTGGCGGCGTTCCAATAGGTAGTTTAAAAATAACTCACTAAATGTCACTGATAAAAAACAAACTTGACTGTAGCACTTTTCACAAATAAAACAAACTGCACTAGACTGGGAGGGCACGAATCAGTCCTAGTGGGTAGGTAGGTAAGAGGTATATTATTTGATCTACCGGTCTGCGAACAGACATCAAATAGGGTAGGCTACCAGAGGTTAGGAACAGGTTACCGTTTGATCTACCGGTCTGCGAACAGACATCAAACAGGGTAGGTGTAAAGGTTACCGTTTGATCTACCGGTCTGCTAGGCAGACATCAAACAAAGTTGGTTACCAGAAGGAATTAAGGTTACCGTTTGATCTACCGGTCTGCGAACAGACATCAAACAAGGAAGGTGTAAGGGTTTACCGTTTGATCTACCGGTCTGCGAACAGACATCAAACAGGGAGTCACTATTTGATTACCGGTGCGTTTTAGGCCAGCTAAGCAATAAACTTAGAGTCTGTCAAAACACACATCAAATAGGGGTGCGACAGAACTTTAGCCGTCAACTTCCTAAGCTTGCCAGCAGTTTCTGGAGCGAGTCCGGGCTGAAGCGAAACTTGCGGAAGTAGATTGCCAAGTTCGGAAGGAGGTAACTTTAGCCGTCAGTTTCCTAAGCAGACCAGCAATTATGGGAGAACCCTGGCTGAACCGTCTTGCTTTCAGAAACAGATTGCCAAGTTACTGTGAGGATTAGGTAGGGTAGTACTTTGACCGTCAGTTTCCTAAGCCGACCAGCAATTATGGGAGAACCCTGGCTGAGCCATCGAGCTTTCGGAAACAGATTGCCAAGTACTGGGTAAACCAAGGTAGTGAGGTAGGTAACCAAGAGATTGAGTAGGCAGGCCTCCGTAGAGGCAGAGAGGTTGGAAGGCAGAAGGATGGACAACTAGAGACTTCTTCGTGATAAGTTCCTGAACTGAGACGTACCTAACGAATTGCGTACTCCTCGTAGTCTGCACGTCTCTGAGGGGTTCAGGAGAGGGACGTTGTCCGACGAGAGAGCCCAAAACATGCGTTTTTAAGGGCCTCGGTCGGGGATGCAACCGGCACCAATTTACGGTCTGTGTGCAAAATAGTAACGTGGGCAAACGTTGCACTAGGACCGTAAGGTCAGAGGTTGAGCATGCGTGGAGATCTAAAAAGTACCTAGGGCGGAGCCCGAGGGGGACCAGTATCCTGAAAAGAAAGATTATTGGCTTTACACACGACTTCGAGTGCACAAGTACTCGGAAGGGTTCCACTCTGAGGGGTGGAGTTGCTAGCTATTGGAACGAGCCATGCCATTAACATCTAGATTGGCTAGAACAAGGTGCCTTGGGCGGAGCCAGGCAAAAGATAAGATTTTGTGTGTGCGCATGCGTGTGCATGTGATGTGTAGTCCTTGAGTTTATGTGTGTGAGCCCCTTTCTCTGGAAGAATGAGGTTACATCGAGATATTACAGAGACTGGTACAAATAGTATCTTAAACTATAAACATATACTAAACATAAAAGATTTCAAGTAATAAACTTGAAAGGTTTTATACATAATGAACTCAAGACCCTTCAACAGTTTATCTTACTTGTTTTCGACCAAAGACACACATATATATTTAATGTTCTGAAGAACGAAAAAGAATCTTCTTTCAGAAGCAAAAATGACATTTTAAAGATACACAAACTATATGGGTTTTCTTAACAGTATTCTACCACTAATAATAATAATCTAACTTGTTAAAAGACTACATCAATATAGAGAAAAAAACTAAGCTTCTGTATCGAACCAGAAGGGGAGAATGTTTATCTTAACTGCTGTTGACCTACAGGTCAGAAAGGGGGAACTCGGTGAAGGCAGACAGGATGTCTGGTTTCCAGCTAGGAAAAAAAGAACACTCAACACGAATTTGTATTTTAAAAGAAGTAAATGAAATACGAATTCTGTTGCAGTTTTAAAAAAAAATAAAAAAAAGAAATAATTATTCGCAAAAATAGTTTGCGAATTTGCGGCCCCACTACAACTTATTAAATTGTTTTAAGTGAGAAGTCCACATACCAAATTCCATGTTCCATGTTTCTTTGAATATCCCAAAAATCCTTCCTTAGTGGTACCCTAGATAACAAATCCTATCTACTGTCCGGAATTCATGTTTCTAGCTTAAGCGGTTTGGTCTGTGCAAAGATCAGGACAACTTCTGTTATATATGATTACAATAACAGCTTGTAGCTTGTATTATTTCCCAAGAAAAGATGAAATGCCATTAAAAGTCACAATGAATGTTTCCGTGTTGAACCTCAAAAGTCACAGTTCTTTGTTGTTTTAGCATCTAGCGAGAGTACCTTTGATCTTTGATGCATGAGGTTCTGTGGTTTGATACCCGGTGAGTGAACATCGAACGCACTCCAGTGGTTCAGATCCAACTTTAAACTCTAGTGCTCGTTCTGTAAAGCATTACTTTTGACGAACGACGTAAATACATATCAATCAATCAACAAACCTAAAAGTCTCATCTCAGATTCAGAGAGCTTTACAGTAAGGAGCGTTGAATATTCTATATTTCTCTTTATTCAAGGTAAAGGTAATTGAAGTTTCAGGTTTTGAATTCCATCCCCACATCTTTTTTTTTCTAGGACAATTTTAAAATATAATTTATATATTTTAGTTTACAGAGTGAGCCGTCTTTCCTTCCTCCTACAGCTGTTCGTTCAACGTATGAATCATTCTCTCTCGTTTGCGGCTTATGATAACCGTCCCAAGGAACTAGGGACAGAAGTATTTACAATTCAAATATGTCTGTATTAAGTACCATTAAGTACCACACATTTTGATTAGACTCTACTAGGCTTGTTACACAGATTAGATCGTATAACATATTCTCTCATCTCATTCGACAACATAGAGAATTGTTACATCAAATAAAAAGGTTCAGGACATCGCTTCTCCAGATTCGCCTTAGATTGGAATCCCTAACTGTGAAAGGTATTTTGTATTACTAGGCGTTGTCTTTAAACATAGCAGGATTATTCGACGTAAGCATAAAGTAAACTGGCCTGGAAGTGTGCAGTCACATAATAGAACATCTACATGTACAAGGGCGAACATCAAAGTAAGGTCAACAGAGTGATTCATTAAGCACATCGGATTCCACACCAATCATTATTTTATTCAGTTCGGCATAACATCGGCTCGAACTTGAATTATTATTTATACGTGGAATCCACCTGTAATATCACTAGTCGACTCTCATATATCTCCTTCAGCCATCCAGTACACGTTAGGAAATATATACACATATCTACACTACTTCAGGATTCTATAAATCAAAAGAACAACAGCTCCAATGTCAAAACTTAATTTCCTTACTTGCATTTTATTACGCCTGTATATAGATATACCAAAATAATAAGATGATCCATTTTAAGGTGAGGTAAAGAAGAATAAGTTGAGGGGACCCGTAACTAGTTTACTCACACATATTTATTATTATCTCCATGTCACAATAACATTATTTTAACTATATCCATTTGTTAACAAACTAGATCCATATAATTCTTTTTCTTCTAATCAACAACAGTATATCTCTTTCCTTCTTTTCTTCGAACAAGTTAGAACATAGTCATAGTATTCTACATAGGTTTGCAATTATTAAAAGGGAACATTAAATTATACCATATACCATTATACCATATTCAAATACATGATAATATTCATAAGTAAAAAGGAAAGAGATTTTATAATAATTATAATTTTTAAATGTTAAAAATAATCCGAATCTATATATTTATAGCCTTTCTGCATATAAAACATCTTTGCCACAAAATAAATAATTCTACAAATTCTTTTTTTGTCATAGAACTATCTATTTTAGGAGATGAAAACTATGTTATTTGTTAAAATATTAAAAACGTCTGTAACTAACAAAGTCTAAAATTTTGGTCCGTTACAGATTTGCCGGCCCATCGAAAAAAAATTTAATATGATTAAATTTTTTCTTGGTCCTTAAAGGGTTAATAGACCCTCATGTTATTAGCCCTTTTATAACGTGACATTAGTTCAGCTCGATAATCATGCGAAGGATTAAATTTCCTAAGATTTCTAAAATTTCTGAAACTAATTTTACTCTCAAATCTTCGAGCAACGCACAATTTCTAGGCAACGTCATAACTATATATGGTCCCGTAAAATTTTATAATTCAAGTTTCCTCATTTTGAAAAACAACAGTAACGTTTGACATATAAGTGCTATCACATCTAAATAATAAAATAATAGAAAACAATTTTGGGACAATAACTTCATGGGGCATTGAAGTGTTGCCATATCGAAACAATGAGTTAATAGGAAACAACTGACTATTACCACAATCAACCTTAACTTAACCTAAGGATTAGCAGTTCACTATTTTAGCGTCGCATTGTACTCAGAGAAATCTCAACAATTCACATAACAGTTCTCAAGACTAATATAAGAAAGCTATTCATCAGATCGATTAAACAACTTATATCTAACAATCAGACTTGGCCTAATATCAAACGTTAATGTTGTCACCTACATTTCTCCATCGTTGTTGCAAAATAAGATTTATCAAATTATTGGGTAACAACATAATACATCAGGATCAACCAAATTAGGTTCAAAATACAAAATGACTAGTTACATTTTCACTGCATCTGCCCTCTATTATTATTATTGGCCATTGCCATGACGTACTAAACGAAACTAAGATAAACCTAACAAATGATAAACCTAACAAACCGAATAAAATAACACATTAAATCATAAAATATTCACTTACAAGGATACAGCTCTTTTTTCGCTTTCTGTTATACTTAACTCCAATTCTTAGAGGGAATTCTTTCCTCCTCTTCCTTTTCCTCATGATTCCTCTTAAGTTCGACTTCTTTCGGACATGGTATCCTCTATCCTGTAACCTTTTATATGCATTAATTAGGTAACTCCATCGGGCAATTCTTTTCATTCTCTTCCGTTTGTTGTTTCTTCTTTTCATCTTGTTTTGGATAATTCTTAGCCGGCGTAATCTCTCAATCTTCTTTCTCTTCTTCATCACATTCTTTTGGAACACTCTCACATTTGGCGATTTTCTTCTTGTTTCTTTACGACGGCTGTTTCCTCTGAATTTCTTTCTCTTCTGACTCATGTATATCATGTATCTTTTTCTTCGTTTTCTTTTCCAACTACATTGAAGTTTGACATCTTTTACACTTTCACTTTTCCACCTTATCCGTTTTCGATTCCTTTCATGTGTGATTCTTGCTGGTGATGTTATTTTTCTTGAAATTCGCCATTTCATTTTCCGTTTCATCACTTCATGACGACACTCTACAATTTTTATTTCAATCTCAACTCCATTGTTGATCTCCAAATTTTGTAGCTCAATCTCATCTTCCTTATTTACTTCCTCTGTTTCCTTCCTGAGATCACTATTCTTCATCATCATAGTATTTTCCAATGGTACTATTCTATTTGTTTGCGGTTCCTTCCATTCGTTGATTTCTCTCCGACTTTCTTCCTGGTCTCTCGTAATCTTCTCCATTAAGGTATTCATGCCAGCGAATTCGGAAAACTTCTCATCCAGCCATTTCATTAGCACTCTCAATTCACCCGTCACTTGCGGACTTCCAGCTAATGCTGTTTCAATTCGAGAACCTTCACCATCATTAACCTGTACTGGCAACACTGATTCATCAGACTGTACTACTTCCAGGTGACAATTTTCACATAACCATGGGCATTCATGCTTAGATAACTGTTCATATTCTTCTGGTTCAATATCTAAGCAATCTAGGTGATAAACCTTTTCACACTTATTACATTTTACAGTGAGATCCTTCACCGATCTCCGTGGGTCACAAGTACAACCAAAGTCCACGTCACTGCTTTGCGACATTGTCCTTTTTTCTTTTGACCGAGTCATCTTTTCTTCATTGCACGGGTTCCTCAACTTTCCTCTCACCATTGTGTACGTGTTAATAACACATCTCATCTCACCACACAGCGGTTAATGTCCATCTAAAGACCTGCAGCGCCATCTAGCGACAATCCTGGCTGGGTCGCCATTTTATAACATATTCTCTCATCTCATTCGACAACATAGAGAATTGTTACATCAAATAAAAAGGTTCAGGACATCGCTTCTCCAGATTCGCCTTAGATTGGAATCCCTAACTGTGAAAGGTATTTTGTATTACTAGGCGTTGTCTTTAAACATAGCAGGATTATTCGACGTAAGCATAAAGTAAACTGGCCTGGAAGTGTGCAGTCACATAATAGAACATCTACATGTACAAGGGCGAACATCAAAGTAAGGTCAACAGAGTGATTCATTAAGCACATCGGATTCCACACCAATCATTATTTTATTCAGTTCGGCATAACATCGGCTCGAACTTGAATTATTATTTATACGTGGAATCCACCTGTAATATCACTAGTCGACTCTCATATATCTCCTTCAGCCATCCAGTACACGTTAGGAAATATATACACATATCTACACTACTTCAGGATTCTATAAATCAAAAGAACAACAGCTCCAATGTCAAAACTTAATTTCCTTACTTGCATTTTATTACGCCTGTATATAGATATACCAAAATAATAAGATGATCCATTTTAAGGTGAGGTAAAGAAGAATAAGTTGAGGGGACCCGTAACTAGTTTACTCACACATATTTATTATTATCTCCATGTCACAATAACATTATTTTAACTATATCCATTTGTTAACAAACTAGATCCATATAATTCTTTTTCTTCTAATCAACAACAGTATATCTCTTTCCTTCTTTTCTTCGAACAAGTTAGAACATAGTCATAGTCATAACATTCTACATAGGTTTGCAATTATTAAAAGGGAACATTAAATTATACCATATACCATTATACCATATTCAAATACATGATAATATTCATAAGTAAAAAGGAAAGAGATTTTATAATAATTATAATTTTTAAATGTTAAAAATAATCCGAATCTATATATTTATAGCCTTTCTGCATATAAAACATCTTTGCCACAAAATAAATAATTCTACAAATTCTTTTTTTTGTCATAGAACTATCTATTTTAGGAGATGAAAACTATGTTATTTGTTAAAATATTAAAAACGTCTGTAACTAACAAAGTCTAAAATTTTGGTCCGTTACAATCGGTCGGGAAAAAACAATATTTGTATTTCCGAACGATACATGCTGAAAGTAGAAGACCTTTGGGGGGGTCTCCCCCTCCGCCCCCCACGTGGATCCGCCAGTGGGGCACACTTAGTATTCCTGGGGGTACTGCTGATACTATTCTATTTATTATAATATTATAGACGTATTGTTTTGGTCTCCTCCGAGGGGCCAGTCTCAGAGTTACGGGGGGCAGTGCCCCTCCAAAACTTGTTTGGAAGAAACATTGTTCAGGACAACCGTCGAGAATGAGGTTTTCTTGGGTTTTCCTCATTCACACTAGGTAAATGCCAGGGTTGTGCCTAACATACAGTTCCCAGGCCGCTTCCTTTCTTCCCTTTCCTTGGATAGCGTAATCGCCAAGGGAGTCATCCCTCATACGTAACGGGCTAACATGACCAGAGATGTCGAAAGTCCAGAAATCTAATTCTTATTCCTAATCCTAAGACCCGGTGAGGGTAGTGATGGGTAAATTCCCGGGAAGATATTTTTTCGGGAATATTCCCGCCCAAAATATGAATTTATCCGGGAATTTATGTTCAATCAGAAAGAAAATTGCATTCTATTACTATATTATGATTTCAAAGTTGAATTAATTTTTATATCACAGCATGTTATTACTGTTGTCCACAGAGGATTCTTTAAAATGTATATTCTGAACGGTACTATGTTAGGCTACTTTATTATATTTAGAGAGTACGCATAAATGTATATTTATTTATAATATGTTCTATCAATTAAATATGTGTGAAAAAATTATATAGTAACATTTTAAATTTATATATAAGTGGATTTGCTCAACTTGACTCTATTACTGATATTATTAATACATTAAATTTATAAATGTTATAAAGCAATTAGATTGGGTAAATGCTCGAAGATACATGTCTCACCAATTTATCAACATTTGCGCATACATATATATGTTCACAAAATTTGCAATATACTTACTTATCTTTATATTTTAGCACGTAACATTGCCATACACAACCTTTCATTCTACCTATTTCTCGTAATTCCATACATTAATTCACATGTAAAAGAAGTCCGAGTACCTCTTCAGAAATTCGAGTCAGAGAGAGGAGACAGACCGACGTCTATTACTAATGGTGGTTCAGGGTTTATTAATAGTACTTCCTTCATCTCTATTTCTACATAATTCTAAATTACTTTACAAAATGGTTCCTTTTCATCATTTGTAAATTAGTACTTTGCTAATTTTGGCTGTTCTTTAGCATTGGAGGCTAGCTTTTACACCTACTTTTTTTTTTGCGATATTCTATTCCGATGCGATTGTTTTATGGTTTCATACGTTAAATTACGTTACCAACATTAAATTCAGACAGCATTGCAGAGCGAGCGTTAGCGAATGAAGGCGGGTTAGAGCCCCGCATGGCACGTTATTTTCTATATTCGTTACCAACAATTCACTTTTTTTCTCACATAAATCACTTCCACTTACCTTTCCGTTTTGTATAAATCCGCTACTGCCCTTAAAAAAATGTGTTCGATACTTTCTTGACTACTTGAACATCACTATCAACTCATTTCTTCCACAAATCATACTACTTTTTGCTAGTTTTGGCCCCCAATACTAAACAATTACCTTACTTTTTAGTGCAAATGGAAATGGAACTTAAAAAATCATATTATTAGTTATATAAAGTACCGTCAAATAATTTTACATTTTTAAACCTCCAAATTCTTTAAAACCTGGAAGTAAATCATAATATATTAAAATAAAGTAATTCGTCATATGGTTCTTATAATTTGGAAGATAAAGTAAAGAAATGGAAATAAATTCCTTCCCGGGAATTTATAGGCCAGGGAAAAAACCCGGGAATATTCCCATTTTTTAAAATTCCTTCCCACCGGGAATATTCCCACTGCGCATCACTAGGTGAGAGCTTCTCAGACATTGTTTAGGATTTTTTTTAATGAAGATTCTGATTTTTCTTCAGATTTTCGTTTTTTTTTCTAATTTACTACACAATCAAAACAATGCTGAGGATGTTACTGTACTACGTATGTAACAAAGGCACAAAAGCCTACCGTCCTAAATCGGTATTGACAAGGAAGGCATTAGAAATGAGAAACTCTTGTGTGTTGCATGTCTATTTCTACTTAATTCTTTTATGAGTTACTGTAGCATACCAAAAAAAAAAAAAAAGATGAGATTAACAACGAGAAAGAACTTTTGTAAAGGAACAAAAGAAAAAAAAAGTAATTTCCAATACCCTCACGTATTTATAAATGAGACGTGACTGACAAAACTTCATTGTTGGGGAATGCCCTGCATAAATATTGATTTCATAATGACCGCCATCTTAAAGGGTCATACACATTTCATGATGATCGAAGAACACAATATCTATACAGGAAAATTCTGTGTTGACACACCGGCCAGCTAAAGAAAAAAAAAAAAAGAATGAAAAGTTGAAAGATTATATTCTTTCTCTGACTGGCTTCCGACATCTTGTAGGCGTGACAACACAAGCATTTGCATACAGAATTAAGTAGACGCTGTGCACACTGCAAGTTGGATGCAATGCAAACATCGTGACGTCAGCCAAAGCCGTCAGTCTTATTACACAGGAACTGCACGTGATAAGATGAGATATGCTTGAAAAGTAAAATGAGGTATTTAGTCGTCGTGTACACAAAAGCACACACACACACAGAATCATACTTAAAACACACAAGGTCTATTTCATCCAAAGTAACACAATGCTACAGCAACAACCAATATGTAGCTACACTGGAAACTCCTTTGTACGTACATTTTTTTTTTTTTTTTTTTTTTTTTTTACATAAATAAGCTTTTGTTTGAAAATCTACTACAACACAAACTTGAAAACGTTTAATACCAAAATACACGCAATACATAAGGTTCCAGGAAGGAATCGATAAACTTTGCAAACATGATGTTCCTCATATTAAACAAATAACCAAGTTTATCTTCTGGAATTTTGCTGAGAAACTCTTAGTTACGGGCAAGTACAACAGTTATAACGACCAGATTTTTCTTTTTTTTTTTTGAAAACTGACTGGGAGGAAATGACTTAATTTTGTATTCGTGTTCTTGCGCATAAACAGAAATTATCAATGGGGGCTGAAAATTTTGGGGCAAAACTGAATACAATATAGGCCTATTTTATGTTGGACATGAATCCAGATATGCAAATATGGCTATTAAACACACACACACACACACACACACACACACACACATATATATATATATATATATATATATATATATATATATATATATATATATATATATATATATATATATATATATATATATATCCATATATATCCATATATATCAAAATAACACCGACAATGTCTGGGAGATGATTCCTTGCACCAAGATAAGACAAAAAGTATAGACCAAATTGGGTACACAAATGCTTCCTTTTGGAGTTATAGGCTGAAGAAAACATGAAAAAGAAAAAAAAAACTTTAAAGGTCCATAGCTCCAAAACTACGGAACCTACCGTAGTCGGGTCAAGACTTTACTTAGGAACTAATATGTGCACTATTACAAAAATACATATTTCACAATCCTAGGGTACTCATGCAACAAGTTTTATAGAGGAAGTTTGACTGTGGGCATATGATTGGAAGTACTCACCAACTACTTCTATAAAAATTTTTGATTAGGTACTTCAGGATTCTGAAATTGGATATTTGGATATGGCACATACTAGTTCCTTAGTGAAGTCTTGACCCGGCTACTATAGGTCCCATAGTTTTGGAGCTATGGACCTTTAAAGTTCATTTTTTTTTCATGTTTTCGGCAGCCTGTAACTCCGAAAGGAAGCATTTGTGCACCCAAACGTTGTCGGTGTTGTTATAAACATGCACAGGAGAAAAGTGTCAAAAACAGAGAGAGCCGAATTGGAGTGGGGCTTTAAAGCGTTTCACTGCAATAACATATTCACTTGTTAAAAGTGCCTGCTGGTGTGTGTGTGTGTGTTGGGGGAGGGGTGGAAGTGCAGAGGGATGGATCATTCTGTTGCGGATATGCCGCCTCATGTTCTACATTTCGACAAGAGACGTTAGGTGAAAATTTCGTGAGTTTTTCTCTTATCGCTGCAAGTACACTAAAAAAACTCCTTTGCACTCAATGGTGGGCTCGAGCATTGTTAGTTCTCCCTCTAATTAAGCCAGTGTTCGTGTTCCTCGCGTATAGAAAAGTCAGATTAATTTTGTATTATGTTCAAAGACAGTTTCAATTCAAAGACATTTGGCTAAAGCAGATTTCGTACCTATCAGTGGCGTACGCAAAAGGGGTCTTATCAGGTATGAATCCCTCCCTTTCTGTAAGATATTTATGAAAAAAGAAAATAAAAACTTTACCACAACTGAAAACATCTTCCCATATCCCATGCGCGCTGTTGAAATACGCTTTGATCGTCTGCACGGTGGAGGCCTGTACCAGGCCGACCGCGGCCCGGCCCATGAATTTATAAGTTAGGCCCGACCCGAGTCCGAAATATGCTTTAGCATCTAGACCCGAGCCTTGCCCGAGCTTGTGTTACAATCAAATGTGCCCGACATAAGCCCGAATTACAGAAACGTAATAATTAGCGCAAAATTGTATTTTTATTAAAAGTATTTTTGTTTTGTCGTCTACCCGGTTAAAGGGTTGCGCCCTTTCTTCGGGGAAGTGTTGTATTAGGAATGTTGAGGCTACAGAAATTGTGGTTGGTCTAAGGGGTTTTCCTTTATTCATTCATTATTTTAAGTAATTAACATATATACAATAGAGATAAGTTGAAACAGGTGACACAAAAACCTAATAATAATAACATAAAGGTAATATGTGCATGGAGGCTATTAGAAATATGAAACAAGAAAATAACATACTGTCAGTGCATGAAGGCTAAGTGCGTGAATATAATAACAAATAAGAAAAACAGGAACAGAAATTACAACTCAAAGAAATAATATTTAGAAATGATGAAAATGAGGATGAATTGTACTGGACGCCACAACAGTAGGTTCTGTTAGTGAACGGATGCTGTTATCTTCTGTTCCTGGGGCTATTCAGGAACTGATGTAGACAGAGGAGGCCCATGTTAGTTGGTTATTACTGTGCATATGATGGATAGATGGAAGATGACAAATGGCGTGGATGATATATAGCAAATACTTCTGGGTCTCGATTGGCAGGATCCATTTGCAAGTGATACAGTGTAAGATAGTGTTGGAGCGGAGTGTCGACGTATCGTGGCGGTGCATCATTGTCTCGGTCATATTGTAGTATATCCTGAAGCATGGGGTGTCGTAAATCAAAGCGTTTCGTGATGTAACGAATGCGAAGCTATACTAGATGGGTGAGCAGTGGTGGAAAGTCTATGAGATCGTAGAGAAGTCTGGTTGGGCTTGGTAATTGAATTCGATAGGCCAATCTAAAAGCATGCCGCTCCATTATAGACAATTGTTTATAAAATTTGTCGGGAGCTGCGGCCCAAGCTGTATGGCCATAGGTTAAAGTAGTCCTCATAAAAGCTTTGTAAGTGTGGAGGACAGTAGGTGGTCGTAAACCCCAGCTGGTGCCAACTAAACGTTTAAGTAGATTTAGTCTGTTCTTAGCTTGAGTAACAATTTTCTTAAGATGCGGAGTCCACGTAAGCTTTGAGTCAAATATCATCCCAAGGTAAGTAAGAGATGATGTGAAAGGAACTGGCGTGTCGTCCACGTGAATATTTAATAAATTCGGATTGCGAAACACTCTGGATCGTTTACGTGGTGGTAGAAAGACTACAGATTGTGTTTGCGCTGAGTTAATACTGAGTCTCCAGACCTGACACCAAGGGACAAATGTGTCGATAGCTGGCTGCATGAGTCTATTAATACGCTGGATAGTGCGAGCTGTTGTGAGAAATGCTGTGTCATCGGCGAATTGGTAGACTTGGACGTGAGGAGTCAGTCTGAGATCAGCAACGTACAGTAGATATAACAAAGGAGACAGAGAAGAACCTTGAGGTACGCCAGAATGTAAGAATATGGGGTGTGATAAAGCGTTGTTAATAGAAATATATGCAAGACGTCCTGTTAAGAAAGTATTGATTAATCGTATGTAAGATATGGGCAGCATATAGTTGTGTAATTTGTATATCAAGCCAGGATGCCAGACTTTATCAAATGCCTTTTCCAAATCAAACGTAACTAAACAAGAAGGAAATCCCTTGTTGTATTGGTTATAAATAGCAGTGGCGAGTCTTAAGAGCTGATCGAGTGTACTGAAGCGCGGTCGGAACCCGGCTTGATGGATCGGCAGAAGATTGTGCATGAGGAGGTGGTCGTGGAGCCGACGAACGAGTATACGTTCTAATAATTTGCAGAGACAACTTGTTAAATGGATCGGGCGATACGACTGTACGTCGGATGGTGGTTTCTTAGGCTTAGGAAATAAAAGAACTTTAGAATACTTCCAATCGAGCGGAAAGAAGCCAGTGCGCAGGATAAAAGTATAAATATGGCTTAGAATCAGAATGAAAGAAGGAGATGCTTGTTTGATGAGAGCATATGTGATGGAGTCGAATACAGGTGCCGTACTGCGTTTGGTTGCTAAAATAGCCCTGATGTCATCTGAGTCTATAGCCTGAGTAAGTGGATTATTAGGTTCCAGAGTATGGTGATCAGAAGGCTGTAGATGAGGAGCGGTCGGATCGGCGTGACGATTGATCGAAGTTTGAAGGCGGTGCGGTGTGTGCCCTCAAGAAAGAGGAGTGAAGACTTCTTGGAAAAATGTAGCAAAAATATTAGCCTTGTCGATGTCATTATTAAGAGCTTGATGGTTGTGAATAAGAGGATAGGGTGTACGAGACGTTTTGCCAGTAAGTTGGTTGAATTTACGCCAATATTTGCTGCGATGAGTTTCTGCAGTAACAGTATTACACGTTAAAATCCACTGTCTTTTCTTGTATGCTACAATGTAGTTGTGTGTTATTTGGAGATATTGGCGGTGTAAGCGCAGTGCCTCCAAGTTGCCACTGGTTCTATATTCACGATAAGCTCGATGTGAAGCAGAAATTAGTGCAAGATATCTTGGTGGCAAAATAGGTTTATGCGGTTGTACATGAGTAGACGGAATAGAATTTTCCGCTGCTCCTTGAATTGCTGCAGTAAGGTCAGTGATAACGTGATCAAGACTATGCTGCGAGGTAGGTATAGTGAGTGTGGTAATGGCGTCGCCTATTGTGGATCCGTATTGATTCCAATTAGCCTTATGATATAGACAAATTTTTCTAGCTGGTAAGTGATTTGACGACTTCACTGTATATTGCAGTTCTAGTTTAACAGGAACATGATCGCTGCCGATGGAATCTAGTACAGTGATGTTAATTAGAGGAGAAAGAGAAGACGAGATTATTACTACGTCAGGCGTTGTGTTGCTAGCTGGCCTCGTAGGTTGTGGTAAGATGTGAAATTCTCCTGTAGTGGAAGTTTGTATAAAATCAAGAAATTGCTGTTTGTCGCGCTGTGTTCTACTATGGAAATTCAAGTCTGCCATGATAATATAATGCCGGGATAGCGTATCAATGAAACGAAAGAAATCATAGTTGAGAATCTTTCCTGGCCGAACATAGATTGTGGAAAATGTGACTATGCGACCCCGAAGGTAGAGAGTAGTTACATTGTATTCAGGCAGATTGAAAATTTGAGGCATGGTAACAGTGCGGTATGGTAAACGAGTGCTAATGCCGATAGCTGTACCGCCGTATAGACGGGGTCCGGACGGAGCATCATGACGTAGTAAGTTATATTTTGGTATGTAACACTGTAGATAAGGAGCCAGATAAGTTTCATTGAGTGCGAAGGCTGAGATGTGTTCTTCCTGTAATAACTGCGTGAATAGTACTTGATGTGTCAATAGTGAGCGTATGTTCATAAATAAGAAGCTATACGCCATTACGAAAATACAAAAAAATATTGCAAATGGAAGCTGCCATATTAAACGTAAACTTCGATAGGTTTGATTTGAAAATGAACTGTTGGTCCAGAATAGGTTGCATGGAGCTGAAGGTTAAACAGAAGTTTAGCTGCATGGATGATTTGGTTGAGAATCTGAGTGCGAAGAAACGGATGAATGTTCTGTAGACTAATCGTGAGGAATCGGAGCAGATCTTCAACGGTAACAGGATGAAGTAAAGAGTTTGCAGGTGGAGTGGGACGGTCAGCAGACCTTATGGGTGCAACAAGTTCTGGTTTAGAAGGTTCCGGTTGTGGCTTAGCTTTACATCTGTAACTATATGTTAGATGCTTTTCAGGACACGCACTACACTGTGGTGGCGCCTTTTGATTGGGGCAATCCTTCGTAGCATGTTGTAATGAACAATAGCCACACTTATTATCATTAGTACACTCGGATGTGGGATGTGCATTATACAGTTGACATCTCTCACATCTTAACGGAAGAGGAGGAGGTGTGCGAGAAGGTTCTACTTTGTAACGTCTTCGATAAATGTAAGCTCCAGTGGACAAAAGCTGGTCTATCAACTGTGGCTGATCGGTGAGAACCCGCACAAGATATGTTGCACCGTTAGCGTTCTTTATCCGGATACATCGCTTTACAGGAAATCCTTCCTGATGTAATTCCTCATAGATTTCCTCATCGGTGAGATCTGGTTCAACTCCTCGTATAACAACGGATAGCATTGGCAATCGCCTAGGAGGAGGAGGAATTTTACGTGCACTTGGAGTTAGTGCGGAGAGTTTAGCCTTTGGTCCAAAGATCTCAAACGTGGCTTTGTTTCGCACATGCAACACAAAATTTGAGTTGGTAGATTTTAGTATAATGCCTCTGCGAGTTTTGACGATTTCGCGTATCTCAGGACGAGGCACATATTTAATCAACTGCTGAAAAACTGCTCTAACTGTGTTATACTTTTGGTCATAATCTGTCAGCAGGAAGTTATATATTGGTTCTGGTTGGTGATGCGAGTTTGAGTCATCGACTGAATTAGATGATGCCCAATCCATGGTATTGCTCATATTTGGATCAATAAGAGATGTAACTCGCTGTTTCTTCGGATCTATGGATTGCTCACCATCCGAGAGAGATCGAGAGCGAATGCGCTGCCCTTTAGTAATGCAGTCAGCGTAAGTAGCAGAAACATTGGTGGTAAGTCCTGACCGTACCGTTCCGGTAACAATCCGGGGTTGAGTTTTCTGCCGACCGTTTGGCCCTATATTAGCTGGAGTTTGTTGACCTAGATGCGATGAGCCGGAAGCATTGCTAAGATCCGTCATGATACGTAGGGAATCTGGGGCCGAAGCCCAAATGAAGATGCAAACGAAAAGAAGGATGATAGATGAGATTCAAAAAGCAAGCGCCCTCCGAAAGTGAAAACTTTCGTCAATCCTCTAAGTACCCTAATTGTGTTATGGTCGCAAGTACGTGTTGCAATACTTGGTTCTCGCTGACACCGTAAGAAACACAAGAGAGGCTAGGCTTCTTGGTTTAGTGTATGATTAAAAGTATTTTTTTTGAAAGGAGAATAGGAATATTGACTTTTATCAATGCAATATGTTACTGGAAAATTATAGACTTCTCCTGCCTCTCAGAGGGTTACGCCCTCTCTGTGGCATGTGATTTTCTATACAAATGTAGTTATGAAAAGAATGGGATGGGCTAAGTGAAGTTTGTTATTAACATCGGTATCTGAGCATCAGTTTTGAAAAGGGTTATAGCATCATTTTTTAAACACTTTATTTATTTTCATTTATATTTTTATGATACAATGAAAATATAAATAAGTTTATGATACAAGAAGTTAGTACAATGAAAATACCACATCTGAATATACAATGAAGGATAAAGAAATTAAATAAGGTAAGAAAATGATAAGTACAGGTTATCCCGCGAATAGCGAAATATAATTGAGGAGAAAATAGGTGCAAATGTGCAAGAATACCAATATACTGTGAGATAGTGCTTGTGTGAAAATGTACGATAATGAAAATGAAAGATGAGATGAAGGGCTGTCACATCACAAACAGATAGAAATTAGTCAGACAGATGCAGGTTAAATCTTCTGTCCCGGGGCGACTCGGGACTAATGATCACAGGGGGAAGCCCTTGTTAGTTGTGAGGATCTCTGTGTTAAAATGGAAAAACATGAGGAATATGAGCATGAATGACATAAATGGCATAAGTGTCGCGTTCTGCTACTGTGAGGTTTGTATGGCGGACATATAAGGAAATGAGTATATTCAATGGGGTATGCTTGTAACGAAATGCGGCATCAGTGAGAGCATCAGTTCGAAGAATATCCAGGAATAGTGGATGGCCCGTTTCGATTCGAGATGTAATGTACCGATTACGAAGTTGTGCAATATAGTCTGTGATCTTCGGAAAGTCGATATATTCATACGTGAGCCACGTAGGATACGGAAGTTTAATTCGATGAGCTAGTCGAATAGCATGATGCTCCAATATGCAAAGTTTTTCGTAGAAGGAATTAGAAGCATTGCACCAGGCCGTATGTCCGAAAGTGAGAATAGGTCTGAGAAACATCTTATAAGTATGAAGTAGGACATCGGGTTTGAGGCCCCAAGATGTGCCTGTAAGACGATGTAAAAGATTTAATCTAATAGTAGCTTTAGCTCTCAGTTTTTGCAAGTGTGCATTTCAAGTCAGTTTTGAATCGAAAACTACACCCAAGTACGTAGCAGTGTTGGTAGGGCGTACAAGATACCCATCGACAGTTACTCGCAAGAGTGTCGGATTTCGGTAGACTCTGGAACGTCTGTTAGGTGGTAGGAAGACCAGGGCTTGCGTTTTGTCATTGTTGATAGTTAAATGCCATCTCTAGCACCACTTGGTGAAGTTATCGAGAGTTGTTTGTAGAGCACGGCTAATATTCTGGACAGTGCTGCCAAGTGCAAGAAAAGCTGTATCGTCTGCATATTGGAAAGTGAAAACATTACGTGGTACTGAAGGAATGTCAGAAGCGTATAGAATATATAATAATGGGCTGAGTGCAGATCCTTGTGAAAGTCCAGTAAGTGGAAATATAGGCCAAGAGAGTGTATTGCCAACTGCGACATACGCAATTCGATTTGTAATGAAAGAGTAGATTAACCTTAAATAGCAGATAGGAAGTTTAAATGACTGCAGTTTTTTAATTAGACCATAGTGCCAAACTTTATCGAAAGCCTTCTCCAAGTCCATTAGTATGAGGCAGGAAGGAAAGCCTTTGTTAAACTGATTTGTAATTAAGGTGCTGAGACGTAGGAGTTGATCATGGATGGAGAATCTAGGCCGAAATCCTGCTTGATGAATAGGTAGGAGACTAGTAGTTTCAGGGTATTTATAAAGTCGGCAGACGAGAATTTTTTCCAAGAGCTTGCTGAATACAGAGGTGAGTTGAATTGGTCTGTATGAAGAAACAGAATGTACAGGCTTATTTGGTTTATGAAACATGCAAACTTTTGATACTTTCCAGTCAGGGGGATAGAAACCAGTTTGAAGAATGAAAGTATATGTTGTTGCCAGGATGAGGAGAAAGGAGTATGGAGTTTCTTTTATGTGACGATAAGAGATATTGTCAATCCCAGGCGCTGTGTTCTTCTTCCTCTTTAATGCAGTATGGAGTTCATCTATAGTAATGGGTGCAGTGAGTGGATGCTCAGGATCAATGACATGATTTGTTGAAGGTTGTAAAGCGGGAATGCAAGAGAGATCTTTTCGTTCAGAGCATTTAGAGGCCGCTGTTGGTGTAAAAACAGTCTGGAGCTGTGAAGCAAAGGCATTTGCTTTTTCTTCGTCGGAGAAAAGAGGAATGCCGTCTGCAACTAACGGATAGGTTATTGTGGTGTTCTTGCCAGTCAGTTGATTAAATCGCTTCCAGTAGCGAGATGGATGCGCTTCCTCGGATAAGGTGTTACATGTTTTGATCCAATTGCGGCGTTTATATGCAACAAGGTAGCTATGAACAGCTCGTTGCCATTGGCGATGCTGCCGAAGACATGCCTCATTCCCGGTTCGATAATATTCCCGAAGATGTTGTCGGGCTTTCTGGATGAGCGTAAGATATGATGGTGGTAGGGCCGGTTTATGAGGCTGTACTTGCTGCGTCGGAATGTGCTGAAGGTCACTGGTTTGAATTGCTGTAGTAATAGTAGAAAGACAGGAAGCAAGTTCAGGTTCAGTAGTTGGAGACTTTATACTAGAAATAGAGTGCTCTAAATCTTCCCGGAAATGAGGCCAATTTGCTTTATCATACCTCGGAACTAGACGAGGTGCATGTACAGGGTGTGGGGGTTGTCCCCGAGTGAATGTTAATTTAACTGGATGGTGATCACTGCCAATAGAAT
The DNA here is from genome assembly GCF_964235325.1 of Thermobia domestica. NCBI lineage: Eukaryota > Metazoa > Arthropoda > Insecta > Zygentoma > Lepismatidae > Thermobia > Thermobia domestica. The sequence goes on from NC_137458.1 coordinate 72,290,267, forward strand.
CTAGTACTGCAAGTTGACAATCGTCAAGGAGATTCATAGAGGTAGTGACGACATCCGGTGTAGTTTGACTGACAGGTCTGGTGTGTGCAGGCAAAATATGAAGATGGAGCTGAAGATCGTTACTTAAGTACTCCTGAAAGTCTGATTTTTCGCGATTAGTTCGACTATGGATATTAATGTCCGCCATGATTATAATATTTCGAAAATTGTTGGCTATGTATCGGAAATATTCTAATGGTATAGGTTGACGTGGTCTGACATAGATTGTACTAAAATTGATAATGATTGATGGAAAGTATATGCTGAATAGTAGGTACTCCGGGAGATTAGCCAAGGCATGTGGAGTATATGCTCGAACTGGATACTTAGGAAAATATCCTAATGCTACTCCTCCTTGAGCCCGTAGAGCTTCATCTTGGAAGTCGCAGCGCTTTAGTTCATACCCAGGAATACGAGCAAACATACTCGGTTTTAAGGCGGTTTCGTTTAAAGCAAAAACATTAATTTGTTCTTCTGATTAAAAGTATTTGGAGGTTTAATTTTTCAGTTATGCTTTCAAAATTCTCCAGAAAGAACGGTGCAATAAATATCGTTGTACAGTGTATTTACATAGAACAGAAAAGGCCCCCGGCCTGGGCCCGACGTGATGTATGTTTTGTAAGCCTGAGTCCGGCCCGCGGGTTCGGCCCGTGCCCGTGCAGACCTCTACTGAACGGCGAATGAACTAATCAACGTTCAATTTAATCGCAATGAGTTCGCGCTGCAAACGGTTTGCAAACGTAACACCATGGGTTGTCATAGGAATCAGCATGTATTCATCTGCTTTGCTTGTCTGTGAGTAGTGAGCTCAGTGCTAAAAAATCAGATGGAAAATTAACCTTATTGTATATCTGCCTGCAAGTATGGGTAAAGTGAAGGGGAACGCAGGTGGACGTCGTCCACCCACTTTCTAAAAAAAATCAATGGGTAAACCTAGGCACGGGGGATGGCGTGACTTCAAGCGTTCCCATACCTTTCCAGATCAACTTTTACTCCTGCCTGCAAGTAATTTGTTTCTGCTAATATAGTCATTAGTAACTTAAATAAAAACAATGACATACATTTTTTGTTGTTGTTGTTTGCTACACTCCTGCTTATTTTCTTGTGTGTTGTCACGACTCCGTCTGAATTTCTATATGTCTGAATTGAAACCGGATAATTTCAGACATAGATATAATTCCATAGATATAGATGTGTTTCTATATTTGATTTTCATACGTACGAGATGAAAAAATGTTGTTCTGCACATACCGGGTGTTTCAAAACAACACCGACAACATTTGGGAGGTGATTCCTGACACCAAGATAACACAAAAAGTAGAGACCAACCTGGGTGCACAAATGTTTCCTTTCGGAGTTATAGGCTGCCGAAAACATGAAAAATGACTTTTAAAAAAGTCGATAGCTCCAATAACATTGGTGGATCTTCCGTAGTCGGGTCAAGACTTTATATAGGAACTAATATGTGTACTATCCAAATATCCCTGTTTTAGAATCCTGTGGTTCTTCCGGAATAATTTTTATAAAGGTGGTTGGTGAATACTTTAAATTATATGCCCGTAGCCAAACTGCGTCTATAAAAATTGTTGCGTGAGTATCTGAGGATTCTGAAACATGTATTTTTGGATAGCGCACATCTTAGTTCCTAAGTGAAGTCTCGACCCGACTACGGTAGGACCCATAGTTTTGGAGCTATGGGACTTCAAAGTTCATTTTTTCATGTGTATGATGATGGAAGAATTGGTGGAATAAGAAAGTGGGAGGAAACGGGAGTACCCCGGGAAAACCCACGGACACGATGTTGTCCACCACAAACTTACTTGGGCAGGAATCGAACCAGTGACAGCATGCACCAGAGGTAAGAGCTCTACCGCTGAGCTACCGTGTCCCGATGTCATGTTAATATCGAGAATATCCCATCCTTCATAACCTTTTCGTTGCTTGAGGACGAAAAACACTAACAATTGAAACTCCAGTTAAAGATCCTGAATTACATCATTAAGAGTTTCTCACTATTATGCACATTTGTAAAGTTGCAACGAGTTTTATAATTGCAGAATAAGAACAAAAAAAAAACATATTAGGCCTATTCGATCCTCATCATACACCCTGTTTCACAACACAAAATTTCTGGAACTTATTCTAAACAATATTGCATAAATAAGTTTTTCAATATTGTCAGAATTGACAGTGAAATACGAGTTCACCAACTTTCCATTATATATAATATTCACATATGAACAAAATTAAATCTTTGCGCAAAAAAGAATAAGGAAAGTTTCTAAAAATAAAAAATAAAAAAGGTTTAAAAACAAGTTCATAGGACGAAAATTGCCAATAATATTCAAAGCTAACGGCTCACTAGCGCCATCCCACGAGCGATAGACATTTCAATACACAACTGTCGCAGATTGTATATATAGTATCTTTTCTTTTTACGATAGTACTATTAATATTAAATTAAAGAGGAGTTTCTATTTTTTAATTTTTTTTATGTACTTATACTGGCCTTATACCACATGTTCAGCAAATAAACTTTGCCTTGGCATAGGTATACGATAACTTTTTTTTTCTTCTTGTTTGTCATACTCTACAATTGAATCCCGAAAACTATAAAAACAACAAGAAAAGAAAAATACCGAATTGTAAAAATATTTTTAAAAAAACGTTTGCACAGTTTTAATAATCACATGATGATGATAGCATGTGTTATTTAGATAGATATAGATATATATTCTTTTATCTAGGAAACTTGTAGCTTTTTTTTTTCGCCTTAAAATGAAGAACGAATATTAACAGCAAATAGGTAGCTATAACTAAAGTTACTGATGTACGTTTAAAAAATAGAAAAACTCATCAAAAGCAGACACACACAAACCAGTATCAATATGATGACCGTGTAAATACTGAAAAGTTTTAATTTTGAGTGAGTTTCCTCATATATTTCAGGTTGCATACAGAATTGTGAACAATTTCAACAGTGTTTTTTTTTTTTTTTTTTAATGTCTTATTTCCATGAACTATATAAAGCATTATGACTACAAAAAATAAAATGATATTCAGTGAAAGGTAAATAATTCCTACTGTCAAGTCAAAATTAATCAACCGTAGAGACGTCCGAAACTCATCTCACCTTGCTCAAATAATAATAATAATAATAAAAACTAAACATGCCTTTGGCAATTAGAGTACGTAGAGATATTGAAAAAGTGAACATCTTTTTAAAATCAACATAACGAATAATGAATAAAGGTTTTTAATAATTGCATATTCTAGGAACCAATATCCCAACAACTTTAAATATGTAGAAATGTAGTCTCTGTAGAACTAACTCATATTTGAAGAGGCTATATTGTTAACAAATTGCATTATTATTATTATTATTATTATTATTATTATTATTATTATTATTATTATTATTATTATTATTATTATTATTATTATTATTATTATTATTATTACTCGTTTTTAACTTGATGTGTTGAAGAAGGTAATCTAGGTATAGAACAGTTTCCCCGTTCTTTTTTATCCCCTGGAAATCTTACAGGTTGTCGGTTTTTAGTTATCCCAAAGAAAAACCACATTAAAACAACAGAAATCACAAAAAACTGATATAATTGAATATGATCTCTCAGAGTACAGTATAACCAACCTCGTTTATCCGGATTAACTGGGACCAAACATACCGGTAATCCGGAAAATCGAAAATCCGGATAATCCGGGTAATATAGGTAATAAACAAAACAAATCTTTAAATAAGCAAACTTATCGTTAATTACGATAACTTTTCACATCATTTCTTAACAAAGAATTGGTTTGCTGTCTTCTGTTTCAAACACGTGTGACGCTGGTGAATCAATCCACTTCAACGCTCTGTAACACTGTAAAAGCATTTTATGCACAGATGCACAGTATTACCATAATTTATTGTGCAATCTATGCAGGAACTGTACATTTAATCAAAATTTTAAAAAAGTGAATATTTGGCGTATTTATAGTTACGTTCTTGCTACCATAGTTAAAAATTATTAACTATGTGATTATTAAATGAGAAAAATAAAATCTCTACAAATCTGATCCAGATCAAAGAGGCCGAATAAGCGAGGTTGTACTGTATAATGACTTCATCGGTTCTAGAACTCCGGATTTCTACGCTACCGGCATAAATAAACTTGTTTCTCGTTGGTAAAAATGTGTTGATTGTAATGGTTCTTATTTCGATTAACAAAGTTTTGTTTAAGCTGTCTTATGAATGTATACACGACTCCAAAAGTGCATTACCACCTGCAATTCTCCCTTTCCTGCAATAGCAGGCAACCCAAAAAGCTCAGCGCTTGGGTTGGTTGCACATTCGAAAGGCGTTGGACCAAACCTCAATTTTGTTACAAATATATCAGTGTGGCAAACTGCAAATAAGAGAATAAAATAAATTGTTAAGACTTACCATTTTATTATCGTGATGGCAATGGATGACATAAAAGTTACAAAATCATCTTACCTAAGCAGTTCAAACAAGGTGAACGGTAAGCAACACACATAAGAGGAAAGCAGTTTATTTCCTTTTTCCAAAAGAAAATCTCGTAAAAAAGAAAAAGATTATATAATGTAAAGGTTTAATATAAAAGCCTAACAACCCCAAAACAAACATCCACACGACACAGAAAGAGAGAGAAACACAGAATAAGGCACACCAATGGCTTAGCTGACTAGCGGGCCTCTCATACAAGATAAAGAGATGGGACCCTAGTTGTAAATTTAATTGTTATAATAATAATAATAATAATAATAATAATAATTATTATTATTATTATTATTATTATTATTGTTATTATTATTATTATTATATTATATTATATTATTATTATTATTATTATTATTATTATTATTATTATTATTATTATTATTATTATTATTATTATTAAAAAATCGTCTACTTTCCCAATCTCTGACCGTACCTAAGAGCATGTCCTTATATAGCGGTCATGTGAGTACCTTTTGTCAATGAGTGGCCCTAAAGGTCAAAAGGGATGCAAATCTCTGAGAGAGAGGAACAAAAAAACTTTCTTATGATAAATTCTAGGAGAAAGTTTGAGGAATTGCTTTTGATGGGTGCTTTCTTGTTTTTCGGGGACAGAAAATTGTATCGGCTAAGAAATTACAGTATATAATATTGCAAATTTGCAAGTGCATTTATTTACAATGCAATTTGAGGTAATAAAGAAATTGAAGACTTCGGGGCAAACGACCTGTCAAGTCCAAAAAGTGAAAGTATAAAGGAGATAGCTTCACAAGGATTTCTCTTCATCTGATTTTCTTCAAACTTGGCACATATATACTAGACCAAAAATAAATGCACATGTTTTTTTTCGTTTCCTTTTAAAAAAGGTACCTTTGATTTAAAAGGACCAAATTAAAGAAACGATACTCTGCCGATGCAAAGGTGACTTCAAAGTACAAAATACGGGTTTTGAAGTTTTTCACAGAGAAGTTTTGCAGAGGCAATGCTCCTTCGAAATGAGAAAGGACCCCGAACAATCTTTATGGAAATTGAATTTCGGTGGAATTGCTTGGAACCGTGTTATGTTGTAGATATTATGTTCCTGAGAAAAGTCTCAATGGGCACAACAAAAAATCGTTGGCCGTTTGGCCACCACGAGGCCACTTTCTTAAAAAAAAAGCCGAAGAAAACGACATTCGAGATTTTGGACAAAAATACTAAAACCGTGATGTTGTAGATATTGTGATTCCGAAAAGGTCCTAATGGCCATAACCACCAAACACTGATATTTGGCCACTACAGGGCTACTTTTTTGAAAACAGCCTACATAGTGATATTCTGGATTTCAATGAAAATCAGTAAAACTGTGATGTGTTGTAGATGTTGTGATCCTGAGAAAAAGTCTCAATAAGCACAACCACCAATCACTGACCGTTTGGTAACTACAGAGCCACATTTTTGCCAACAGCAGAACTTACCGTTATTTTGAATTTCATTGCAATTGCTTGAGACGGTGATATGTTGTAGATATCGTGATTCTGAGAAAAGGTCTTAATGAGCACAACCATTAATCACTGATCGTTTGGCCACTACGAGGCCACTGTTTTGAAAGTAACCGAAGATGGCCATGTTCTGGATTTCGGTAAAATGACTGAAACTATGATATTTTGTAGATATTGTAATTCAAACTAACCGAAAATATTGATGGCCTGGATTTCCGTAAAATTGACTGAAGCTGCGATATGTTGTAGCCATTGTGATTGTGAGAAAAAGCCTTAATGGGCACAGCCAATAATCACTGGCCGTTTGGACACTACGAGGGCACTTTTTTTAAAGTAACGGAACATGGTGATGTTCTGGATTTCGATAGAAATGACTGAAACTATGATATGTTGTAGATATTGTGATTCTGAGAAAATGTCCTAATGGGCACAACCAATAAATACTGAGCGTTTGGCCATTACAGGGCCACTTTTTTTAAAGTAACGGAACATGGTGATGTTCTGGATTTCGATAGAAATGACAGAAACTGTGATATGTTGTAGATCTTCTGATTCCGAGAAAAGGTCTCAATGGGCACACCCACTAATCACTGACCGTTTGGCCACTACCAGGCCACTTTCTTGAAAGTAACCGAAGATGGTGATGTTCTGGATTTCGGTAAAAATTTCTGAAACTGTGATATGTTGTAGATATTGTGATACTGAGAAAAGGTCGTAATGGGCACAAACACTAATCAATGAACGTTTGGCCACAACCAGGCCACTTTCTTGAAAGTAACCGAAAATATTGATGGCCTGGATTTCGTTAAAATGACTGAAACTGTGATATGTTGTAGACATTGTGATTATGACAAAAAGTCTTTATGAGCACAGCCAATAATTACTGGCCGTTTGGACACTACGAGGCCAATTTTTTGACAGTAAGCGAAAATGGTGATGTTCTGGATTTCGTTAAAAATGACTGAAACTGTGATATGTTGTAGGTATTGTGATTCTGAGAAAATATCTTAATGGGCACAACCAATAATTACTGACCGTTAGGCCACTTTTTTGAAGGTAACGGAACATGGTGATGTTCTGGATTTCGTAAAAATGACTGAAACTGTGTTATGTTGTAGATGTGGTGAACCTAAGAGAAGGTCTTAATAGGCACAACCATTAATCATTGACCTTTGGCTACTACAGGGCCACTTTTTTGAAAGTAACGGAACATGGTGATGTTCTGGATTTCGGTAAAATTGACTGAAGCTGCGATATGTTGTAGCCGTTGTGATTGTGAGAAAAAGTCTTAATGGGCACAGTCAATAGTCACTGGCCGTTTGGACACTACGAGGGCACTTTTTTGAAAGTAACGGAACATGGTGATGTTCTGGATTTCGATAGAAATGACTGAAACTGTGATATGTTGTAGATATTGTGATTCTGAGAAAATGTCCTAATGGGCATAACCAATAAATACTGAGCGTTTGGCCATTACAGGGCCGCTTTTTTTAAAGTAACGAAACATGGCGATGTTCTGGATTTTGATAGAAATGACTGAAACTGTGATATGTTGTAGATATTGTGATTCTGAGAAAATGTCCTAATGGCCACAACCAATAATTACTGATTGTTAGGCCACTTTATGAAAAGTAACGGAACATGGTGATGTTCTGGATTTCGGTAAAAATGACTGAAACTGTGATATGTTGTAGATGTGGTGATTCTGAGAAAATGTCCTAATGGGCACAACCAATAATTACTGAGCGTTTGGCTACTACAGGGCCACTTTCTTGAAAGTAACGGAATATGGTGATATTCTGGATTCCTTAAAAAATAACTGAAACTGTGATATGTTGTAGATCTTAAGATTCCGAGAAAAGGTCTCAATGGGCACACCCTAATCACTGACCGTTTGGCCACAAGCAGGCCACTTTCTTGAAAGTAACCGAGGATGGTGATGTTCTGCATTTCGGTTAAAATGACTGAAACTGTGATATGTTGTAGATCTTGTAATTCTGAGAAAATGGTACAACACCTAATCAGTAACCGTTTGGCCACTACATGGCCACTTTTTAGATAGTAATCGAAAATGTTGATGTTCTCGATTTCGGTAGAAATGATTGGAACTCTGACATGTTGTAGATTTTGTGATTTCGAGAAAAGGTCTGAATGGGCATACCCACTAATCACTGACCGTTTGGCCATTACAGGGCCACTTTTTTAAAGTAACGGAACATGGTGATGTTCTGGATTTAGGTACAAATGACTGAAAAGTGATATGTTGTAGATCTTGTAAGGTCTCCATGGGCACACAAACTAATCACTAACCTTTGGCCACAACCAGGCCACTTTCTTGAAAGTAATCGAAGATGATGTTCTGGATTTCGAAAAAATAAAACTGTGATATGTTGTAGATCTTGTAATTCTGAGAAAAGGGCACAGCCACTAATCACTGAACGTTTGGCCACTACAGGGCCACTTTTTGGAAAGTAAAAGAAAATGTAGATTTTTCTGGATTTCGCTAAAAATGACTGAAACTGTGATATGTTGTAGATATTGTGATTCTGAGAAAATGTCCTAATGGGCACAACTAATAATTTCTGACCGTTTGGCCACTACCGGGCCACTTTCTTGAAAGTAACGGAACATGGTGATGTTCTGGATTTCGATAGAAGTGACTGAAACTGTGATATGTTGTAAATTTTGTGATTCCGAGAAAAGGTCTTAATGGGCACAAACACTAATCAATGAACGTTTCGCCAATACAATCCACTTTCTTGAAATTAACAGAAAATGTTGATGTCCTGGATTTCGGTAAAAATGACTGAATCTGTGATATGTTGTAGACTGCTGATTCTGCGGGAAGGTCTTAATAGGCACAACCACTAATCACTGACCATTGGCCACAACCAGGCCGCTTTCTTGAAAGAAATGAAAATATTGATGGCCTGGATTTCGGTAAAAATGACTGGAACTGTGATATGTTTTAGCCATTGTGATTGTAAGAAAAAGTTTTAATGGGTACAGCCAATAATCACTGGCCGTTTGGACACTACGAGACCACTTTTTGAAAGTAAGCTAAAATGGTGATGTTCTGGACTTAGGTAAAAATGACTAAAACTGTGATATGTTGTAGATATTGTGATTCTGAGAAAGTGTTCTAATGGTACAGCCAATAATTACTGACCGTTTGGCCACAACCAGGCCACTTGAAAGTAACCAAAGATGGTGATATTCTGGATTTCGGTAAAAATGACTGAAACTGTGATATGTTGTAGATATTGTGATTCTGAGAAAAGGATTTAATAGGCACAACCACTACTCACTGACCGTTTCGCCACTACAGGGCCAATTTTGGAAAGTAATCGAAAACGTTGATTTTCTGGATTTCAGTAAAAATGACTGAAATGATGGAGTGTCAGTGGGTCAATTGGATTAAGATTTTTAAGTGGGTTGTGGGTCAACAGGATATGACTCACTGCGACACACAACCCACCGTGACCCACTTTGACCCAACAATCCATTCTGACCCACGTTGACCCACTGAACCACTGTGACTCACCAACCCATTCTGCTCAGTGCATTTTAGACAGCTTCTTCTGAGCACTGGTGAATTTGTCTACGTTTTACTTTCAAGGCCTTTTTTCTTCTTTTTTCATTTGTTTCTATTGAAGAAAGAACTTCAGGCACTCTTGTAGAACTTCAGGAATTTGATCATATTTGCGATTGTAATAATAGCAATAGGACTTACTTCTTGACTTTTCAAACACAGCCTAAGAGTTTTTAGAGGAGCTAACTACTGGTTTTATTTTTAATCACCTATAATGTATGAATTATTATATAAAAAATTAATATAACTATGTATGTGTGATCATCAACATCAAAGTCAACTGAAATGACATTTGGCATATACATAGTTAGGCCCTAATCTCCATATCATTTTTTAAAACTCCCTTTTGTTGGGGGGGGGGGACATTTTCTATATATAGGATGGATTTCTAAAAATAATCGAAAACGATCGATATTAGTTGACTCCCTAATATTGATATTAGGCAGTCCTTGATATGTACCACCGTGACTGCCATGATATAAATTTAACTTCAACTGCTTCTTCAATGTTCTTCTTCTTTTTAGTTTTTACTTTCTATGGCTAGAGTCGAGGGTGAAAAATATATGCTGTTCAGAAAATGCTATTTACAATGCAGTGAGCAGAGTGGGTCATGGTGGGTGATGGGTCGCAGTGGGTCACGGTGGGTGGTGGGTCACATGCTGTTGACCCACGTCCCACTCAGAAAACTCGACCACCGACCCACTCACCCACTCACCCACTCCAACTCTGGTTAACGCTTCGGCGTCTGGAGTAAACAAGTTCTGCCAGGGGAACTTTTTTCTTTCAAAATATATTTTTATATGTTCATATTTATTATTATTAATTAATTTCTTGTATTTTTTCCTACATTATCTTAGATTAGTGACCATGGTTTAGGATAGATTATGTAAAGTCAAATACGGTTATGTATGGTTACATTTTCGTTTCTTTCTTTCAAAATGCACTCCTATCTGTTCACGTAGTCCAAACGTAGGCACACACCTCTGTATTAATCAACTATAACATTCTAGTGTATGAGTTTATTTGCTTCGGCTCTTCTGAGCTTAAGATGTAAGTAAAAACATATTAAGAACAAATAATAAAGTAACTGAGTCTATCTGATGGATAAAAATAAGAAATTATATAAAATGCAATGAGCTGATCAGTACGGTACTGTATACGTACTTTTGGGCCGCCCTGTGTATTATTAATAATTTATTTCTTGTATTTAATAATAACTAGCTGAAAATAACCACTTTTCGCATGGGTCAGATAAAATATCTATGTAAACAAACTGAACAACGAAACGAAAATATATCGGTAATTTTCTACTAATTTTACATAACGCGGGAAACGCCCCTTGAGACCCCCTGGTTCAAAATTTAAAAAGAACGCCTCTGGCTCCCAAGCGATGGGAGCTGTATTTAGAATTCAACGCCTCTGGAAGAATCACCATTCATCTCAGCGACCGTGAAAACTAAGGATTTGATACTAATTTAGGTCATTTTGGATTATTTTGACGTGTTTCGGTACATCTCCCCCCTCCCGGTGACCCCGGCCCGCACGCAATGGTAGTTGATTTTGAAAGTCATCGCTAATTGAATTGTCACCATTGATCTCAGTGACCGTGAAAACTATGAATTCGACACAAATATCGGCAATTTTCTAATATTATTACATGTCTCGGTAAACGTCCCCCTCCCCTGAGACCCCTGGTTCGATTTTTTAAAAATAAAAACCACTTGGTCCTGGTCTGGGGCCTGGACAAAAGTATCCGTTATTAAAATTTAGTAACTTTTTGTCAACTCGTCTGATCCCCAGGTCGCACACAGACAGACACACAGCAAACTCGAACAGATAGAACAAACAGCGTTCTTTCGCATAGAATGTTGTTGCTTCCACCCAGCCTAAGTGCCGGAGGGCTTCTTTTATACGTAAACACGTCTATTGAATCTGCCTCTTCTATCGAAGTGATCGGTCGCGTGTAGTCCTATTTTGTTGTTATTGACCTTGAAGAACTAACAAATGGTTTCTCATGAAGTCACAAGTCGCTTTGGTCCGTGAAGTTGATATACAATAGAAATGACCTATGCATTACTCACCCGTTGTGAAATAGAAAGATTATGTTGGTTTTGTGTGAACACCCACAAATCTGTTATAGCAAGAGGCCTTTCCACAACTACTTCCAATCTAGATTAAATTTCACGGCTAACGTTTTGAATCATACACAAGAGTATCATTGATATGTTAGTGTTAATAATATTTATGGAACCAAAGACAGGTTTTGAACTTCCAATCTGTGCTGTGCATAAAAGTCCGAAATCTTATAGAGTGGTTTCGTCCGTGTGTCTGTTGACAGATACTAGAGCAAAGACAGAAAGTGATATAAAAAAATGGTTTTCTGCTATTGATTCTTCATCCAGTGAATAGAATAGGTTCCATCTCATCCGTTAACTCTATATTGAATCCAGAATTGGTTCAAATTAGCAATTTCCGGTTCCAACATTTAACCCATAGATGAAAACGGTAACATACATGAAAACGTTTTTTTTTTTTTTTTTTTTTGTAAACGATTGCACGTGTATAGGCAACATATCATGGTCATTCACAATCTCTACTAAAATTGAAAATGGTTTAAATTTATTATTACTTCCGGTTTCAACAACAGTTTCAACTTTTATCATCATAGCATAAAACGGTAACAGCGAGAACTGATTTTTGAAAATGAGTCACCATCTAGAGTCAACATCATGGGTACACAAAATATTCTACCGAAATTATAAATGGTTGAAATTTACTATTACTTCCGGTTTCAATTTCCAATTTCCGCCTAATAGAAATAGTAAATGCTTCAAGATGCGGTCTTTTGCAATTAATTCAGTATCCAAAGAATATATTTTATTTCCTCCGTTAACCTTCTACTCAAACCGGAATTGCTTCAAATTAGCTATTTCCGATTTCAACGTTTGTTGATATATAAAGGAAATGATAACGGATAGTGAGAAGTGGTTTCTGCAAACGATTTAGAGTCTAAAGACAAATATCTACAATACTAAATTCGGCTGTAGTTAGAATTTATTATAACTTCTGGTTTCAATAACGGTTTCAACGTTTATCGCTATAGAATGAAAACGGCAGCAGATAGCTAGAAACAGTTTTAAGCAAACGATTCAGCCTCTCAACAAACATATCGTTACTATCCATATAACTCTACTAAAACTGGATATTGTTCAAATTTACTAGTACTTCCTGTTCCAATACTGATTTCCGTAGAGCAAAAATGGTAAAAGATATTAAAAAGTGGCTTTTTGCAATCGATTCATCGTCTCAAGAATGGCCTCCTCCATTTCCGTGGCAGCTTTGATCAAAGCAGAATTTGGTAAAATTAGCCATATTATGTTTGAACGTTCCTCGCCATAGAGCAAAAACAGTAACAGACAGAACATTTTTGTCCAAACGATTTACCGTCTCTAGGCAACATACCATAATTATTGTCAACACCCTACCGGAACAGGAAGTGGTTCAAATTAACTATTACTTTCTATTTCAATTCTTTTTTCCATAGATGAAACAATAGGAGATATCGGGATACGGCTTTTTTTTTACGATCAACAGGAAGTGGTTCAAATTAACTATCATTTCCTATTTCAATTTTTTGTTTCCAGGAATCAAACCAATAGCAGATATCAAGATACGGCTTTTTTAAATATATCAGAGTCATAAGGAAATGTTCCTCCAAGAATTCAGCATCCCAAGCATACTCTCCACCAATTCCTATTCAAAACAGAAGTAGCTGAAGTTAGCCAAGTACGGTTTCAACGTGTATTGCTACATGTTTAATCTATGACTAAGAGTTTCAACTTGTTGCATATATTAGAGGAGTTACCAGTACCAATACCAAACTAAAAAAAGTGAGTATCGTTTCACAGTGTGAAACGAAGATTTCCAAACAATATGAATTCAATAGTGAAACTTGAAGTAGTGTTATCATCTGTCACAAAAGAAAATGTACGTTTTTCGCGGGATAGTATGTTTCTATCACCTTTCGATTTAATTAAATGTTTTAAAGGATCAATCCCTAATCATAAATCGATAAATGTATTACCTCTCGTTTTGCAGCTCAGACAAGATACGATAGAAATATCGTAAACCTTAATAGAAAGACAAAACAGCTACGTTCTTTTACAAGCTTGAAACTTACGAATATAGCAGTATATATTTACAGAGTAGGGAGTTTCTGCTACGTTATTCCGTAGTTCACTGGATCCGTACAGAACTACCACCCAGATGCTATGTGAGCTTTGTGGTGGACAAATACCGTGTGCATGGGACTTTCCGTTTGGTCCAGCTTCCTCCCACTTTTCATTCCACCAATTCATCCCATCATCATCCATACAGCCTGAGCCGTAGTTACCTAAAGAACGTATGACAAAGTCAAGTACTTGACCTACTAAGTAGAATTTGGTACGCTACCTTTAGACCACGGAGGCCAAAACCGTGAACTGGCGTGCTCATAAGACAGTGCAATTTGTAGTTATGTTCAATTAGCAAGCCAAATACCAAATGATGTTACATGTTCCTGTATTCTTTATATCATAGTATGATACTACAAATATAACAAAATATTATGATGAAATAAATCACCAAGACGCTAGGGGCGATTAGGTGTTCCTGGAACGGTGGCTCAGTGATTGAGCGTTCACCACTGGTGGATGGGGTCCCAGGTTCAATCCCAGGTCTCGCCAAAGGAAATTTGTGGTGGACAAACACAGTGTGGGGGGGTTCTCGACGTTCTCCTGTTTCCTCCCACTTTATTAATTCCACCATTTCATTTCATTTATTCCACCATCATCACCGCCTCCTTTAGCCTAGCCGGCATAACTGTGGGACGTAAAACTCAAAGTTTTCATTTGCATTGTTTTGTTTTCGTATTACTAGTAATAGCAGTAGTGGTATTCGCTGTCGTATTGGTACAGTAATAAGTAGTAGCAGTAGTGGTAATAGTAATAGTAGTAGCAGTGGCGACAATAGTGGAATTAGCACTAGCATCCGTAATCGCAATAGTAATAATAGTATTAGCAGTCGTAGTTGTAGTATTAGTATCACATACGGTGTAGAAGTTTTACATATCTTTTCTGTTACTCGTAATGCATTAATGAGTGTAGTATAAGACTTTTACGTCCATGTATTATTGTATAATAAACATGGCTGGACAGAGCAAGCACAAATAGCAAATAGACAGACAGTATAGGGATATAGAAAACAAACCTTGGGTAACTTTTCACACGATTTTCCTATTTGAGAAGGACAAATAGACAGTGCAATATTATGACCACACATTTCTCATTTTTCATTGCATATTGAAGGATTGACTTGATTTATCAACTTCGTTGTTCTCAGGCCGGTTACGCCCGGCCCGTTTAGAGCCTGGCTCGTTTGTGCCCGGCCAGTTTAGAGTCCGGCCCGTTTGTGCCCGGCCCATTCTCTGCCCGGCTCGAGATTCGGGCCGGATCGGGTCGAGCCGGACACTGAATACAGATCCATCCGGGCCATCTTCGGGCCTGGCTTTGCAGGGCTCTGGTCTACAGACACACGGATAAAACCGTTTAATAAGACTTCCAGCATTTATGCACAGCATAGGTTTGACGGTCATTTCTATAGTTACTTCATAAATTAAAGGGAACTTGTATTCCTCGAAAGGCCTTTGTTGGTCCTTCAAGGTCAATCGAACAATGAAAAAACTGATACTAGGAGTATTTTAACACGCCACTCACTACAACGATGTAACAGAATGCTGCCTCCGGCTGTTAATAAAAGGCTTAACTAGCTGGAACTCGCTAGTACAGGAGCAACGTTATATGCCAAACAACGTTGTACTGTGTAAGAAATGCTAGGGGTTGTTCTGTCAATGCGCGCCGCCTCCTTGGTGTTCCCTGGTTCCAGCACTCACACAAATAATCTTGTCAGGGCGCTGCAGGCAAGATTTTTAGTTTCGAAACATAATAAACATAATAAAATAAATATTTCTCTGTTGACACTATCAAAAAATAAACAATTAAAACATAGAGATGGGAGTTAAAATTTCTAACCTCTAAAACATAATTGATTGTTTCAAATGTGTTTGTGCAAAAGCAACCAAGGAACACACTAAGTTAGTCACTTTATACTTTATGTCTACAACAAAATCCTTGCAGGGGGCGCGGTGGCTCAGTGGTAGAGCATTCACCTCTGGTGCTTGGGGTTCCGGGTTCGATCACAGTCCCCGCCAAGTGAACCTTATGGTGGACAAACACCGTGCTCTTGGGTTTTCTCGGGCACTCCCGTTTAATCCCACTTTCTTCATTCCACCATTTCATTCATCTCTCATCATCACCGTGTCCTTTAGCCTAACCGGCATAACCGTGGGACGCAAGACTCAAAGATTTCATTTTCAAAATCCTTGCAAGTTCTTTTTGCGATACCATTAAAATTATTTTCTTTTATGATGATATTTTCATTTTAATTTGTATGAATGTAGTATTTTCTTTTAGTAACGTTTAATAATATCACTGCCTCTTGCACTCATTGTGCACCATGTAAGTTGTTGAAAATATACACTAAATACCACGATTATATATGTTGGGAATATGCACTACAGGAATTAAACTTGAACCCGGGTTTCAACCTGTTTCTTTACGTTTAAGTCAGCCGTGTTACCGACTGAGCTAGGACAGTCCCAACTTATCCTTATATTACCGGTATATTTCACTTTATCACAGCACAACCCTTTATGACAGTGTTCATAAAAGATTTTAACTACAAAGAAATCAATAAAAAAAAATCGAGACTTCCCTGAAAACATATAACACGTCCCGCCATTTATATGCACCCACCTACATTTTGGAAAGTCGGCGCCGTTGGTTCTATCTGTTGGGTTTGAAATCAATGTTTCTTTCAGAAACTATGTTCCGGGGGGCACACTTCGTATTCCGGGGCACTATTGATAACTTTCTATTTTTTTATTATATTATAGACGTATTATTTTGGTCTCTTCCGGGGGGCACTCTCAAAGCTCCGGGCGGGCAGTACCCCCTAAAAACACTTCTGGAAGAAACACTGTTTGAAATACACCTAATCTAATATAAATAAAATAAAAAGTTTGTTTGTGTGTCTGTCTGTCTGTATGTATGTATCTGTGTGCTGCCTGGAGACCAGACGAGAGGACCGAGAGTTACCAAATTTTGATCTTGGGTACCTTGGCCCAGGTTCCGGATCAAGACGAAGCGTTTTTAAAAAAAAAATCGAACCAGGAAGACTCATGAGACGTTTACAGGGACATGTAAAAGTAGTAGAAGATAACCGATATTAGTGTCGAATTCAAAGTTTTGGCGGTCGCTGAGATCAATGGTGAAACTCCGATTGCACTAACTTCCAAATTAACCCCACTTAGTTGCGGGTCGGGGTACCGGAGAGGATAACTGACATGTAAAAATAATCCAAAATGGCCGATATTAGTGTCAAATCCAAAGTTTTCGCACTCGCTGAAATCAACGGTTATACTACTAATAGACGCGTTGACTTCCAAATACAGCCACCATGCGAATAATGGGTTTTTCTGATATTTATTAATAAATGCAAGAAATAAATTATTAATAATAAATGGGAACTGTTAGGAATGCATTTTGAAAGAAAGAAACGAAAGTGTAAACATACATAACCATGTCTGACTTTACATAATCTATCCTAAACCACGATCACTAATCTAACAAAAAGAAAGTAGACTTAGGTAAATTAACATCGGGCCAATTTTCGCGAGGTAGTATTGCACATTTAAAATATGAATATTTAGGGATGCGCACGAGTCGAGACATGTCTCGAATCTGGACTGAATTTCGAGTTCAGACACACTTTATAAAATTCGAGACGAGTCAAGACAAACTTATTTCTCGACTCTACTTTTCGAGCCGAGACACGAGTCGAGTTGAGATTTTCGTAAAAATCTCGACTCGACTCGAATGTCTCGAAAATCTTTCTATAATTTTTAATATTATTTTGAAGAAAGTATTCAGTCAGAAACAGCCTTGAAACCAATTCCAGTATTTATTACTTTAGAAAGGTACCGAACGCATAAACTTAATGGTTAATCTTTCGAAATCAAGATTTAATTTTCAGCTCAATTCAGTTAATTAAAACTAATAATTAATGTCGTGATATTTGATACTACTTCAAATATAATAATAATAATAATAATAATAATAATAATAATAATAATAATAATAATAATAATAATAATAATAATAATAATAATAATAATAATAATGCTCTGAGGGACATACATGTGAGAATGTATCTAGTATAGCTCGAGCAAGGCACAATGACGGCAGACGAGTATCGCGCACTGCTTGCAGACTACGTACACCCCTTGATGACGACCATGCTTCCCAACGGTAGTGGTATTTTTCGACAAAATAATGCACCATGTCACAAGGCCAGGAGTGTGATGAAGTGGTTCGAGAAATGTTCAACAATGTTCTATATCTGTTGACGATGTGCGAATTACAAGGAGGATGAGGAAATCCCCATTGGTAATACTACATGCTCCTATAACCAAAGATTTCCCTCCATGTCAAAGAACTATGTGCTTTGTAATTAAAACGTATGAGTTCTTTTATCTGTTGTGTGTATGAAATAAATTATTAAAAAATGCAAAAAATTATTAACAATACATGTGATCAGATAGGAATGTATTTTGAAAAAAAGAAAAGAAACGGTAAACATACGTAACCGTATTTAACTATACATAATGTGACTAAACTAACCGATGGTAACTAATCTAGAATAATGTAGGAAAGTTGCAAGAAAGCAATTAATAATAATAAATATCAACATATAGAAATATATTTTGAAAGAACAATATTCCCCAGAAGTAACCTTGTAAATTTAGGATTTAGGATTTAGATTTCTGGGCTTTCGGCATCTGAGCCATTTAACCCGTCACGTTCGAGGGATGACGTCTCTAGGCGAACACACTTTCCGGGGAAAAGGAAGGAAGAAAGGATTGGGGAAGAAAGGAAGTGATCTGAAACCTAAGGTATTACCCTGGCATCTTCCTGGTGTGAATGTGGAAAACCAAGGAAAATCTCATTCAGGGTGACTGGCCTGAAAAACTTTTAAATTTTTCGACCGAGTGCCCCCACCAGGAATCGAACACGGGACCGCCTTCATGTAACCATATAAACGATGTTTGTCTATTCCATTACATTGCGAATAGGCGAAATTGGAACAATGTTGCATCGGAGTCAGTCAATTAGTTCGAAAAAGATCTGTTATTCGTAGCACAATCCCTTCGAGGACATTTCCAAGATCGGGGCAGTAACCCACATGGTCGAAAGTAGTGTTTCCACGAGATGAGACGAGAGAAGACTGTAAGCTGTCTCGCCTCGTCACATATCTCGTCTCGTGAGACGAGACACGAGAAATGTCTCGTCTCGTGGCAACACTAGAGCGGATGAGGCCCACAAAAAGGAGCTGTTATACAAAGTGGTTAAAATTACAGCTTTTAACCACTTTTGTTTGGTTATCAGCACAACACACAACACGGCTACAATCTTCCAATCAGTGTTTCTTTCAGAAAACATGTTCCTGGGGGGTATATTTAGGATTCCGGGGTACTGCTGGTATTATTCTATTACAGATGTATTATTTTGGTCTCCCCGTGGGGGGTACTCTCAGAGTTCCAGGAGGCAGCACCCCAAAAACATGTCTGGAAGAAACACTGCTTAAAACAACGACTACTTAGTTTCGACCACGGGCGCCCGAAGGGAAATGCTCACGAAAATGTATGCGTAATATAGCAAACTACGTATATTAAAAATCAGGCGTAATATAGCAATCAAGGAGATGAACCCCTTAAAAATTTCTTCGGGCGCCAATGGTTTCCAGTAATGAATTATTACGACAGGAATATTTGTCAATACCGTCGGTACAGTCGAAAGGCAAGCCTTCCCCACTTATTCTGAAATCCTTTTTTTAAAACCTCTGGCGCCACTCCAAAAATAAGAAGACCTATGTGACTTTCTGATTTCAAAAATGACTTTGGTTCGAATAACATCATAAAACAATAAAAAGAAACTAAATTTTGTTGTCAAACCAGCATCCTTTCAAACTCAGTACAGGAAAAGGCCTACACGTTTCTGTCTTTGTTCGGAACGAGAAAACTCATGAAACAATGGTTAGTTGCTGATGAAACTGGCATTAAGAGAACTTGTATTTCTATAAAGGATTTTTATACATAGATATAACCACCAGCCCTCGGAATGAAATCTTCTGAAGCACTGATCTCAAAGAATGGTGTAACATTTTACTTGAATCTGGAACAGTATCACTAAATATTTAAACTTGAATCGGTTGGAAAATAGAAATGAAAGCTGTTTGTAAGTATCATTTAAAAAATAAGTTTAGGTCTTCTTGTTCTTTTAGGATAGTCCTCATTTGAAATAATAAACGCTGGTATACCTTCGAAGGCAATAATTTATTCCGAGTTAATACATTTTTAAACAATTTCAAAAACTGTCTTTGCATTTTTGAGACATGAGACGATACGAGGTATTTCAAGAGACGTCTCGTCTCGTCTCGGAAACGAGACGGGAAAAGTAGTCTGTCTCGTCTCGTGTCTCGTATCAAAGGTTTCTGTCTCGTCTCGTAGCAAAACTAGTTGAAATAAAGAAACAAATGAAATCTTTGAGTTTTACGTCCCACGATTATGCCGGTTAGGCTAAAGGAGACGGTGATGATGAGTAATGAATGAAATGGTGGAATGAACAAAGTGGGAGAACCCCGAGAAAACCCACGCACACGGTGTTTGTCCACCACAAAGTTCACTTGTCGGGACTGGGATCGAACCCGGACCCCAAGCACCACAGTTGAACGCTCTACCCCTGAGCCCCAAGAGAGAAAAAAATATATAAAGATACATATATGAGTACACACACATACGGATAAAGTAGTCATACATGTATTTTAATCTTCTGACTACTTAACCCCGACTAATTTAAAATTGCAAGAAAGTAATTATCAAGAAGAAATATAAACATATAGAAACGTATTTTGAAAAGGAAAAAAAGCAAATCGTAGCAGCCGTGATATGAATCTGGGTTGCCTACTCAACAAGCAGACACCTTACCGAATTATCTGCGGCAGAACTTGCAATTTGTGGTTTCGAAGCTTTATTTATACTGTTTGTGTTACGTAACGACGCTACGGCATGTCATTACTAGTGCGACCACCTCATTCAAGACCCTTTTTGTAAATTGTTTGAGAAAAAAGAGTGATTTCGTAAATCAACCAAACGGATCTCGTATATAGAGGGTGTAACTAAAAAGTACGACAAAACTTAATAGGTGGATTCCTTATTGGTAGACAAGCAAAAACGTTCAGATGACTATATGTCGGGAAATGCATCGTTCCAGAGTTACGGCCTTCGAGCTGACTAATGGTGTGAAATAGTCACTTTCTGGTCGCTCCTTAATGTGTCTCAATTTAAACCTCAATATATCAAACTCTGATTAAGATAGGAAGGTAATTTTAGTAGCAACGTGTTCTGCAAAAATTAAGCTTTCCGCTGATATGCATTTTATGAGTGTATCCCCAAGGAATGCCATTTCCAAACTGCTGATGCAAAAATCAAACAAAAAACAAGTAATTACCCTCCCATGTTCATCGTGGTACTCCCACACATACATAAAATATACAGGGTGAGTCAAAAGTCCTTGGACACCTGCATAAGTTTGAAAATCGACGGGAAAAGTAAAAAGTGATGATAGGAACAGAGGTTTGATGAGGGGCCGCAACTTTGAAGTGTATGTCATTCATGGCCGCCATCTTGAAATCCACCATTTTGGATTCAAGTCATTTTTTTAAAATGGGAAGGGGTGTATGACCCATCAAATAACACTAGCTTGAGCTCAAGAATCTAGTGGTGTAATTTGTTTTTCCTATCTAGTACAGTTGAGAAGTTATTAATGTTCAAAGGTGGGAAATTACCTTGATACTGAATGCTACAACACATGTTCTACGTGTTGTCCATTTCGTGCAATGCACAACTGTAGTCGCTGCAACCACTCTGACTGCACACGGAGGAGATGTCTCCTGAAGTTTGGTCACAGGCTTGTTGGATGCGTTCCTCCAGGTATCTCAAATCACGGATTGTCTCAGCATACACTATCTGCATAAGATGTCCCCATAGATAAAAATCAAGGGGCGTTAAGTCAGGGGATCTGGGCAGCCACTCCACAGGACCACAGCGACCAATTCACTTCCGTGGCAGTTGTTCACCCAACCATTGACGAACACCAAGTCTATAGTGTGGAGGGGTTCCATCGTGCTGAAAATAAGATGGGAAAATCCAGTCAGCGTTCAGTGTGGCAGGGAACACAAAGTCCTGCAACAGCATCAGATACTGTGAGTTGAGTTGACTTTGAGTTTTACGTCCCGTTCAGCAGCGAGGCTATATGAGACGTGGACCTACTGATTAACGTGGAATCCGAACCACATGAGCTTCCGCCGGGAATCGAACCCGGGTCTCCCACGCCACAGGCGCATACGCTAACCGCTTAAACACGAAGTAGCTCCATCAGGTACTGTGGTGCAGTTAAGGTGTTGTAAATGAAAAATGGCCCAATGATGCGGGTGTCCCATATGCCACACCAAACCATCACCTTCGGTGGACTACGCTCTCGACTCGGGTCAACCCAGTTCGGATTTGCGTCACACCAGTATCGACAATTATGTCGACTAATCTCCCCGTTCAAAGTGAAATACGCCTCGTCACTGAACAGTATGCTCTTGACAAACGCAAGATCTAGTTTGTGTTGTTCAGTAGCCCACATGCAGAACTCCAACCGGCGATCAGGGTCATCCTCGTTCAGTTTATGTTGCATGTGCAGCTTGTAAGGATGCCACTGATTGGCGTGCAATATCCGGATAACGGAGGATTGGCTTATTGGACATGCTAGGGACACACGACGGGTACTTCGTGTAGGACTTTTCACAAACGACGCAACAACCGCTGTTGCAGTTTCGTCATTGGTGGCAGTCTTTGGTCGCCCACTACGTGCCCTATCTTGAACAGAGCCCGTCTCTCGGAATTTGGTGATCACGTGAGCCACCGTGCTGTGCGATACAGGTTCTCTGTCTGAGTGCCGTCGGTTGTAGTTAGCTGCTATTGTTCGGTAGCTGTGTCCCACTGATATAATGATGATTTCGATCTTCTGTTCACGTGTCAGACCTATTTTAGATCACCTGGAACAGAGAAAACTGGGTCAGTATCAAGGTAATTTCCCATTTTTGAACATTAATAACTTCTAAACTGTACAAGATAGGAAAAAACAAATTACACCACTAAATTTCTGAGCTCAAGCTAGTGTTATTTGATGTGACGTCCTGCTTCCCATTTAAAAAATGACTTGAATCCAAAATGGCGGATTTCGAGATGGCGGCCATGAATGACATACACTCCAAAAGTTGCAGCTCCTCATCAAACCTCTTTTCCCATCATCACTTTTTACTTTTCCCGTCGATTTTAAAACTTATGCAGGTGTCCAAAGACTTTTAACTCACCCTATATATATATAGGCGGAAAGCATCGTCCTTTAGAAATACATAGATATCAAAAATATCTTCCTAGGTTAATAGGGTCTGAGTTATTGAGGTTTAAATTGAGTCACATTAAGGAGCGACCAGAATATGACTATTTCCACCATTAGGCGGCTCAATAGCCGTAACTCTGTAATGATACATTACCCGACATATGGTCATATGAACGATTTTGCTTGTCTACCCATAAGGAATCCACCTCTGAAATTTTGCCGTACCTTATTGTTACACCCTGTTATTATGTGTGTTGGTGCAACAATAAGTTCCCAAGAATATAGATTAATTCATTTTTGATTTTAATCTACACAACAAATGCTTTTTATGAAAGCAAGGAGCCTGCGAGTTAAACATGGTTAAAGACCGTAAATAAAATTGAAGATCTGAATTGCAGAACATCCGAAGTCCACCGGAGTACTTTTTTTTTTAGAAGAAAAACAAGAAGATTATACTTGGAATGCTATTCTGTTTAGCTTAAATTATTTTGATTTTTTTTTTAAAGTTTTGACTTGGACTTACGTATTATGCAAGTGAATAGCCCTAAAACATAGATGCTAACATAAAAAACAGAAAACGAAAAATGCGAAGAAAAAGAGTGGACTTGGGATGTTTTGTAATTCAGGTTTTCAATCCAAACTTCAAATGGAACTGGGGAGCTCCTTCGTGGCTAAGCGGTTAGCGCACGCGCCTTTGGCGCGGGAGACCCGGGTTCGATTCCCGGCGGGAGCTCATGTGGTTCGGATTCCACGTTAATCAGTAGGTCCACGTCTCATATAGCCTCGCTGCTAAACGGGACGTTAAACTCAAAATCAACTCAACTCAAATGGAACTGGGGTAACTCGCAGACAATGTCTGACTTAACACTTTGATAATAGCGGGTGTAATGGCTGATTTGAGAACACAATTGATATGGCCTCTGTAGCTAAGTAGACTCCCACCCTTCCCCCTCAACATTGGATACGGAAATGAAAAACTTATTTAGAATCTGATTTTTGATTCCAGTATATTTCAAGCATCACTTCTCGGAATCTGGGCCTGTGATATGTCGATATATCGCTATCATCGATATCTATATTATTATATATCAACATTCGATATCGCAAATATATGGACATGAATATATAATTCAAAATTTTCGATATCGATATTCGGGGAGTGGGGATGCGAGGTATAAAGGTTCCCTAAGACTTGCGATGGAGGAAGAAATTAAACTTACTTTTTGCAAGATTGTTTTCTAAGCATAATATCTTTATTACCAAACATTGCAATGTAAATACATCCACTTGCAAATTTGCAATATTATATGATGTAATTTCTTAGGTGCCACAACTTTTTTGTTCCCTGAAGAAAGAAACAAAAAATCACGTGCAAAAGCAAGTACTTCGAACTTTGAACTAGAATTTGCCGTAATAAACTTTTTGTTTCTCTCTCTTGGAGATTTCCATCCCTTTTGGCCTTTGGGACCGCTAATTGACAAAAGGTGCACACATGATCGCTATATGCATTTATGCTCTGAGGTAGAGTCAGAGATTTAGAAAAGGAAACGACTTTTTAATAATAATAATAATAATAATAATAATAATAATAATAATAATAATAATAATTATTATTATTATTATTATTATTATTATTATTATAACAATGGGGTTTACAACTAGGGTCCTGTCTCTTTATCTTGCATGGGAAGGCCGCAAGTCTGCTACGCCACTGGTGTCCCCTATTCTCTGTTTGTCTCTTTTTCGTTTCGTGTAGATATTTCTTTGTGCTGTTAGGCTTTTATATGAAACTTTTATATTATGTAACTTTTCCTTTTTATGAGTTTCTTTTTTGGGTGGGGCGGGGGGAAAGAGAGAAATGCTTTCTTCTGATATCTGTTTTTTTACCATTCATCTCCTTTGAACTGCTTAAGTAAGTCAGTTTGTAACTTTTGATGTCATCCAACTCCGTCACAATAATAAAATTGTCATTCTTAACAATTTGTTTTATTCCCTTATTTGCAGTTTGCCACACTGATATATTTGTGACAAAATTGAGGTTTAGTCCAACGCCTTTCGAATTCGCAACCAACCCAACCGCCGAGCTTTTTGGGTTGCCTGCTATTGCAGGAAAAAGAGAATTGCAGGTGGTAATGCACTTTTGGAGTCGTGTATACAATGATGACTGTTTAAAATGGCAATTATTTTTGCAACAACCTAATACAGGAAGCTTCTCAGTGTTTATATGCATATTTAGGTGACCTTGCGCATCTTGTGACCTAGATTATTTCCTGCTAATGACACAATTTTCTAAGAAGACAATATGACAATTCGCGCTGCTGGAGCTAATGGGGTCTGGTTTCATTATTTTAGGTTAAAGATGAACTACAACACTTCTTCTGGCCCTCTAAATCCTCAGATTTCAACATTATGGAACACCTATGGTCAGTTGTAGACACGGGCGTCTCTGGCGGGGTGGACGAGGGGTACGCGTCCCCCCAATATTTTGAAGTACAAAAAAAATTTTATTTTATTTTAATTTATTTACTAACGACAGAACAACATATAAATAATAATAATTATATTTACTTGGAATATAATATTCAGGCTGTAATAGAGTTCTTGATATTTCTCAGGGGGTCCGTGAAGGTAAGCAGAAAGGTAACAAATTGAATCGAAGATAATAACTAGGTAGTACCATTTAAATAAGTTTCTTTCATGTCCCCCCCCCAAAAAAAAATACATGCCAGAGACGCCAGTGTATCTTTTCTTGATTAACTATAAGCAGGTGATAAACAAAATTGACAGAAATTAAATTAATAATAGCTATTACTATTA
This sequence comes from Thermobia domestica, assembly GCF_964235325.1. NCBI lineage: Eukaryota > Metazoa > Arthropoda > Insecta > Zygentoma > Lepismatidae > Thermobia > Thermobia domestica. Next base: position 72,316,319 of record NC_137458.1, read on the forward strand.
TTAATAATAGTAGATCTCAAATTCTGGAAGCAGATATTCTCCTCAATGTAAAAATGACTATTATAATGCTTTTTTGTAACAACCTAAGGTAAATCAATTCGACAGAGCCAGGTAATATTATCAATTAATAGCTGGGTAATAGACAGAGCTGGGTAATAGACAGAGCTGGGTAATAGACAGAACTGGGTAATAAACAGAGCTGGGTAATATTATCAATTAATAGCTGGGTAATAGACAGAGCCGGGTAATATTATCAATTAATAGCTGGGTAATAGACAGAGCTGGGTAATAGCTATTATTAATTTAATTTCTGTCAATTTTGTTTATCACCTGCTTATAGTTAATCAAGAAAAGATACATTTTTTTTACGTGACAATAGTAATATTGTTCTATGTTTTATCGATAGTTACTAGTCTTTCTTGAAAGTTGGTAGAAATCCCGTGTTCTAGGAAGCTACTATCAACACATAACGATTTATCACAGTGGATCTCATTTTTCGTATGTTATTATAGGGTTTTATATAGGCAGAATTTACCCAAGCTTTAATTCTAAAATGATACAGTTATATGTATAAAACTGTATCCTGAGAGATGTGCTAGAGAGTACGGTGACAGGAAAGAAAGGGAGAGGGCGAAAAAGACTACAATTAATAGACGATATCAAAACAGAGAAATCGTTCGTGAAGACGAAGAGGTTAACAGAAGACCGTGGAGTATGGAAGCTTCTCAGTTGCAGCAAGTGACTTGCCAATAATGGCAGAATACCTATGACAATAATGATTCTAAAATCTTGAGTAACGAGAAGTGAATTTTGACTTCTTAGCCCAGCTTTGCTACACCAGGTATAGCAAAACTTCATTTCGTCACTGCTTAATTAAGCTTGAGCTCAAAAGTAGCTGAGAAGGATCCTTAGCGAAAAATAAGACAGAGAAGGAGTATACGTATCCTTTAAATATCCAAAGAGATGGGGTAACCGTAGATTGATGAGTGGGTGGTACGCATAGAACGAAAGAAAGAGGAAAATATGGGAAAGGGAGATGGATGATGATAGGAAACAAGAAGGAAAAGAGAAGAAAATAGAAACGCAAGGTCATTACTTAAACCTCTTCTTCTTCTTCTTCTTCTTCTGTAGTCGTAGAAAAATAGCTGGTTAATAAATAAGAGAAACAGGAAGAACTAGGAGAAAATAAGGGGGCGTAGTCCTTAGTTGGGATAACTCACTAACTGTCCTGATGCCAAAGTGGATCTTCTTTCTCCCAGTGATTCTTCGCTTTCCCCTTCTAATTAGGGTTATCAACAACCCTTGGTGTATGTTCACTTATATTACCAAATGCCTCATTTCAAAGACGCAGGCCATTGATTTTGCGCGAGACTTATATAATGAAGACTCCAGTTGCTAGTGGGTTCCATCCAGCAAACACGCCTTCGTTAATATTACAGATTCTAAATAAATACAGTGTGCAAGCGAGATTAATTGAAAACAATTTTAAGCAAAAAATTTGGTACCACTATGTATTACAGAAATACTGATGGGACATATGGTTATAATTCTTAAGAAGCGCATATATGTACATTTACATGTACGTACTGTTTGTAATATATGTGATAGTATCATGCGCGCACCCAGAAATTTTTATTGACAGAGGTCCAAGCTTTGGAAGGGTCCATTACTACAATCCACTACGTCTATACAGTATTAAATTGGTATTCTTCTCCCCCTGAAAAGACGATAAGTAAATGTAAAATATTTCCACTTATATTTTCAGAAAAATGAAAGAACTATATTGTTTTTATGAGAAAAGAGTACAGGTGAAGTGTTAGATCAAATTTTCATGCATCATTCATCATCATTTCCTACATCAATAATTTCCTTGTTAAACAAGTATAGTTTTATTGAAAAAGAGTACAAATGTATGTCGAATTAGGAAGTTTTTGGGAGCGTTCGGACCCAGTGAACCCCCTGTGGATACGCCCCTGCATTGGTGCCAACTCAACAGAACGAAAATAGTATTGGTTTCGTATTGCAAATGGATGTTGCTCCAGGCCATTTCCACCGACAACTCGAGTATTTTTGAACCGGCGAGATTCAGGCTGGATCCGATAATCAGATTATACTTACGTATAATATGATCACTTCGTTCTCCAGATGCAACTCCATTATTCGTGGTATCTCTACGGATATATTGAGGTATTAGATATATTATCGCAGTTATAACCCACCAGTGAAGGGAAACTTCCTCTGTTGTGTAAGAGTTAACTCCCATACAGAGAAGAGCTGTCGGCACCGGAGCATTAGAGCAAGCTCACTTCCCTCAACGATGTTAGATGGTGCCCAGAATATACCAACGATCGTGATTTCACTATATCCCGGTCAAGCCTAATCACGGAGCTTCCTAAAACAAAGTGAATCTGACACAGTCTTCCTCACTCAAACAATTTCATTAAATAAACAAAACTTACTGGCGCGCCCACGAAGAGCTGTGATTGAATATATGGAGTGTTTAACTGAAATTAGCGGTTCTTGAAGGACGTCACATAGGAAAAAGATACAATTTTATCGCAACCATCTACATGCAATGAATGTACACTAACTAAATTTTATTTTCTTACACTGTAGCTGTTTTATATATATATATATATATATATATATATATATATATATATATATATATATATATATATATATATATATATATATATATATATATATATATATATATATATACTTTTACAGATGTGACTTCCCTAAACAGTCATCATGATAACTGAATGATGTGTGGGCCAATTATCGACTCCAAGCGCGATTATTTCTGGTTTCCTAGCCTGGAGTCCGCTACTTCTTAATTCAGTTAACTCATTAATTACTTTACGACGCTCCTCCAGATACTCACGCTTGATCAACATACTCGGAAAATCAGAGCCTCCAACCAGGGGTAAAAGTGAGGAGGAACGCGGGGGTATGTCGTTCCCTCATTTGCAAAAATATATTTGGCGTGCCCCACTTCCTAAAAAATTACAATGGGCAAAGATAGGTACGGGATACGGCGTGACGTCATGTGTTCCGTTACCTTTTCAGATCCACTTTTATCCCTTCCCCCCTCCCCCGGGAAACAAACCCACACCACATACGCTTCTTTATTGGCCTGCCCAGCCATTTTTACTATTTCTTTTCATTTTACCATCTTTTTGACTCATACTTCCTCTTTTAAATAATACAAGACAAGATTTTTCTTTTCTTTTTCTTAATGCATTACTTTTATTTTTTATTATTCTCTTATTTTGATGTTTCTTTTATTTTCCTACTTAAAATGTGTTCTTTCTTTTCTCATAAATCTTTCTAATTTTTGCACGTTTTCTTTTGTTTTCTTTCATTTTCTGAAAAACAAAAATCTTCTTTTCCATTTCTAATTATTAATCACTCTTACTTTCTTCTAACATGTACGTATTTATCAAATCACTTTCTTTTCTTTCTTGAAATATTTCAACTAATTTTTCTTCATGTATTGTTCATTTTTGTTGCTGCATGTTTTGTTCTCTAAGTCTTTGTTTTTTCTTCTCTTCATTTCTCCTTTATATGTGTCATTGGTTGTTCTAATTTTTTCTCTTTTGTTAACTGGATCACAATTTACATTCTTAAAACAATTTATCTTTGCTTAATATTTTTCTCTCTTTTCTTATTGTTATTTTAACTCATTTTTAACTAACAAAAAAAGGACAAGATTCTTAATTCCACCCTTTTATGGATATAGGGGAAACTGTTGTACCATGGAACACTTTTTGCCTTTTTCCAAGATATAATATTACCAACAGTTATTTCTGCGATTCTATTGCAGTGCATTTAAACTTGGGAGTTTTCCGAACAGAATTGTGTCATTATTTAAGTTGTTATTTCTATTCCTCGTTATGTTTTTATGTTTTCAAAAATTCTCAAGAAAGTGTTCCATGGTACAAATACTCATGTACCTTGAAACACAGTCTCATGTACCTTGAAACGTTACTTATAATATGGTAATTCACAGAAATAAAATCACAAATAATCATTCTAATCTTTATTATTATTTCCAGATTTGTTGTTTTTGACATACAAAAGAGTGTAAAAGAATAGATTGGAAATTTCTAATATTTACTCTCGTCAGAATTTTATCTTCATATTGTACAAAATATTAATTGGAAAATTAACCTTATTTGTATATTTATTGAAAAATTTGTAAACCTACTAATAACTGAAATATGAAAAGAAGACTCTAGGAATATTCTATTTGTCAGTCCACTCTTAAAATCCTGAAGAAAACAAAGGACATTGGCGTTTAAAACAATAACAAAATAGAATATGTTGTGCATATTTTGTTATAATTCTTTGCACGTAAAGTAGACGTAGGCCTATCAGAAAATAACATAAGGAGTAACTAAATTAGGAAATATTCACTTATTCGTAGAAACGATCTCGACCTACGCGATCTATTACACTACATTATAGGAACCAAAATCCACTTGAAACCACAATTGTTCAGACACTCTACTAGAGCCTATTGGCCTAATGGGTGGTGGCAGTTTCAGTATAATATCAGATGCATTCACATCAAAGTGTCCTGCAGAGTCTTCATAAAATTTATTTGCAGTACCTGGAATACGCTTCAAGAACTTAATTTTAAATTCATTGTAATTAAATTCCACTGAACAAATCTTTCCTACATAAAACTCAATGCTTCGCTTTTTCTTAAACTGCACTAACACATAGTCATCCGGATTGAGATTATGTGCTCCAATGCTCTCGTCTAATTCAACTTCTGTGTCCATCAGTTCTGCAAGCATAACATCACTATCATCATCTTCAGGCAGGCTTATGTTCTTTTCAGCATCTTCATCAGACGTTTCGAAACTGATTTTGCTGCTCGATTTCTTCTTTCCTTTTCTTTGTTGTTCTTGCTTCTTATTTCCTTTCCGTGTGGCTCTGTGGTCTATTTTATCTTTCAGTTCTTGCTTTTCAGGTGTATTTGTTACTATTCTACTTCTACCAGCCTTTCTTCGTCGTTTTGTACTTTGCGGAGTTTGTGCTTTCGGATAAGGTTGCACTTCCTCTGGAAGGACTGATGTAGAAGGCAAGTTCAAATCTTCAGCAGAAAGCAAAACTTGCACCGTTCTTTCGTTTCGTTCTTGCACTGGAGTGTTGGCCTTTTCACCTATATCACTTACATGACAATCCTGCTGATCGTCTGTTACAGAAGCTGGTAAAAAGTCTGACTCCGAAAAAATGTTTCTATCTATGGGATAGATCCCTGAACGGCGAAATCCACTGGTGATATTTAATGTGCTGAAGGCACGCGGATAGATAGTTCCCAACACTTCGGCCACAGCATAAATATCAAAATGTTTCCCCGGATTATTATGTAACCATTCCTCCACAGTTTGGTTATAGAAACATTTGAACGGACCGTAAACAGCTAAATCCAGTGGCTGTAGTTTTCCTGAAGTATGCGGAGGGATGGTCAGCATGACAACTCCAGCTTCAGCAGCCATTTCAACAGCCTCAATAGATAAGTGCGTTCCGTGGTTATCGATGATTAGCAAAACTCGTTCGTCTTTTGACGGTTTAGTGTATACAATGAAATGCTTGAGGAACTGTACGAAAAGGACCTCAGTTGACCAACCAGATGGGTTAGCTGCTCCAATTGTCCCAGGTGGTGCTCCTTTAAGCATGTAGTTTTTAAAATTTACACGGGGAAAGATAAGCATTGGCGCTATGTGGTTGCCAATTGCATTTACTGCTCCTATCATGGTAACTAGATTTCCACGTTCCGTGGATACAGTGGTTCCGACTTGCCGTTCACCTTTTTGGGCGACAATTTTAGATGGTTTTTGGACCGTACACATGCCAGTCTCGTCAACATTCCAGATTCTGGATGGAGGGATTGGGCCAAATCTGCTATGAATATCTTGTAGGTGATCAAAAAATTGGTTTACAGTGTTCTTATTGAAACATATCGCACGCGCTAAACTTGTTGGTTCTGGTGTCCTAAGTGCTAATTCTCTGTGTCGTTTCATAAACCTTCGCATCCACTCCTCCCCAGCAATTTCTCCATTATCCCAATTCTTTGGATACGTCTTATTATTAGCGCGAGCATATCGATACGCCAGTTGTCGAACACCTTTTTTGGTAAGTCCGTAATTCATCTTGGCCACTGTTGTTATGTATGTAGTTAGTCTCTCTTCTTCTTCCTCACTAAACACGCGGTGAACATCATATTTCACATTATACTCAAATGTATTTTTTCCTGACTGTCTAAAAGATTTCAGATGTCGGAATAAAGTAGCTAAAGACACTTTGTAAATTTTGCAAGCTTCACGAAGTGAAATACGCTCCCCAGGCTCTGCAGTTACTGCTTTAATTGCGTTCTTCATTGAGTTAGGATTAATGGGAAGTCTTTTTTTTTCCCTCTTTTGCTTCTTGGCATTTCGATTTCTGCAACGATAACAAAATAATGTTCAAAAGTAAAATTGACCATGAGTTCATGTACCTTGGAACATGTTCCAAGGTACAAGATATGTTTTTGTTTCATGGTACAAGAGGCTGTAGACAATTACTAAAATAGCGCAATAATGACAACGCTACATCTAAAGTAGAAAAACAAGTCATAAAAGTACTCACCTAATTCCCCTGAACTAACAGATTATTACAGGTGTTACAAACAAAACGCAGTAATGACACTAACAAACAATATTTCAATTTTTGAATAGTTTATTTTATCTATGAAAAAACGTTTTGCACTTTCATACATCACACACACCTGTGAACACAACGAAAGCAACGATGGCGCTGTCTGACCATGTCAAAGCATCACATAGTTCATTGAACCACTACTAAATAGTACAGAAGCTCAGAAACATGCGAGTGTTCCAAGGTACAACGCTTTCCCCTATATATTGTAAAATTGCCGTGTTAACGCTTTTATATACGGGATTTGGTTTTCTCCCATAACTTTTATTATAGAAGTTTCCGTTATAGAAAACAATATAAATCAGAATCTCTAAGTTCAATACAAAATCCACTAAGCAGTTAGGGTAAACAGGCATTACATGTTTAGGCAGCGAACGAAAGGGTCCGTACAAAGCTCCAGGCAAGCTGAGTGGAAGTAAGCTAGGATTCTCAGTAATTCAGCCAAGCAAAAGAGAAGTCGGAGTCCCGCAAAGCTTTAGACAAGCTGAGCGGGGAGGAAACCAACGTAGCTCCACACAAGCTGGGTAGTTGCTGTTAGGTTTCTATCAGAGCTCCACGCAAGCTAGGAGAGCGGTTAAATTTCTACAATGCTCCAGGAAAGGAGAGTGGGTAAGAGGCTTCAGAGCTCTAGGCAAGCTATGAGGCTTGGGTTAGACTAAGATCTCTCAGAGCTCCAGGCAAGCTATGATGCTTGGGTTAAGCTTGATCTCTCAGAGCTCCACGCAAGCTAGGAGAGCGGTTAAATTTCTACAATGCTCCAGGAAAGAAGAGTGGGTAAGAGGCTTCAGAGCTCCAGGCAAGCTAGGAGGCTTGGGTTAGACTAAGATCTCTCAGAGCTTCAGGCAAGCTATGATGCTTTGTTTAGGCTTGATCTCTCAGAGCTCCAGGCAACCTAGGGGAGCAGTTAAATTTCCACAATGCTCCAAGAAATCAGAGTGGGTAAGAGGCTTCAGAGCTCCAGGCAAGCTATGAGGCTTGGGTTAGGCTAAGATCTCTGAGAGCTCCAGGCAAGCTATGAGGCTTGGGTTGGGCTTGATCTCTCAGAGCTCAAGGCAAGCTAGGAGAGCGATTAAATTTCCACAATGCTCCAAGAAAGGAGAGTGGGTAAGAGGCTTCAGAGCTCCAGGCAAGCTATGAGGCTTGGGTTAGGCTAAGATCTCTCAGAGCTCCAAGCAACCTAAGAGAGGAAAATTGACCAGCTGAAACTGATGTAGATTGAGGCGATGGTATGTAGTTTTATACCTTCCTCCCAGCAGCGGTGACACTTGTGTTCCTCTTCCATCACATGAGCAAGTGGTGACAATGATTCCTGTTGTCTGCTTCATGTGGTTACTGCGAGTGGGAGAACACCTGATCTTGTTTATAAATAAAAGTTGATGTTTACAAATATAATCACGCACAGAATATTACAATATGTTGTGGGTACGTTCACATATAATTTGCACATAGATGCACCGCATTTCTTTCTATTGTTCTCATAACACCCTCTATCAGAGTTGCATCATCAATATATGCCATAACTTGGTGAGTACCATTCAGCTCTATGCCCTAGTTTTTATCTTTGATTTTCTGCATAGCGTATACCAGAACATAGTTAAATAATAATGGTGTAATGATCACCTAGGATCAGGACAATATACACTGGGCAATGAAAAAAATATATATATAAACTTTAATTTCAATATAAAACAAAATAAATCTGTTTTTCCTACAAGTCAACAAAAAACCGTTGGAAAAGTTTCCGTGTCTGCATTAAGACACAAAACACAAGCTAAAAATTAACATCCTAAGTAAAAATTAGCCACAGAAAGTAGCTCATGACCTGAAAACCAAGAACAGCAAGCAGTATTTAAACTTCGAGTTTTGGGATCACGAGGGTCGTTCTCGGATGACAGACCAAGGTGCTGGAGGTTCTCCGACGAGTTCTTGGTCAACAGGCTCCGCAAATTGATTCTCGATTCCATACTCCGAGATTTCGGAAGAAAGAGGTCCTGAGGTCAATCCAGTTCTATCCAACTCCATAAGCCACGCAAAGAGGTTTGCTGTGGGCCGTGACTGTTGCCTACCTCAGAGGTCCTGAGATCCATACCGTTCTATATAGCCACGCAAAGAGGTTTGCTATGGACTACCACTGATGCTATTCTTAGAGGTCCAAAGTTCGATCCCGACTCCGTAGCCACACTAAAAGGTTTGTTGTGGGCTGCAACCTGATCGCTGCTCTAGGCTTAGGAGAGGAAGACGTGATTTATCTAGTGAATTATGGTGGTTATAATTAGTGTGCGATTAAAATCGTTATCGCGTGTCATGAAAATGAGACGAGAAGCTGACTTTCAAGACGAGGCCGAAACATGTAAGTAGCCAGTAATGGAATTTAATGCATAAATAATAAATTCACTCTTAAACAATATAGTCCAAGGCTTATCATATGCCTGGCGTATTACTTCAAATCAACTTTACTACTATGATAATCTTTGTAAGTCAGACAAAATCTATATTCTTTAATTAAACTCTGTTGAGCTAACTTTTATAACACACAGAGTCTGGTCTTGATTTACATTCAGCGTTAAGAGTTTGACCCTGGTTTAGCATGCTTACTAAACACGAAGATAAGCAGCAGTGACCAGGCCCGCAACTAGGGTTTCTGTCACCCGGGGCAAACACACAATTCGGCGCCCCCCCCCCCCCCCCCAAGGTTTAGTCGAAAAGTATCACTTATGGATTGCAACTGTAAATAACATTCTTAATGAAACCAGTTATATCGATTTTTAAGTACTTTAACCCTCCAATACGCGCGCGGGCTACCATTGTAACCCAGCGTTTTTATTTTCCTTGCCGCAAAGTAATTCGAGATGATAACTCAAAGGGTGTCTGTGTACCTTTCTATCAACTATCATTCTGCGTGTTTAGGGTGTGGTCAAACGTAAAATCGAAAGGATCTCATTGTTATTCTGCTTGAAAGTTTCATGGGCTACATCTGTAGCCCGCACGACTATTGATGTCACGGGTGTTCCAAAGCGTCAAAGTTTTTTCATTATAGTTTGAGTGTTGATCAGATGGTCAATGAGTTTGCAAAATGCCAATTCTGATGAGAAATGTTTTTAAAACCAATATTTTCGATCCAAAATCATTGAGAACATAACAATGCAACAATGAAAAGCTTATTTTTATTTCTGTAAACTTTTCGGTGTAATCCTTTGATGTGGAGAAAAGAAGAAAACTTTCCATCAACAATGAAGCACACAAGAACTCCACACTATATTGTTATGTGTACCTCTCGAACTTGAGCACTTTCTGTACCTTATGGCACCTTTCTGTATACTTTCTCTTTCTGTATATATGCACCTCTAAGGTGCACACAAGTGATAGAAAAACTGATTCGAGCAAAGCATCTCTCTTTACAGTGCATTAACTAGAAAGTTCATTAAATATGAAAGAAATTGCTTCATAAAATATTAATAAATAGATCAAGATATTTAGATTATTTAATGTATAGTAAATATTATACATTATATACGATTAATGTAAAAAAATGATTGAAATTAACAATAAAGCATAAGTTGGACTGATAGATAACAATTCAAAATGCCTCGAAGAGCTCTCAAGCAAAACTAATAGATAAAGCTTCATACAGCCTTTACTCGCAAAATCTCTTGGTAGGCGTACAATTAAATACACCGAGGCGTGTAAATTATCTTTTCCGCCACAAAACTGCCCCCTAGTTTAAAAACATTACAGCAATTACGTAACATTGCAGGGGGCGCGTCTGAGCTAAACTCTTCAACCACCAGCAAGCAACAAAAATCGGGAACTTTTCGCCCCCGCCCCTATTGATAAAAGCGTTTTAAACTTCAGAGCTGTTCTCAATGGAATTATACAAACAAACAGCTCCTTGTGGTAGGAAAAGGAAAGGGGGGCGGATTCTCTGTGGTCGCCCAAGGGAACAAATGCATGCAATATTAGGTTTTTAATGTATGACATTACACCTATTTAGATGAGACTCTCTCTCTCTCTCTCTCTCTCTCTCTCTCTCTCTCTATATATATATATATATATATATATATATATATATATATATAATCAACGAAAAGAGGTCCCATGGAAAAGGCCAAGTAAACTTTTGATTTCTTTTAATCTCTAGAATAAGTTCCTCAAGGGAAAGGGTGCGATTTTTTGAAACAATTGATATATCTTCTTTCCGGCGCCCCCTCCAACCATGCGCCCGGGGCACGTGCCCCCTCTGCCCCCCCCTAGTTGCGGCCCTGGCAGTGACCAATGATTACCTTTTTGATGTATGTATAGCTTGTGTAAATAAACAGTCATCGTCATTATATGTTTTCTCTCTTATTCCATTTTGTAATTCTTAAATAAGGTTAACAAAAGATTGTAAAAACTAGTGGCGGTATATTAGCAAAGGTTCACCAAATGGTTTACAAAATAATTACGTCCTTATTTATAATGAGTTGCATTAATTGATCGCCCAGTGTCGTTAGGAAGAAGAAGCATATACTTGCATTGCATTGTTAAAGCTCTATTGCATTACAAATAGCACACTTTACAAAAAAAAAAATAAACCATAGGACACACTCTATCACTGTACTACCACACCAACTCAAATAATAATACTAATATTCTAAAACAAAAACCATTGTCTTGTTCTAATGGTGGCTACTTCCAGGCCATTTTCGATGTGAAAGCTTGTGGGTAAACCTTTCCTACTCGGGTTTTACTTTGGGATTAATTTAAACATATTTTAATTAATCTAACAATCTTTTTCGGTACACTAAGTTCAGTAAAAATTTGTATAATTTCACTCCTAACAAATTCGTAGACTTTTCTGAAATCAATAGATTAATTGATGTTCAGATGTATTACATTCCCATTTATTTTCGAGTATTTGGCGAATGGTAAATACATGCTCAATAGTTGCTAGATTTCGCCTAAATCCGCACTGATAATCTCCAATAATTTCATCTGCATATGGGGTTAATCTTGCTGACAGTGTGTTTGGAAGGATCTTATAGGATGTTAATAATAATAATAATAATAATAATAATAATAATAATAATAATAATAATAATAATAATAATAATAATAATAATAATAATAATAATAATAATAATAATAATATGCTTCGATAATAATTATTACGATCAGTTTTGTCACTGGCGTCTCTGGCATGTAAAATTTGGGGGGGTGGCATCAAAGAAGTGATTTAAATGGTACTACCAAGCCCAACCTGTTTGTCTTCGATTCCCTTTGTTACCTTTCTGCTAATCTTCACGGACCCCCTAAGGTATATCAAGAACTCGATTACAATCGTTTTACAGCCTGAATATTATATTCCAAATAAATATAATAATTATTATTTATATGATATTCTGTCGTTAGTAAATAAATTAAATTAGAATAAAATATTAATTGTACTTCAAAATATTGGGGGGACGCGTCCCCATCGTACCCCCACCAGAGACGCCCGTGAGTTTTGTCATCTCTTTTGTGAATTGGAACGGAGATTGATTCCTTCCACTCTTGTGGCAATTCTTCCTTGTTCCAGATCAAGAGAATGAGTTTGTTTATCTCGTTCCTCAATTTTTTCCCTCCAGTTGAAAGTAACTCAGCTAGAATTTCGATCACATCCGGAGTTTTGTGTTTGTTTAATTTATTTATAGAATCTGTATTTCTATTCGGTTAGGTTCTGGAAGATACGATTCTGCTATGTGCATTTCACTTTCTCCATGAACATTAATTTTGGGCTGTGTTATAAGTATGTTGTCAAAGAAATGCTTCCATTTATTCAAAATACTATCAGTATCAATGAGGATTTTCTATCCGCTTTCTTTCATATATAAGTGCCTTTCTTAAACTCGTTTATGCCTTCATACATGTCCCGAATGCTTTTATTTCTCTATTACTTTAAGTTCCATAATTTTAGCTTTCAAAAAATCGCGTTTCTTTGTTTAAGGTTTGGAAGTTTCTTAGAAAGGAAGGAAGGAAACAGACAAATAAGCATCTTTGATACGATAAGTAATAATTATTTAAAATTTCCAAAATGACTTCATAAAAGCAAACCTGTACTGTATCGAAACGCGGCAATGCTGTTAGTCATACGCACTGTTGTGAAATACCTTCGTTGTGTGGACTATTCGTACAAGTAATGTTCTGCGTTATCTTTCGCCCAGTTATTTAAGTAAGTACAATTTTGAAATAAGAACACTAATTAACAAGTTTTTTGTAAAGTAAGAGAAAACACCTGATATTGAAGAAACTGTGTGCGCTGCATTCGAATATGCATTCAGCTTTTCTCCATCACGTACAGTTTTCCCGCGATAGAGGGATTTTGGAAATTCCCTCAAAAATATCCATTTTTGCGTATTTCATAACTCTTGCTCTTGTCCCCTTACGAATAATAATATAAGAATTACACCAAAGAATTGATACTTAATAAACCCTCCAAGTTTCAGAACAATCGCGTTATCTATATATATAAAAGAGAACGCACAAAATCCTTTGTCCGCTCATCACGCTAATACGGCTGAACCGATTTCTTTCATTTTTGGGGGGTTGTTAGGATTTGGACCCTAGATGGTTTTTATCATATCACTTTAATTTTCAATTACCAGTGTCTTGAGATAATTGACCAATCAGGTGTCAATACGTACAAAAAATCCTTTGTCCGCTCATCACGCTAATACGGCTGAACCGATTTCTTTCATTTTTGGGGGGTTGTTAGGATGTGGACCCTAGATGTTTTTTATCATATCACTTTAATTTTCAATTACCAGTGTCTTGAGATAATTGACCATTCAGGTGTCCATACGTACAAATCCTTTGTTATTAGTTCATCATAGGTATAAAAATAAACGTATTTATATGCAACCCGCATGACCCTGTGACTCGGCGGGTTAACATAACTGACAGGCGCTATAAATCACTTGAAAGCGAAAAAGTAAAAATTATCTAAGTAACAAAGTTTATTGCGTTCCGGGATGACCGCAGCGAAGCGGGGCGGGTTGGGGTGACCGCAGCGAAGCGGGGCGGGTTAACATAAATGACAGGCGATATAATGTTAACATTAGTGCAATCTTCTATGGTTTTTATCATATCACTTGAAAGCGAAAAAGTAAAAATTATCTAAGTAACAAAGTTTATTGCGTTCCGGGGTGACCGCAGCGAAGCGGGGTGAACGCTGCTAGTCGTTTCTAAAGAATTAAGATGTTTAAATATCTATGCTTTCAGATCTCTTGATTTGATTAAAAAAAAAAACGATTCGCTTATGTGATAAAAAATCACAGTCAAAAAAATATTTATTTTAAATATTTTTCATACAGGTGGAAAAACCAATGATTGATTTATTTCTTTTTGTTCATTGAGTTAGAAGAGACCAGAAGTTTTCACCTAACAGTAAAATTTTAAATATTGTTTTATGCTACGTGACTTTTGTAGGTGAGTGGGATACAACAGACATAGGTTAAGAGGAATTTAACCACAGTTACATAATTTATATAAAAGACTGCCGTAAATTTGCTTCGGGGTACAGTTGGTACAGTGGAGAGGCAAGACAGTTTTTTTTTGAAGGAGTTTCCATCGTTCAAAACATTGAGATGGATCTCTCCTGCTCATTAAAGGTTGGATCTTCTGGTCTCTTCTGCCGAATAGTATTGTACGTGATTATCCTTTTACTTATTCTATAATATGGATAAATGTTAAATTGTGATTTTCAATAGGAAATGTTTAAAATTTTTACCATGTAATAGGAAATGTCTTCCATCTAATTTTCACTTTTATAAATATTTAATTAACTAGCTTTTACTTTTTAATTAGTTATTAATTTTGTAACTTTATTTAATTTATCATATCATATTTCAATAAATCAATGTAAATATACTAGCAACCCTTTTTACATCATTTAAATTTATGTTTCCATAATTTAACTAAAGGTGTATCTTATTTAGCAGTGACAGGCATTTTGGTTAGCCAATGCTCTTGCCAAAATAATTCGTTTACATTTGCTAATAACGTTATGGCTAACAGAGTTAAATATAACACCCCAAAAGAATAGTACACCACATGGCTCGCTAGGCGATATATGACATGCTAAGAATCTCTTACATTTCCTTTGATCAATTGCAAATGCATATTTCCATTTTTGTACATTTTCATGCCAGTTTATTTGTGTTATGTTATTTATGGTTTGTGTACCAATAGACTTAGTTTTCACATTATTGTGCTAGTTTTGTTATGCCTAGACCTCGCCGCACTCGAGCGAATACGAGGAACATGTCTCAAAAAAATTCCGCTTCATCAAGTGGGTCACTCCCCCCTCCCTGTACCCTTGCTACGTATATTCTCGGGTCAACAAACTAAACGCGCCGATCACTTTCTGGCGAATTTTAACAGAATTGCAGCAATCTCTAATTGGAACGATCTAAACGTCGCACTATTTTTCCGTTATGTTTAAGTGACGTGCCAAAGCTCTGGTATCATTCAAAGCCGTCTCATGCACCATTAACTTGGGATGATTTAAAATCCGCTTTTTTTGAAATAATTCGGACCAAATACCGCACCATCATCTGACATTGAGAATTACAGGGCCTCTTATCAACAGAACGGCGAATCTCTTTTACATTACATATACAAATATATATATATATATATATATATATATATATATATATATATATATATATATATATATATATATATATATATATATATATCAGTCAGCAGCTTGATCCCCAACCTGCATTAATATTGATAAATGTTAAATTGTGATTTTCAATAGGAAATGTTCAAAATTTTTACCATGTAATAGGAATTGTCTTCCATCTAATTCTCACTTTCATAAATATTTAATTAACTAGCTTTCACTTTTTAATTAGTTATTAATTTTGTAACTTCATTTAATTTATCATATCATATTTCAATAAATCATTGTAAATATACTAGCAACCCTTTTTACATCATTTAAATTTATGTTTCCATAATTTAACTAAAGGTGTATCTTATTTAGCAGTGACAGGCATTTTGGTTAGCCAATGCTCTTGCCAAAATAATTCGTTTACATTTGCTAATAACGTTATGGCTAACAGAGTTAAATATAACACCCCAAAAGAATAGTACACCACACTTATTACCACAAGCACAGATATAAAATAGAATACAATACGATTTACATGTATCACAATTTACAATAAACAGTAATACAAATATACAAAAATGTCATGAAAAAGCCATTAAAACTAACAGACTGTATGAAACTTCCATTGAGTTATACAAATCTACACTACTTCCTTCTTTTGTAAGAAGTAGTGCATGCTCTAACAAGACACCAAAAATAATCCCCCATTACTGAAGGACCCCATCGTCCCTGGGACCTTTTCTCCACTGCCATTATGTCTTTGTGAAATCTTTACCCTTGTTCGTCGCTGACAGCAGAAAAGAAGCTAAGATAAGAGTGTAAAAAGTGGATTTTCAAAGACATCCCACAACCCAATTCTTTGTATTTCTGTAGCATGTCCTGTACGATTTCACTATAATTCTCCGCTTTGTTATTGTGCAGAAAGTTGCTTACAACACACTTCAATGCTGTCAATGCCTCTAGCTGTCAAGTTAACATCAAGCATGAGTTTTCTAATCTAGGAATCAACAAACACTCAAACTGAAATCTTAGCATCACTAAGGTTAGGAAACTTAGGTCGGAAATGCTTGAAACCTTCACCAGTTGTGTCCATGGCTTTGACAAAGTTCTTCATAAGTTCTAACTTTATATGAAGCGGTGGCAGTAGTATCTTATTAGGATCTACCAAAGGAACATATTTGATGTTGCATTATCAATTAACGTAATTCACTCAAGGTTCTCAGTCCTTCACTTCATAATGCTTGTCATCATCTCAGCTATCCCATAAACATAAAAAAGCATAGGTACCTCATGTAATCGCACTGCAGTCCTAATAAAATGCCAACTATCTGGAGATGACAACATGTTTGCCAACAAGGGTCCTTGTAATGTATGAAATTTAGCAAAGTTGACGTGATATCATAGGATTCCTTAACCTTCACTGAGTTCGCCAGTGGTATGGAAGGTTTTAGATTTCCATTATGTAAAAGAACAGCTTGTGGTAATGAAGTAAATTGTTTTTCACCAAATCAAGAGATGTGAAGTATGGTGCAATGAACAATACAAACAGTTTTTCTCCAGAGATAATAACACGATTGTTCTGAAACTTGAATGGTTTGTTGAGTATCAATCAAGGTTTCCTTTGGTTTTACTTCTTGTGTTATTATTCGTAAGGGGGCAAGAGCTAGGGTTATGAAATACGCGAAAAAGGGACATTTTTGAGGGAATTTCCCAAAAATCCTTCTGTCGCGGAAAAATTGTACGTGATGAAGAAAAACTTAAAGTATACTGTTCGTAATAATTTTATCGTTATATGAAAGCCTGTACCTTAATCTACTTTTCTACTTAGTTTCCACCAATATTAAGGCACTTATTCTGTCGTACAAGCTTTTGAATACCATCCTCTTAGAAACCTGCCGCCTGATTTGATAACCACTGTAACACGGTCGTTTAGAACTCGTCATCTTGGCGCTGACCACCCAAATGCCTCTTGAAATTTGAGGAAACTTAAACAGATAACGGCGAAATCGTAAAGCGTATGTTCTATTTTGAGTTTTCGTCAACTTTCTGCATCAAGTGTTCATTGATGTCAGAGGGTCGTTCACTTCGTTCTTCATCATGAACATTCGTATGACAATCTCTAAAAGCTCTAACCGCCTTTTTCGTACCATACTATCGCTCATAATGTTTTCTCCATATGCTTCATTAATCTGGCGATGAATTTCGGCCGTTTTCAGATCTTTAGCACTAAGAAAATGAATCATAGCGCGTGTTTTAGAGTCGGTAGGATTCTCAATAGGCGGAGGTATTTTAACAACTCACAAACAAGCGTAAGGACCAGTAAGGACGGTCTAATGTTTTTGTAATGGCGTCTGTGCCTTACTAATAGATACAGCTCGCATGCGCGGGATGCCGACCGCAGCGCTGCAGTGGCCGAATTTCAAAATGGTACTTATTTAAAAGGCGCGCCTTGTATATAACTTCTCGTATCTAAAAAAAAATTCTGACTTCTCAACTCCCAAAACTGCTAGACGAGACGAGACTTCACGTCCTTTCGCGTCCATCACTACTAACCTGAAATCTACTGCTCTACCCCTACGACCCAAGTCATCAATATCCAGATTTCAAACTAGAACCATAGGATGGAAGGAACTAATCAATCTAGACATTTTCTACTGGCTTAATGGCCCAACTAGTTACCATAGATAAATAAGCTAATATCAGGAAGAGAACAAGCCTATTGTTCAAATTCTCTCTCTTTTTCTGTTGCCTGTAAATTGTTTCCTTTCCTGGTATTTTTCTCAATATTTTTACTTTTCTTTCACTCTCTTCTGGTCTCCATTATTCACTTATTTATTCAGTAATTTCTTCTTCTTCTTTCCTATGTTTATTCCATTAATTCGTCTTCCTATGACTTACGTCTATTATTTGTTCCTTCCTTTGTTCCTTCCACTTCTTCTTATTTAACTATTTTCTTTTCTTTGTCTTTTTCCTCTTAATTTTTGATTTGTTTCTATTACCTTTTTTGTTCGTTTGTTTTCATGTCTGCAGTTCTCGGTTCGTCGTTTTTTCTTTCTTCCTTTTAATTCTTTCTCTTTCTAAAATTTTAAGTTTTCCTTTCCTAAGTTTTCGTTTACCTTTTATTTTCTTGTTTTCTTTCTCTCTCTCTGCAGAGTGTTTTGACAGCTCATTAAAACTTCAGGCCATTTTGCACGGAGCTTTTTTTTTTTTTTAAAAAAAAAAAAAAACTTTCTGGAAGCTGATGCAGTGTCGATACAAAACTTGACTTGTTGAATACAAGCTGCATTGAGTGATTATACCAGGAAAGGGGGAAATATTGATATTTCTTGTGAAACGTATTCTACTCTTAATATCTTTACGTTTGTTCTCTTTGGCGTTTACACGTATAACGGAAAATACGAGATAGTGTATAGTCGTTTGCTTCTCACGTAATAAGATATATATATATATATATATATATATATATATATATATATATATATATATATATATATATATATATATATATATATATATATATATATATATATATGAAAGTGACTACGTTTGTGACTTTATTACTCTTGAGTCACCCAACCGATCTCGATCAGATTTTCAACATAGATAAGATCCGGACATCGGATGGTTTCTATCATTTCACTCTGACGCACAATAGTCGGGAACTGAGAAAAAGCGGTCAAAAATCGATTTTGTCAACTTCGCCTCCTATAAAATCGGTATTGATATTTCATTATAAGAATATCTCCTGCTTCCAAATTCGGAGTGTCAGGACATAGGTATATTTTCGCTGTCTATAAAATGCATGTAAACATGAATAAATAAAAGTGCCGAAAAATCAGTAAAATATTAACAAAACAATATGATATGTTTTAATCATTTATATCATTTCTAAAGGTCGATGAAAGCGGTTGGATAGTACATTGAACTCAAATACTTGTGTTTAGTGAAGAGTTTTATTTGTTATCTATTGTCATATCATTAATATGATAAATTTGTTAATGTTTCCTACAAGTTACGGTACGTATACTTTGATGTTACTATCTCTGCAGTTTAAGCTTATCCTTGCTTATCTGTAGTAAAATAGGGTTTATTGAGTTGTCCATGAGTAGTACAAAGGTTGAGCATTGGAAATAGCTGCACCCAAGTGCACCTGGAGGACTCAGCCCTATCAAACTGCAAATGCATGATGACTAATGTTGTAGTGATCGCAATCGAAATCTGCTACCTGAGGCTTACAAAAGGAAAGGGCATATTGTCTTGTACGTAATTTGGATTGTTCTTCGTCCCTGTATCAATGTTGTAGTGAAAGTCTCATACGTAGTGCAGTGATAAACTATCAATCATGTGGAGCTGCTGTATACTATACTATAATGCAATAGTATATAAAAAGATTCTATATCCTACTGAATCTTTTAACCTCGCCGAAACAACGTGATCCTGAACTAAATTACATTCTAGTAAGTATTAGTGTTTCTTCGAAGATGGTGCGAGTGCAAAATCACGAATTTAAATTTTGTATCCTAAGGTCAAACACATTTGTTTTACACCGTCTTTTTATTAGCTGCACATACAATTAGAGGGAGAGCACATTGAACCTGTAACTGCTTCTTGGATGCATATTAGCACCTGTTATAACTTCGTGCTGACTAGCGATGTCCAATTCACATAAGGCGTCAACATGTTATGTTTTCAATTTATAAACTGTATGTATGATTCCCGATAGTATATTTCAAGATGGCGGTTTTCATTGTTCTGAGTCCTCCCCAATTTCTCCTCATCTTTATTACTCTTCTATGTTGTTCCTTTAGTTATATTTTGCAGTATTTGACATTTATGCGAGGGGTTTCTACACTTTCGGACCACTCCGTATAATAACTGCGCGTATTGCAGCAGGGTTTCATCGAATCACTTTCCCAGTAGTTGCAATCAATTCAGAAAGGATAATTACGTATAGAGCGGTAGACAGACATCCGTCAACTTCAATTGTTTCGGAATAAACTATTTTTGACCACTTTTTCTCAGTTTTCGACCACTGTGTGACTAAAGGGAAGGGAGATATTTAAAAATAATCGAAAATGACCGATATTGTGTCGAATCCGTAGTTTTCGGGGTCGCTTAGATGAACAGTGATACTTCCGATGCCGTTTACATCCAAATTCACACCCGCAACTGAGGGAGGGGGAAATATATAAGCATGATCGAAAAATGACCAATAGTAGTACTGACTCCATACTTTTCGGGGTCGCTGAGATGAGCAGTGACACTTCCGATGCCGTTTAAATCCAAATTCACTCCTTTATTCACAAAATGAAACGCATTTTCCCCTTCCGAAGAAAGGGTATTCTAATAATAATAATAATAATAATAATAATAATAATAATAATAATAATAATAAGAAGAAGAAGAAGAAGAAGAAGAAGAAGAAGAAGAAGGCGGCAGTTTAGTTCCGTATTGTGAAACAATGGTAAATTTCCTAGCTATAGGCGTCCAATATTCTAAATGGAAGTGATAGCTTGACCAGTTTCAGCTTCAAGCAGATGAAAAAGTTGAAAATATGGAACTTACTTGCCTTGCTCTACTAACCCATCAAGCAAAGACATTGATCGTTATGCTAAGAAGTGAAGCTAGTGTCAACGTACAGTATATTGAATCTCTCAACCTATCCTTATTATAAAAGAGAAATGTATCAGTCCATCAGTAACGATAATTCCTAATTGTTAACACTCGCCGCTCTGCTATGCAGGCTACTTGCTACCATATATAAATGGCGCTAGCGTGCAGGGAATTTGCGTATTTAAAACTATTGTGACGATGTTATTTGTAGCTTACAAAACTGAATTCTATCAATTTTCCTTATTATAAACGGAAAATGCAATGGTTAACACTTGCCGCTCCGCTACGTGCACGGCCTGTCTGACTTGAATAGATGTCGCTAGTGTGCAGGGAATTTTTACACATTTAAGACTATTGTGACGATGTAATTGCAACATAAACTGTATTACTTAAATTTAATTATTAGATAATGGATAAAGGATGATGCTGTTTATTATTAAGACAAGGGACGTAACCATATTTAATTTTCGTCATTAACAGTTGTCTAACCGCAAAATAAATTGATAGAGAAACTAAAAATGTTAAGTGTAATTAACTAGAACTAACAATTAAGAACGATTGTAAACTAAGACGAAGGTTTGAAGGAAGAACTAGGATCGATAATATTACAGGGTGTTTCAAAACAACACCGACAAAGTTTGGGAGGTGATTCCTGACACCAAGATAAGACAAAAAGTATAAAGCAACCTGAGTGCACAAATGCTTCCTTTTGGAGTTATAGGCTGCCGAAAACATGAAAAAATGAACTTTGAAGGTCCATAGCTACAAAACTATAGGACCTACCGTAGTCGGGTCAAGACTTCACTTAGGAACTAATATGTGCACTATACAGAAATACATGTTTCAGAATCCTAAGGTACTCAGGGAACAATTTTTATAGAGGGAGTTTGGCTACGGACATATAATTTGAAGTACTCAGCAACTAACTACCTCTATGAAAATTGTTGCAGAAGTATCGCAGGATTCTGAAACTTGGATGTTTGGACTTCTACAGTTCAATATTCTGTTATAACATACAACAAAATAATTTATGATTCAAATTTTACCGTTAATTTAAAAGCAAGTTTGACAAGTTTCTAAGGTAATTTCCTTAGTAAGTACCAGCTAAATCAAGAAAGGTAAATCGAAAAAGATATATACATATATATATATATATATATATATATATATATATATATATATATATATATATATATATATATATATATATATATATATATATTACAATTTTTCGTAATTGTTTTAATAAAACCAAACAAATCCAGGAAATAATGACGTTAAACATTTGGAAACGTAAAATTTATTCTGACTTCATTAAAATATTTCAGTAAAATCTTTCTTCTTTTAACCTGTACTGGATAAACTTAAGATTTCACATTTTAATTTCGGCATTATTATTATTATTATTATTATTATTATTATTATTATTATTATTATTATTATTATTATTATTATTATTATTATTATTATTATTATTATTATTTAATTATTATTATTATTAATGTACTTCATGTTGAGTACCGTACCATATGGACCAGAAATATAGACATTACGCAAAAGCGGTGAGAAAAGACTAAGAGACCCTCGAAACGTGGGTGTAGAAAAGAATAAAAGGAATTATGTTGAATGAAAGACGAAAGAGACGCTATTAAAAGTAGTGTGGAAGAAAATGACACTTTTTAGATGAAATTGAAGAAAAACTGGTTGGGATATTGACTCATTAGGAACTGCATCACGAAGGACGTGCTAAGGGTTATGGTGGGAGGAAAGAAAGGAAGGGGGCGAAGAAGATTACTATTGATGAACGGTAGCAAAACCGAAAAATCATGCATTAGAACGAAGATGTTACCTAAAGACCGTGGTGCATTGAAGCTTCTCAGTTGCGTAAAGTGACCTGCCAATAATAGCAGAAGATTTATGATTATTTTTTTTTAAAAAAAAAGAGAAAATTCTGACGTATAGCCATTAAACAATTGTTAAAATAAAAATCATTGCTAATTAGTATTGCAATTGATTTAAGTGGTAATATACCGTAATATATCTTAAACATAGTAAGTTCAAATAATTTTCAAATTGTATTACTCTTTAAATAAAATTAATCATCTGGACTCTTGAATTACTTTTGGCAGCCCTTCTAATATGATTTGTAGAGCAATTAACTTAATATCTTTTCCTAATCGTGAAACATCTATTAAAAATCTTTTTTTTTTTTAATGCTCGAGTATCACAATTATTTGAGACTAAAAACTTACGAATATGATGAATGCTGTTATATTTTTAGCTTTATTATCGCTTATTGAAAGGCTGAATTCTGTAAAGAGTCAAGGCGACGTAGAAGTTCCCTTTTGTCTGGGGCGAAAGTTTGGCTTAGTGCCCGAAAGCATTTTAAAGATGTCTACACGGAGTGATCCAGAAAAGAACTAACAATATATATATATATATATATATATATATATATATATATATATATATATATATATATATATATATATACAGGGTGGGCCATTTTAATTAATCCACGGAAATATCTTAAAAATGATAAAACATAGAATAAATGTTTGAAGTAAACGTTATATATTGCTAAGGGGGAAAACCATTTCCGCCAAAAGTACCCCTCCCCACCCCCCGAAAATGGGGGTAACGGGGGGTAACTTTGAAATGTCAAATGGGAACATGGGTCGAGTAATACCTCGTTCGAAAGGTCTTGGAAAACTAAGTAACGCTGTACCAAAATTTGTTTCATATGGAGCACCAGTTTCAAAATGGCCGCCATGATATAGTTCGGAAACTCCAGTAGCCGTAGTATGAAAAGCATGGAAGGTAAATGAATGGAACAAAATTGAAATACGTAAATGTCATAGGGCATATCGAATGATGTGACCCCTGCGATCCCAGCGGCTTCCCTGAAGGGATCTTGTGAGCTAACTTCAAAATTTCAATGTCCGACCGGACAACGGTTCGGGCGTACGCTTGACCTACCCAATGCTGTTTGGAAGGCAGACTTCAGGGATAGAGAATTAGTGCACTCAGTTAATGTGGATGGCCACAGTCAAGGGCGCCCATAAGGGGGGCAAGGGGGGCTCTCGCCCCCCTAGAGGAAATTGTGCTTCGGAATATCGAAAACTCAATAGAATTTTTAGAATAGCTACAGCAAAATTTGAAACTATATTTGAAATGTCGCTTTTTCTTGCCTCCCTTGGAAACCACAACATGGGCGCCCTTGGCCACAGTTACATTTTGATTAACTATTAGCACTCATGTCATATTGTGAGCCTGAGGGATGAAACAGTGTGTACGTATATCCCCGAAATGCTTTCCGAATAACCAGCACGCATTGCATAAAAGTTTCTGTGGCGACGGAGATTAGCAAATTCACACTTTTTTAGTTCCAGCAACTGCATTATTCGACAACTTCTTTCGTATAACGTTCCTTCTGTGTTCGCATCAAATCATACTTAGCCATACAGATATGCGTTACCATTCAAATAAAATTTCACCCTTTTTTAGTCACTACAGCGTCATCCTTACAAACAAATGTTTCAACCATACCATACCTATTTGTAAGGTAGCCTTAATTTGCGAATTAATGTAGAGTTCTGATTTGAACTTTCACTGTTACTTTCCACCCCACTCACATACAGAGCACAGGAAAAGATTATTTTGCAGGACTTGGATATCTCTCTATACATTATGGCAATTTTACTCTAATATTTTTATCTCTGTTGTATTATTCTCGAGCCTTGGAACGCCTCCGTGGTTTTCCTATTTAATTTTCGTTATTTTCATTTATGTCTAACCGTATTCATACTATGGGCACTAGACGTTTTCTTAGACACATTCACCATGTCTTGGCGATCATTTTGAAAACGGTGTCTCATGTCGAAAATATTCTTACAGAAGCTGTTTGATATTCATTTGTCTATGTAACATGATGTTACTCGCTTCAAGTTGCTATTTGAAATTTTCAAGTTGGCCCCGGATACCTTTCAGTGGAGTCACCCCGACAACACCTCTCGATGTGCCTTACGTCAGTTACCTACTCCAGTTTTTTCTGTTGATTTATCTCCAATCGCTTTCATACTACGGATACTAAACCTTTTCTCTGACATTGATACTATGTTTCGGCGGCCTTTTGAGAACACTGCCATTTCACCTCAATCGTTTTCTCCTGCAATAATGTTTGATTTTGCAAGATTTATCGAACGAGGTACCACTCGACTCATGTTACTATTTGAAATCTTGAAGTTAGCCCCCAAGACCCCTTCAGGGAGGCCACTGGGATCACAGGGACCACACCATTTGATATGCCCTATGATATTTACGTATTTCAATTTTGTTCCATTCATTTACCTTCCATGCTTTTCATACTATGGCTACTGGAGTTTCCGAACTATATCATGGCGGCCATTTTGAAACTGGTGCTCCATATGAAACAAATTTTGGTACAGCGTTACTTAGTTTTCCAAGACCTTTCGAACGAGGTATTACTCGACCCATGTTCCCGTTTGACATTTCAAAGTTACCCCCCGTTACCCCCATTTTCGGGGGGTGGGGAGGGGTACTTTTGGCGGAAATGGTTTTCCCCCTTAGCAATATATAACGTTTACTTCAAACATTTCTTCTATGTTTTATCATTTTTAAGATATTTCCGTGGATTAATTAAAATGGCCCACCCTGTATATATATATATATATATAAAAGAACTTGTTTGACAAATATATAAGAATTTCCCATCTCTGTGGTCAAGCGGGTAGCTTGTATGCCTTTGGTTCACAAAGTCTCGGGATCAACCACCGATGAAAAAGTATTGAACGCAGGCTCCGACAAGCCTCCGTACCTCTATGTTTAAGTATCACATACAGCAATATCAGTGTAATTTCAGTTTCTTTAGTACACATTATATTAGATCACTTATATGTATGTTCCCCGTCGTGTACGCTATAATGGAACGAGAAAACTTGAGTTTTTTTTTTCATTATTTCTAATAGTCCGGAAAAGTTCCCTTTTGAATCGCTTACAAAAAAAAAAAAAAAAAAAACTTCTCGTTATCTATTGCCGTTTTCGTTTTATGGCGATAAACATTGAAACCGAAAAATGACTAATTTAAACTACTTCTGGTTTGAATAGAGATTTAACGAAAGAGAGGGAATTTATTCTTGGGACGCTGAATCAATTGCAAGAAACCACATCTCGACATGTCTTTTTTGCTCTGCTACGTGTCAACTGACGGACGGCTGGGTGGACAAAGTCGTTCTATAATACTTACGACACTTATGCATAACATGGTTTGAAAGTCTACAACAAACATGAATCAGGAAGATCAGTGATCGAAGTGGGAAAAAAAGCAGAGATGGTATGTTTTATTACGATTTTGACTCAACATACCGGCTATTTAAATATTGTCTTGGTCACTGAAAAACCAAAGGCGGTATGGCATACTACCGCATACCGTCTCACTTCGACCACTGAGGAAGATGACAGAATATTGTGAAAATAAAGGTAGTGGAATTTCAGTGCGCCGACCACATTTCAAGTAGAAAATATAATGATCGAGAAACGCAAGTAATTCTTGACTGGGTACAGAGAGACTAGAACAGCTTTTTAAAAATTATCATCATATATGATCTTGAAGCTTTGCTGGCGTCTACTATTAATCCAATGTTCTCGGGATTGCTGCCAGAATGAGAGTTGCTGTGCTGAGCTTTCGTTACCATACAGCGGCAACATCTTCAGAGCTATGTGTTGGAGTGTGCTGGTCGTACAATTTATATTGTTGTCTTTAAGAATCGCTGTGTTTCTATTGGTTGTTCTTGTTGGCCAATGGCGTGCTCTGATTTTGCTGGTGGAAACTGCTCTCTGATTGGCTGATGGTTCTTTTCGTACTGAGAAGCTGAATCCAGATGTCAGGTACATGATAACCTTCGTCTCTGCTGATGGATGGCTTGTATGTACGGCTGAATAGAGATTCATGTATTTTCTTGTCCCAGAACTGTTTGCTTTTCTTTAGTACTTCAATTTGGTCCTACATGGCCGTATGATTGTATTGTATGCAGTGTTCGGCTATTGCAGATTTTTCAGGTTGTTTAAGTCTGGTGTGTCGCTGGTGTTCTTTCATTCTGTCTTCAATGTTCCTACCCGTTTCACCTATGTAAGTGGCGTTACATTCACATGTGATTCTATAGATGCCTGGTGTCTTTAATCCCAATGAGTCTTTTGCAGTTGGTAGTAAACTCCTGATCTTCGGTGGAGGGCAGTGTACAGTCCCTACCTACTTCACCTACGTCTACCTACTTCAGTTACCAAGACAATTTCTTTGAACAAAGCGATGGTGTGGCAATGGGCTCTCCTCTCTCTCCAGTAATAGCGAACTTCTATATGGAGTATTTTGAACACAAAGCGCTAGAAACAGCAACATACAAACCTACAGTATTCTACAGATATGTAGACGACACATTCGTCATATGGCCCCATGGCAGACAGAAACTCGACGAATTCCTGCAGCATCTGAATTCTATACACCGCAACATCCAGTTCACAATGGAAACAGAAACAGAAGGAAGACTCCCGTTCCTGGACGTACTCGTATACAAGAAACCAGATGGAAGTCTAGGCCATTCAATCTACAGGAAACCCACGCACACTGATCTCTACCTCGATGCGACAAGTTTTCATCATCCTGCACAGAAGATGGGGATGTTAAATACTCTAATACACCGAGCTTATCAAATATTAGATCCAGATAATATAAACACAGAACTGTCTCACCTGGAAACGGTATTCAAATTCAATGGTTATTCGTCGAAACAGATCAAGACAGCCATGAGAAAATACAGTAGCAGAAGTTGCACCACAAAAGAGGACAACACGGCAGACAAGGAAAATATTGCAGTTATTCCATATATGGGAAAAACCTCCAACCAACTAGCAAGACTATTGAAGAAATTCAACATCAAGACTGTACACTGCCCTCCACCGAAGATCAGGAGTTTACTACCAACTGCAAAAGACTCATTGGGATTAAAGACACCAGGCATCTATAGGATCACCTGTGAATGTAACGCCACTTACATAGGTGAAACGGGTAGGAACATTGAAGACAGAATGAAAGAACACCAGCGACACACCAGACTTAAACAACCTGAAAAATCTGCAATAGCCGAACACTGCATACAATACAATCATACGGCCATGTGGGACCAAATTGAAGTACTAAAGAAAAGCAAACAGTTCTGGGACAAGAAAATACATGAATCTCTATTCAGCCGTACATACAAGCCATCCATCAACAGAGACGAAGGTTATCATGTACCTGACATCTGGATTCAGCTTCTCAGTACGAAAAGAACCATCAGCCAATCAGAGAGCAGTTTCCACCAGCAAAATCAGAGCACGCCATTGGCCAACAAGAACAACCAACAGAAACACAGCGATTCTTAAAGACAACAATATAAATTGTACGACCACCACACTCCAACACATAGCTCTGAAGATGTTGCCGCTGTATGGTAACGAAAGCTCAGCACAGCAACACTCACTCTGGCAGCAATCCCGAGAACATTGGATTAATATCATCATATAGTTTGTTCGTTGTTACACTAACCTCTGACACGATGGACAATCTGACAACAAGCAAACAAGTGTTCAGAGAACAGAACCACTCTGTCTTCGCAAACATAAATGCTACGTTACATATTCATTAAGAATTTTTAGTTGTTGAGTCTGTGAAAAAATGAAGAGCTGCAGTTGTAAACCATAATTTTCATATCAATACCGCAATATCGGTACGCAGTAGGTATTCTGCCATCATAGGTATTCTGCCATTATTGACAGATCACTTGTCGCAATTGAGATGCTCCACACACTTCAACTAACCTCTTTGTCTTCAAGTACGACTTTTCTGTTTTAATATCATCCATCAACTGTAGCCACCTTTACCTCGCCTTCTCTTTCCTGCCACTATATCCTCTAGCACGTCCCTCATAATGCAGTTACTTCTCAACAAATGTTCCAACTAGTGGTGGGCACAAAAACTGGTTTTTCGGTTTTCTCCAAAAGCCGGTTTCGGTTTTCTTCAAAACCGGTTACGGTTTTTTCAAAATTTGTTCTATTTCTGACCAGAATAGTGTTTCGTTGTTCTCCGGAAACCGAATCCGTTTCCACAGAAATAGTTTTATGTTTTTCAAAAGTTTTCTCCGAAACCAGTTTCGGTGTTAACCGAACCGGTTTTGAAGAAAATCGAAACCGGTTTCGGAGAAAAAATCGGTTTTTGGAGAAAACCGAAAAGTCGATTTTTGGTTTTCGGTTTTCTAGAAACCGGTTTCCGCTTTTTATAAAAACCGATTTTGCCCATCCCTAGTTCCAACCAGTTTCTCTTTCTCTTTCCAATAATATCTAAAATTGTTGTTTTGTCCTTCACCATTTCTAACACCCTCACATTCGTTTTCCGCTCGATCCAGTAAAAATTCTCTCCATTCTTCTGCACACCCACATTTCGAAAACTTCCAGTCGTTGTTCATAATTTTTACATGATATCCATGTTTCTTACTCATATAGTACAATACTCTACAGGAAGCATTTTATAAATCTTTTTCTTAACTCTATATTCAAAGTACGACAAAATAGAATTTTCTTCCTCTTAAAGACTTCTTTCGCCATGATGACATATTGCAAATCCGTAACATTATTGTGTGACACCAATTATCGCCAAACTAAAGGGTAAATTTTGTGTTGACGCAAATCAACACGTGATTGGGCCCCGGGTTCTAGCGGCCCGTTTTCTGATTATCCATTACAGTAATTTAAGTCATATTTTCAATAGTTAATAGTTAACTCCAAACACTGACTGTAGAGTGTTAGTTTACAGATTTTACGTTTAAGTCACAGTCAGCTGTTGCGTCATTAATACTACACTTTAATCAGTTTGAATAGGTTTTGCTAGGGAATAGTTATTTATGATAATTATTGGTACAGAATTACTTTAACTCATGATAAGTGTAACTAAATATTACTATTGTATTAACAGCTTTTATAATTATTTTAACATATATAAAAGTTGCAACACACAATTAAATATTGCGGTCCCAGTTCGATTAAACTTACTTTAATAACCATCAAAACTTACTGCGATAATTATTTTTATAAACTAAACTATTTTTGTTCCTTTTAAACTTGGTATTTCCTTAGTACTTACACAGTAAAAAATGGGGTGTTGAAACAACACAAAATGACTACCACTTTAGCGTGTTACTCGTGTGTCAATTCAACACCACGGTCACGGTCACGGTCACGGTAATGTTGAATTTTTGTGTAGAGTATCGGGCCGAAGCCCCTGACTCCATGAGTAAGATGGCAGAAAGAATATATACAGATGTGCAGGTGGCTTGTTGGGTAATACTATTGTTTTGTTATGTCTGTGAGACTACATCTGCAACTGTCGCAGAGTAGCTGATGTTGAAGTCATTACGATCTAAGGAAAGATATTAAAGGCGTGGCGTGCGATGAACGTTCCGTAGGGCGCATTTGGTTCCTATGGTAGCTATAGCTGGATTTATGTGCCTTGGCAAAGTATGCCAGAACTTATAGTGGAGATGCCGTAGAACTTCCTTAACAGGAGGCAGCTCTAAATCTTCCAGAACTTGGCTGTTGCGTGTATATCTATCGTGACCAGTGATGATTCGACCGGCTCTTGTTTGCACACTTTCAAGTGTTTGAAGATGACTGTTAGCAGCATGTTGCCAGGCAGGGCATGCATAAGAAAGAGTTGATAGAACTATCATCTTCAATATGTGCACGCGGACCTCATAAGAAATTGAACTGCAACGAAAGATGGGGTACAATGCTGATATTTTGCGTAATGCTCGTTGCTTTATGTCTTTGATGTGTGAGGCGAACGTTAACCCATGATCTAATGTCACACCCAGATATTTAGCGTGTGTGGCGTGAGGAATGTGTGCGTTCTCATACGTTAAATTTCGAAGGACGCGGATGCGTCGTCGACTGTGGATGACAGCACAGCTTTTGTCTGCATTGATTTTAATTCTCCAACGCCTTGCCCATTCCTGAAAGCTGTTGAGTTGACGTTGCATGTAGATGTAACACTGTGCAAGTGAGCTGCTGGTTGTAAAAAAGGCAGTATCGTCAGCATACGTTGCGGAAAAGCAATGTGGTAAGGTCGGGAGGTCTGCCGTGTACAGATTATATAAAAGCGGTGAAAGTACAGCGCCCTGTGGAACACCTGCTTTGATAGATCGGGACGTGGATTTGACACCGTCAACAGATACATGAAATTTTCTGTCAGTCAGGTATGAACGTAGTAAATGTATAAGACGATCTGGAAAACCTTGGGTGTATAGCTTATATAATAGTCCTGCTAACCATACTTTATCAAAGGCTTTTGACACATCCAGGTATACTCCAAGGGTGTATTGTTTCCTGTTGAAAGCTGTTGTTAAATGATCCACTACTCGTACGAGTTGCGTTGTAGTGCTATGTTGTGCACGAAACCCAAACTGATGAGAAGGTAGAAGGTCTCTATTATCTACGTGATGTTTCAGCCTCCAGAGAAATACCCGTTCGAAGAGTTTGCTCAAGTGCGATAGAAGACTTATCGGCCTGTAGTTTTCCGGAAGCAGTGGATTCTTGCCAGGCTTGGGGATTGTGATGACACGAGCTTCCTTCCAGGTCTTGGGAAAGTAGCATAATTGAAAGATGGCATTAAATAAGTAAGTTAAAAAGACCAGTAGTTTTATAGTTGGATGTTTAAGAATCTCAGATCGAATCCCATCAGGCCCAGATGCTGTCTTTGCCGGCAGACATTTTATATGTCGTTCTATTTCCCGGGGTGTTACTAAGGTGATGCCATGTGTAGGGTTTTGTGTACTTATGCTATATAATGTGGTTCGGATGTGCTGTTTCAGATAGGGATCGAGGCGTGCTCTATTGGGCTGGAACTGTTCTTCCAGAGAGTCAGCGAAAATGTCCGCTTGCGACTGAGGATCTTGAGTCAGTCCTTGAGGTCCTTGTATGACTCTGGCTTTGGAAGCATTTGTGGCACGTTGGAATGATTTGGAGTACGTCCAAATTTTACGGTCATTTAGTGTGACATTTCGAAAAGTGTCTTCCCAGTATTGTTGATTCTGTCTTGTAGTGAGCATCATGAGCTTCTTACAAAGTTTGTTCCATAAAGTCTTATATGCGGGATGTAGTGTGTGCTGCCATCGACGTCTAGCCCAACGTTTTAGATGAAGATAAAGTTGTAAATGAAAACTGTCGCTATGACTGGTTTGCGATGGAGAGATTATTGTAGTGGAGCTCGCTGCCTCTGCTGTACGAAGTGCTAGCGTGATGTGAGAGACCGCTTGATCGATGTCCGCAATGGTGGCAGGCCTATTTCGTAGATCGATCATGGTGTTTAGTTCTTGTTTAAATACGTCCCAGTCAGTGTCTATTTGCTTGAAGATGGGGGCAGAATGGGCGATGCTGCGGTGGGAGACGTGAAAAATGACTGGATCGTGATCAGAATCTAAATCTGAAATGACATATGGATGGACTGTAAAGGATACGTCTTTGCAAAGGGCTACGTCAAGTATATCGGGTTGTCCGCCGAATTTTGGATGATGAGTTGGGTCTGGCGGAGCACTGATGATGAAGTTGGACGTGAGTAAATATTCGTGTAAAGCATCTCCAGCAGTGTTTGGAGTAATGGAGTTCCATTCTCCATGTTTAGCATTAAGATCTCCAGCTAAGATGACTTTGGGCCCTAAGTTAGCAATGACATCGAAGTCTGTGGGCTCTAGTTGTGTAGCCGGGGACCTGTACCCGGTGACCAATATTAACGGAACGCCTGGAGTTATTAGCTCAACACCAAGTGCCTCCAAAGTTAGTAAGGGTGGTATTGTAATTGACCTGACGGGGAATGCCTTTTTGATTATGAGTAGTAATCCTCCCTTCTGTCTGCCCACTCTATCCTGTCGATACACAATGTAATTGGGTAGTCGCCAAGTAGTGATACGAGCAGTGAAGTGTGTTTCTTGAATAAACATGACGTCAACTCTATGGTGTTTGAGAAATCTAATAAGCATTTGTTTCTGCCCCTCGAGACCATCTGCATTCCATGTAGCAAGGACAAGTGTGTGATGCAATACGCTGGATTTAGAAACAGCCATCATCAACCATTTCCGCTATTGTTTCTATTACTGCTGCAGCCTTGGAAGCTGAGTCTGCTGCTTGGCGGAAACGGGTAATACCACGTTTAATATGTGTTATTATTTTGCGTAATTCTAAACCCTTGAGAAATGAAAGAACGGACTTTAAGTCTAGGTCTTCTTTCGGGCCCTCCTGTTGTTCGACAGAAGCTGATTGGGTGTGGAGAGAAGTGGAAGCTTCAGCGTCTTCATTGTCCGTAGCTATAGGTTGGATATTAACAGCAGTGGGCATGGAAGTCGTTTCTTCTGATGGTTTGTTGGAAGTTTTCTTAGTCTTTTCTGGAAGTTTCCTCGGCTGCTGGGCCGGCAATTTAAGAGCCTCAGAATAGGATTTAAAGACTGGACAGCCACGGTAATTTGCGGGGTGATCTCCCTGACAGTTGGCGCAAGTGGCGGGTGTGGAGGAGTCTGCTTTACTGCAGGATTGGGTGAAATGAAATTGCCCACATTTGAGACAGCGCGGGTGGGCTTGGCAGGTGTCCTGTGAATGCCCCAAGCGTTGGCATCTGTAACATTGCAGCACTGAGGGAGGCTTGTATGGTTCGATGTGGACCTTGTAATGAAGAAGGTTGGTAATAGCATATATCTCCTTAACAGCTGCAGTTCGTTCCAATGCAACCAAAAACGGTGGCATCATAATTTTCTTGTCTTCTGTCTTGCTTTTGCGAGACATTTGGTGGACGTTTATTGGTTTGTAACCGAGACGCAATAGTTCTTCCTTCAGATCGTCTAAGTCGGTGTCTATAGGCAGTTTTCGGATAACGACCTTAATAGGCCTTTCATTTTTTGCCACGCCTGTAGCATACTCAGTTTTTGTTTGTTCGCAATAAGCTTTGATAGAATTATAATCATCTCTGTTTGCTGCTTGAATCCGAATGCGCTCCTTATTGGGCTGAGCTAGAGGGGGCTCCTTCAATGCTCGTGACAAGGTCTTTATAAAAGTATATGTATTTGTAATGCCGTATATGAAAATCGGAGGAGGCTTATGAGTGGGCGGCTGCTTTGGCAGAGCAGTATTATTGCTGGCATGAGCATTATCTACTTGGTTGGAAGACAAAACATCAAACCTGTTGCTGACTGGGAGAGGCGGATAGTCTGCCTTGTTGAGGTTTTCCAATGAAGACCTACGTCGCTTTAGTGTTCCAACTACTGTAAAGTCCATATCTTCAGGCTTATTTGAAGTAGAAGGTTGTGAGGCACTTGATTGCTTGAGTGTATTTGGTTTCGATTTGAGCTCCCCTGGAATGCCTGTTTGCTTCTTCTTGCCCAAGGGCAGAAGAAAGTCTTCTGGTTTGTATGTAGCCCGGATTATTTTGCCCCTGGTAGCAGGAATCTTAGTCGATTGCGATTTTTTCTCAGATTTGGTGGATGTCTTCTGAGAAGCCATCTTGATTGTGAGAGTGGGGGATGGCGCCAGCTTGCAATAAGGGTAGTGGCGTTCCCAATAAGTTTTATGATCTTAGAGCAGTGCTCTAAGTTTTAATTTGCCAAGGTGCTTTCCCTCCGAAGAGGAAGCACTACTAATCGTTAGCCGGTAGAGATGCCAAAGTCGTCAACGAGGTTTTAGGTATCTCTACCTCCGAAGAGGAGAGTATAAAAATAAATCGTAAGCCTAGAGAATAGCAAGTTTGTC
Source organism: Thermobia domestica (assembly GCF_964235325.1). Lineage (NCBI taxonomy): Eukaryota > Metazoa > Arthropoda > Insecta > Zygentoma > Lepismatidae > Thermobia > Thermobia domestica. The sequence goes on from NC_137458.1 coordinate 72,351,120, forward strand.
AACAGTTAAGATCAAATCAGGGTGTCAACCTCCGTGGAGGTATGAGAATACAATTCGACGGTTGTTTCCTAAACCCCAAAGAGGCAAGTATTCCAACCGTATGTACGAAGATCGCGAATAAAAATAACAATTGGGGATGGACACACTAAGTGACTTGATTATTTTTCTCCGCCAGCTACGGATACCCTATTTTTTTACCTGGTTAGAGATTCCAGGTGGCCAGTTCACAACACCAAGATATCGCCTTCAGAGCATATCAGAAATACCTTGTTACTGGCTGTGAGTACTTAGATCGTTTTTTATTGTTTGGTATGAATAAATCTTTGCGAAAAATATTTCGCATTTATGGGAATTTAGTAATAACATTCTTTGTTTTCTGTAACCGGTCACAATAATATTGTTGTAAACCTGTGTATCATCTGACAACAGTTAAACAAATAGCAGTGCTTCCATCTATTTTCTTTATCTGTTATTCTTGTGTCTTAGCACGTATGAACTGAAGATGGCAGAAATGTTGTCTATGTAACTGTTGTCAGACGATTCACATGTTTACAATAATATAAGTGCCAAATATATTTTGTAAAGCTTTCCTCATATTAAACGATAAATACCAATGCAAATTCTCTCAGGTAGTAACGGGTTATTTCTGATATGTTCGTCGGAATGCGATGTGGTTGGTGCTGAATTAACACACAAGTAACACGCTAAAGTGGTAGTCATCTTGTATTGTTTCAACACCTCATTTTTTACAGTATATCATTCATTTCGTAGAAATTAAAAATACACTTCCATCAACCAAGGGCGCCGATTTCTCTGTAAATTTGGGGGGACATTCAGATGCAGAAGGCATATGAGGATTTTAATGTAAATTGCATTCAAATTATGCCAAATATTATATATTCATAAATACAATGCGGGGGCCCACATTAGCTTTGGGTGCTCCCCCCCAGGATCGCTGCCTTGCCATCAACTATGGCTTCCTCACTCATTATATCTTTAACAACATAAATAAAATAAGTTTAAACAAGCCTGACCTAAAGATTTGATATCATAAGGTACCGGACTATTGTCCTTGTTGCTTGCCCTGTAACTAAATATACATAAACGTTATCGATTCAAAGTTAATATTATTCCTGCTCTAACATTCGTCATTAAATTCTTCTAAGTATTTCTGGTCACTTCTTAAATGTTTGCCTTCCAATCTTATTTAGATTCAGTGAAAAACAGATTGCATATGCTATGCTCCTTAAGGGGGTAGACTACTAAATATTTTTCAAAAGCTAATAATTTTTCTTTTGCCCATTTTTCGTAAGTAAAAAGAGATACTGAAATGTAACTTACCACAATAATAGATAATGTTATTCTACACTCGAAAATACAAATCGGAAGAATTTTTCAGTGTTGCCATACATAGAAATTACAGTGTGACCAGAATTTGAATTACCCAAAAATCTAGGTTAAGACAACGACTAGAAAAATGAACTGAACGGTAATTGTTGACTTATCATGCTGTCTGTGTTCCTTGTTAACTACTTTTTAAATAATATTTGTATTTATTTTGTAATAACTTACATACGTTATTACAAAATAAATACAAATATTACTTAAAAAGTTGTTAACAAGGAATACAGACAGCATGATAAGTCAACAATTACTGTTCAGTTCATTTTTCTAGTCGTTGTCTTAACCTAGATTTTTGGGTAATTCAAATTCTGGTCACACTGTAATTTCTATGTATGGCAACACTGAAAATTCTTCCGATTTGTATTTTCGAGTATAGAATAACATTATCTATTATTGTGGTAAGTTACATTTCAGTATCTCTTTTTACTTACGAAAAACGGGCAAAAGAAAAATTATTAGCTTTTGAAAAATATTTAGTAGTCTACCCCCTTAAATGTATTCGTAGATTAAGCTAGTATAAATGAGTATTTTGTTTCTGCTGTGACAAAGAAATATTTACAAAAGAATTTCGAGAATAAGTATTAACGTAAGAAGTCATGAATTTTTATATGTATGAAATAAAATAACCGTCGAAATGGAATTTTATATGTAGTAAATGTTATAAAGCCCATAAGCACAACATACTATTAAATGAACAGACCGGTGATACTAATTTATAGATTAAGTTGATTTATATTGAAGGTATATACAATATTTCTATTTTGAAATTAATTGAAAAAAGTTATTTATTTACATGAAAGAAAAAAAGAACCAATGAAATTTAATATAGAAGGCTGTGATTGTGGATAAACTTCACTGTACTAACATTTTATGCATTGCAATATAGGGTAGAGTTATGAATAAGCAATAGAATTTGTTCATTTTGCAATAAATAAATGAAATTATAGAGACATCTGGTAGCGAAACAGCGAAGTACTGAATATCAGCTAGTTGAATTATAAACATAAATTGTTCTTCTTCTTTTTTTAATTGCAAAACAGCAGAAATTAATTGATAAAATAATACAACAACTAGACCTATCTGTTATCATTTCAGTATTAAATAAAATAGTAATGCAGAATTTATTTCCTGAATTTTATTTCATTTGATTTTTAAAATTATTGAAATTGGAGACTAGTAGTTGGGTTCTCTCGGAGTATAAATATGTATTTGAGATAGATCTGAAAAGTTGCGGTTCATGTCAGATAGCGTAAACTAATCAATTATATATCAATATTATTATTAATTAGTATTGATGTTGGTATATGAATTATATACTAGTATTACTATAAAGTAATATTATTTTTTATTTAATTATATTTTTCTTTAATATTAGTAGGAAAACTTTTCCTCTCTACTTTTATTAAACAAATAGAGACAAGTATTGCAATTAATTGTTATTACTATAAAAAATAATATTCTATATTATTACAGATTAGAGACCATGTATTGTGGATTCCTGTCACTACAGCATGGCGCGTCCTTAGGTTGCGGGTCGGGGAGGAGACCTGTAGATATGGGGGTTA